>NC_132859.1:887500-1487500 GCF_048164855.1 Canis lupus baileyi
CAATATTCAGGTATTCTGGTGGTTTCAGGAGGACCTGACTTTTGGACTCTTGTGTAACGGGAAGTTGGGGTGGGGCATGATTTAGTGAACTGAGAATATTTAGTTACATTCTATAAAGCTTTAATAAGCACATTTGCATAAAACTCTGAAAATGAATTTAATCTAGACTAAACATAAATCTGAGACTGAAGTAAAATATCATGAAAATTGCAGGACATCTTTGTCATCTTTTTTTTTTTTTTTTTTTTTAAATAACTGGTCACCATTTTCTCCTGGAACCACGAGGTCTTAAAAATGCAACAAAAGGATCTTTCTTTGGAAGAGAGGGGATGGAGGGAGCACAGGAAAAGGGCCCAAGTTCCTGCTGTTTGGACAACTCGGTAATATTTACTAATCATTCATCGAAGGAGCAATTTTTAATAAACTTGTAACTGACCAAAACATGTCAGAGCAATGGATCACTGACAATGGTACTGTTTCTGACTGGAATGTGAGCCAGTCCTCAGATTTAAGACCTGTAAACTGCCTAAGAAATCATGACAGTAATAGGACATTAACATTTAATCCACGGTAAAGGTATTTTAATTTGCACACACTCATAAGGTACACTTCTTTGTTAAAAGGAAAGAAAGATTTATGAAATTGATCTTCCAAAAAGAAAAACTTCATGCTGTTTTATCTCATGATCACAATTTGAGGAAAGTGTCGGTTTTAATATGCACATTTACCCTAAACCTCAAATATATATTGGCTTAGGTGAGAAAAATAAATTAAAATGCTGGGAGGAAAGGGATCTGTTATGCTGAAGTCCTTATACGAGGCAATAAATATTTTTCATCAGTGTTTAATAAATATATAGACTATGTGAGTAATGTCAGTGCATTTTGAGATAACTATATTCTCAAGCTCATTTAGACAAATGTCAAAAACATTTTTTCAGAACACACTGGGAAAATATTAAAACAGAGATTTTAAAATGTAACAGATGAAAGACAAGTGATTTTAGAATAAGGTTTATAACTTCTGTTCGTATTTTCTAGTTCATACTGTATTGTCAACTGAATCCTCAAAAGCATGACAATACTACATTAATTATGTTTATTCTTGTGTTAAAAAAGTTTTAGTCTTTATTCGCAAGTTCTATGCAAATTAGGCTAAAACAAAGAGGAGCCAGTAGAGTTCTTGATGAGCATGCAATAGCTAGCAATGGGCTGCCTACATTTCTGGCAAGCAGCAACTATATTCTACAAACCACTGATGGGCTAAACAAGCTATTAATGACACTTGCTTTTCAACACTTAAAATGGTCAGACTGTGTTACCTGACCACAAGGACAAGTAGGTCATCACTCTCAAATGTTATACAATATAAGAAACATAAATGAGACCTCTGTGGGGAGAAAAACCCACAGGTATGGCTCCAGAGTTCTTTTGCTATTCAACTATTAATAGAAAGCAAATCCCACTTAAAGTTGTAAACACTTGTAACATTTTTTTTACTAAAAGATTTATCATCACTTATTTGATTTTCCATCTAAGATTGAACAAGGTATTATTAGTCCTAGCATCCAGCTTCAGCTCTGAAATATACAACTTAACATCTGGAATCAAATAAAGGAGGAAAAAGGGTCCCTCTGTTACTCTTGCAAAGTTAGATGATGAATTTTTTGTCCTAAAATCTATGGAGTGTCCATCTGTCTGGGTGTATGAACACCCAACCAATCATTCATAGGCTACAAAACCATACTCAATGGGTGTGCATCTCAATTCTTCATCACAGGCAGACCTTGTCTTCTAAAAGCCAAGACACATGTCTTTTGAGTCAATACCTTTCAATGTACCTTTTTGCCTCAAAGTTGCTGGATCAGCAGCATTAGCCACACTTGGGAACTTGCTAAATGAAGAATCTCAAGTCCCACCCTGGACCCAGAGAATTAGAACCCAAGTTTAAACAACATCCCCCGGTGACTCATAAGCACATTAAAGAGAGTGAAGCACTGACCTAAATCACATGTCCTCCCCTCCCCAACCCACCTCCAATTATGTGACTTTTCAGAGAAGTGTACAAGGGGAGCCTTAGAAACATCATACTGATCAGGATATTCACTTCATTCCCTGTCAAAGGGGCATGCACAGCAGTACTTCTTTCAAGTTGGAAACAACTCACCAACTATTTTGGCCTAAAAAAGTGACAATTTGTCATACAGCTCAAATCTAATATATTCTGGCCTCAATCTCTCTTCTAAGAGGAAAGGACAGCATTATTTTTATAGTTTGCTAATAAAAGAATAGCTGTACTGTAATCAGATGGCAAGGCGCTAGCTCCTGTATGTTTTCATAATTATAAAAATTAAAATGCACCAAATCCCACTTGACTACATTAAAAATACTCTAAAAAAGTAAATGTTTTAGTTCCCATTTAGTAGCTCAATAAGGGTTAGTACTCACTACATTTTCAAGAATTTTAAAATATAAGACGGTAGAAAAATATGGAGTCAAGTCCCTTTGATACAATAGAGGAGAACTCAGAGTTAGTTTTCTACACCTTAAGAGCATGATTAAAAAAAAAAAAAGTCAGGAGCAACATCACCACATAATAACTACCCACCTCCATTCCTTTAACCATTCTGTGTTACTGGCATCCTATCCAAAGGTCTTTAATTTGCATATGATTCTTCATCAAATAAAAAGTATTAATTAATTAAGTTCATTATAAAATCTAACAAAGCGTAACATTATAAGCAGTGTATTCACTCATTTTCTCTAAGTCTTTAAATGGATATGGGCACTGAGCTCTTTGAGATGTTTTATGTTTAATTCTGCTGATAATTCCTGTAGGATTCCCACAGGAGGACTACTCAGGATTCAAGGTCTGCTCAACATTGATTTCTAACATTTTTCATTATGAATTTCTCTTTGAGGTAAGAATGTTCATAGAGCCCTCCCCATCTCTGAGAGTAGTCACAGGTTTAATACATAACCAGAAGCACAAACAAAAATTATCTCCAGAAAAACAAAATACAACACTAAAATGCAGAAATACGAAATGCCAACTCCTTCATCCCTGCCACATCCACCATTGTCCATTAAAGAAACTTCATTTGCTTTATGCTTTACTGCAGAAGCAGGTAACCCTTGAACTAGGAACTATGTCTACAAAATGTCTGGAATTTATAAAAGAAGAAATGAAGGAAAGAGGGAAAGAAATAAAATCACCCCCATATAAAGCTACTGTCAGAAGTAATAAACAGAAAATGCAAATCAAAACATTTCAAGAGATGAAAATTCTCCCCTCCAAACAGCCCAAAGCACAAGGCTTATTTGGACAAAAAACAAAAAACAAAAAACCTAGAATCAGATAGTCAAAAAAATAAGAAGAGATATAGAAGAAAAAATATTTTAGATATTTTAGAAATGAAGAATAAATTATAACATCCAAGGAAGAATAAATTTGAATGAAAACTTAATAAGAAATACTAAATGAAACCAGGCAAACTACTTCTCAGTTGTTTGAAAACAAAGTAGTAAAAAGGGTCAAAAACAGAGAATGAAATAGAAGATGAGGAGAGAAAGATTTTATATATAATTATATAGATATGGATGTAACTGGAGTCTCTGAAGAAGAAAACAAAACAATGGAATAGAATCATTAATTAATACTATAATCCAAAAACATTTTTCCAGAAATGAGAAAACTTAAGTCTACATATGAACAATCCCCCCAAAAAATAGTCAGAAACAACCAAATCTGAGAATCATCCAAGTAAAATAAGAATTAAAAAATGGCAATGTCTCAAGGCAAAAAAAAAATCTAATTATACATAAGGGTAAGAAAATAAGGCTAATGCCACAAATATCAAGATCAGAATAACATTTTCCAGCAAGTCAAGGGGAAAAAAAATGTAAGCCAAGGATTTTATGTCCAGCCAAGTTGTTTCAAGTAGCAAAACTATAGAAAAATCAACTTGGGGGGAATCCCTGGGTGGCGCAGCGGTTTGGTGCCTGCCTTTGGCCCGGGGCGCGATCCTGGAGACCTGGGATCGAGTCCCGCGTCAGACTCCCGGTGCATGGAGCCTGCTTCTCCCTCTGCCTGTGTCTCTGCCTCTCTCTCTCTGTGTGTGTGTGGCTATCATAAATAAATAAAAAAAAAAATCAACTTGGAATGTGCAAGATCTCAGGGAATACCATACATGGCAGGTGGTCCTGAGGAATATACTAGTGGATGAGTTTTATACAAACAGGAGACAGTGAGGAAATATCAGCAAACAAGGTGATGGCAAATATTTAATACAGTTAATTTTATTTTTTTTAAGATTTTATTTTTTTATTTATGAGAGATGCAGAGAGAGAGAGGGGGGCAGAGACCCAGGCAGAGGGGAAACAGGCTCCCTGCAAAAGCCTGATGCAGGACTCAATCCCAGGACTCCGGGGTAATGACCTGGGCCGGAGCCAGACGCTCAACCACTGAGCCACCCCAGGGTCCCAATGTAGTTAATTTTAAAGGTGATTCCAAAAAAAATGGTGACAGCATGGATAGAAGACTAGTATGTAAACATCATATGTCCCAACAGAGTACAAGAACATCAGAAGAAATGGGAGGAAAAAAGAGGAAAGCGAAGTACAATAGAAGCACTGGCTATAACGAAGGTTAACACGTGGAACTGAGGAATGACATTGAACAAGTGAAGTAGCAATTAGGAAGAAAAAATATTATGAATTAGGTAATCACCAGAACAAAAACACAAACTTCATAACAATAATAATAATAGTAGTAGCTCTTTGGAGACAATTCTCCATAGGTTCTGCATATCTTATATCAGCCAATAGCCTTTCTTCAGAACTATCTTTTTAAACATATAAACAGTCTTGGAGGGAGGATAAAGAATTGCGCCCTGGACCAAAAGGCAGTTTTGTTACCAAATTAGAATACTAAAGACAGTATCCTTCTCTTGGGCAAAGTTTGGGCCAATTCCCTGTCAGCTCTTTAAAGAACTGAGTCCCACAGCTGTGACACAAACCCACTGAGTATGCAGCATCACCCCCTGGAACCTGCGGGTCACAGGGAACCCATATAACCACGTAGTGCTACCTTTGGTGCTGTCAGTAATAAAGAGCTTTGTCTCTGACCAGAAATCTTAGGTCTTCTGCCAGCATCTATTAAAGTGTAGCAGGCATGCGAGCAGCTAAAATCTCAGACCCTAAATAAAGAAGACACAGGCAAAGAAAGAAAGAAGCACAATAAATATAATGACACAGTAATTAGGGAGTAATTTCCCAGACAGAAAAAAGTAAAGTACAAAAAATATTTATAATATGCTATATCTTATAGAGGAAATAGTAATAATATACACATATACATATTTATGCATATATGCTTAATTTTACAATAAGATGCAGAGGAAGCATAAATCAGAAGTTAATAAAATTGGTTACCTGCAAAGGACAGAGGAGAACAAGCTAGAAAGGAAGGGAATGACACATTTCTGAGAGATGTATTATATATAATATTTTGACTTTGGGAGTATGTTAACATACAGATATCCAGACATACAATTAAATCATTATAAGAATGGGGACAACAAAAGCAACTAAAATTGGATTCAAACAAACAAATGCATGCAAGCAAACATATTACAAATGAATTACCTAAGTACACTCAAGGGGGAAGAGAACTCTTAAATAAACCTGAAATTAATGAACTCTTGAAATAAATCTTGAAATCTTTTTATTAAGTTTTATTTTTCCTAAGGTATGGTAGTAGCAACTGTGAAACTATTTCTCATGTATTATATAATTAATGGGTAAATGGTAAACGTACTGGTGTTGTTAGGAGTCACAGTTCTGAAAAAAATAAAAAATAAATAAAAAAAAGGAGTCACAGTTCTCATTTTGAATGAAGGGAAATACAAATGTGAAATGAGGAACAGCAAGTAAGAACTCTGGTTTAGATTAAAATTGGAGGTGTTAGTATGACTCATAATTTCTTAAAAATACCTAAGAATCTACCTACCTACCTATCCACTCACTTATTTATCACAAGTCCAGAGCTTGATTCATAAATACCATTTTTCTCTAAAATGAAATGGCATAACTTGACGAACTAGCTGATTTCACAAGCGGGGCAGGGAAGGTTTCAAATGAGCCTGGAACATTTGTCGTATCAGAGAATGAGGTGCTTTAAAAAAAAAGATGGGGTATGAAGAAACAAGCCAAAAGTCATCTTGAAAGGATACTCCTTGGATAAATCGGGCACAATTTGAGCATCAAAATAAATAAGGAAAGTAATGGATTCATGAGTACTTGCTCACAATAAACAGATTTAAAAATATAAATAAGGTGGGCTCTTCCTTAAAATAGACTGCTGGCTACTAAGTCCAGGAGGGAGGGGTAGAGTTGGAAAATCTCCATTTACGATCATCAGGCAAGAATCACCCATGGATGATACTGCACCAACCTTCAAAGACCCTATTTAGAACTCTGAACAGACACAGACTTTATGACTAGTAGACAAGTTTGTGAAAAGAAAAATAAAACAGTATTAGTATTGAGCAGTATAGTAAAAAAATTTAAGTTAAGAATGACATGCTGGGCAGTTCCCAGGAAAAGGTAGCAACCTAGAAAAAAAGAAATGATAGAAAAAAAGGCTGAATCAAGAGTTTGAGAGATTGTGACAAATAAATGAGATCAGCCCCTGAAGAGGTTCAGGGGAAATACAGTCCACTTATCCCACTCTTTTGCTATGCACACCTGCCTTCTCCTTTCTAGGGCTACAGATAACCTATATACCAAGAACAGTCCATGAACAGAACACAAAGGTAATGCAACTGTCAATGTGTCCTTGTGGCAAGTATAATATGCTGCATATCATTTTTCTTAGCTTATTTTCTTTTATTTTTAAAAGATTTTCATTTTAAGCAATCTCTACACTCAAAATGGGGCCTGAACCTATAACCCTGAGATCAAGAGTCACAGGCTCCATTGACTGAGCCAGCCAGACACCTCTTTCTTAGCTCATTTAAATGTATACTTGCTTTTACCAGCTCTTAGAACAATGTCACTTCTTTATGACACTTTAAGTAAATTTGAAAAAACAAACTGAAGGATACACAAAGAAGAAATTAATTCCACATGTGTGGGATGTTCTTAATTTTACACCATAAATTTTTAAAGATCAATCTATTAGAAGCTATAACTCTAATTGTCTTTAGCTACACAGCCAATTCAAAGAAGGGCTACATGTGCTAGAAGGCAAGAGCTCGAAGTATCTGCTCAGCTGGAAACTGGAGAGACAAAAACCTAAGGAGCCCACAGCTGCTAGACAGATAGGTTTCATTAATGCTCAAACAATAAATTCTTGAGTTCACTTCCCTCTAGGCACTTGTGAAGAACATCACTGACTTTACTGGACAGTAGTGCACAAGGCAGTATGATATGTACATGTGTATACAGAGGATATTATGTTATATATTTATGTACTCATATTATTGCTAAAAGTTCAGTCAGTAGATCAATTTCACAATGTCAACCTATAGAGTCTTTTGAACAACCTAGATAAAATGCATTAAACTCATCTAGTTCTTCCTACGTGTTGTACTCATCCTGGCTTCTTCATCCCTAAAATGCATTATCTTTGAAATATATTTGATGTGTATGACCCAGATAAAAATGAAATATAATTTAGGGTCCAAGAATAGAAAAGAATAAGTAACAATTACTCCTGACTTTAATAAGTAGCTATGATTTATCAAAGGTTTAATAAATGTTTTTAGTTGGAAATTTTTCTTCAAATAGAATCATCTTTTAGAAATTTAAAAGTTTATGAAATAACTAAAAGTACAACTACTCTGACTAAAGTGGGCAGTGACAGTCTGGAGCGCCACCTGCTTTGGGGAGCCTTCCTGGCAGCCCAAGGCAGTAAGAAAACCAGTGCTGAATAAGATTATAAGTAGAATATAAATGCATGAAATAGGAGTTCATACTAGTATAAATATTAAAAATATGAAATTTAAACTAAAAATTATTACTTACTGAGAAATATGAAGGAGGTGAAAGTGAAGTCTTTTTTAATAAATAATTTATAAAATAAGTATAAAAAAAATAAGTATAAACGACAGCTAATTTTGGCACAATGGTAGCTGTTCTTCCTTATTATAAGTCCCCAAATGATACTGGAATTTGATGTTTTAGAGCAATATTTTTATTCTAATATCCATATGTCCTAAATATATATACCACTAAGAAGTGACAAACAGATTCAGGAAATAATTTCTAATAATGAAATAACAATGTTATTTATTTACTTCTAATCAGGACAAATACATATTCAAATATTCTAACTAGGTTGTTACATATTGCTTTTTAATAATTAATTAATACTTTTTAGGGTCATTTTTTAAAAATCTGGGTTTCCTTTAGCTATCACAGGGAAAGTCAAAAATCCCTTCCAACTCTAAAACTACTATAAGTCAAAGTGAAGCTGTTTCTTGCTAATGTTTGCTTTTGTGGAAGCAAACAAAAGCACATTAATAGTTAACAAAGCTACAATATGATATACGAATGAAGTCTTGCATTAAAAAAGTACTTAGATTGTATTTACAAAAGAATCTCTATCATTAATTATTCAACATTTGGATTTGACCAGAAACCAGAGCATGACTTTATAATGCTTTGTTTAAATGAACTACTTAATGTTGTAATGAACACTCAATGCAGGAAGCTAAATGAATTTTGGACCTGGTATAACAGAACAGTTTTTCTAATTTTTTGATCAATGGACAGATTTTAATGTTAAGTCAGTTTGAATTTCATTTGTACTTTAAAAATGTTTACTTAAACCAAAAATTTTGCATCTCAATTATTTTATATTCTAAAACTGAATGTAGTTTAAACCAATGCATTATTCATAAAGCTAAGACATCAGGAAAAACAAAGCTGTGCCCTTCTTTCAAAGCCGTTAAGTTGCTAAAACATACCATATTTATGCATGCAATATTTGATTGTGTTTTTCTTAAAACACAAGCTTGTTTTTGTCAGATCAAGATATGCCAAAAATTCTACACCAAACATTTTTGTTTATAATTAAAGCAATCATCAATCCAAGGATTGTCATCCATTTTATTTCATCTCTACATCAAAAAAAAAAAAAAAGTAATTTTAAAAAAATTTTAAATTCCCTTGAAATGATAAGATAAATGAAAATGTAAGTGCCTTCACATAATAACAGTAAGCTGACCCTTTGGGAAATAGTTGACTTTCTCAATACAAGGTATTCAAAGCTCATTCAAAAGTGTTCATTTAGAATGCAGATATCAAAGATGATGCAAATGTTCAAGAGAAAATTAGAACTTACCAGATGTTCTAATCCAGCTTTGATGTTTCCAGATTCCCTAAAATAGAAGAATAAAAGTTCTAAATAGTTGCTAAACACTTGCCTGCTATAATTTACATTTACCTCAAATATGTTTTATAAATTCTTATAATTTTTTCAGATATCATCACTAATGTTCACAATAACATGGTTTTTAAGGACAGAACATTTTTCATCAAAAGGAAACAGATAATTCATTTACATCTAATAATATTACCACTAAAATTGGGATTCCACTAATAAAATGTTTCAGATTTTTCTAAGTCAGCAGAGAACAAAAGGAAGTTGAGTACTATTATTTTACTATTCACAATCTATTTATTTTACATTAGCTTTTTCATTAGAATTTATGTTTTCTCCAAAATTTACTATAAAAATATTCATACTATCATCTAGATTCTACTATGGACATTTTACTATATTTGCTTTATTAAAAATCCATCCACCAACAATTGCATTTTTTTAAAGATTTTATTTATTTATTCATAAGAGACACACACACAGAGGGAGAGAGACAGGCAGAGACACAGGCAGAGGGAGAAGCGGGCTCCACGCAGGGAGCCCAACGTGGGACTTGATCCCGGGTCCCCAGGATCATGCCCTGGGCTGAAGGCGGCGCCAAACCTCTAAGCCACTGGGTTTGCCCAACGATTGCATTTCTATATAAAAAATATACACATAAAGAATATATTTGTGACTACATTTTTTTTTTTCATGAGAGACATAGAAAGAGAGGCAGAGACATAGGCAGAGGGAGAACAGGCTGCCTTTGGGGAGCCTGATGTGGGACTCGATCCCAGGACCCCGGATTCATGCCTTGAGCCAAAGCCAGACGCTCAACCACTGAGCCACCCAGGTGCCCCAGTGGCTACATATCTAAATAACTACATCTTAAGAATTTTTTGCTTGACATTAATTTTATTTAGTGCACACTACAAATCAGGACCTAAGACAATTATAATACTAAAGAACAAAGCATCGCCAAAGAAGACACAAACATCAAATATCATGATATATTTTAAGTATTTAACTTCTTGTTTTTCACTATAAAAAAGATCACTGATGGAACAAAAAACACACATGAATGTGTCAGTAACAAAGATAATTTAAACATACATTTGGTGAAATGCGGCAATTAGTTGTTTTTTCCCCCTGATTTTAGTTTATACTAATTTAGTAGTGACAAATGGACTTAGAATTTCCTCACTCAGACCAAGTAGTATTTTAATCCCATCATAAATACCACCCCTTGTATTTTTAACATGAAAATATACTTCTACTACATTGCAGATAATAATTATGAAGCATCCAATAACAGCATTGCATTCATGATGTTTAATCTTTCTCTCACACCTCTTTCTTTCTCTAAAGGGGCCCCAAGTTTACTTCTCTTCTATTTCTGTCTCCAATTCTCCCTGCCAAAAATATACTTCTCTCTGTTTCCTTTGTCCTGCCATACAATCTTTCCAAATTTCCCGATCGTTTTCCCTTCAGATCTGCTGCCTGAAAACTATATTCATGGCTTCCAACTTTTGCTCTCACTGCCCAATTGGCACACTGGGAATAAATTCCAACATCTACTGATTAGCACTCATCTTTAACCATTCTCTTCCCTACTTTCTACCTCTGACAATCTTAGTGATACTATATATTCAACAATTAAAAATTTAAGGATTTCTGAAACTCATTCTCTGGATGTAGTCCTAATGACAATTGACAGGAATAAACTGTAAGAAGAAATGAGACAAGGTTAACAGGTACATAAATAATTTTTACTTTATTATTACAAATGCTGGAACTGGGAGTCAAATAAATCTTTACATTTTCACAAGGGCGTTCTCATACAGTCACCATGTAATTTAAAATGTAAACAAAAAAAATAATGCACATAATGAAATATCTGACAGTGCAATCAATGTGTGTGTGCACCTGCCGTAAAACTGAGTCTTACTCAGTTCTCAACCATCACGGACTCCCAGTTCTCAACCAGGTACTAGCTCTTTGTTTGTCCTTCTAAAGATATTCTGTATGTTTGTGTGTGTATGTGTCTTTCTCCTCCTCTATTTTTTTCTTAAACCCAAACAGAAGCATCCTATACTATCTTGTCCCTTCATTTGGCATTCTACCTCAAAGGTTGAACTATATAATACAAATCTACTTCATTTTTCCCCCATCACTACATGTCACATAATGGTTCTTATTAGAAAATAATACTGCAATATAAAAGAACAAAAATGCCCAAAGTACAAGATCATAATTTACTATCTGAAACCATGGAATCAGACATGCTTCATCAGAGCATTTTAGATTCTAGAAAGGTAATAAGACGTATAGTATACTGTATGTCATGTAACACTGGCAACAAGGTTTGAAGCAGCATCTCATCATTATACACATCAATAATTCTGAAAGCAACATGAATGTCCATACAAAATAGGATAAACAAAGACTATGTGTAACTTCATTTCAAGGTCAGTTTTACTGTCAATTAGTTTGTCACAAACTTAGGGAAAATCTCCCAGTTTCTTGAGCTATTTGTATTTTGGAATTAAGGATAACAATCTGTTCTTAAAACAAAAAAGGCTGATTAGACTATTGCTTTGCTATATTTCCAAATGATTCTTTAAATGATATTTAGGAAATAGGCATTTTGAATGGTATGCATGAAAGAAAACTAGGCATCATCCTTGATGCATACCCTTTCTTCTACTACCAAACATAAACAAATGTCATCAATCACAGAGTCTTGGCTACCCAACATCCTTAATTATCATTTAGAGTTAGCCACTTCTTTCTATCCTCACAGGTACTACTTTATTTTAGGACATCATCTTTTCTCTCCCAGGCTACTGTAAAGCCTCTTAATGGGTCCCAATGGCTCCTGCCTCACCTCATGTCCATAACACAGCAAGATATTCCTAAAATGTAAGCTTGATCATGTCATTTCCTTTTCAAATTCCAACTCCTACTACAAAATCAACTCCTACTACACGCCAGTTTACTCATTCCCTCTGTTATCCTGCCAAAGCTACATTGCCAAAACTGTGACAGCAAGAGCCATAAGAAATTATTCACCTGGCTTCCCTCACCACTGAACCACTCGCTCTCTCTACCTGACATGCTCCTTTCTCCCAGCCTCCTTTAGTCTTTCGTAATCTAACTTATAAACAAAAACAAAACAAAACAACAACACAACAACAAAACATCCTTCAGGACTCATTGCGTACAGGAAGGGAAACCTTCTCTGGTCCTCACAAATGAACTAATCAACTCTTCCCATGTGTTCTCTTCACATAATTTATCATACTTTATATAAATACCTAATTACTTTCCCACTGACATCACTAAAATGAAAATTCCTTGAGAACGTGGATTGCATCTTTAAAATTTTTATATCCCAGCATCCATCACAGTGCCTGCATAGTGTATATTCAACTAGTAAGGGTCTGACACCTAAACATGAAGACAAGGTTGGATGGAGAATCAGGAGCAACCAATTCAGGTCTCTGGGTGGTCCTACACAGCCCCACTCTATCTCCACAGCACACGAAGAGCAAGGAAACTCCAAAGGCAAGTGATAGTTTGGGAGAGTGGTATTAGGAGTCGTTCGTACGCGTGTGGTGCGTGGTTGTTTTGTTTCGCTTTGTTTTATGGTTTTGAAGGAGTATGAGGACACAGTGGAAAATGTGGTTGATTCAGGCCAGAGCACAACACTAGAGGCTTTGCACTCTAGTTTTTAAATTATCCCAGAGAAGCGTAAGCCAGATCCTAGACTTTTATGCCTCTCCTTAAAGCTACTAGCCAAGGCAGCCGAATGTTGCAAAGAAATAAAAGAGAAGTCCACAGGAAAATTTTAAGACCTCTGAGGTGAATAAGCACAGGAATAACAAAACAACAAATGGAGCAACTTCATCCAGAGCAAAAAGAATATACTGAGCAAGAATATACTATAAGCATAATAACATCTTTAAAGATAAAAGATTTCTATAAATTTAATACAAAAAAACCAGCTATGAAGGGGAATCAATACGAGATAGCCGGTATTAAAAATACAGTAGTTTGAAATAAAAAACTCAGAGGATGAACTGAACGCACAATAGCTACAGACTGAGAATAAATTGGTGAGCTGGAACACTGGGTGGAACTCTCCCAGAAGGCATAGTATAAGGATGAAAAGACAGAACAAACACGGGATAAAGTTAAGAAGAGGAACAGAACTGTGAACATCTATATAATGGGAACCCTAGAAGGAAAGCAAAGACAAAACAGAAGAGAAAAAATATCTGAAGAAATAATGACAAAAAATCCCAGATACAGAATTATTCAAATCTTAGACTGAAAGGGTATGCAGAGCAGTGAACAGGATAGTTAAATGAAAATCCACAACAACACATAATATAAGGATAACTAAGACTGCTGTAGACCATGAGCAAAGGCTAAAAGCTTCCATAAAGAAAAGCATACCCCTGCATACGGGAGGAGTAGCACTGACATCAAACTTCTCAATAGTAATGTTAAGGTATAAGATAACTTTAAAGATATTGTATTAAAGGAAAAGGACTCTGAACCTAGAATTTTTATATATAGTTAGTAAACTATTATTTAAATTGAAGGAAAAATAAATTCTCAGCATACAAGGTCTCAGGAAATTCACAGGCCAAAGACATTATTTGACAGAAGTTCTGAGGAATGTAATGCAATAAGAAGAGAAATAAATTCAGGATCAGATAAAGCCAATACAGATGGACTTAGAATGGAATTATTATAATCTAAGTAATTAGTAACTAAAAAGAAATTTCACCACAGTGATGCAGAATCAAAATGCCAGAAGATTCTTAGGTTGGGTAAGAAACAAAATCCAGCAATGTGTCATTTATAAAGAGATACATAAAACAAAAGAATTCAGAAAAGTTTCCAAAAAGGGTATAGTGAAAGATATAACCAGGCAAACTTGAACCAAAAGAAAACCGGGTGGGTAAATGACAAAATATATTTAAGCCACTCCTCCATCCAAAGAAAAAAAATATATATATATATATTTTTGAGAGATATATATGAAAAAGGGTATTATATTTTAGTAAAAGATACAATAGATCAAGAAATGTTCATTTATATCCAGAAGGTTTGCATATTCCCAAAATGTAATACGTATCATAGACGGAGACGACAAAGTTTCAACAAGTTTTCCATGGACATCAGTTTTTTTTAGTTTTACTTTGGACAGAAAGACAAGGAAGAAGGGCCATCTCCAAACAACCCAACTACAGCATCAGGAGTACATAAACACTGCGTAAGACAGCATGATACATAACCCTGGTTCTAGAAGCACAATGCCTAAACTCAAATTTAAGCTGCACTACACAAAACAGTTGCATGAGCTTGGTAATAACCCAACTACTCTGAGCTAAGATTGTCCGTCAATGATATGAAAAAAGAAGCAAGATAATGTACATGAAGAAGGAACAATGTAAACACTATACACCATACTGTGCTATAAAAATCTATTATTACAACAGACATTAAAATACAAAAGTCTTAAAGTGGTTCCAAAAGCCTTAATGAATTTTTTTAAATAGAGTGGCAAGATCCAAGACATTGACAGAAGGATCTTGCAACAAATGGTATAAAGCCTGTCCTCTTTAGTGGTCTGTCTCTTGGGTTGTCCCTGTCATGACTTCATCAATATTTGTGCAACTCCTTTTGCCCTGTGCTGAAAGCAGACTTAATTCAATTATAGGTCTCAAAACTGATAAAATGGTCTTGAAGTGGAAAATGGGAAGAAATTATTGGCAAATGAATAAAGATTTGTATCGAACTAACACACAGGAGTACAGCAGGTCTTTTTTTAATCATTCCCTGTCTTAAATCTTCTGGGAACCATGAGTTTCCCTTCCCCTCATGCAGCACATCGATTTCTGAATTAGACTGCAATATTAAATAATTAATATACTTGCCATGATTGATGTTTTGCATTAGTTGAATATTAGGTTATCAATCAAAATCCACTTGGTTTAATGTAATAATATTGAAAAAGTGTCACGGGCTGTTCATCCAATTTGTAGTTGAGGCAGCACAGATAGTAATGTTGGCATTACACGCGGCTCTAAAGCAGGAAATGCAGTGGCTCCCATGGATGAGGCAGACATTTTGAAACTCACTGGGACAAGGCTGAGGTTGTCCTAAAATAAACCTTGTGGCACCTGTCAGTCTCGATATTAGGTCTTTTTCCAGGGGAAAGGTGCCATACATCAATCAGAACATGGCAGGTGAGAAAAATTTTAGAAAGAAGGATACTAATTTAACTTTGTGGCAAACATTTTATTATTTTGCCAAAGGAAGACTGTTCTAAATACAGAAACTGTTGCTATGATAAAGCTTATATCCCCTTAGGAAATTTCCAAACAAATACACTAAGATTTTTAAGAACTAGTCTTACTAGGACGAGATCTCTTTTTTTTTGTTTTGTTTTTAATATGGGAACAATATGATCAGTAAAGTGATCATTCAGGTTTTAAAATGGTCTAAGGGAATCAGGTTAAGGAGTCACAATTAACAATAGTATTTATTTTTTTAAAAAACTCTGTTCCTTCTGATGAATGCATTCTCCCTCATTCTCAATATTTTGCATGTATACTTGTAAAATACCAGCTTAAGTTTTTTTAAAATTACTTATTTCTCCCAGTAAATGATTTTTCTTACCATTCCTTATTATATCTGAAATCTATTATAGACTTACTTATAAAAGTAACATTTTAAAAACATTAAATAAATAAAAGACATTCAAAAAGAAAGTGACTCTTTTAGATGGAGAGTAGAAAAATAACAAAAGAAATATAAAGCCATTTCATAGAGCAAGCCAAAATCCAGTGGGTATTTAGTTACAAAATACTCAGAAATCATAATGAAGGTAACCAACCAAAATAGTATTAAAGTATCGTTTCACTGACCAAGTCTTTAAGAAATAAAAGACTAAATATATTATAATAGGTAATGTATATATATAATCCATATAAAATGTGCACACACATAGTAATTATGGAAAACAAGGTAAGTCCTAAATAAAATATTTTACAGGTTTTTTTTTGTCATGAAGTAAGTATATTATTCACTTTTAAAGAATTACTATGCTGCAGTTTGCCGTTAAGAGATTCTTATCAAAATTAATTCTGTATCATCTCTTTCACAAAACAAAAATCTACATGAGGTTTTTTTTAACATAATGGCAAAGTTTATAAAAGCCTAAGTTATAAATTTAAAAAGTATCTACACCTCCCATCTAAATCATTGATAAATTTTTACATGTGTATATTATTTTTCAAATGTTATTAATGAAAAAATTGGTAATCTAAAAATCTAAAAACATGAGTTCAAATTCCAACTCTACTACTTACTAAATAACTTTGTCAGGTTACAGAGCCTCTATAATTATTCTATATAAAGTCACACAGTAAATACATTCGATATGACAGACTAATAATGAACCAACTGATTGCATTCCACTTTCAAAACCAAGAAATATCTTTATAGATGTTAGCTTTTTAAGTCATCTTAAAATCTATCTCAACTGTAGTACCTATAAATGAAAGCCAGTCTACTTTTCAAATAACAAATACATATAAAAGGCTTAGCCCAATGGCTAGCATCCAATAAAAATACCACATATATCCTGGCATAAATGCATCCTAACATGCTGATCTCTTTGAAAGGAGAAGAATAACATGTGTTGAAAAAGTAAACAGTTTCTCAATTATCTGATGCCTTTTACATCTTAATCCCAGTAAGAATCATACAGATGGAGTGGCTGGGTGGTTCAGTCAGTCAAGTACTCAACTCTTGATTTCAGTTCAGGTCATGATCTCAGGGTTGTGAGATTCCACTGTGAGGCTCCACTGGGCATGGAGCCCACTTAAGATTCTGTCCCTCTGCCCCTCCTCCTCTCTCAAAATCAAACAAACAAAAGAAACACAGAATATCAGCTCCAAGTTCCAAAAAGATCTTTCTGGAATTCTCAATTTCAACCCATCATGTTTGGTTAGAATTCTCAGCATTTTTTTCCTGATTGGAGACTATCTTGCGAATCACTGGCTCTAAAGATGTATTTTTCTATTACTGCAATTCAGAATGATAGTTTTCAGATGTTTGTATTTTACAAGTAGTTTTTTATATGACTGATTTTTGCAATTAATTCTGCTCCAGATTTATAAATCATTTGCACAAACAAATGTGGCATGGTTACTTACTTTTACATGTACTATTCTGTTTTTAAGAGTCTTTAATTTTACAAATATTAGTGAGGATTCATTAAACATATTAAACAGCTAAGGACATATTATACACACTGAGCTTCCTGCAATGAGAAGCTGAACACTTAAGTTGGTATGTAACAATTAAGCCATTTATAGTCATTCAGGTAAACAGGTTCTGACCTTCACAGAAATGGTCAACGAAGGAAAGAAAACAGATTTCAGTATTTTTTGCAGTTGTGTTCTATATAACAGTTTCAGAAGAAGACAAAGTGAGAGAATTTATCACTAATAGATCTTATCTAAAGAACTGCTAAAGGAATGCTTCAGAAACAAGGGAAATTATACTAGAAAGAGACCTGAACATCAAGAATGAAAAACAAAGCAAATATATTTACTGAGCACCCTTATACCTATCTCCAGGATAAATTGAATATGTTATTCAATAACATAACCAAACATCACCAACAAAAAGTACAGGTATTAAGATATGATATCTATACCTCAGATATTTAAAACAACGTGTCAAACCAAGACTATTACATGAAATAGTATGTCCATGCCAGGCAGGGAAAATCCATGTAAACATGCTACCCACTTGCTATTTCAAACTACATGCAGAATTAATATTCAGAATCAGTGACAATCCTCTTTCCCACTGAGGCCAGACACAGCTCAAGAATCTTTCTCAACACTGTCATCTAAGAAATCATTGCCAGTTGTCTTGAGTCAGCAGGTGAGATGCAACCCATTCACCACTACCCCCTTCAATCCATGTTCTTCACCCAGCTCAAGTTCAGAAAAAGGAGAAATTGGGGGTGTGTGTGTGTGTGTGTGTGTGTGTGTGTTAGAGAGGTTGGGAAATCTTTTGAAGAGGTGGGTAATTTTACCTGGATCCTGGAGGAGTGAGCTCAAAGGCCCCATATAACCTGGCAGGGTTCAAGTAAGGGGAGTCACCCACCCGGAATAGGTACATGAAAAGGTCATATTACTGTTAGTCTTTAATTTTAAATAACTGTTATTTTGTAAGTTTTTAGGGCCGTCATGTATAATTGTGCATGCTCATTATAGAGGAAAAAAGGAAAAAAAATCCTCATGGGCAGTGGTAGCTGAGAGCTCTATGCATCCAAGCAGTGCATCCTGGTGTGGTACTGGATCTACAGGAAGAAGAGACACCTTTTCCATATATGCACAAAGGTATCATATGGGCTAGCAGAAGCCCTGCAAAAAAATTAATGCTTATTGTAGAAAATTCAAAATCACATCTTGTTCTAATGAAGAAGAAAATAAAGATCACCTGAAATTCCATCAGCTAACATAATATCAACATGCTTTATTTTTTTCCTCCATTCTTAAGCAAACACACAAATATACTTACTTTTTTCCTTACAAAAATGGGACCATCATTAATTTCTGCTCTGTAGCTTCAATTATTTCAATATTTAAGTATATATTATAAATAGCTTCCCTGGTGTTTATAAATACATTTACAAATAATATTTTTTTACTGTTTACCTACTATTCCACTCACTGATGTATAATACATTAACTTCTCCATTATTGTTGGACATTTGGCTTGTTTCAGATTTCTAACTCTAAATTAAACGGGTGTAAAAATACAAAAACTGATCACTGGATTTAAAAATCACTTATGAATTTTATGTAATGTTAATTTCACTTGGAGGAATGGGGTCAAATAATTTTTAAATGGGGGAATAAATCAGTGTATTCCATCTCTAGTAAATATTTAAACATATATTTATTATATAAATATAAACTTGTATTTAAACATAAAGTTTTATTATAATATTTTAAATTTAAATACACTTAAAAATAGAAAGTCCACTATCATAACATTGTATCCCAACAATTCCATAAAAGCAGTATCTACCTATATGGAATAGAGTCAATAATCCCAAATAAAAGGTAACAAATATATAGAAGTTTTCGATTAATGTTTTTGGCTGAGAGAAAATGCAATAGAAGTATATATTTCTGGATAACAGCAAATTTTCAATAGTTCAAAAACTGAGTATTCAATTTAAATATTAACATTTTTTTTCAAATATTAACATCTTTTGATGCTTTTTTTTATCTTCCCTATGATAGTATCCTATGAAACTACCCTAATACTCTAGCAAGAAACAAAAAACTAAGGTGTGACTATAAACAGGTAAGTACCTAATAGTGTTAGGAAATAAAACTCCTAAAATCTGTCCTTTTTTAATGATTATTTTTAAAAATAAACTACTTGGTCTAGAATTCAAGATTCTTGCTGAAATCGAACGATTTGTCATTTCCTAAAGACCTCTTCGCACTTAAATTTTTGATCACATTATTTGCCTAAGTAAAATGACCTTATAAATTCTACCCCTGAGGAAAGTATGTGCCAAGCACTATAGTAAGTGCTTTACATGAATTAGCTCATTTAGTCCTTATAACTTAACTATAAAACTTAGATGAAATCACTGAGGCTGAGAGAACTTAGGTAGATCATATAGTATACCTCCCTCTTCTAGTAAAAGGTAGATTTGAAACCAAGCGGCCAGAGTTCACTGCTCAAATCTTAATCAAGAGAGAATTTATTACTGTCAATCTCTAAACAATAATCTTAATAATGAAGCAAGATTCTATAGTATTCTCTTACTCCTTAGTTGGCACCATGATTGGAAAGATGGCTGCAAAGGGGTGAGGATTTAAGTAAAATGAACACTCATCCTTAATGATCAGCCAATATTTGCCAGGTGCTGAGCCTGTTCATCTATTTATAATCACACTAAATTCTAGTATTCACAAAAAGAAAAATATTAGAGTGCACAGATCTGCAAGATAAAACTAAATGCCATTTAAACCTAGCAAACAGATTAAAATGAATGATAATGTTTCCAGTGCTGGCAATTGTGTATGGAATCAGATACCTTATGTCCTACTGATGAAAGCAGAAAATATTACAATTTTTCTAAAGGGAAATGGGAAAATGTTCAAATTCTCAATAATACACATAAAGCCTTTGACCAAATGGTTCTATTTCTCTGGGTTTATCTCAGTGATACATTCACAAGATATTAATCACTCTAAATACATTTAATACAAAACAAAAAATGGGGAAAACTAAATGTTCAATAATGGCAAACTATGAAATAAAATAATATCCACACAACAGAAAACCTATAGCAATTAAAATTATGATGCAGTTGTATATGTATGTGAAAAATGTTCCTATGGCATATGAAGTTTTAAAAAAGAGCATATTACAGAATTATATGATGTCAGAGTTGCTTAAAAGTTTTATACACACATATGTATAGTATCAGTACATATGTGTATATATCTGTGTATAGCTGGAAAGTTATAAATCACAATGTCAACAGTAATCAACAGTGGGATTTAACAGTGGGATTTTAAGTGGTGTTTATGTTCATTCTAATTCTCTTATATGTTTTCTAAGTTTTCTTCTGTGAAACACATTACTGTCAGTCCAGTTGAAAAAATATGTATTAAAAAAAATTCTCACAGCAACTCTGTGGTGTACTACATTATCCTCATTTTGTAAATAAGGGATATCCAGCTTAGGGCAAGAAAGTAACTTGCTAAAATGGCAAAAATTGCTCTATCTGAATCCAAAACACATACTTTTTCTTTCAGAATGGAAAGGCTACCTGCTGTCTTAGGGAAAACAAAGCTAAATCTATATTTGGCCCACACTTTCCCTTTTCTATACACCCTTGAAATACTTTCTCATAAATTATCTCTGTACATGCCTGTTAACCTTCAGTCTCCTCTTTAAAGACTTGTCTACAATTTTGTTCATTTTTATACCATTTACACTGTTTAGAACTAATAGAATCTTCCTCAATTTGGTAAATGATTATATAAGATACAGATGAACTCAACTTAAAGTCAAAGAATGTGAAACTAGAATAGAGATAACGAACATATTTATGCCCACAATGCATGAGACAAATGGAAATGGCGAAACTTTCAATAATTGGTCTAAATTGGTCCAAGTGCTGCCACATTTCCTTCCTTTTCCACTTTGCCTATATTAATTTCGGTTCCTATCACTTTACATCAAAATTCTTCCAATACTCTTCTAAAACATCAATGTCTTCATAACTCAAGTCGATGTCTCTGTTTCCTAATATACAATATCAGCCTAATAATTTTCTACTACTAATGTTCCTCTTCTCAGACCAATTCGTTATCACCTCCATGTTTTGCTCATGCATTTACCTTCCTAAAACGGTCTTCTTTTCCTCACTAGATGTTCAAATTCTAAATATTTATTGTGCAAGAACCAAACTCCCACTTCTATGTTCACAAAAGTTTCTTACGTCTCTAAACTTAGAGTCACTCCTTGACATTCAATGGTAAGTTCTAGAACTTCCAAATACACTTGATTATGAATGCAATAATGTGTGCAAAGTGCTTAGCAGATTTTTCTTAGCATACACTAATTATTATCAATATCATTACTACTATGAACACATTTTACGAGCATTGCTCAAAACATTATGACCAGAAGGAAACAAAGTCACTCTTGAGACACAATGCTGCCAAGTCAGCTGGCCTCATTATCAGCTAAGTGAAAGGACTCCTGCACATCATCCTCACAGAACCTATGCTTTAACGTCATGCTGGAGGAAAATTACAAAATCTCACATCCAGTGGGCCATATAAGCCCTATTTGAACAGAAAGAATATTAAATAGAAAGAATATTAAATCTGTGGCTACACTGCATTGCCCTTATAGAAAAGTCTCCACAGTCCAGTATTTAATATTCAGTAAACATTTTATGTGGCTTCTATGTGTGTATCCATTGACCAGGCTAATTTTTTTTAAGTAAACCTTTTGTTTTCCTTGAAGCAAAGTATGGGCAAGGATTAGGTAGATGCAGTGCAGGGAAGTGGGACTAGAGGGCTGCAGTTCAGGGCAGGGGGCCTCATCTGTCTGCTGAGGAGCCCCAACAAAAGGCTCTTGCCTCTTTATAGATCAGTGGACCATGGATAGGGAGAGGGGAAAGGAGTAGGAATGGAGGAGTACTGACTCAAAGCAGAGAGAACTGCCACAGATCCCAGTAAGGAAACCTCTGGATTAAAGCATCTGGCCTAGAAATGCCTGTGATTGGGTCTGGAAGATCACACAGAGGACTTTGGCCTGAAGGCTGCTTCCTCGGATACCCTCCTACCAACTTCTCCGCATCCCTAAGTCAAAGTGTTTGAAAAACTATATACACTATGTCTCCACATTCCTACTTCCCATCAGATCCCCAAATTACTCTTGCTAAAGTCAGTGGCATCTTCCCTGTGTTACCCAATCCATTTTTATTACCCTTCTCTTTATAGCTTCTCAGAATCATTTGTTTCTGTTGAACACTCTCTCCGGTATACCCTCTCTCTCCTCACCTGTCTTCTATGACATCACATGATTCAGGCTTTCCACTTTTTCTCAAAAAACGACTCAAGTCTTCTTTCTAGGGTCATGCTCCTCTCTTCAGGCATCAAAGGTTAGAGCTCCTCAAGGCTCATTCCCAGGCCCTCATCTTGTGATACTTTTTTCCTCATCTACCATGCCCTCATGCATAGCATTAATATCAATCTATAGGTAAATGACCAGAAAAAAATGTATAGTCTTCAGAGGCTCCAGATCCAACTATCCAGTTGTCTATTTGCTAGTCTCAAAAATCCAAAACAAAAAACAAAAACTTACACTCAATGTCTCAAAAACTGAATTTACATTCCTCCTTCAAAATTATGCTTTTCAGCATTTCCTGTTTCAGAAAGGAGTCCCATCATTCACTGTGTTGCTCAAGCCAAAAACCTCCTTACATTCTTTTCACTGTTCCTACCTGTATAACCTGTCACTAAATCCTACTGATTCTACCTCTTTTTTTTTTTTAAATTTTTATTTATTTATGATAGAGAGAGAGAGAGAGGCAGAGACACAGGCAGAGGGAGAAGCAGGCTCCATGCACCGGGAGCCCGACATGGGACTCGATCCCGGGTCTCCAGGATCGCGCCCTGGGCCAAAGGCAGGCACCAAACCGCTGAGCCACCCAGGGATCCCCCCCTTTTTTTTTTAATTTTTATTTATTTACTGATTCTACCTCTTAAGTAACCCTAGACACTAACTGTCTCTACTTACATAAACTGCCGCCATCCTAGTCCAACCACCATTACCTCTGGCCTAGTCTCGTCCTCATTCCCTTGTAATTATCTTCTCCAGTCCACTGCTGTTTCCCTCCTATGCACATACTACAAAACACCGTAATTGTGTAAGGGGACGTCGCATCATTTCCCTGTCTGAAGCTCTTTAATGCCTTTCCACTGAAACCACCATGACTTGATCCTCCTGCCTTCATCACTTAATCATTCAACTACTACTGAGCATAATCTTTGGGTCAGATTCTGTGCTGAGTATCAGGGATTAAGAACAGACTGAGTTGCAAGGAGCTTATGGACAGGCACGAGAATCATACACAACTAACACACAAACATAAATTAGTAACTGTTACATGAATGACATTTCAAAAGTACAGTGAAGGAATAGTACAGAGACCTATGAGACACAATTAAAGGAATACAAGATCTAGTTTAGAAGGTCTAGAAATTCTTCCTTCATCTTATTTCATTGCTATGTTCACTCACTACACACTTCCTCAGTAGATGTCTCATGCTTTTCAAGAAGCTACCCAGAATCTGAATCCCCTTTCAAATTAGATGAGCTTTGATTCCAAAGTAATCCAAATAGAGGAAGACAGGATTATTCCAGAAACTCTGAATCAAGAATAAATGAAGGACAAGAATACAAAGATTATTCTAGGTGATAGTAGCAATGATGAACTGCAAGTCCAATGGCAGCAACATTGGTGTTGCCAGTGCCCACATATTGACTACACTGACCGCATGATACAGCCATCTTAACTCCTGTTCATTTTCATAACCTGGGGTTTTCAGAGTTCCACTTATTACATAAGCTACCCAATAATCTTGCATATAGTTATTTACTTTCTTATTTTCTAATAGGACCTAAGCTTGGTGAGGATAGTTTACATGTAGACAGGAAGGAATGGCATGTGTAAGTCCTGCAGGCTTCGAACAGCCCTGCGTGTAAGAACAATTTTTGTTTTTTCTACTTCATTTAAAGTCGAAGTACAAATGAAGATTCTTCTAGGACTGACTTTATTATCAAAGATGGTTTTATATTTGACCACATAAAATAAAAAATAATATATTCAATTCATAGGCACATTCTACCAAATATGTATTAGTAGTATTTGAAGGCCACTAGGATTGCCAGTAATTCTTTTGAGTTGAGAGTACAAATCAGGGGTCAGCAAACCTGCCACCTGGTTTTGTACAGCCCACGAGATAGACTAGCTTTTACATTCTTAAATGGCTGGAAAAAATTAAAATAATATTTTTTGATAGGTGAGAATACTGAAGTCCAAATTATTTTGTCAATATATAAAGTTTTGCTGGAACACAGCCACACTTGTTCCTTTCTAGTTTTCTGTGGCTGCTTTAGTGCTACAATGGTCAGCTGAATGGTTACAAAAGAGATCATATGTAGTACTCTCATTGATTTGCACTGCTGCTCAGAGCACAAAAACCACAGTGATACAGTATATATAACTCAACAGAATTTCAAGGGCTTCATGAATTGTTGTGATGTGACATTTAATTTTTGTTTTAATACCAGTATATAGCAATCATGTCAAAACAGGAAAGAAGAGAAAAGGGGACTTCAAATGACATACTTTTAAGGCACAGGGGAATGTAGATTATTTTATCAAATTAAATAACAATGCATTATATTTATTATACAATTACACTGTATCTATGCTTAAAGAACAGGTGTTGACATTCTCAACTAAGAAGTCTTCACAAGATTTCCAACTCGCAGGAAAGCAACAGTCAAAAAACTGAGAAAATTTAAAATGGAATACCTCATCACAGCAGAATTTCTTCACAAAAATATAAAATGAGTTTGAGTGGTATATTCATCAGCCAATCAATGAAAACTATTCAACAATGATGAGTTAATTAAATCATGTTTGACAGCAGCAGCCAAAGGAATGTGTTCAGAGAAAATAAACTTGTATAAAGTGATTAGCCTTTCAGTATGAACAGGAACTCAAAAAGTTGAGGACACAGGGAATATCATCAACAGTCAAAGACAAGGCAAATAATTTGAGGTGGTTTTCCTGAGCTCCTGGTGAATCCACAGATGTGTCAGGAACACTGCTCAGTTGTTTGAGTCAGTGCTTCCTCTATTTGAAGTGACTAAAGAATTAGCCTTTGTTAATAGTCTATGTAGAATGTGAAAATATTTTCAAGAATACTGAGAAAACACTAACTCAGTACAACCGGATGTGAAATTTGCTAAGATATGTCACATATCATAGTGGTTAAAAATATGTATAGGACAGAGAGACTTAGTTGGACAAATTTATAAAGCTTTTTGAAAATATAAGCACATGTGAAAATTTAAAGCCTATGGTTATTCATTGTATTATTCATCAGCGAATATTTTGTGAAAATATTTGAATGTGTCATGTGTTATTGAACTAGTTGTGTCAACAGTGAACCTCATTTATTCTTGTGGATTTGTCCATTGTCCATTTTGTAAATTTTTGACAGAAAAAAAAGCTGAATATCCAGATTGCTCTAACACACAACACTTTGATATCTGAACAATGGAAAAGTTTATTTTAAGTTTTTCCAGAAAGGGTCAAGATTGAAACTTTCTAAAACAAAAAAAAAAAACTGCCCTCAATCACTTTTAGTGACACGGGACAGCTCTGGAAATTAGCTTTAGATGTAGACTTAGTAATGTTCCTTAATGAATTCAGCCAAAAATTAAAAGGTAAACAGTGTTTACATGCAAAACTTACACTGCAATAAAGTCATTCGGTCATGACTGATCTTATTGGGTCACAAAATAATGTCAACCTGCTTTATATACTTCTCATTTTGTCAAGTTTAAAACAAGATCTCCATCCCCACATACTGTTCAAGGAGTATATTTTCTGAGCTCAAACTACAATTCCAGTAATATTTTCCAACCTTGATGCAAGTGTAAAGAAAATTTCTGTATTGCCAAACCCATTTTACTGTGCTATTGAGGAACTTCCTCTTCAGCTGGAAGTGATTAATCTGTTAATATAATAAACTAAATGGCAAATATCAGGGCACCACTCGGTTAAACGTCTGCCTTCGGCTCAGGTCATGATCCCAGGGTCCTGGGCTAGACTGGGAGCCTGCTTCTCCCTCTCCTTCTGTCTGCCACTCCCCCCTGCTTGTGCTCTCTCTCTCCCTCCCCCTCTCTATCAAATAAATATTTTAAAAATAAAAATAAAAAACATATCAAGAAAAGAATCTATAAGAATTTTATAGTTGCCTTCCAAGCAACACTGAGTTCAACTGAAATCGTATGCTCATGGATTGTGATCAGTATTTAGCAGTGCCTATCATCATGAAAAACATTCTGAAGATGAACTATTTAAAATCTCATTATCGATTAACAATAACAGATGAACATTTGTAATAAATTTTGGTGACAGAGATCACTAACTCTGAACCCCAATTAAGTGAAATGCTATCCCAAAAGAATTCTATTCTTATCATTTATACATTTGTACTACAAAAGCTGTGCTAAATAATTACCTTTGAATTTTGTCATTAAAAATTGTGGACATTAATTTTCTTTTATTAAATAAATATTTACATAATACCCTCAATTTTGCCTCCTAGCCCACAGAGCCTAAAATTTTATTATCTGGGTCTTCACAGAAAAAACGTGCTGACTCCTCAGCTAAATCATTTAAATTCCACTTGTATTCAAGCTGACCATAAGAAGTTTTTTCACTTGGGGGAAATTTAGGGTAGGCAGATGGAGGTAAATAGAGACTTGTTGTTTTCTTATTATTTTGATAATTTCATGACACTCTTAACAGAATCATTGACAATACTGACAGTACCTCAGTACCCAAACTGCAAATGACAAATTAAGAAAAGGAAGATGTAACAAAATATAAAGAAGAGCTGTATTAGAAACTTGAGAACTTGGTCAACCTCTCCCATCTCCTTTTATTCTACTTTACATATCAAAAGAGGTAAGAATTTTCTTAACTATATGTAATAACATGTTGGCTGAAAAACAAAAGAAAATGGCTACCAAAATAATAAAGCAAAAAAAAAAAAAAAAAGAAATAACTTTAACATCAATTTTAAGACAGAAACTGTTGTCTTTCACGAATTCAATTCATCTCTTTCTAAAATGAGAGTTTGACAAAGAAGGAGTAACATGAAAAAAGATAAATATTAATTACTCCATCTAAAGACTAACCTTGGCATAATCAGAAAGAAACATTCTAGTACACTGGAGAAAAATGGCTTTTCTTCATTAATTAAAGATCATTTAGCATAACATTGAATAATCAGTTTTGCAAGCACTGAATTTTTATAAAATAGGACTATATGAAATCTATATGAAATCATAAATACATCCCTCAGTACATCTGAATATTCTCCAAATTCATCATATTAAACATTAAAAAAGAATGTTTAAAGCTCATGCATTATAGGGATTTGTCTATTATAAAGCAAGTAATAGAATTAAAAGAATATAATACTGTTTCAGGTTTTGAACAGGGTAAGAGTGAAGCAGCATTCTGAATATTTCAAATATTATTTTACTGAGTCACAACTATTTAAGACTTTTAGCGTTTAAATCTGTATGGTAAAAAAATAAAAATAAAAATAAATCTGTATGGTGTTATCACTGTAGAAATAGCAACATTGTAACTTTTTGCAAGGTGATATGAAAACAAAATAACCAATCATATATGCTCTTTTCTGCCTAAGATAGTTCTGGCTTATTTCTGACATCTAGCAGAATTATTAACAGCATTTCCTTTTACTTTTAAAGTGTTAAAGTCAGGACAATATATTAAACGGTCACCCTTTACATAAAGAAATGCCAAGCTTACACACAGCATAAAAGGATAATACACCAAACAAGCATGGTCCAACCAACTACCATGTAAAAGAGTGATTGAGAGATTGGCTGGTGGTACCCGGGATGAGTTAGAGTGAAAGATGGAATATGAAGAAATGGCCCGGCTTTCTTCTCAACTTATTCCAGTTTGCCTCCAAGACTAATACTACTGCTTAACTCAAAGACAGTAGGCTTTTGGTAACACTTGTTTAATTTAGTGATGCTTGCCAACACAATCATACCTTTAAATGACTGGTATTTTTATAAAAGTTTTCAACAAATCGTATCAATACATGTTATGAATGCCTGGAGTTCCCATTATATAAAATAGGCCTCAGTGCCAAAGTTCATGCTGAAAAGCCATACTGGTAAAACAGGGAATAATTATCCTTAAATTCCACGTTTTTTGTTTTTTTATTTTTTAAGGATTTTATTTATTTATTCATGAAACACACACACACACACACACACACACACAGAGGCAGAGACACAGGCAGAGGGAGAAGCAGGCTTCGGGCTAGGAGCCTGATGTGGAACTCGATCCCAGATCCCAGGATCATGCCCTGGGCCGAAGGCAGATGCTCAACTGCTGAGCCACCCAGGTGTCCCTAAATTCCACATTTTATTAAGATTTGTACAGCTATTAAACAGTTATATTTTGTTCACAAAGAAAAAGAACTGTGGACTTACAGAACTTTAAATTTGAATCTGTAAGCAGTAATTAAAAGAAATTTAACTTAAAACTCCACAAGAATATGAATGTGTGTGTGTGTGTGTGTGTGTGTGTGTGTGTGTGTGTGTGTGTAAATAAAGCCCTTTTTGGATAGAAAATGTATATTAATAGACTGGGGCAATATATTAACTACTACATTAACTACTACTTTGAATATTTATATTAAATGGAGCATACAACTTTTTTTTAAATTTTTATTTATTTATGATAGTCACACATAGAGAGAGAGAGAGAGAGAGGCAGAGACATAGGCAGAGGGAGAAGCAGGCTCCATGCACCGGGAGCCCGACATGGGATTCGATCCCGGGTCTCCAGGATCGAGACCCTGGGCCAAAGGCAGGCGCCAAACCACTGCGCCACCCAGGGATCCCGGAGCAAACAACTTTTAACACTATATTAACTCTTCATTAATAAAAACTATCTGGACAAGTAAAACAAGGTTCCAGGTTAATAAATTTTATATCTATACACACACATACACACACATATATACAATGAACTAAATATATTCATTCTTAATATATTAGTTATTAATATATAACTAATAAATTAATTTAGATGATTAGAGAATATAAACTGAAGCATTATGACATTATAGATAAAAAACCTACACACTGATTTCTTACTAATATAAGAAGATTAAAAACCTAAGATCATGTACTCCTTTTTGAACTCTGAGTTCTCAAAAGCTAGTTAGTACTCATGGTTATGTAAGAGAATGTCTTTGTTCTTAGAATATGTGCACCACGTATTTGTGAGTAACAATGTTTCCAACATACTATCCTTTGGTTCAGAAGAAAAATATATTTATAAATAAGTGTGTGAATAGAGAGGGAGGGAGAGCTGATAAAACACAATGGGGGCAAATTGTAAACAACTGGTGAATCTGGGTAGAGGGTACAATGAAGTTTCTTGTACTATTCTTGAAACTTGTCACCAAATTGGAAGTTTTATAGTAATATTTAACCAAGAAAAACAGCTAATTCTATTAAATTTTGCCAAGTTTCTGTTTTTACTAACTATAATATTTTGTTTGTAATTTTCTACCTTTTGAAAACCAATATTCTTCTTTCACCCAATTACTACTATACTTATATTAATCGAATTTAATTCTGACAAAAACAATAGTCTTAACCAAATTTTTGAAAAATGTAAGATTAAAAACTTCTACACAAAGAATAAACTCCAAGAGAAAAGATGCAAATAAAATGACTATCATAATCTTTTGTTTTTTATTTGCAAGTATAAAACTGAAGAAAAACAAAAGCCTGGAACATAGCATCTGTCATATCAGAATATAAAAAGATGATCCTGGCACAAAATGAAAAAGCTCTAATTCATTTGCAAATCAAGCCTGCCGGTTCCATTTCAAGCTGGCGGTAACTGTCAAGAGTTAACAAGATAATCACTTTCAATCCTGCCTTCAATGGTACATTACACTGTTATTCCATTCAATAAGGCCGTTCTTTGGGGCACTAGATGAATGGTTTTCATTTCTAACTCACACAAAAAGTTGTGCGGGGAAAAATCCACGGGGCTTAAGAAAGAAATCCCTTTATGGGCATTTATCTGCCGGTACTTGCTTTTAGGCAAAATGAGATATTTTGAAACATCAGTGTCCATTCACTTCCTCTATTCCTTTAGGCCCTTAATCCGTTAAAAAAAAATTGGCATAGGAGAAAAGTGCAAAACCAGTTTCATTTTCTAAATTATCAATGCACACTAAACAAAAATTCTCTTAAAATTATTCTATGCAAATATAATGTTATTCCACACAAAAGACAAATATTAACCAATCTTATCTCATGATAACTCGTGTGACTTTCTTAGATCACCCACCTATATTTTAGATGAAATGCAGGTGTTTAAAATTTCACATTTTCCTCCTGTTGTACTTACAGTGATATGCATGCCTAAAAGGATATATTTTTAAAAACCTTTCCAGATCATTCCCAATTGAATAAAAATGAGTTTTATCTAAGTGTATCCTTACAATGTATTAGCCAAGAAATTATAAAAGCTTTTACTATTTCATGGTTTACCTTAATTTTAAAAACAAATGTAGCACAGGTATCTGTATAATTGTTTTTGCAAAAATAAATATATATACATATATATTTTGCCTTCAGTTGAAGAAAAACACAAAAGTACAAAGATTTAAATGCATCTACTACTAACAATTAGGTCATCTTCAAACTACTTTGAGAGTAAAAAAACATAAAATCTCTTCCCTGACTCCTTAGGCTGCCCTATATCCATCAATTTCACCCAATGTCAAAGTGTAAATTTACTAGAACCATCTGTGTATGAATTACAGCCTATTATTCAGGTCTATTAGCAATAGCAACAATTAATCTTTCCTTACCTACACCCTAAATTCAGAAAATAGTATTGCTATATATTTCTATGTTAATCACAATCTCCAGCCAAGACTTTTAATCCTTTTATAATCCCTAATTATCTGGGGTAAACTTGGATTTTTAAAACTCATATGTTTACAAATGTTTAAAGTCCTAAAATCATTACTTATTAAAAATCTATTTATATTGTGTCCAAAGGCCTTAAGTTAGAATATTCATGTTTGTGATTGCAAAGACTACACAATTGAATTTTTAAATTTAGAAGATTCCATTAATTCATATAACACATGAAGATAATCATTTTATACCAAAGGAGAAAGAAGTCTTCTAACTAGTTACCTATTCTGCAGCAACACAGGTTCATCCAAGTTTTCCAGCTTCTGGTCTGACTAGTCATGTAGTGTCAAAGAGGAAAACTATCCTTATCCGTTAAAAAGTAAAGTAAGATAATACATGGAAAAGTAATTCAGAAAGTTTTATATTATCCAATAGACTTGGTCAAAAATACTAAATTTTAAAACAGCATCTAAACTAAATTTTGTCATTATGAAAATTATAATGATTTATAGATTTTTAAAAGTCCTTAATAAGATTTAAGATATATCAGAAAGCTTGGAATATAAACCATAAATGGCTTGTGGTGATTCCAATATACAACAAAAGTTTACAAGGTCTTATAAAATGACAAACTGAGCAAATTTTATTATTTCAAATTTTAAAACCTTGGTAACAGATGTATTAAATACGCCAAGTCAATAGTGAGTTATTATGGTATGATCAATAAATTATAACTGAAATGCATGATTACCATGTATAATTAAAAACCAATTGGCAACAACACTAGAAATTCCTAAAGAACTCTGCAAACACAAGGCTATCTGCAAGCATAATTCTTTGAGCCTACCACTGTGAGTCAGCCCTTTAGAGCGAGGATACTAGGGTCACCCTATCATTGGAATACCCTATCCTTTTGCTGGGTTCCAGGATCAGGGTTAACTCAGGAGGTAGAAATGTTTGATTTTTCAGCTTCACTGCTGCCTGCTACAGCTCTTTCTCTCAGGAAGATCCCTGGGGTTAGCTATAAACACACACACACACACACATGCACACGCACACGCACACAGCAAGGACAGCAGGGGGTATGAGGCATCTTCTATACATCAACCACTGGAAAGGTGATGAAGAGTGTTTGAGGAACAGCACAAGCCTAGCACAAGAGCTTTATGGAGGGTCACACTGCTTCCAACAAGCAACCTAGTGTCCTGAGTTATGTATGCAGTGACCCCTTACAGAAACTGACACCTGACAAATTCTGGTTTGCACAGATACAATTTTTAAATTATAAGAATATATATTTGCAAAGAGAACCTTTGCTTTTGAAATAATATTAAGATAGCCCAGGCCCTCTACAATCTTTAAATATATGAACATCTATCCCAGAAAGTGTGTTTCTAACAAATGTAAACTTTATTATTTCAATTGAATAAAAATGTAATACAACATTCAAATTACTATTAACATATAATACAATTTTTGTGTTGGCAAAAATATCTATCTGAATATCTGAATATGTAGCAATGAATTTATATTCTAAAATAATTCTCTTATTTTCTTCAGTTAAAAGAAATTCTTCATAAATTACATTAAAACTCAACAGATGTGCTCTTTATTATTATTCTTATTTTGAAATCTTCAAAGTATCCAAAGAAATAAATAAGGTACTTCATGAAGTTAACTCCTTAAAAATTAGTAAAAAAAAAAAGAAATCTCTTTACTGAAATATTACAAAGCATGGTAGTTTGGGAAAAATAAATTTCATTATGAAATGAATAAGAAAAAAGAGAAATTCAATAAGCATGTAGAAATTAGATAAATGCCTCAAATTTTGAGAGAATATGATAAAATTTCATTCAAGAGGATTCTTGTTTGTCATGTATGGTAAAGCTAATATTAATTGTATTATTTTATCACAATCACAGTAAGGTAAATTAATGAAAAGATTTTCTAAATATCATTTAATAACACATTTGAATATTTTAAACATATCTAAGACATCTGATATTAATATCCATTCATAAAGGATCTCCTTAAAAATCAAAGCAATACTTAAAAAAACAAACACAAATCAAATAATAAATAGAAATTGTCAATTCATCAAGAAAATATAATTAATGACCATAAAAAAGATGTTCAACCCTAATAATACTATCAAAGAAATACAAATGAACCTAATAAAATCTTTCCTTTTTTTTTTTTGGGCTACTGGAATTACAAATCTTTCTTTAAGATAATACCTTCTTTGTAGATGGTTGTGAGTAAATGAACATCTCATACAGAGATGCTGATAAATTATCAAACCCTTTATAGGATGCAGTTAAGAAACATATACTCTTAGCTCAAAAACAATCTACTTCTAGAATCTGAAGTAAACAGAAACATAAAATAATTTGAACAAAGTTTTACCATGATATTAATTACAAAATGGAATTCTAGTTAAGTCTGAGCTAAGGACTGCATACGATAAAGACTAACCAGTGAGGACCAGGTAATGAGAAAATAGAGTATGTCCATATAAGGGAATAATATTTACGAAAATGATCACATCTTAAAAAAATATATTAACAATATATACAATAAGAGGCCAATTCTGTAAAAACACAAACACTGACAAAAGGATCACGATGTTACTAAAACATAAGCTTATTGTTAGGGTGAGGTTATGGGCAACTTTTATTGACTTTTTTTTGCTCTATTATATAATTCTCAAATTATTTTATAACGAACATATATTACTTTGATATTCAGGAAAAATACTAAAGAAAGAAGTTTCTACTTTAAAAGACTATAATCTCTCTAAGAAAAAATTCCTAACCAGTGATCCCTGGGTGGCGCTGCGGTTTGGCGCCTGCCTTTGGCCCAGGGCACTATCCTGGAGACCCAGGATCGAATCCCATGTCGGGCTCCCGGTGCATGGAGCCTGCTTCTCCCTCTGCCTATGTCTCTGCCTCTCTCTCTCTCTCTCTCTCTCTCTGTGACTATCATAAATAAAAATTAAAAAAAAAATCCTAACCAGAAAAATTAATTCTCTAATATCCCAGATAGCAAAACTTTCAATGTAACCCTTCCAAATTTATGTACACTAACATCGGCAAAGAAATCTATACATAAAAACTACTGAAACCTTTATCAAATAAAAGTCTCTAGGGATGAGGAAAAAAATGATCCTCAGCCAAAATTTTGATCCCATCATTTCTAAAGGTATTAATTCATTATTTTAAATGAAAGATACATGCCTCCAAGGCTATATTTTCAATTTTTAAAACAAAAGAGAAAATCTGTTTAATAAATTCCTTGAAGAATTTCATGCATTTTTAAACTATTAGCAATAGACATAAAAATTAAATTTTTAGTATAAAAACTCAAGTCATAGTATCTTTAAGGTTTTGTGTTAATGTAATTTTAAGATTAAAGTTAAGGGTATTTCTAAAAATAGTAAAGGAATGAATGATGGAACAAAACTTCCAACACATAAAAGTTGTAAAAACTGAGTAATACAGTAAAGAATCTATTTTAAAACACTGGAAAAAATCCAGAAGGCCACCAGGAATAGTTTAATCCCAGAAATTTCACTTAGAAATAAAAAGAATTTCCACTTTGTGGCTATCTGGTATGAGGGCACTCCCTAACTACCATATCTGTGGCTGCAGAAACAATGACAGAAACTCACTGTCAACTTATGGTGCTAGGATCAGAATTCAGAACTGAAAGAGCACAGGAGATTTAAAGGGAAAATGCCAGCAGCAAGATAATCACAGGAAGAATAATACACAAACCTGAGTATAACTTGTGCCAAGTCCCTAGCTGACAACTAAACTATACACACTTAGGAGGAATTTTCAGGGAATTCAGCAAAAACGTAGGCAGAGATAGAGAAAAATGTATATACCTGATGCTTTTTGAAATGGACTGCATCTTCCAAACATGTGTAGTGTGGACTGAATGTTTGTGCTCCCCAAAATTCATATGTTCAAACCCTAAGCCCCATGTAACTATATTTGGAGGTGGGAAACTCTGGGAGGTAAGTAGGTTGAGATGAGGTCATGAGGGTGGATTCCACCTATTTGGATTAGTGCTCTTAGAGAGCAAAGCTTTCCCTCTTTTCACTATGTGAGGATATAGGAATAAGGTGGCCATCTGCAAACCAGGAAAAGGGCCCTCACAATACACCAACCATGGTGGCACCTTGATCTCATATTTCCCAGCCTCTAGAACTATGAGAAATAAATGTTTTCTTTTTTAAGCCATCCATTCTGTGGAATTTTATTATATCAGCTGGAACTAACTGCATCTCTTCTGGCAGAAAATTGATGTAAAATGGACTTGAAATGTCTAAGTACAAACTGTAACACTGGTAGAGCAACTGAAAATTAGGGAATCATCTATAGAAGAAAAGCAGACAGAGTAAGTTCTATCTCAACCTAAATTCTTGGCTGGCAATCAAGAAACAAAATAGGAACAGAATAGACCACTACAATGAACCAGTCTCAAAAAGCAGCAGTGAGAAAAGATAACAGTATATAGAGGTATCAGATACTGCCTACAGTGAAAGTAAGGAAGTTTGCAGTTTAAGATAAAAGAAGGACAAAAACAAAACAACAGAAAATAAAACAATACTCCCCTACAAGAACACAACTGAATCTAGAGTGGTTACAATGTTCAATTTTTAAGTAAAAAAATACTACACATGAGCACTGGGCGTTATACTATATGCTGACAAATTGAATTTAAATAAAATTTCAAAAAATACTAAACATGCAAATAAACAATAAGGTGTGGACATATTAAAAAAAAAGTGAACAGAAACTATGAGTAAACCAGAGATTAGTTTTAGCAGGCAGAGATTTCTTGACAACTATCACAAATTGTTCAAATATTGAAGAAAAAATACTGTCAATGAATGAAGAGATAGGAAATCTCGGTAGAGGTATGGAAACTATTTTTTTAAATCAAATTCTAAAGCTTAACATATTGAAATTTTAAAAATCACTAAATGGGATCAAAATAAGAAAGAAAACAGCAAAACAAAGATCAGTGAGCTTTATGACACATTAACATAAAGTTATCCAATCTGGAGTACAATGAGAAAAAAAAATAATGAAAATGAACAGGACCTCAAGGGATCTGTGGGACAAAAGTAAGTGGTCCAGTATATAAGTGGAATACCAGGAAGAAAGGAAGAAATGAACATTATTTTAAAAAATAAATACCCAAAAAAGTTCCCCAATATGGTGAAAAAAAGCTCATTAAACAAGTGAAATAAATACAAAACAATACTCCCACATGCCTGATAGTAAAACTACTAAAAGCCAAAGATAAAGAGAAAACAGTAAAGAGGTCAGAGAACAAAAATAAATTATACAAAGGAATGATTAGAAGACTATGGCTAACTTTACATCAGAAACTATGAAAGCCAGAAGACACTGGAACACCAATTGAAATGAAAGAAAAACTTGTCAGCCAAGAATTATATACAGAGGAAAACTATCAATCAAAACTGAAGATCAAATAAATATACTATTTCCTTGAGTAAGCAGAATAAGTTAAAGTACAATAGAATAACTGAAAAATGTGCTTTAATGGGACAAGTTAAAGATGTAATGTCTAGTGTAACAACTAAAATGAATACAAGGAAAACAACAGGTTTCAAAACAATAAAGAAATTTAAATTAAATACTAAAACTTATTTGAGTAATAAGAAAAAAGAAGGCAAGGAAACTAACTTGAGAAGACTGATATATCCCTATGTTTATTCTAGCATGATTTATAATAACCAAGATATGGAAGCAACCCAGTGTTAACAATAAATGAGTGGATAAAGAAGATGTGGTGTGTGTATGTGTGAATATGCATATATACATATGTACAAGAGAATATTACACAGCCATAAAAAGATCTTGCTATTTGTAATAACACAGATGAACCTAAAGAGTATAATGCTAAGTAAAGTAAGACAGAGACAAATACTGTATGACTTCACTCATATATAGAATTTAAGACACAAAACAAATAAACAAAGCAAAAAAGAAACAAACCAAAAAACATACTCTTAAATAAAGAGAACAAACTGGTGGTCACCAGAGAGAGGTTGGTGTGGGGGGCGGGGGAGAGAAGAAAGAAAAGAGAAAAGAAGAAAAGAAAAGAAAAGAAAAGAAAAGAAAAGAAAAAAAGAAAAAGAAAAGAAAAGAAAAGAAAAAGAAAAAGAGAAAGAAAGAGAGAAAGAGAGGAAGAGAGGGAGAGAAAGAAAGAAGAAAAGAAAAGAAAAGAAAAGAAAAGAAAAGAAAAGAAAAGAAAAGAAAAGAAAGAAAAAATGTCACAAGGAAAACAAGAGATAAATACAACCATATCAAAAATTACATTAGATAATAATAGACTAAACCATTCAAATAAAAGGTACAGTCAGAATGAATGTATTTTTTAAAAAAGACCCAGACATAGGCTGTCTAAAAGAACTAAAAATTTAATATAAGGAACAGACTGAATGGAAAAATTAAGGAAAAAAAAACTGTACTATGCAACTTGTAAGAATAAAAAAGCTAGAAAAGAAAGGTTAATATTCAAAACAGACTTCAGGGAAATAAGCACTACTACAGACGAAAAAAGGACAGATCATAATGATAAAAAGGTTAGTACATTTTTTTTTTTTTTTAGATTTTATTTATTTATTCATGATAGTCACAGAGAGAGAGAGAGAGAGAGGCAGAGACACAGGCAGAGGGAGAAGCGGGCTCCATGCAGGGAGCCCGATGTGGGATTCGATCCCGAGTCCCCAGGATCGCGCCCTGGGCCAAAGGCAGGCGCCAAACCGCTGCGCCACCCAGGGATCCCAAAAGGTTAGTACATTAAAAGGAAAAAGATAAATTCAGAATCTTAAGTGCAAAAACTGACATATGTCAATTTAACAAGGAAAAAAATTAATACTCATAGAAGACCTGAACAATAGTACCACCACATTAATCCAATTGATATTTATATAGCAATATACCCAACAAGTACAATATACTCATTGTTATCTGATCAACTATAGGAAAATAAATCTCAAAAGATTCAAAAGACTGTCTTATGAAGTATACTTTCTGAATACAACAAAACATCAATGAAACATCTATAAAAGACCAAAATATCTAATTAAAAACAGTGCTAACAGATAAAGTCTTAAATGTTATTAGAAAGAGATCTAGTTTTAGTGATCAAAATTTCCTCCTTAAGCTAGAAAAATAAGATCAAACTAAACCTAAAGTGAATAGAAAGCAGAAAAAAAATGAGAGCAATGATGAAATAGAAAAAAATTAAGTACAGAGAAATGAGCTTTGTGTTTTTTAAAAAACAAAAGCTGTAAATTTTGATAAATCAACTGTGAAAATCATTTGCTTAATGGCACAGTAATCATACCATAATGGTTATATATTGATAATAAGTAGATATTAGTAAGAGAAAATGCAGAGATCAGTAAAGGATCCATTTTTTATAAGTGGATTTTTGCTACAGTAATATGGTATCAGTGGAATTCAATGAAGAAAGAAAGTCCTACACATGAAAAAATGCTCTACATCACTCATCATCAGGGAAATACAAATCAAAACCCCAATGGGATATCACCCTACACCTGTCAGAATGGCTGAAATTAACAACTTAGGAAAAGATGTTGGGTAGGTTGCAGAAAAGGGGGAGCTCTCTTGCACTGTTGGTGGGAATGCAAACTGGTGCAGCTACTCTGGAGAATAGTATGAAGGTTCATCAGAAAGTTAAAAATAGAACTACCCTACAATCTAGTAATTACACTTCTAGGTATTTATCCAAAGGATACAAAAATACTGATTCAAAGGGGCACATGCATCCCAGTATTTATAGCAACACTATCAACAATAGCCAAATTATGCAAAGAGCCCAAATGCCCATCAACTGATGAATGATAAAAAAATACACATACACATATACAAAATGGATTATTACTCAGCCATCAAGAAGAATGAAATCTTGCCATTTGTAAGACATGGATGGAATAGAGTATATTATGCTAAGGGAAATAGGTCAGTCCGAGAAAGACAAATACCATATGATTTCACTCCTATGTGGGATTTAAGAAACAAAACAGATCAACATAGGGGAAGGGAAGGAGAAGAAAGATAAAAGAGAGGGAGGCAAACCATAAGAGACACTTGACTACAGAGAACAAACAGGGTTGTTAGAGGAGAAGTGGGTTGGGGGGATGGGCTAAATGGGTGAGGGGGATTAAGGAGGGCCCCTGTGATGAACACTGGATTATGCGTAAGTGATGCATTACCAAATTCTACTCCTGAAACTAATACTACATTATATGCTAACTAACATGAATTAAATAATATCCTGGAAGAAAGAAACAAAAAAAAATAAAAATAAAAATAAAAATAAAAATAAAATAAAATAAAATAAAATAAAATAAAATAAAATAAAATAAAATAAAATAAATAAATAAAATAAAATAAAATAAAATGGAAGGAAGGAAGGAAAGGAGGAAAAGAGGAAGGCAGGGAGGGAGGAAGGTAGGTAGGCCAGTTGGTCCTAGAGTAATTGGCTATCTGCATGGGAAGCCAAAAAAAAAAAAAAAAAAAGTCAAAATAAATCATGGATATAAATGTAAAAGTTCAGCTTATATAAAATTACTAGAAGAAAATCTTGTGACCTTGAGGCAGATGAAGTTTAAGCAAACATCAAGATTGAAAAATTAATAAATTAGACTTTATCAAAATTAATAGCCTTTACTCATCAAAAAACATAGTTTAGAATAAAATTCAAAATGGGCAAAAGATTCTAAGAATAAAAGGGAATACACTCTATGCTTCTCTCTGAAACAATCACAAAAACAACATAACCAAAATGCTTTTTAAAAATGGTCTTTAAGACACTGTGACTCCTGAGTTATAGGACACAAACAAATGGAGGCTAATCACTACAGATCACAGCACAGGGTGGGAGAACCCAGGTGGACCCTAGCAATGTCCGGATTTGGAGTCAGAGCTGATATTCCATGGACACTAAGGCAACTAGAATTCATAGGATAGAATTCAAGGGAGGAGACAGTGGCAGAGACAGAACTGTGAAAATCAACTGAGATCCCCCTCTTTGTGTAGTCAGCAAAGTACCTAATAGTGCATGCCTGCAAATAAAGTACAACAGGCAAAAGAATAAAATGTTTAAAAAAAAAAAAAAAAAAACAGACAAAAGAAAATACCATCCCAAAGCATCCCAGAGAACTAGAGATCAGAACCTGGTGCTCACACAAAGTGGGAAAGAACGCCATTCTAACAAGCCAGACAGGGAAAACTCATAGCTCACAAGGCACTTGTGAGAATATTCATAAAGTTCATACTTCAGTTGTAAGAATAGTTAGCACTAGACTGAGTACTACTCTAGACGGAACTACCATACCATAATATAGCAAGATCTAAGAGGACCAAACTTATCTCCAAGGAACTTAACTGCAACCCAGAATAAAGCTTGAAAATATTGACAGGATTGCAAAAATTTCCAGATAAATCCAGAATAATGGTTGGAAATTTCAATTCTTTTCTCTTAATATATGATAATACAAGTAGAAAATCAGCAAGGACATAAGAGAACTGACTACACTATGAATCAACTTGACCCAATTGACATTTACAGAACACCCAATAGAAGAATAAGCAAAATATACAGCTTTCAAAATATTCATTAAAATAGTACATATTCTGGGCCATCAAACATCTCGATAAATTTAAAAGGATTCAAATCATACAAAGTATGCTCTTTGGGGCAATGAAAGTAAATGAGAAATGAGTTACAAAAAGATATCTAGAAAATCCTAAAGTATTTGAAAAATATCACCGTTTTAAAAAACCTGAAAGAATAAATCAAAGTGAAATTAGAAATTATTTGAATTGAATAAAAATGAAGACACAACATATCAGAATCTATGCATGCTCCTAAAGAAGATACATAGTACTAAGTGCTTCTATGAGAAAAAATGAAGGGTCTTAAAGCAATGGCCTCAGCTTATAACTTAAAAACTTTAAAAAAAAAAAAAAGGAACAAATTAAGCCCAACAAAAGCAGGAAAATGGAAATAATATAGCCCAACATGGAAAGCAATGAAATAGAAAACAGAAAAACTACAGAGGAAATTAATGAACCTAAGAGCTGGTTCTCTGAGGAAAATCAATAAAACTGATAAAGCTCTAGCCAGACTGATGAGAAAAAAAGAAATAAGAAACAAATTATCAACATCAGGAATAAAAGAAGTATCATCAGTTTAGATTCTACAGTTACTAAAAGGATAAAGTAAGGGAATATGAACAGCTTTATGTCTATACATTAAACACCTTAGGTGAAATGAACTAATTCCTTGAAAGACAAAACTATCACAGCACTCAAGAAGAAACAGAGAACCTGAATAACAGTATTTCTCTAATTTGTTTACTGATTTCTCCATTAAAGAAATTCAATTTTTAGTTAAAAACCTTTCTGTAAAGAAAAATCCAGGCTAAATTTTTTCACTACTGAATTTAATCAAACATTTAAGAAGGAAAGAATACCAATTCTACACAAACTCTTCCAGAGAATTAAGAAATAATACTTCCCAAGTAATTCTCTGAGGCCAGCATTACCCTGATGCCAAATATAGTCAAGGGTATTATGAGAAAATAAAACTGCAGACCAACATGCTTCATGAAAACAAATGTAAAAATTCTAAATATAATTTTAGCATATTAAGTGCACAATATATATAGAAAGGATAACAGACCATAACCAAGTGGAATTTTCTACAAGAAATACAAAAATGTTTTACATTTGAAAATCAATGTAATTCACCACATTAACAATTAAATAAGAGAGAAAAGATCATCTCAACAGTCACAAAGCATTTTACAAAACCCAACACGTATGTCTAAAAAAAAAAAAAAAAGAAAGAAAGAAAAAACACTGTCAGCAAACTAGGACTAGAAGGATGTTTCCTCAACCTGACAAGAGGAATTTACCAAAATCCACCAGCTAACATCACACAAATTGGCGAAAAAGATTACTATCTGACTAATATCAGGACAAAGACACGGATATCCAAACTTTCCACTTCTATTCAATGTTGTTTTTTGGAGGTTCTAGTCTGAGCAGTCAGGCAAGAAAAGAAATAAATGACATCCAGATTGGAAAGAAATAAAACTGTCTTCATTACAAACAGTACGATTGGCATCACACAAATGCCAATTTGTGTGATGTTAGCTGGTGGATTTTGGTAAATGTCTCTTGTCAGGTTGAGGAAACATCCTTCTAGTCCTAGTTTGCTGACAGTTTTTTTTTTTAGAAATATATATATATATATATATATATAAAATCTTTATTATATACATATATATAATTTACAGTACCAAAGGCATGGCTATGAAAGAATAAATTAATAAACAATACTTCACCAAAATCAAACACTTTTGGGGAAGACTGGGTGGTACAGTTGGTTAAGTATCTGACTCTTGGTTTTGGCTCAGGTCATGATCTCAGTCAGGGTCATGAGATGAAGGCCCACCTGGGGCTCCGCACTCAGCACAGTCTGCTTAAGACTTTCTCTCCCTCTCCCTCTGCCCTTCCCCTCCACACTTATTTAAAAGATTAAAGACTTTTGTCTTCAAAAGCCACTCTTAGTGAATGAAAGAAAAGCTACAGCATACATCTGATACAGTACCTGTATCTAGAACATATAAAAACTCTCCAAATTTAATAATAAGGAAACAATACAACACAAAAATAATCAAAGGATATAGACAGATATTTCACTAAGAAATACATATAGGTGGCAAATAACATTGAAAACATCCTCAACACCATCAGTTATCAGGAAAATGAATATTAAAGCCATAATGAGCCACTTCACATCTATCAGAATGTCTAAAATAAAAGAGTAACATAAGGTGGTATTGATTAGGAATAACTGGTACACTAACACACTGCTGGCAACATGGTATAATGGTACAACCACATAGGAAACAGTCTGGCAATTAAGTTAAGCATAAACCTACCATATGATCCAGCCTTTCTACTGCCAAAAAGAAAAGTATGTCCATCCTGAACACAAATTTTCATAGCAAGTTGTTTTATAATAGTCAAAACTTGAAAACAACATAAATTTCCAGTAATAGGTAACTGGGATAACAAACTGTTTCATAAACATACAATGGCATACTATTCAGCAATAAAGAAAAATATATGCAACAATGTAGATGCAGTATTAGAATAATTTGCTGAAAGAAATCAGGCAAAAAGAATACATACCGTATTATTACATTTATATAAAGTTCTAGAAAATATAAACTCATCTACAATTATACTAAACAGATGCTTGTGGGGAAAGAGCAAGGAGAGAGGGAAGAAGTATTATAATGGAGCCTGACTAAGCCTTTGGTTAGGAAGGACAGGTTCGCTATCTTGATCGTGGTGATGGTATCGCAGGTATATACATAAATCGAAAAATATCAAGTTGGATACATAAAATATGTGTAGTTTACCAAACATTAATTATACTTCAGTAAAACTTTAAAAACAGAAGAAAAATTTGACCAGACTCAACACAAAAGTAGACACACAATGGCCAATAAAGAAAGATAAGATACTCAACATTATTTAATATCAGGGAAATGAAAATTAAAACCACAGCAGCATGCATCTACAAATCCATTACAAAGGCTAAAATTAAAAAGAACAGCAATACCAATTGTTGGTAAGGATCTGGAGAAACTTCAAATCTCATATACCACTCATATAAATGTAAAATAATACAACCCCTTCAGAAAACCATCTGGCAGGTTCTTACAAGTTAAATCTAAACCTTCCAAACAAGCCAGTTGTTCACTTTCCAAGTAAAGAAAACACAGATTCACCTGAAGAAGATTGTATGAATGCTCATAACAGCTTTAGTTACATCCCAAGCAGAAAACAACTCAAATATCTATTAACAGATGACAGTAAAAACAAAATGTGATCTATTTATACAAAAGTACATTACTCTTCATTCAAAAGGAGCTAACTGCTGAAACAGATGCAACATCATGGATAAATCACAAAATCATAATGTTGAGTGAAAAAAGCCAAACACAAAAGAGTACATAATGTATACTGTGATTCTACTTATATAAAATTTTAGAAAATATAAACTACTTTATAGTGAATAATTATTAGCAGTCATCTAAGGCTGAGGTAGAGGGGAAAATGGACTACATAAGGGGAAGTGAAAACAGTTATGGTGATGGAATAATTCACTATATTGTATAAGTGTATATCATGTTGGTTTTTAATTAGTCCTCTAGCATTTTGGGCTCTGCAATGTTAGCAAAAGTAGTTTACTTTCTTGATTTTTCTTAATGAAGTATTACTGGCATTTTTTATGGGGAAATTTCTTTGTTGAATGGGTGGTCTTGTACACTGTTAAGAGTATCCCTATTTTTTTCTCACCAACCACTATGATCCTATATATTCCATCATGTATTTCACAAAAGGCCCAAATGCACCAAGTGTGATAAACTTAAGCCTAATAAACTTTTATTAATCACATTTGGCAGTTTCTATACAATGATACTGACCAAAAAATAAAATCAGTAACAACTAGATGGGAACATACAATCAAAGAGGTCTTGTCCTTAAAGAACTAATCCCCTTAGCATTTTTACTTTTTACTTAAAACTCTCACCATCAAGTAGAATACCCAGGAAGGTGTAAAAAGAAAGAAATCATTCCTTATTCATTTCTCACTCCTCATCACTAATGACAGTAACATTACTTAAATAAAAATATCATCTTCAAAGAAGACATGAACATTTATCTTTTTGTTCCTTTTTCATAAAGACAGTAAAGAGGAAATGAAAAGTGAATGGGAGACAATAAACAGTATTAATATTTTCAAAAGCAGAGGAAATAAAGTTACTTACCAATGCAATGGAAATTAAAAGTCAGTAAGAGAGTATCATGTCAATAAATTTGTAACTCAGGTAAAATGAATTTGTCAGACAAATTTCTAGGAAAAAAATCTTACAGAAACTGATTTAAGATTAAATAGAGAAAAATGAAAAAAAAATAATCTGAATAGTTTAAAACCCCTCACAATGATAATACTAAATTGTATTATAGGCTAGTTCTACCAAATATTCAAGGAATATATCATTTCAATCCTATAAATCATACTAAGAATAGAAACTGATGAACCATTCACCATCACATTTTTTAATAGACTTTAATTTTAGAGCAGGTTTAGGGTCATAGCAAAATTGAGGGAAGGCACAAAGTTTTCCCATATGTCTCCTGCTCCTACACATACATAACCTGCCCCACTATCAATATCCCATACTAGAGTTCTCCATTACATTGACAATGCTAGTATAACCTTGATATTAAACTTGGAGAAGGAAAGAACAATTACATGCAAATCTCACCCAGGAAGATAAAAAATATTAATAAACAAACAAACCAAATGAATCCAGCAATATATACAAAAAAATAATATACAATGAGTAAGTTGAGTTCATCTCAGGTCTGCAAGGACAGATTAATAATAGAAAATCAGTTATTAGTCACACATTCCTAGATTAAAAGAGGAAAACTGTAAAATGATTTCAATTAATGTGCAAAAGATTTTGATAAAAAGTATATAAATGATTTCTAAAAAAGCTTATCCAATAAGGAATAGAAGGAAATCTTGTCAAATAGGAAATGATATCTACCAAAAACCAAAAAGAAAATTATTCTCATTACATTCTCATTCTCTTATTCTATAAATATTAGCAGAATTCCCATTCAAATCCCAAACAGGACAAAGATACTGGCAATTAATACAATAAACATACAAAGTAGACAGACATAAATTCTACAATACTTGTAAGACCTATTTTTTTTTTGAGATATTTTAAAAATACTAAGTGAATAAAGAGGTATACTATGTCCATGGATGGTAAAATATAATATCTTGTGGATACGTGTTCTCACCAGATCTACAGATTCAATGCAATTCCAACTGAAGTACTAACAAGTGTTTTTGTAGAACTTGACAAACGGATTCTTTTACATGTAAGAAAAAAGGTCCAAGCAGTAAGCATAAAAGAATAAAATACCTACAAGATTTTAAATTACAAAACTACGATTTATATAAAAACATTAAGAAATTAACAATCCATAGGAGGAAATATTCACAACACATGTCTAATAAAGGAACTGAACACAAAATATATAAGAAATTTCAACAACAGTAACAAAAACAATCTTTTTTAAGAAACAGATAAAATACTTGAATAAATACAAGGGAAAATGTACAAATGACCAGTAGTAAGTGGGATGCCTGGGTGGCTCAAGGCCTGCTCCTGGGATGAGTCTCGCATCAACAGTCCTCCCCCACCCCAGGGAGCCTGCTTCCCCCCTGCCCCCACATCTATGTCTCTGCCTGTCTCTCAGGAATAAATAAATAAAATCTTAAAAAAAAAATAAAGCAAATAATTTTGCTAATGTTATTAGGAACATTCACTGAAAAAGAAAAAGATATATGTATAAACCTTAAGTTAAGATTCTGTGATAATTTCAATTTAAAATAGTATGAATTCATGATTTAGTGTACCATATTTTATTGATTTTAAGATGTCCATTTTGAATATTATTTTAATATATTTGTAATGAGGATACATTTGCATTAGACGATATCTTAAAATTAATGGCAGTGGTTTTTTTTCTTAGTAGTACATAAAATTACAATTGATGACATCTTAGATTCAAGGAAACAGTATATTTATTCTCTAGTTCTGTCCACTGACCTAAAGAAATGCTATCCTTGTAGCATCATATTTTGATTTCTAAATATCATTCTTGACTAAAAGGAGCCAAGGTTATTTGGTTATATGGTTAATTCCTGGCTCTAAAACAAAAAATTTCAGTCTGAGACTGAAACAAATATAAAAAAATATTTTAAAACTAACAGGGAAAAAAAATAAAAATAAATTAAAAAAAATAAAACTAACAGGGTCATGTGTGTAGGACATAGGAGCCAATTTGAAGGGATTCATACTGATGAATAAACTTGCTACAATTTGAGCATAAAAAAACAACAAAGTAACTTTTCAACTCTGGTTGAAATATGTTGAATATAATTCCCATGAATCCTTACGATAAGAGAAAGCAGAAAGCAAATCAACTGACTACTACTACAGGGAACTATTATACTAACTCTTCATTTTAAAAATTGGTTCTCTAATGGAGCTTTCATTAAAAAGTATCCAATGTCTACAGATATTTGATATGTATATCAAAATATAGGCCATCCGTGTATAGCAACTTAGCAGGACTTATGTTAACTAGGACATTTGAGAAACAGTGATTAAAGGTTTGTACAAGAAATTTTCAAGTTTATCTCTATTTTCCACAATTTCTGTCTTAATAACATACCCGAAGTCCAGAATCCTCAAGTGAAGCAAAACAGAACAGGTTGACAAGAAGTAAAAATGGAAACAGGAAAACACAAGCTGCATCCTTTTGACTAAATACGCTGTATATTTTTCCAAAATATGCATCATCAACAGACTAAAACAGCTCTAAATAATGCTTTTATATTTATATATAATACCTTCAGTTAGAGACCTGAAATGTCACTAGATCTTCACTTATTCAGAATTTACATAATCATTGCTATCACAAGGTGGACGCTAAATTTCAGTTTCTGATGGTCAGTTTAACCTTTAAATCGCCTGATCATACTCTGTCTTCATTCTCAAAACCCCAAATTAGCAAACAAGCCACAATACAATATATGCTATAGCATAGGTCTTCTGTGAATAGCTGGGATCTTCAACTGCTTCAGCTGCAATACAAGCCATTGAGCCTTGGCCAATATAAGCCAATTTGAATAATCAATATGACAACCTTATTTTTCTAATGCAAACAGGATTGCTACAGTAAGGTGTCTCACTGCCACATCACAGTCATGGCCTCTTTTAACCCCTAATTAGATTGAGGCGATTATCCCTGCTCTTCCTTACAAGTGTACAGCTTGGATAAGGGATGACAAAAGCTATCTGCCACTTATTCAGCCTTTGCAGACAGCAGGTTATCCAGGGAGATAGAGAATAAAATCAACAAACAATTGTTATTCATATCATCATCTAAAGTGTTAAGATAGTCACAGTTTCCATACATGCCCAGTGAATATAGCCCAGAGCATGAGGTAACTGCAGACTGCTTAAGAACATCAGGGTTACACAGATGGAAATTCATGGTGATGTTGGGGAATTATGTCTAAATCAAATTCATTTGCATAAAAAGAAATGATCAGGGATTTGTCTTTTGTATATAATATATCAAGATTTCATTATGTTTCTCTTCATGAATTCTTTGAAGCTAAATTTTAATATTGATTTTTCTAAACACATAGCATTTATCATGAAAAGAATGCCAAAATTAATGGTTTGCAGAAACTTAAATGCATTAAGATTCAATTAAAATGCTCTTAAATATAAAACAGGAAACTTTTCACCATGCTACTACATGAGTTCTTGTATTATAAATTTAGATGATCAAGAGTTATTTCACTAACTCTGTAGATTCCAAATGTTTTTCTTTACTCTTGTAACAGTTTTTGAAATTTCGGTCATCACTTCAAACCCATTATTAATAAGAGAACTGTGGTCACAAGAAAATAATAAAGAGTAGTTGCAAAGACACCAAACTGACAGTTCCTTGTAAGTTTAAGCTAACTTGAGGACAATATAGGAAGCTGGGCCCACTGATAAGAAAAAATTTGGGGGGGGAATATCTGCATCTACTCTGATGATGATAAAATCACAGCGGAAGTAGTAAGATAAGGAAATGTTGAAAAGGATTTCATATCTTTTCCTTTCCACTTGCAAGAGTCAGTAGGCGTCTTTTTTTTAAGGTCATAATCAGTGTGCTAAAAGAAAAAGAATGAGAAAGCCACAATCTTTTATATTGAATTGTTTTATATTATTCATTCAGTTAACCAACATTGTTGCCTTTAAAGCAGCCAACTGAGGTACCAGACCCAAAATTCATCAAATGTCAGTCCAAGAACAACTAAACATTTTAAATATATCCACTGGTAGCAAAAAATTTGTCATATAAACATTATTTCTGCACATAACCATGAGTTAGTGAACCCAGATTTTCATGGAGATAGAGTGCTGTGATTACTTGGTTATCAGTGGATCATTTAACCAAACTGCATCATGACAGTTTAATTTAGTGATTGCCAACCAGGCTGAGCAGTAAAAGATTATCTAAAACTGTGTGCCTTGTTCTCCGGACATAAGCTGAAACATGACTTCATTCTTAAAGTTGAATACCAACTCAGGATATTGGGCAGGCCTTGAAATCCAAGTCATAATTCACTTCTAAATGTGTCTCCAGAGCACCATTGTTAGATAGAGAAACCTAAAGCTTCTCTCCCTCTCTCTCTCTCTATACATATGTACCCATGCTATGTGTATATATTTATTTTTTTACACATTTGCAGTCAATAATTTCATTTTAAACATCTGATTTTAACAAACATGCTCTTCTTATAGTATCCCATATATTTATTCATTTATGTAAAATGGACTTGATAAGAAAAAAATGAAATCAATTGTCAAAAGATATGGGAATACTTTACTAGATATGATTAAATTTATTAACCTTCATTTATTTAAACTGAACGTTAAAATTTGAATTTGTTATGATTTTGTTTCTCTAATCCACTTCTGATCTTTAAATATATATATATATATATATAAAATATTACAGCTTCCAAAAGTAAACATAAGTCATACATATCTACTATAGATTTTAGACTAAAATATTTTAATAATTTAGTAAACATATGCTGGTAAAATTGCATAACGCCAAAGTATAGTAAACAAAAACATATAGACATTTGTTTTCAATTACCTCTCTATTTATATACAGTTAAACCATCAGTGCTAAAACTCAAAAATATTAAAAGGGAAAGTAACGACAAATGACATTTTAGTGAATAAGTAAAAAAACAACTTCACTCTTCTGGTCTTATTTTAATCCATCTTTCTGCGTGTTATTTTACTATTTTTTAGTTTTCTTTGTTCTTTCACTTGGAACTTTTTATGTGCTTGAGGTTACTAGCAACTCTTTATTAAAAGTACAATAAAGAACTAGACCCTTGAATAATTTGAGAAATGTAAAGTGAAAAACTAAATTATAACATATAAAACTATTGATTTTCAAACTTTCTTCTGCAGCTCAACTTTATACAAAACTCCAATATTGTCAGCATATCTCAATAATATTCCTACTCAAAAGAAATAATGCATTATTGGTTTTTTGTTTGGATTAAAAACCATGCAGCATACTGTAAATTTAATAACATTAAAGTTGAGGACAATAAATAAAAGGTCTATGGTCCTTATCCAATTCTAGATTTCTAACTAAAGAGTGGCATGATGGCCACAGGTTAGGTACACACATCTGATCAGAAAACTAGAAAATGGTATCTTTGAAAGCAAGTAATTTACTCAGGATGTGAGATTTAATATTTTCAAAGCCATTTCTAGATAAGAATAACTAATTATTCTTCGTCTTTATTACAAATAAACAAGAAACAGGATAACAGATTGACCAATCATGAAATGGGCAAAAGACATGAACAGAAATCTCACAGAGGAAGACATAGACATGGCCAACATGCACATGAGAAAATGCTCCGCATCACTGGGCATCAGGGAAATACAAATCCAAACCACAATGAGATCCCACCTCACACCAGTGAGAATGGGGAAAATTAACAAGACAGGAAACAACAAATGTTGGAGAGGATGCGGAGAAAAGGGAACCCTCCTACACTGTTGGTGGGAATGTGAACTGGTGCAGCCACTCTGGAAAACTGTGTGGAGGTTCCTCAAACAGTTAAAAATAGACCTGCCCTACGACCCAGCAATTGCACTGTTGGGGATTTACCCCAAAGATACAAATGCAATGAAACGCCGGGACACCTGCACCCCGATGTTTCTAGCAGCAATGGCCACTATAGCCAAACTGTGGAAGGAGCCTCGGTGTCCAACGAAAGATGAATGGATAAAGAAGATGTGGTTTATGTATACAATGGAATATTACTCAGCTATTAGAAATGACAAATACCCACCATTTGCTTCAACGTGGATGGAACTGGAGGGTATTATGCTGAGTGAAGTAAGTCAGTCGGAGAAGGACAAACATTATATGTTCTCATTCATTTGGGGAATATAAATAATAGTGAAAGGGAAAATAAGGGAAGGGAGAAGAAATGTGTGGGAAGTGACGGGCACTGGGTGTTATTCTGTATGTTAGTAAATTGAACACCAATAAAAAAAAAAAATCTCTTAACTATTAAAAAAAATAAATGATGGTTGTGAAAAAAAAAAAAAAAAAAAAAAAAAAGAAAAAAAAAAAAAAAAGGATAACAGATTGAGGTCAACTATAGAAAAGCATTTCTAGAATGTGTTAAGTACTTGAATAGATTGCTAATGGAGGTTGGAATTCTCTTATGTCAAGGACTTGAAAAGGATACATTTTAATCTTTCAGAAATAGATTCTCTGAAAGCATAGTAAAGGACTTGCGACAGCCTTTCTCACCTTAAAATAAAATTCTTAAAACCATGTATTTATGGAAGATCATGCTTTTGTATTTGTTTCATTTAGAAGTTAAAATTAATGTAAGAAGAGTGTATAAATAATGGCATATTCCAGATGTGATTTGGTACGGGGCTAGAAACAATGGGGATAATATACAAATGTGAATACAAACAGGGCTCAGCACTACATGAGAAGAGGAAGAAAGCATTAAAACATGAAACTAGGGGATCCCTGGGTGGCGCAGCGGTTTGGCGCCTGCCTTTGGCCCAGGGCGCGATCCTGGAGACCCGGGATCGAATTCGTCGGGCTCCCGGTGCATGGAGCCTGCTTCTCCCTCTGCCTATGTCTCTGCCTGCCTCTCTCTCTCTCTCTCTCTCTCTCTCTCTGTGTGACTATCATAAATAAAAAAAAAAAAAAAAAAAAAACCTGAATCTCTTAAAAAAAAAATGAAACTAAAAAGATTAAAATTCCACATCTTAACAACTCCTCAGGTAAGTTACAAAATGCAGTATCATCTACCAATACAGTCTATAAACAAACTATAAGGAATCTCAAACAAATCCAAGTTTAAATGAACGCCTCTGAAACTGACATAAGTAGAATGATACAAATCTATTATTTTTTTAATTTAATTTTTTCACCAATATTAAACAAAAAGCCAATTTTCTTTTGTTTTGTTCCCCAAATGTGGAACAGGTAATACAGAGAGAGAAAATATAACAAATAATTTATCCAGGCAAGAATGTGTGCCTTGGAAATCTGACCACCATAACAGTTCTTTTCATGATGCCAGATCAAGTTACTATCACCAATAACGGAACACACCACCATCCTGGGAGTCCTGACACAGTGCTGAGAAGGACACAACATTACCTCTGTGGTATTCCTGAATCTAATTATTAGGAGACATTAGAAAACCCAAATTGAAGGACATTCTATCAAACAAGTGGCCTATACAGCTTTAAAAATGTCAAGATCATGAAAGACAAAGAAAAGCAGAGAAACTATTCTACGTTAAAGGAAACTAAGGACACTGTCATGACAACCCAGTGTAGTACGTGACTCTGGGCTGGACGGGGTGTCTTTGATGGAGGGAATGGGTGGTTGACATGCAAATAGGAAGTTACATGATGTAACCAGGACTATGAACTGTGGATCAGATACTCTATCAAGGTTAAATTTCTTGATATTGATTATTACCGTACTGTGGATATGTAAAAAAAAAAAAATTCTTATGGAATACATACAAAAATATTTAGGCATAAAGGGACTGATGCTTGCCACTTGCTATCAAATGATTCAAGAAAAAAGCACGTTGAGAGAGAGAATTTGATAAAGCAAATGAAATAAAAATGTAAACAACTGGTGAATCTGGATAAAGTGTACATGAGAGTTCTTTTCTTGGAACGTATTTGTAAGTTTGAAATTATGTCAAATAAAGAGCTGCAAAAAAACCTTAATTGGGTATATTAATTCCTCTTCAGTACTTTCAGTTCCAGCCAGGAACTTACCTCCTTCAAACCTGACAGCAGCAGAAAACAAAAACAAAAAAAACACAAAAACTTCACATTTAGTAAGCAAAGAAAAGCTACCCTTTAAAAATATATACATATACCACATAGTCCTAAAGCATTATTTACTATATTTATTTTTTATTTTTTTAAAGATTTATTTATTCATTCATGAAAGACACAGGTTGAGAGAGAGGCAGAGACACACAGGCAGAACATCCCAGAATCACGACCTGAGCCAAAGGCAGGCGCCCAACCACTGAGCCACCCAGGCATCCCTATTTACTCCATTTAGAAATCTGGAACTTATAAAACTATTTGGAAAACACAAAAATAATTTTAAAAGCCCATATTTTACTATTTTCAGTATTAAAACGTTTTCATCTGATGTTAATTTGACAAATCCTATAACCTGGTGTTTTAGGCATCCCATTCCTGAGGTGATGTTAACTCAATAATTTTTTTCCAGGAATTTTATCAATAGTGATATCAGAATTGAGATACTATGAGGGAAAAGTCATGGCATATGATCTAAAAAGAGAGGATCACCCCTGCCCATTAACTTCAGAATAAAAGAAGCTAAAGCCATCCAGATACAAAGTATACAGTTCCTAATGGTTTACTTGAACTTCATATAAATAGAGCTCTGAGAATGGAATTAGCTTCTTGGGATAGCTGATGAACAAATGCATGAACATCTGTCTGTGCTTTGTTATAACACAACAATAAGTAGGTCTGAAATGGCTTCACTGAAGCACCAGAAGACTTACTTCCTGGGTGCTCAGCCATCCTTTCATTAGATCTGTCAGTATCTATCCCTTTTGGTAACAGTTAAGAAAGAGCATCATTAAATTCCCTATAGAAAGGGTATTGTATTCAGAAATAACAAAGTAAATTTTCCATTGTTCATGGAAAGAAGTACCATATTATACTAACTGTACTAATTATTGATTTAGTCAATAAATTTTCGGCTAAGGTAATAATATTTTTTGGTATATTAAAAGACACTTATTCACTGCTAGGGGTGAGAGAAGAAAGGGGAATTCATACTACCTTCTCAAGGCACAAAATGACAATGTTTGTTAACCTCATAAAAACCAGTATTCTTTGACCCATCAAGTTCTCTTCTAGGAAATTACAAAAATATAAAAAATATACACAAAGATATTTATATACAAAATATTTCTGCATGTATGTACATATATATGAACATGTATCTATACATATATGTATATGTACCATATTTATGTACAAGAATATCCATTATTTCAATAATAAATGAAAACAGCTTACATGTCCGAAGACACAGAATTATTAAATGGTTAGTATGTATCTATACAATGCAAAGTATGCTACTCTTAAAAATGGCAACATAATAGATTCATACAGTAGTACATCTGTTAAATTTTTCAATAAACTAGGAAATTATAGACATATGCTAAAAACTATATAAATTATGGAGGGTGTAACCAAGTGTTGCACCTCATTTGGAAGGACACTATTCTATTCAGAAGGCTTTGGCATGTTAGGCCAGGAGACAACAACCTATAGTCCTTACGTTAACTTGGCCCCACTACCTGCTTTTGTAAGTAGAATTTACTGCAATGAAGACATGCCTATTCATTTATTTATTGTCTGTGGCTGCTTTTCACATTACAACCACAGAGCTGAGTAGTTTTGACAGACACTATAAGCCCACAAAGCCAAAAAATATTTACTATCTGGATCTTTATGGAAAAAAGTTTCTGAACCCTGGTCCAGAAACCTAGCCCATATTTCTCTCCAATGCTTTCCAAGTTGCCTTTCAATTTATTGAATTATATGACATGATCATAGACTAAATGGTTTCCAAACTATCTTTGCATGTGCGACAAGAGAGTAAAAGGATCTCAATCCATCCACTCACCCCAGCCAAGGGGGAAAAATGGAGCAAGTAAAGGAGAAAAAAGGAAAGAACAGAAAGGAAAGAGGAAGCCAGGGAATAAAGGAGGGATAAGAAAAGTCTGAAAGCCACTGATCTACTTTAGGGACGGGAGGAGGAAAGGAAGAGAAGGAGACCCTTATTTGGTAAATGAGTTTGTATTTAGGAACTGAGTTTGTACTGGAACCCAATCTCTTAATATACAGCATGTATATTATATAGATATATTCTGAATTCTCAATTGGAGGGGGAAGAGCAGACAAATTTTTAGATGTTAAAATGATTTGTGGCTTTCCAGAGCTCAACTCAACTCAGGAATCTTATTTCTTAGTATTTAATTTTGTTAATTTCTCGCTCATTAAATTAAGTGAAAATTGATTAAATTGATTTAAAATTTATTTTTCTCCTTAGGGGCACAATAATGAAAAAAAAAAACCTGGAGAACAATGGTATATAGAAAATATCCTTCAATCTTAAGTTCCCTTACACAAAATGTTAAAAGGCTCTTAATTACTAGTATACACATTTTAACCCATCATTTTTGGTTCCAGTATGCACACGGTACAAATCAATCCTGTTATGAGCCAGTCCAGGAGGAAACTCCAGGTGGGTACAGAAAAGGGAAGGAAAGTAAAAGAGCAAAAAGAAGGTTATTGCAGTGAAAATGTGCAGAGGAAAGTAAACTCAAGACTCAGAACTATAGAAAGAGGACACTGAGCTACATGTTACATGATGAAGTTAGCAATGTAGGCAAAAGCATACATAACCTTACATAACACCAGGCTTAGGGCACACAGATTGAGAAAGACCTCACTGATAATCTCAGACATTCAAGTTATTTGTTATCTATTGAACAACAGTAGGAACCAATGGATATAAACAACTATTAGCACTTCAGTGAAGAGAAATGGAAAGTTTTTAGTATAAATGGATGAAAATGGCAACGAACGGTTATGCTAGCTATTAAGCAGTTGCCTCTGCCGTGTATCTATTACAGAACTCTGTAAATGGCATTTTTCCTTTGCCAGCTAGCTCCCTGTTAGGTTCTGCTAGGCAGAGGTGTTGGAAGGAAGTTGAATCATTCCAGAAAGTGAGGAGGGCGTCCCTGTTTTACTTAGTGCTCCTATCAGGGCTGCCCCAGTAACAACCCTTTACTCTAGAGAAATAACTCCTTAGTAGAATTGGTTCCGATTTCTATTGTCCTTGTTCTCTTCTCCCAGAACCAGACCCATCACACTCCCTCAGAGGCCAGCCACCAGCAGCAGCCAAGCAGCATCCCCTTCCAAAAGTTCAGCTCTTAGCTCTGTGGAATCCATCCTACCAGCCCCTGAAGTACCAATACTAGTAAAGTAACACTCGCTCTTCGCAGGTCTGGGTCAAAGCTCTGCCTTTCTCTGAGATCCTAAATCCTAATAATCCCAACCTCTTTCTCCCCCTCCTAAAGATCCTGGAAAAAAAAATGGAATGTGTCATGAATCTGCATGTCATCCTTGTGCAGGGTCCATGCTATAACCTTCTCTGTACTGTTCCAATTTTAGTATATGTGCTGCTGAAGAGAGCACCCAACCTCTGTTCTTTGTTTCCCCAGGGGCAGTACTGGATCCTTCTAATACTATCTCTGCTATCTCAGTGTTCCCCCTTTTGCATCACCCTCCCATACCTATTTAACCAATTCTCCATAAAAAATTCTATTAAGGTAACTAGTGTGGTTTCACCTTCCTGACCGGTCCCTAACTGATACAAGAGTATCAAGCAGTCCTTATTCTAGAGGTAATTAACATTCTCTCCAGGTGTTATTTTTAGTGTTTAATTTTAGTTTATATAAAAAATATTTTTAAGGACCATTAGAATGTATTCACACTTCAATCTCCCTAAATTTTTTTTCCTGTTAAGTATAAGATTTTCTTTCTCCCACAATTCTTTTTGGTTATATCTGTGAGAAAACCCCAAGAAGTCACTATATCTGTGATACTTATCCTTCATCTGTCCTATACCTTCTAATTGTGTCTAAGCCCAAAGGGATGCAAGTCTTTCTTTTTAACAAGAACAGCAAACTCTTTAATTCTGGACAGCAGTAACTGGAATAGCCAGTCACAGGTAGAGGAATGGACTTTAATGAGTTATCAAGAGGCAGCAGGTTCACTGAATCTTAAAATCCCAGAAAAATGCCCATATTTATTAACACATTTTTAAATATATATTGGAGTTAGTCACAGTGGAAAGATACAAAATGTCTAAGTACAAAACATGTACTTCAATGAGAAGAATTATTTATCCAACTATATATCTATTAACTTACAAAATCTCACTTTGATAGCCACCTTGGAAAAATACATCATTTAACCTCTGGGAGCCTCAGTTTTCTCATCTGTAAAGAAAACAGGCTGGACTAGGTCTCTGTTGCCATATATCTAACATGACAGTCTATAACATTTCTTTTAGTATTGAGGCATTGAGAGCTCAGCATCATTATCGAGAGAAACAAAAGATGGGTTTTGTAAAGGGAAAAAGTAAAGAGGTGGAAAAAAGTATCAAGATTGATAGTTTAAAAACATAATCTGAAAGAGATTCAAATACAAATGTTGGGGAATTCTTTATCTTTTTCCTCTAAGTCAAGGAAAAGGAAGAAAATATATCACAGGCGAATTACCTGGTTTAAAAAAAAAATTTTTATTCCTATTATCACAAGCTTTGAAAACATTTACTAATAACTCAGAAAAGATACTTCTTAAATTCTCTTTAAGATAGAAAACATGTTGGGGCACCTGGGTGGCTCAGCGGTTGGGCGCCTGCCTTCAGTTCAGGTCATGATCCTGGGATCCGGGATCGGGTCCCCCATTGGGCTCCCTGCATGGAGCCTGCTTCTCCCTCTGCCTGTGTCTCTGCCTCTCTCCCTCTCAGTCTGTGTCTCTCATGAATAAATACATAAATCTTAAAAAAATATATATATAAAACATGTCTTGTTTTATTTTTCAGTTTTAAAAACTGTTAGTTTTGATATTCTTCTCTCAAATTGTCTGACCACCTGTCATATTGTATAGACCATACATAAGCTTTCACAGCTTATTTATAGAAATATTATACTTAAAGTTCCAGTTAAAGGTTTATGAGATAGGCCAGATCATTTATGATTTAGTAGTTACCACTTAACATAGTGCAACTGGTAGTGTTTTTGATGTAAGGGAAATTTTTTTTTTTTTTTGTAAGGGAAATTTGGTGAAAACAACTTTCAAATTTTATAATCAATTAGAGTTGTTCTAATGTAAGCTGAGGAAAATTCCAATTCTGATTATCTGCCTTATATCTCATCCGCATTGATACAGTAGCCTTGGCAATTTCCTTCTAAAACTTTACAGTTCAACTACTTTTATACAGAAGAAATAAGAAAGGTTTTAACTTTAGAATATGGATTTAACATCTACTCCTTAAAGCAAGAAATTTTATGATTTCACAATTGAAAATATTAGGTCTTAGTACTCAAGAGTTACCATACAATAAAAAAAAATTTGCACAAGTCTATATAGCATAATTTCATTCGTGTAATACCTTGTATATTATTGTCATGAATAAATGAAAGTACACAAACCCCAAATCATGCATGCAAATGTAAACAATGGCTAATTCTGAAGAGCAAGATGCATGACAGTATGGAGCAGAGTGAAGGAGAGGTTTCACTTAATGTATTCTAAATTTAAAAAATAATTATTATGAAGCATACACCTATACTAATAATTTTAATTAAAAATTCATTTAAAAAATGAAAGTTATAGATAACCCACTGAAAAAACCTGAGCTTAAACTGAAGTAACATAATCAGTTAACTCACTTAGGCATAAATCTTACTTCAGCACCTTTTATGTGTCAGGCTCTGGGAACAGAGCCGGGTACAAGGATCCTGCCCCTCTGAAAGTGACATTCTGGTGGGAGTACTACTAAGATGGTTACACATTGTGATACATACTCAGAAGTATATAAATCTGGCATAGAGTAATGAAGTGGGGGATGGTTAATTTACATTGGGTGTTGAGGAAAAGCCTCTTTAAAAAGTTTATACTTGAACCAAGGACCTAAATAATGAGAATGAGAAGCCATACACAAAGATCCTAGAGAAAGCATTCTAGACAGAGGCACAGCGACGGCAAAGATCTGGAAGATGGAAAAAAAGTGCAGCTAGAGCATAATGAGTGGTAGGATAAGCTGGAGTACATGAGCTTGCCAAACCTTGATTTCAAGGTAAGAAATACAGTAAGAAGTCACTGTAGCATTTTAAGCAGAGAGGTGAAGGAGGATGACTAATATTTTTAAGAGATCTCTCTGGTTGCTGTGTAGATAATGGTTTGGAGGGAGGGCAAAAGTGAAAGAAAGGAAAGAAAGGAAAGAAAGGAAAGAAAGGAAAGGAAAGGAGGAAGAAAGAAAGAAAAGAAAAGAAAGAAAAGAAAAGAAAAGAAAAGAAAAGAAAAGAAAAGAAAAGAAAAGAAAAGAAAAAAAAGAAAAGAAAAGAAAGAAGTCCCACTAAGACACTAAGCTGGTGGAAAACGGAACTGGCTTGGGCCATATCAGTGGAAATATCACTTCATTCAGGTATCAGTGCAGATAAATAAAAAAGAAAATGCTTTTTCTTTTGATGGCCTCAATAAGGTCAAACATTTTTATAGAGGATACTAAAGTAACTGAGTTGGCAATATAGATGGTGGTAGACAGAGAAAGGAATATATGCTAACAAGATTTCATGGGGTGGGTACAGCTGGTGATAATGACAAACTTATTAACTTTTTAAGATGTGACTATAGGATGGTAGAGCATGCAACTATTGATCTCGGGGCCACAAGTTTGAGCCTTACATTTGGCATGACTATAGGAGTACCCAGCTTGGAAAGGATAGAGACAAATATAGTTACAAGTGAGAAAATGGAAGCTAAATGAGGGAGAAGTAATGCTATCATTATTAGCAAATGCCTGGATACTCCGCCACTAATATCTGTTGGTCAGAATGTTTTACACAACATACACAGTATACTGTATGCAAATGAGAGTATTAAAACTGCTCTTAAAAAATCTAATTTATAATGTTCCTCTTAATAATACTATTAATCTAACCACATACCCAAACTCATTACTCCACTGAAACGGCAATGGCTTTTAGAACTTTCATGGAGACATTCAGCAACATAATAATAATATCTTAGGCAATATAATAGCTTATTTTACTATGGAAGGCAACTAGACTTAGTGTGGTGATCATTTTGCAGGATACATAAATATCGAATCATTATGTTGTACACCTAAAACTAATAGAATGTGATACATCAATTATACCTCAATCTAAAAAATAATAGTAATAATAGTTTTTCAAAACTATTTGTACACAGCATACCTAAAACAGACCACATGTTGCAAATTGTTGGAAGTAAAAGATGGATAAATCGGGTTCGTCACACCAATCTCTCACTTTCTTTTAGGTCTTACGGTATCTATAATGAAAAGTTTAAAGAAAAACTAAGTGTTGAGAATGTGGACTGGCAACCACAGTCTCAGAATCTATATTTTTGATAAAAAGTGGGCTCCTCTATTTTGAAAACCTGGCATGCTGAGCTCTATAAATTGCCTAAGGCAAAGTGATAAGCATAGGGAAGGCATCCACTTTATGAAACCTTTGTCCTGGAATAGACCCTATGAATCTTTCAAAACAAAGGAGTGCAAGTTTGCTGCTCAGGATAATACACTGAACATAAAAGATTACTAATGACTTATGAACTCCTAATATAGCATGAATCATGCCAGCAACACTAGGATATTGGTTTCAACAAATAGCCTATTTTATTTTATAAACTTCACCAGAATATTATCAACAGCAGTATTAGAAAATGGAAAGCTAATAAAATTAGGAGGCAGCATCGGCATACTGCACACAGTGTTTCTCATCGCTCTAATGCAGAATCTAATGGATGAGAGATCCATCTTTTAACTTAAAAAAAAAAAAGCAGCCAGTAAACCTAGAATAATAGACCTCCACTTGACAAAGTTATTAGAGAATATTTTGCTACCTCAATTCAATAAACTGCATTAGTGAAACCAGTTTCTTTTATAAGAAAAAAAGAGAGGCAACATACTCTGTTCTTGTGTTTTATTATAGTTCAAAAAGCCTGATTATATTAAGTTTGTTTTCCTTGAGCAATATCTGAAGTAGAAGACAACTGAAAGATTAGAGGATTATAAATATTCTCTTTCTATAAAGGTGTTTTCCTAATTCTATAATAGAAGACATCACGAATACTGGATGATAGCAGACTCTCAGAAATCAACGCTTTTCCCAAACACCAGGGTGCCTACCTGCGAAAGAGAGCTTTTAATGTCTCACCCTGATTTTATTTGGTATCACGATCAAGTATTTTTCTGAGAAGTAAATGGTTATTAGCGATTTCTACTGTAGTTCCGTAACAGCAAAGGCATAATCCATGTTTAGGTGATCACTTTATGTTTTGATTCAGTTATCTGCAGGGTGTCTGCATGGTACTCTAACTATTTAAAGCCAGCAAAAAAGATTACAGCTCACACTAACTGGATTTTCACAGCTCCCTATCATTCGGCTTGAATTCCTCATGGGCAGATTAAAAGGGCCAAGGCAAACAATAGTCTTTTTACAAGGTGGTTATTGAAAAAAAAGAAGAAGAAGAAAAAGAAAAGAAAAATGTATACTTTTATGGCCAAAACAACAAAATTATTTCAGAAAGCAGCCACATAAAAACAAACTTAAATGTATAACAGAGGTAAAACTATGAGTGTTGTCATAATCCAAGTCAAAAAATTAATAGCATCTGAAAGAAGAGTAGTTTTTATTCTGAAACCTCTAACATAGATGATATGGTTTTAGAGTTCAAAGACAGCTAGTTATGGTATCAAAGAAAAGAGTTAAAAGTACTTCAACGATCACTTAGTCTAACATTATTATGCTATAGACAGACAGACTGAGGTCCAAAGAACTCAACGTGGCATTTTCAAGTCAACTACTGGCAGATTACCAAAATAACCAGATAACTAGTTCATGATCTTTTCTACTTTGACTTAACCACCCTCTTGTTTTCTACCTTCACTCACTTCATATGGTCAAATGACCTCCCAATCTATGATCATCCTTTCTCTGTGAGCCCTGGATACAATTATCTCTTCTAATCCTCATGCAATCCCAAGAGGTAGTTGTGTTCATCATGGTCATTTTACAGGTAAAAAATCTTAAACTTAGATTAAGTGACTTGCCCAGGATCACATAGGCAGTAAATGGAAGAGCTGGATTTAAAATCAGGTCTATGGAAAAAAAAAAAAAAAAAATCAGGTCTATGGTTGCCTGGGTGGCTCAGTCAGCTGCGTGCATCTGCCTACAACTCAGGTCATGATCCTAGGGTCCTGGGAACCAGCCCCTCATTGGGTTCTTTGCTCAGCAGGGAGCCTGCTTCTCCCTCTCCCTCTCCCTGCCTCTCCACTTGCTTGTGCTCTTTCTCTGTGGCAAATAACATCTTTTTAAAAAATAAAAAATTAAAATCAGGTCTACAAAACTAGTGTATGAGCTACTAATCATTGTGCTGTATAACCTGGCTTCTGTATGAGCTTCTTTCCCATTTCATGGATACAGTCTTGGTTTACAATGGTTTACATCCTTCTTTCCATGTGTCATTCATTCACACAACTTATCCAAACACAACCCTTAGAGTCTCCACACTTCTGTTTAGTATTAAATAACCAGTTAGTTCCTGAATCCAAGTCAGATCAAGATCCAGTTGGATGGTATTCTTTACTTATTTTTACTTATCTTATTCTCTATTACCACTACCTTAACTAAAGCTTCACCAGTGCTCTCTCAACAGTATTTACGATAAAACTTCTAAATGGTCTTTCAATCTTCGACCCATTCTCCTTAGTGCTGCCTCTCAGATTTAAAACTGTTCAACTCAAAACTCCTCTGACATTGCCTCTTTATAACCTCTGCTAAAATTTATTTTAGTCACAATGATCTCAAAAGGAAAGATAAATTTAAATGTATATATTTACATTTGCTTATAACTTTCTTAAATCCTAGAAGGATGTGTAGGAAACTAATAAACGTGGTGAATTGGATTTCTGGGGGTTGGGGTGAGGATAGGAATTGAGTGGATAAGAGATAAGGTGGAAGAAACTCTTTAATGTAGGTGTATACCATTATATAATGTTAAGTTTTGAACTATATAAGTATACTATCTATTAAGAAAAAAAGAGGAAAGGTTTAGAAAGGAAGGGGAAGAGAGAGAAAAAAAAAAAAAGGAAGAACAAAGCTAAATGTCACTCTCTTGTTTCCAGAATGCACCTTCTGTATTTTGTCTGACAATAAAATGGTAATTTCACCCAAAAGGAGGGAATAAAAATAATTCCCCAAAAATCTATGATCCCTCTTGCTTAAGTCTTTCTCCTTTTCCCCTCTCCTTCTTACTTCCTCTTCCATGTTCTGTGCTTTCAGATGGCTTAGGTATGAACACCTTTAAAAAATATCCTTTAACTGACTCATTTTGGGTTAAGCTGCTCTCTGATATGCTCCTCTAGTAAAGTGGGCATCTCTCTGTCATAGCACTCACATGACATTGTTATCATCTATTTGTGTGTCCAACTGTCAAACTAGATGAAAGTTTCCATGTCGTATTCATCTTCACAATCTCTAATAACCATAACAGTGCCAGACACATTTTAACAGCCCCCAAAGCAATCTATGGCACATGGTATTTATCTTTGTGATGGCCCATGGGTCAGATTCAGCAGTCACTGTCATTTAATCTTTCCATATGGGAAATATTGCTTTGGTCACTACAGCCTCTCCTTTATAGGTCTCTACAGTTATCAAATTCCAAGCAAAATATCTAAAGAGTTCAAGATAAACAGGAATTAAAAACCCAACACTCCAGGCAAGAACACTCCTACATATCCTCTTGCCTACTTTATTTCACTTTTTGAACGTCCAAAGCAAACTTATGATCTCCTGTCATATCATGGTCTCCTCCAGAATAAACATTGGTCAGTAAAACAAACAAACAAACAAAAAAAAAAAACAAAGAAACAAAAAACACAAAACCTCATTCCAATGATACAAACCAGAAAACTCCTGATTATCCTTAGTATCTTCATCCTTCTTGCCAAATGGAATCCATCATTAAATACATAAATATATCTCAAATCCAGCCCTGGTTTGAACTACTCTTACATCTCTCCTAGACTACTGTGCTACTAATCTGGTTCTCCACATCCACTCTTATCCCGCAATCTGTTTTCCACACTGCAGCTGGAGTGATCTTTTCAAAACACTAATCTGATCATGTCACCAATCAGATTAAAACACTTCAAAGGCATCCTGTTATTCTTAAGATAGAGACCAAAATCCTTAACCAGGTTTACAAGGCCCTACAGAATCTAGCCCCTCTCGGCTTCCCTGGCCCCAACTCACACTGTGTTCCCCCCTCCTCTCCATTCTAGCTACTCTGACCATCTTCCAGTTACTGTTCATATCAGTCTCTCTCCCATCCAGGGACCTCTGCTGATGATGCTTCCTCTCTCTATAATGTTCTTCTTCCTTCTTTCACTGATTTCTATTCATCCTCATTTCGTTAGGAAAGTCTGCCTAACTGTTGTAAATCAAATCCCCACCCCTATTATATGCTATGTAAAGTACTATGCATATCTCATCCATGATATTTATCACCACTGAAAGTTTATGTTTTTTTATGTGACTCCATAATTGTTATTTTCCCTCACTGGACTATAAGCTCCATGGATTCAGAAACCTTAATGGTTATCAATCACTGAGGGATCTCCAAGCAACAACACAGTGCCAGACACAGTCGGTACTTCACACAAATAAACTAGTGACAGAAAGAAAGAAGGGCATGTCTTAGATGGTAACACCTAAGCTATATTTAGTTATCATTGTCCTTGCATGTAGAAAAGGTGGAGATTCCAAATTAGGGTAATTAATTTAATGTGAAGAACCTAATCATAACTTAAAGTTTATCCTGAGATCCCCCCTTCCCTCCCCTTCAATCAGAAATATTATATATACTCTTCTTCATTCAAGACTGGTAAGCTAATCTTCTACCACGAAAGGAGACTTCAGAGACTATATACTCTATCCCTCTCATTTTACAGTTAAAGAATATAAACCCACAAATGAAGTGACCAACCCAAAGTCACATGTAAATCAGAAGAGCCAGGACTAGAGCCCACACTTACCAGTCTAATATAATATCCACTATATCTACTATGGTGAAACATTATGGCTTTTTTTTTCAGAGAAAACAATGCAATACTCATTACTAATTTATAATCTAGTAGCCCTGTAGGTACATACAAGTTTGTCTGATCATATGCTACAATTTTGGGCTGAGAAAATGTCATAACCATTAGCTCCAAAGAACCATGTAAAAATTGTATACTCAATAACAGCATAGTTCTTATCTATGTGATGAATGGTCTGAAAGCAGTTAGTTGGACATCAGCAGAAGTATAACCTTGTATAAATTTTTAAAATTATTTTGTGGATGTGGAAAAACTTTGGGTGGATTCATGAGATTAGTTTTAGATAGGCTGGACTTAAGGTTCTGGAACATGCACTTAATAAATACGTATCTGAGATTCGAAGAGGAGCTCTGGCCTACTGAAGACTTAGATCATGGATTCAAGGAAAGACAACAGTAAGTTAGATGCCAGTCTTCATGAAAGAGGAATATTATCTAGGAAATATAGGGCACCAAAAGAAAGGTAAAGAAAGTTTCATGATGAATGGTTTAAGCTCCACAGAAATGTATTTTAACTTACTCTGTTTGGACCAAAGAATGAAAGAACAATCATTTGGAAGGGAAAATAGAAAGTACAAAAGATAACAAATTGATCTCCTCACACTGAGGAATATTGGAAGTAATAAAATAAGATGGAAACTCAGATTCTAATAATAGCAGACTAAATAAATCCAGATCAAATCTTTCTCTAAGAAAAACTACAATGGGTAGAAATTTTTAAGAAATATTTATGGCCTCTTTGATGGTATTTAAGAATTAGAGATTCAAGGGATGCCTGGATGGCTCAGTCAATTAAGCGTCTGTCTTTGGCTCAGGTCATGATCCTAGAGTCCTGGGATCAAGACCTGCATCAGGCTCCCTGCTCAGCAAGAAATCTGCTTCTCCCTTTCCCTCTCCCCACCCCTCCACACATACTTGTACTCTCTTCTCTCAAATAATTAAAATCTTAAAAAAAAAAAGTTAGCAATTCAATTGCTGAGAATAAATTAAGAGAATCCCAGATTGCCTTCAAAGGCAATAGAAATGGATCCATTTGGAACTATACACAATGAAGTCATAAATTATAAAATAACTTAAGCTTAGTAAGTTAAACATACCAATTAAAAGAGAGTAACTGTCAGAATGAATTTTTTAAAATTCCATACAGGCCTACCTTAAGAATCAAGAAAAATCTCAACTAAATAATGTAACTTTACACCTAAAAGAACAATAAAAAGACATCCGAAATTAGTAAAAGGAAAGAAATACTAAAGATCACATTGGAAATAAATGAAATAGACTATAAAAGTAATAGAAAAGATCAATGTAATTAAGACAAGATTTAAAAAACCCTTTCACTATAGTAAGAAAAAAAGAGGGCACAAAGAAATAGAATTGAAAGAGAAGATACAACTGACACCAAGGAAATACAAAAAAAAAAAACATAAAATACTATTACAAAAAAATTATATCCCAATGAAATGGAAAGCCTGGAGGAAATGGGTAAATTCCTAGAAACACATGTACTTCCAAGACTAAATGATGAAAAAATAAAAAATCTGAGTAGACTGATAACTAGTAAAAAGATTGAATCTTTAATAAAAAAATTTAAAAAACATACAAGAAGCCTAAGTCCAGGACTAAATTCACAAGTGAATTCTATTGAACATTCAATGAAACTGTAACACCTATCATTCTCAAATTCTTCCCAAAAAGTGAAAGGGAATATTTCTAAACTCATTTTATGAGGACAATATTACTATAATACCACAAGGACAACACAAAAAAAGAAAATTACAAACCAATCTCTAATAAAAGTAGATGTAAAAATCCTCAACAAAATTTAGCAAATTCAATTAAACAATATGTTAAAAGGATCATACACCTTGATCAAGCAGAATTTATTCCAGGAATGCAAGGATGGTTCAACAACCAGAAACCAATCACTGTTATACAAATATATTGACAAAATGAAGGATATGATCACCTGATTATCTCAACAGATACAGAATAAGCATTTGACAAATTCAACCCCCATTTCTGATAAAAATACTCAACAAAGCGGACACAGACATAACATAATACTACAACATAATAAAAGCCATATATGATAAGCCCACAGCTAACATCATATTCAACGGACAAATGCTGAAAACTTTTCCCTTAAGATTAGGAACTAGATAAGGATACCAACTCTTGACACATTGTGATGTACAGAAAACCTGAAAGACTCCATCCAAAGCTCTTAGAAGTAATAAAGGAGTTAATACCAAATATATACAAAGAATTCATAGAACTCAATAAAAAAATCTGATTAGAAAAACTGGCTGGGGACTGAATAGACATTTTTCCAAAGAAGACATGATGTCCAACATGCATATGAAGATGCTCAATCAGGGAAATGCAAACCAAAATAAGGCCACCTCTCAACTATGAAAATGATTACTATACAAAAGACCAGAAATAGCAAGGGTTGGTGAGGATGTACAGAAAAGAAAACCCCTGTGCACTCTTGGTGACAATGTAAAATGGTGCAGTGACTGTGGAAAACAGAACAGAGATTCCTCAAAACATTAAAAACAGAACCATCAGGGGCACCCAGGTGACTCAGTCAGTAGAGTCCAACTCTTGCTTTCAGTTCAGGTCAAGATCTCAGGGTCATGAAACTAAACCCTACACTTACCATAGAGCCTGCCTAAGAGTCTCTCTCCCTCCGTACCACCACCACCTCCCTCCCCTGCTCACATGAAAAGAAAAGAAAAGAAAAGAAAAGAAAAGAAAAGAAAAGAAAAGAAAAGAAAAGAAAAGAACTACCATACTATCCAGCAATTTCACTTCTGCATATTTATCTCAAGAAAATGAAAACAATAATTCAAATAGATTTATGCACCCTTATGTTCATTACAACATTATTTACAATAGCCAACATATGGAAAATCTGAATGTCCACTGATGGATAAATAAAGACAATGTGTGTTTGTGTGTATAATGGATACTACTCAGCTTTAAAAAGGAATGAAATCTTACCATTTGTGACAACATGGGTTGATCTCAAGAGTATTATGCTAAGTAAAATAACTGAGAGGAAGCCAAATTTCACTTATATCTGGAATCTAAAAAGCAAAATTAACAAAACAAAACTCATAGATACAGCAAACATACTGGTACTTATCAGAGGGGAAAGAGGTTGGGAATGGGCAAAATGGATGAAAATCAAGAGACAGAAACTTAAAACAAGTCGTGGTGATGTAATATACATCACCAATGGCATGTGGATTACAGTCAAAATTACTTTACTGCAAATTTGAATATTGCTAAGAAACTAAATCTTAAGTCTGCCTCACATGAAAAAAAAGAGCATTTGTACAGTGACAAAGGGTGGATGATATGGCAATCATTTCACAATGCACATAAAGAAAAAATCATGTTCTATAACTGAAACTAACATAATGTTGTAACTCAATTATATTTTAACTGAAAAAAAAAATGCCTCCTCATAACCAAGATAAAAATATCTACCCATCTGCAAAAAAAATCACTCAAAGACAACAGCTATCTGGCTTAGCTATCTTAATATCAGACAATGTTCACTGCAGACCAAGAACAGAGAGACACCATATAAAGATGAAAGGGTCAATTCACCCAAAAGATTTAACAATCTTAAATCTATACTATATACATCTAACAAAAAGACTGAAGGATATACACAGCAAAAACTGGAAGGAAAAATAGGCAAATTCAAAATTATTGTCAGAGCCTTCTTTTCTTCTAAGTAACAGCTTTATTGAGATATAATTTACATACCTTAAAGTTCACCGTTTTAAAGTATACAATTCACTGGTTTATACTATATTCATGTTGTGTGTTAATTACCTGAAGTTTCATCCATTTGTAGCATGTATCAGTACTTCATTCTTTTTTATTATCAAATAATATACAATTACAGTTGATCTTTGAACAACATGGATTTGAACTACATGGATCCACTTATATGTAGGTATTTTCTTTTAATTGCAGTATTGCTAACATAGAGTATTATCTTAGGCTAAGGGGTACAATATAGTGACTTAACAATTCTATCATTACTCAGTACCCATCAAAATAAGGGTACTTTTAATTCCTTTTACACATTTCACCCCACTCCCCTATGGTAATCATCTGTTTGTTGAATATAGGTAAGATTCTCTTTTATGATTTGTCAATTTTTTCCCTTGGTTTCTTAAATTCCACATTATGAGTAAAATCATATGGTATTTGACTTTCCCCTGACTGACTTATCTTCCTTAGCATTATCCTCTCCAGTTCCACCCATGCTCTTGCAAAGGTAAGATTTCAATCTTTTTTATGACTGAATAATATTCCATTGTGTGTATATATACACCACTTCTTTATCCACTCATCTATCGATGCACACTTGGGCTGCTTCAATAATTTGGCTATAGTAAATAATGCTGCAGTAAATAAAGAAATGCATGTATCCTTTTGAGTTAGTATTTTTGTAATTTTTGGGTAAATACCCAGTAGTGCAATTACTGGATCATAGGGTAGTTTTATTTTTAATTTTTTGAGGAACTTCTATATGGTCTTCTACAGTGGCTTCAACCAGTTTGCATTTCCACCAACAGTCTACAAGAGTTACCCTTTTCCACATCCTCACCAACATTTGTTGTTTCTTATGTTTTTTTATCTTAGACATTCTGACAGGTGTGATTTGTATCTCCCTCATGATCAGTAATGTTCAGCATCTTTTCAAGTGTCTGTTGGCCATCTGTACATATTCTTTGGAGAAATGTCTGTTGATGCTGTCTGTCCACTTTTTTTTAAAGATTATTTATTTATTTATTTATTTATTTATTTATTTATGATAGAGAGAGAGGCAGAGACACAGGCAGAGGGAGAAGCAGGCTCCATGCCGGGAGCCCGATGTGGACCCAATCCCGGGACTCCAGGATCGCGCCCCGGGCCAAAGGCAGGCGCCAAACCACTGAGCCACCCAGGGATCCCCTGTCTGTCCATTTTTTAACTGGAGTATGTCTTCTGGTGTTGAGTTATCGAAGTTCTTTATATATTTTGGATACTAACCATTTATCAGATGTGTCATTTGCATATATCTTCTCCATTCAATAGACTGTCTTTTTGTTTTGTGGACTATTTCCTTAGCTGGGTAGAAGCTTCTTATGCTGATGTAATACCAATAGTTAATTTTTGCTTTTGCTTTCCTTGCCTCAGAAGACACATCTAGAAAGATGTGGATTACATCCAATGTCAGAAAAATTATTGCCTGTGCTCTCTTCTAGGATTTTTATGGTATCATGTCTCACATGATCCTTAATCCACTTTTAGTTTATATTTGTGTAGGGTGTAAGAGAGCGGTCCCGTTAAATTCTTTTGCATGTAGCTGTCTACTTTTCCCAACACCATTTATTAAAGAAACTGTCTTCTTCCCATTCTTGATTCATTTGTTGAAGATTAATAGACCATATAATTGAGGGTTTGCTTCTAGGCTTTCTACCCTGTTCCATTGATCCATGTGTCTATTTTCACGTGAGTACCATATCATTTGGATTACTGCAGCTTTGTAGTGGCGCTTGAAATCTGGGATTGTAATACCTCCAGTTTGTTCCTCTTTTGTAAAGACTGCTTTGGTTATTAAGGATCTTCCAAAGTTCCATACAAATTTTAGAATTGTGTGTTTTAGTTCTGTGAAAAATGCTGCTGGTAATTTGACAGGGATTGCACTAAGTCTACACTGCTTTGGATAATAGGAACGTTTTAACAAAATGTGTTCTTACAATCCATGAGCATGGAATACCTTTCTATTCTTTGTGTCATCTTCAATTTCGTTCATCAAAGTTTTATAGTTTTCAGACCATAGGTCTTTCACCTCTATGACTGAGTTTATTCCTAGGTATTTTATTATTTTTAATGTAACTGTAAATAGGATTGTTTTAATTTCTCTTTCCCTTGCTTCACTATTAATATATACAAATGCAACAGATTTCTGAACGTTGATGTTGTATCCTGCAACCTTAGTGAATTCATTCATTAGTTTTAATAGTGTTTTGGTGGAGTCTTCAGGGTTTTCTATATGTAGTATGTCATCTGCAAATAGCAAAAGTTTTACTTCTTCTTTACCAATTTCGGTGACTTTTATTGCTTTTTGTTGTTTTTGACAACAAAAAGCTGTAGCTAAGACTTCCAGTAATATGTTTAGTAAAACTGTTAAGAATGGACATCCCGGTCTTATTCCAGACCTTGGGGGAAAGCTCACAGTTCTTTTTACATTTGAGTATGATGTTTAGCTGTGAGTTTCTCATATATGGCCTTTATCATATTGAGGAATGCTACCTTTAAACCTACCTTGTTAGGAGTTTTTATCATGAATGGATGCTGTACTTTGACAAATGCTTTTTCTGCATCTATTGAAATGACTGTATGGTTTTTAACCTCTCTGTTGTTGTTGTTGTTGTTGTTTATTTTTATTTATTTATGATAGTCACAAAGAGAGAGAGAGGCGCAGAGACACAGGCAGAGGGAGAAGCAGGCTCCATGCACCAGGAGCCCGATGTGGGATTCGATCCCAGGTCTCCAGGATCGCGCCCTGGGCCAAAGGCAGGCGCCAAACCGCTGCGCCACCCAGGGATCCCTAACCTCTCTGTTGTTGATGTGAAGTTTCGCATTGATTGATTGGTGCATGTTCAGCCATCCTTGCATCCCGGGAATAAATCCCACTTGATTTTGGTGAATGATTTTTTAATGTATTGTTGGATTCGATTTGCTAGTATTTTGTTGAGGATTTTTGCATCTATGTTCATGAGAGGTATTTGCCTATCATTATCTTTTTTTGTGGTGTCTTTATATGGTTTTGCTATCTGGGTAATGCCGGCTTCATAGAATATATTTGGAAGTTTTCTTTCCTCTTCTACTTTGGAATAATTTGAGAATAGATATTAACTTTTCTTTAAATGTTTGGTAGAATTTACCTGTGAAACTGTCTGGTCCTGGACTTTTGTTTGTTGAGGAATTTCTTCATTACTAATTCAATTCCATTACTGGTAATCAGTTTCTTCAAATTTTCTATTTCTTACTGATCAGTTTTGGGAGGTTATAGGTTTCTAAGAATCTGTACATTTCTTCTTGGTTGTCCAATTTGTTGACATACAATTTTTCAAAATATTCTCTTACAATCACTTATATTTCTTCTGGTGTCACTTATTTCTCCTCTTTCATTTCTAATTTTGTTTGAGTCCCCCCCTCCACATTCTTTTTATGAGCTTCACTAAAGATATATCAATTTTGTTGATCATTTCAAAGAACTAGCTTCTGGTTTCATCAATCTGTTCTACTGGTTTCTTATTTCTATTTATTTCTGCAGAAATCTTCATTATTTCCTTCCTTCTACTGGTTTGGGGTTTTGTTTCTTTTTCTTTTTCTAGCTCCTTAAGGTGTGAGGTTCGGTTATTTGAGATTTTTCTTGCTTCTTGAGTTAGGCCTATATTGCTATAATCTTTCCTCTTAGAATGGCTTTTGCTGCATCCCAAAGGTTTTGGACTGTTGTGTTTTTATTTTCATTTGTCTTCATGTATTTTTTTCTTTCCTCACTAATTTCTTGATTGACTTATTACTTAAGTAACATGTTATTTAACCTTCATTATTTGTGTTCTTTCCAGATCTGTGTGTGTCACATTTGTGTGTGTGGTTGATTTCTAGTTTCACATCATTGTGATCCAAAAAAATACCTGGTATGATTTCAATGGTTTTGAATTTATTTATATATTTTTTAATGATTTTACTTATTTGAGAGACAGAGAGAGAGAGATCACAACGGTATGGGGCACAGTAGAGGGAGAGGGAGAAACAGGCTCCCCACTGAGCAGAGAACCTGATGTAGAGCTCAACCCCAGGATCCTGGGATTATGACCTGAACCTAAAGCAGACACAACAGACTAAGCCACCTAGGCACCCATGAATTTAATTATATTTGTTTTGTGGTTTAATATGTGATCTATCCTGTTTTGTGTGCACTTGAAAACAATGTGTATTCTGCTCTTTTAAGATGGAATGTTCTGAATATATCTTAGATCCATCTGGTCCAATATTCATTCAGAGTCACCGGTTCCTTGTTGAACTTGTTTGGATGAGCTGTCCATTGATTTAAGCAGGGTTTTAAGGTCCCCTACATAATTGCATTACTATCAATTACTTCTGTTAGGTTTGTTATTGTTTTATGTATTCATGTGCTCCCATGTTGAGTGAAAAAATATTTACAATTTTTATATCTTCTTGGATTGTACACTTTATGATTATACAGTGTCCTTCTTTGTCTCTTGTTATAATCTGTTTTAAAGTATATCTTGTCCAATATAAGTATTGCTACATCAGCTTTCTTTTCACATCCACTTCCTTGCATAATAAATATTTTCCATCCCTTCACTTTCAGTCTACATGTCTTTAGTTATGAAATGATTCCCTTGTAGGCAGCATATAAATGTCTCTCTTTCTTTTTTAAATCCCTTCTGTCACCCTATGTCTTTTAATTGGAGTATTTAGTCCTTGACAGTCACTGTAATTACTGATAGATATGTAGTTATTAACATTTTGTTACTTGTTTTTTGGTTGTTTTTGTACCTCTCTGTTCCTTTCTTCTCTGGCTCTCTTCTCTCATGATTTGCTGGTTTTCTTTGGTGATATACTTGGAATATGTTTTCTTTACTTTTTGCATATGTACTACTGGGTTTTGCTTGTGGTTGCTATTAGGTTTGAATATAACATTTTTTGCATATAGCAGTTCGTATTAGGTTGATGGTTGCTTAAGTTTGAACCCATTCTTTATGCCTCTTACCACCACATTTTACATATACGGTGTCATACTTTACCATCCTTTATTGTATGAGTTCCTTAACTAATTTTTACAGATGTTTGTACTACTTCTGTCCTCCCTTGTTCTTTTACTCTTACTCATGGTCTATCCTCTCCACTTAGAGACATCTTAAACATTTCTTATAGGGCTGGTTTAGTGATGATGAATTCCTTTCAATTTTTTTTTTTTTTTTTTTTGGCCTGGAAACTCCTTATCCTCATTTTATTCTAAATGAGGGCTTGGCTGCACAGAGTATTCTTAGCTACAGACTTTTTTTCCTTTCAGCACTTTGAATACATCATGCTTTCTTTTAGCCTGCAAAGTTTCTGCTGAAATATCAGCTGATATTCTGATGGGGTTTCTCTTGTATATAACTGCTATCTTTTCTTTTGCTACTTTTAAAATTCTCTTTTTATCACTTATTGCCATTTTAACTACTATGTGTCTTGGTGTGGACCTGCTTGGGTTATTTTTGTTGAGGTATTTCTGTGCTCCCTGGATCTGGACTTGTTTTCTTCCTTAGGTTTGGAAAGTTGTCAGCTATTATTTCTTCAGATAATTTTTTACCCCCTTGTCTCTCTCTTTGTTCTTTTAGGATCCCTAAAATGCAAATGTTATTATACTTGATAGTGCCACTGAGCACCCTAAGTTTCTTCTCATCTTATCTGCTTTTTGATTGCTTTCCATTACTTTTTTCTCCACATTGCTTATTCATTCTTCTGCTTCCTCTAGCCTATTACTTATTATGTTAGGTGTATTTTTTATTTCATTTATTGCATTCTTCATCTGATTGGTTCTTTTTTATCTCTTTGTTAAGTCTCACTGATGTCTTCCAAACTTTTCTCAAGTCCAGTGAGAGTCTTCATGACCATTACTTTAAATTCTCTATCAGGTGTATTAGTTTTCTTCATTTCACTTAGGTCTCTTGCTGTGACTCTATCCTGTACTTTCACTTGAGACATATTCCTCTGTCTCCTCATTTTGTCTAACTCTTTGTGTCTATTTCTGTGTGTTAGGAAAGTCAGATACATCTCCTAATTTTGAAAGTAATGGCCTTACACAGGAGAGCTCCTGTAATGCCCCGCAGTGTACTGTCCCACATTCACTGGAACCTGGCACTGCAGGGATGTTTCCTATGTATACTGCATATGTCCCACTTTTATGGTTGAGCCGCTTTTTCCTTTAGTCCAATTGTCTGCAGTGGCTATCTTTGCCTATTGGGGGCTGTGTTTGGCACCTCTCGTGTTAGTAGGCCAGTTTGGAGATGCCTTGGGATTGGGTTGAGTCAGATCAGGCAGTCACCCTGAAGTAGCAGCACCAAACTGCAGGGCACTTTCCCTGTGTTGCCTCCTGAGAAGGTTCCATTGGTGGACAGGGGCCTGCAATCACAAGATGTCTGATTCCAGCCTACTGCAGGGGCCACACTCTAACTGGTGGGGTGGTCATTTTTCCTTCTCCCTGGGGCAAATGTTACTTTGAAGTGGTGCTTTTGGATCTGCTTGCACACTGTTAAGTCCCACAGCACCACCCTGAATGGCTTCAGGTCAACAATATATTGGAGGGAGCAGATCCATAATGCACAGGAACAACTGGGGAGAGAGGCGGGAGAGGCAGTACTGTTAACAAATTAAGTATTGAGTGTAGGTTCTATGTGGGTTCTGGCAGCTGGCCGCCTGTTTATGGTGGGGGAATGGAGGAGGAAAATGATGCCTGCCAACTCTTTTATTCCTGGTGAAATCTATCCCAGGGATCTCTGCTCCTCTGGACATGCTATCAGTAAATTACTCTCCCTCCTGTATATCTCAAACTGCTGCTTCTGTGCTATATTCTCTGCTGGCTATTTGTACTGCTGGATTTTCAAGGGTGGAGACTCAGTCTCCTCTAGTCCTCCTGGCTCTCCAAAAGCAGAACCCACTGATTTTTAAAATTCCAGATTTCAAGTCCCCTTGGTTATAAGAACTAACAAAATTTAGCCCGTCTGTTTTTCAAAGCAAACGTTATGGGGATTTTTCTTCCCTGCTTAGGCTCTCTAATGTGAAGGTCTGTTTCTCTTTATACACCCACCGTGTCCCTCCTCCTGCAGACAGACCCACTGTCCTTTTAGCTCCTGACCTTGTCTCTACCCTTCCTAACCTCTTCACTGTGGCCACTTCTCTACAGCTAATTGTAGAGTTTCTTCTATCAATCTTTAGATCATTTTCTCAGTAATTTACACTGATGTGAGTGTTATCTCGTTACATTAGCAGATCTGTGTGAGCTTAGGTCCCTCCTATTCTGCCATCTTCCCTAGAAGTCCTAGAGTTGGAAACTTCTACATTGATCTCTTAGTAATCAAAATAAATACCAGATGGAAAATAACAAGAGAAAAACAGACTAACACTGTCAACCAAGAGAAGCTAACTAACATTTATACAGTACATGACCCAACAACAGAAAAATTCACATGGAACATTCACCAAGATAGAACATTTCCTGACTCAGAAAACAAACCTTAAATAATTTATAAGAATCAAAATCATACAAAGCATGTTCTGTGAACATAATGGAATGAAACTAGAAATCAATACCAGAAAGATACAATGAAATCTCTAAACACTTGGAAGTTATAAATCTCACATCTAAATAATGCGTATATCAAAATGGAAGTCACAAAAGAAATTAGAAACTATACAGAACCAAGAAACGCAGAATATATAAAGATAAAGAAAATACAACATGAGAATCTGTGAGATGCAGCCAAAGCTTTTCCTTCTAAAAGCTTAGAAGGAAATTTATACCATTAGATGATTACAGTGGGAAAGAAAGTCTCAAATCAATAAACTAATTTTACCTTAAGAAACCATCCAAATTAAGTCCAAAATAAATTCAAAATAAGAAATAATAAAGAATAGAAATCAATGAAATCAAACAAAGAAGACAGAAAAAAAAACTCAGTAAATGCAAAAATCTAGCAATATTTACAAAGAAAATCAAAATAAGAAAAAGGAGTTATTTCAAATCATACAAACATTAAGAGGATATTAAAAGAATACTTAAGGGATGCCTGACTGGCTCAGTGGTTGAGTGTCTGCCTTCGGCTCGGAGTGATCCTCAGTCTGGGGATTCAGTCCTGCATTGGGCTCCCTGCATCTGCCTCTCTCTGTGTGTCTCTCATGAATAAGTAAATAAAATCTTTAAAAATAAATAAATAAAATACTCAGAAACAACCCTATGCATGTAAACTCAACAATCTAGATGAAATAAACCAATTCCCTGATAGACAATCATCAATCATCAAAATTCACCCAATATGGAATAGATCATTGGAATGATTATTTAAAAAGTAGTAACTATTAAAGAAATGGAATTCATAATTAGAAACTTTCCAAAAAAGAGGGCTCCAGACCCAGGTGGTTTTATTGGAGAATGCTACCTAATATTTCAAAAAGAAATATCGATTCTACACAACCTTTTCCAGAATAAGAGGGAATATTTTTCATTCTTTTTTTTTTTTTTCCCAAGAAATCTCTATGCCCAATATGGGACTCCCAACTCATGATACTGAGATCAAAAGTTGCATGTTCTACTAATTGAGCCAGCCAGGTACCCTGGCATAATTTTCATTGTACTATATGAGGCAAACATTAACCTGATAACAAAACCTCTAGAGAGCAATATCCCTTATGAACAGACATAAAAATTTTCAACAGAGTATCAGCAAAGTGAAACCAGCCAAATAAAAAAAAGCATACACCATAAACAAATGGGATTTATCTCAGGAATGCAAAGCTGGTTCAATGTTCAAAAGTAAATGAGTGTAACCTATCATATTAACAGCCTAAAGGACACAGGATTGTGTCAATGGTGGAAAGGCATTTGACAAAATTTAGCATCCAATACAAGATACAAAATTAGTAAAATAAGAATAAATGAAAACTTTTTCAGAATAGAGGATATCAAGAAAAAAATATGGAGCGAAAATCTTTGTTCATGATAAAAATTTTGAATATTTCTCCCCCAAAATATCCTTGCCCCTCATTCCTATTGAAAATATAATTGGGGGCAGCCTTGGTGGCACAGCAGTTTGGCGCCACCTGCAGCCTGGGGTGTGATCCTGGAGACCCGGGATTGAGTCCCACATCGGGCTCCCTGCATGGAGCCTACTTCTCCCTCTGCCTTTTATTAAAATAAAATAAAACCTTAAAAAAAAAAAGAAAATATAATTGGAAGTCGTACTCAGTACAAAAGACAAGAAAAATAAGTTAAAGATATACAATTTTAAAAAGAAGATATAAAACTGTCCCCATCTACAGATGACAAAACTGCATACATAAAAAGTCCTGAGGAATCTACCACAGTAACTCCTAGAACTAGTAAGTATGTTCAGCAATGTCATAGACTATAAAGTCAATGCATATGCACACATGCACAGCACACACAGACACACATACAAATTATACTTCAATTATTTATATTCCATTTCTATATGTTAAGTAAAATTTCAAGAAACTGAAATTTTAAAAATCATTTAAAAATGATTTTAAATTATTTTAAAAATCATTAGCTCCCTCCAAGACGAAATACTTAGACATAAATCTAACAAAATATGTATAAAATCTATATGCCAAAAACTTTAAAAAAGGCTAATAATTCAAACTATTTTCTTCTCAATTCTTCTCAGGTTGATCTGTAAATTTAATACAATTCATACCAACATATTTTTTGTATATATAGCCAAATATGGTATTTTGTACGTATAGACAAATTTACATTAAATTTTATTTTAAAAGGCAAAGGAACCAGAAGAGCCAAAAGAGAAGTTTTTAAAAAAGAATAAGGTTGGAGGAACCAATTGATTTTATGTCTTACTATAAAACTACAGTAAACAATACAGTGTGATATTGGCAAAGGAATAAACACACAGGTGACTGAAAGAAAACAGAGAAGCCAGAAATAGACGCAAAGAAAAATGACCAATTGATTTTTGACAAAACTGAAAAGGCAAATCAATAAATTATAGTCTTTTCAACAAATCTGTGTTGGAACAACTCAACATCTGAACATCCACATGCACCTCCCCCCCCAAAAAAAACCCACTCAATCTAAACCTCGCACATTATACAAAATAAAAAATAAAAAACTCAAAATCTGTAAAATTATAAAACATTTTACAGAAAATCTTCTTGACCTGAGTTTAGCCAAAAAATGTTTAGACATCCTATGAAAAGCAAGGTAAAGACATAATCAATAAACTGGTCTTCATCAAAATGAAAATAATTTGCCTGCAAATGACAATAATACAATGAAAACACAAGCCACAAAATAGGAATAAATTTTCACAGCACAGAAGAGGTTAAGTACAGGGATCCCTGGGTGGCGCAGCGGTTTGGCGCCTGCCTTTGGCCCAGGGCGCGATCCTGGAGACCCGGGATCGAATCCCACATTGGGCTCCCGGTGCATGGAGCCTGCTTCTCCCCCCTCTGCCTGTGTCTCTGCCTCTCTCTCTCTCTGTAACTATCATAAATAAATATAAATTTAAAAAAAAAAGAGGTAAGTACAAGTTCTCAAAATATGTAAGAACCTCTTACAATTTAACAATTAAAAGTAAGTGATTTGAAGAGATACTTCGAAAAAGAAATATAAATAACCGATAAACACACCAAAAGATGCACAATATCGCACTTTCAAGTCTGTCAACAGAGGACTTCTTTGCAGAATACATAAAGATCTCTCAAAACTTACTAGTAAGAAAATATAATCTAAAAATGGGTCAAAGAGTTGAACAGATTATATGGATTGCAAATAAGTACATGAAAATATGTTCAACATTAATTACTGGTTAATTATAAGCATTAGGGAAATTCAAATTAAAACCATGATAAGAGGCACCTGTGTGCTCAGTCGGTTAAGCATCTGCCTTCGGCTCAGGTGATGATTTCAGGGTCCTGGGATCAAGTCCCACATTGGGCTCCCTACTTGGCGGGGAGTCTGCTTCTCCCTCCCCCCCCCACCATGTTCCCACTCTCTCAAATAAATAAAAAATAAAATCTTAAAAAAAAAAAAAAGCTATGACGAGACATCACTATACACATATATGAAAGGCTAAAATAATATTTATAATACTCAGTGCTGATGATAATGTGGAGCAACTGAAACTCTTATACATTGCTGGTAAGAATGTACAATAATACAATCACCCTGGAATACAGTTTAGGAGTAGTTTTATATAATGATTAATGTATACTTATAATATTTTACATAAGTCCTTCATCCAGCTGTTTACTGAGAAACAAAAACTTATGTTCAAAGAAAATCCTGTACACAAATCTTTATAGAAGCTCTATTCATAATCACCAAATGTCCTTCAACAAGTGAAATAAATAAACACTGATACAACAGACTACTACTCTGCAATAGAAACAAATGCAACTGTTGTACTTACTACAACATGAACAAATCTCAAATGTACTATGCTAAGGGAACAAAGCCAGTCTCAAGGTACATGCTATATGATTCATTCATATAACATTTGCAAAAAAATATAAACCTTTACACAGTGGTTGCCAGGTGCTAGCAACGGGTAAATAGTATAAATAGTATAAATTCAAAGGGATAACACAAGGGATTTTTGAGGGGTGATGGAACTGTTTTTTACCTTGACTGTGGTGGTGGTTACATGAATCTATACACAATGTTAAAATTCACACACTATCCATCCAATAAAGTCCAATTTTACTATATCCAATTTTAAAAATAAAATTAAACATAACAAGGATAATTAGAAAATCTCTGTTTGGAAATTCATAAAATAATATTTTAAATAACATAAGTCAAAGGGGATGTTGCAATGGAAATTAGAAATTCTGAACTGAATGATAATGAAATATGGGATGTACTCCAAAGCTTAGAGGAAAATTCATAACCTTAGATGAATATATAAGAAAAAGAGGAAAAATCAAAACAAATGAGCTAAACATCCTTCTCAAAATGACAGAAAACAAATGTCATGTAAAACCTAAAAAAATAAAAAACCTAAAAAATTAAGAATTAAAAGAATAGTAAGAATTAATGAAAACATACAGTATAAAGAATCAACAAAACCCAAAACTGATTGGTTGTGAAAACTAGTAAAATTGATAAATTCCCAACAAAACTGTTAAGAAAAAAAGGAAAGCCAAAATAGTTAATATTAGAATGAGAAAAGGATTATCATCAAATAATGTATATATGTATACACACACACACACAAAATCTTGATAGAATCTTATAAAGATTTTTGTGTAAAAAAAATGAAGATTTAGAGAAAATGAACTAATTCCTAGAAAAAAATAAGTAAAACATACCCAAACTGACACAACACAAACAAATTTATTTGGTCCTATGAGTATTAAAGATAAATTCATAAAATAATCTTTAGGAAAAAAAATAATAATCTTTAGGTTTAGTGGCTTCATTTGTGAACTGTAACAAATACTTATGGACAAAATAACACTAAAATTACATAGTTTTGGAACACCTGGGTAGCTCAGTGGTTGAGCATCTGTCTGCCTTTAGCTCAGGGCATGATCCCGGGGTCCTGGGATCCCCGCAGGGAGACTGCCTCTCCCTCTGCTTGTGTCTCTGCCCCCCCCCCATTTATTCGTGTCTCTCAGGAATAAATAAATATTTTTTTTAAAATTAGTTTCTTACATTATAAAAATAAAAGAATATACTAACTCTTCAACTGGTACATAGATAATAATTTATGGTAAATTCATAAAATGAAATACTATTTAGCCATATAAAGGAATAAACTGATACATGAACAACCTAATTAAATACATCCCAAAAGCATTATGGTAAGTAAAAGAAGTCAGACACAAAAGGCAACATGCTGTATGATTCCATTTGTTTGATATTGATAAAAGGTGAAACTTCTCAGTTTGATAAAAGGACAAACTTCCTCAGTTGGTGGGAATGGAGGAACTAGACTGCATACAAAACATAAGGAAACTTTTTAGGGTGATGGAAATACTCTATTACCTTGGCTGTGATGAGAATTAGATGACTATATAACTGTCATATGATTGCCAAAACTCAAAGAACTACACATCTAAGAAGTGAATTTTACTGCATATAAATTATATCTTAATAAATCTACCTAAAGAAAAATTTAATATAGAAAAAAATGACATTTAAAAATTTCTAAAAATAGTATCAATGGTAAATATTTTAAGCAGATACTACTTTTTAACTTCAAAAGCCCACATACTGTGATATAATTATATCAGTGTAATTTCTTGGGCTTAGGTTAAGCCAAGACAATTTCTCAAATTTACTTTGCAGTTGCAAATTTACTGGACCTAATATTGCCGATTAAGTATGACATTTAAAAGTCTTCATTTAAACTGTAAATAATCAAATAGTTACTTATCAATCTGAGTGGTTGTGTATGTGTGTTTACACAAAAGTACTACTCTTGTTTGTCTAGACAGCTTTGAAAGATGAAAACATTTTCCTTCTACTTTTATCTTTCATTCCTTTGGTTGAGTAGATTTAATTTCTAAGTCATCACAATATAAGTTTTAACTCTGGCTTTTTCCAAAAACACATTACTTTTCAAAATTTGATATCTACCAGTTTCTTTTTCTAATGTGGAATGCCCTCCTTTATCTTTCTCAAGAAAATGAATCTAAGACTGTAACATCACAACCAAACTGATTTCATGATCTACTTCCAGGTGGCCTGTCACAGCCTGGCATATCCACAGAGGCCAAAGGCTGCCATTTCAAAACCTCCTCTAAGTGTTCATACAGAATTAAAACAGCAGCACTCATTGTTATATTTCCCTAACTGCACTTGCTGTCTAAATGATCATCACATATAACAGCCTTTAGAAAGTGCTCTGTGTTTATACCCACAAGGTCCTATCTCGGACTGAGATTCATTCCAATCTTCCTGTAGTTATGTATGCAATCTCAAAAACTAAGGGCCATATCCTTAGCACTAAGTGAAAAGCATTAACCCCAATGACACCATCTGGAGTTTGTATTCAATGTCTTGAAGTCTAAGCTATGTTAGCAATACTTATATGAATGGAATGTATTACAACTTACTCTGCTTTAGTGGAAAAGGGCATCCCATAACTACATCATCCAAAAAGACATATGCTACTCCTATCATCTAGCTATACACTCCATTTACCAGGATATTTAGAACAGCTAAGCTAGCCTTTTAAAAACTGTCCTATAATAGCACATTAGGATATAAAAATAGATCATCATGCACTATTTCCCAATCTTTGCTGTTTAATCAAAGGAGTTTTAAACCTCTGCTTCTCTACTTGTGCCAACCAAGATTTATCTAATACGTCACACATACATTATGGTTTATACCAACCTGTTCTATTTTGGAGATGCCACTACAATGCTCACTAGACTGGGAAGAAAGCCTATGAGAATTGAATAAACCAGATTTAAATATATATATACATATATATATATGTATATATATATTGAACAGACTGTTTCTATTTGGATTAGCACCATTCATAGTTGGGATACTCCAGGTGCTTTATAATGAGGTATAAATTAGTACTATGATGAGTGCTTATAAGCAACAGCTTAGCTTTTAGGGGGAACTGCTTGTTTATTTAGGAAGAAAAGACTTGGCTGACACTCCAAGTTTATTCCCTCTCCATTTCTCTAACAATAGTGCAGATTTTTTAGCTTACAAAACCATACATGACCTAACTGAAGGCAAACACCAAGGCCTTCGGTAAAGGATCTCTATGGAATTGTATACTTAGGTTTAGTCGTTTGCCCTGTAACCATGTACCAAATCAACAGAGTAGGTGATACCAATTAAGATCCTGAAATAAATTAGATCAGGCGTGAAGAGTCATCAATGAGGACTGGAATTTTAATCAGTAATTTAAAATAAAGCTTTTTAAGCAACCGATGCTAAATGATATTAACTACAACATAACTGATAACATTTAAAGTACAGGAAAAAGATAATGGAAGTTATATACTGGGTAAAAAATGCTGTCTGGAGACTTTGATGGAGGTGATGTATATATGCATGGGTAGACATGCACACTTAAAATAGGCATGGAGTAGCTGCTTATTTTTCTAATACCAAAAATTCAATTTTGTCATTTTCAAATGCTTAAAAGCTAGATTTTATTACCTAGAAACAACTTCTAAAACCATCTCTACAAATACATCAGTACTTACCAGGTAAGTAAGTAAATATAGTGTTCCAGGTAAATATAGTGTTCAGTAAGACAGACAAGGAATATATCATCTGGCAATTACAATATTTTGTAATTACAAAATTACAAAGCTCTCTATTCTGATTAGGCGTAGATACCATAGGTGCTAAACTGCAAGACTATTGAACACACTCAAAAAGGGCAGAGAACACTTCGTGAAGGAAGTTAATACCTAAAGTGAGCCCCAAAAGAAGAATGGAACTGGCAGGAGACATGGAGAAAAAGTGGCTATTTCACACTGAGAAAACAGCCTTTCAAAAGACTCAAAATTAGAAAAAAGAGTGGTAGTTGAGAAACTGGTAACCACAAGCATCAATAATTAAATGTGTGTTGTTTATATAAAATACCATTTATTGAGATCCTACTCTTCTATACTATCCTTCTTACACACACTGCTTCTAGTATTTACAGGTTTTCAATGATCATTATTCTTCCCATTTTACAGAAGAATAAATTTAAGGTTCAAAGAAAATAATCTGCCCTGACAGGAAACAATTTTTAATGACTTGAAATGGCTAAAAATTACTGGGTATCTTATCTAGAATGCCTTTCCAAGTTATCTCCACCTTTCTGTCCTTCCTTACCTATTTTTAAATTTCAGAAATTATAGATAACTGATAGCAATACAGATGATTATTTTCCATAGATACGCAACTGAATTTTGTCCAGTGGAGTTGTCACTGATTTCCACCCTGCCTGTGGAAAAGCCAGTTTTGACTCTACTAAACAATTTCACATCCTATAAATATGTGTCTGCTCTTTGGATTCTCCTTGGAGCTACTGTAGTAGCATCTTCATGGCTCTCTCATTAATGAATGAGTCAAATAATACCTTTGGCACATGTTCATGAGTATTTTTATGAGTCATGATTCTACCTTCTTTAACAATTATCCTTTAATAGCTCCAAAGCACAGTGAGTCAGAATTTGAAAGATCGTGTAGATTCTGTTATGGTTCCAAAGATAAAGTTCCTTCCATTATACACTATTTATTCCTTTTATTCTTGACTATTAATGCTAACACAATTTCTTCTAATACCTCTTACAAGGGTCCCGGTCCCACCAAGTTTTTTATAGTCCATGTGATGAAACATACTAATAAGTCCAGCAGAAGGCTACTTTCAGTTTCTCACTAATTTCACATAACTGTAATTCCTGAGCCTCCTGTGGAATGAAAAAGGAAAATAAAAATACCTTCTCTCATTCCAAGGCTTTTCAAAGCCAGGCAACCACAATAAGAAAGAATGAACCTACAATTCATGCCATTTAATGCTCTATCAGGCATAATTCAAGTCAAATCCCATTGGGCAAACTGTGGGATAATTAAAATGTATTGATATAATGAACAAGAGAAAGGTGGCGACCTGGGGGAGAACTTCTAAAACCCTTGCCTCCTGCTTTTGCTGATTATTCTTTTTGTTATGTTAGACTCCCTTTCTTGACCTAGTCTTTTCGAAAAAATTACAGATTGTTTCTGTTGAATAAAACTAACACCTAGTGGCAAACCTACACAATGAAAATTGGGTGGCAAATTTTCTTGCAATAAAAAATATCCAACAACATAAAGGGCCACTGGTACAGAATTCATTCAATTCACAAGGAAACTGTAAAAAATTTAATTCAAAAAGGAAGAAAAATCCAGTGCACGCATTTATATAAAAATGTATTTGTTTACCTGCTTAACAAAATTGACAGTACGAAGCTTCCTTTGCATGCTACAATGACATGTGTTAAAGGATACGCTTCTTTCGAACCAAACATTTACCCTTCGCCACTGGTGAAAGGCAACAAGATCTCTTTACAAAGTCTCGTCTTTTTCAATAAATTTTGCATGAAAACATGTTATACTGGCACAAAGTTGCCTGCTGTCACATTCGAAGTGTGATAAATGTTTAATGAAAACAACACCACACAGCTTGGTGTCAGACAACAGCTATCACACAGCCCTGCTTTGATCCAAACAGACACTTAAAAGGAGTTCTAAGCACGCTCTGCACCACAGAACTCTATAACCTATATGCAAATGGAGCAAATTAGCATAAATGACTTCCTGCTGCATAAAGAAATAAGAGGTAAGGAAAAATATGACAGCCTCTAAGAGTATGTAACTGCTGTCAAAACTCGGGAGTCCAGCATTCCCAAATCACTTCAACATCTTCTGCCAAGCACTAGGTAGGAAAAATCTCATCAACAGAAACTTAGTACATGAAACTCTACAACTGAAGACTCTGGAACACTGCCAGGTCAAAGTCATAACCAATATATATCTATAATGTATGATTACTACATGCTACTACATTTCTTATAAACACTGCTTGTAACACTTCTGGTTTTTCTAGTATTATTATCCCCATTTTACAGAAGAATAAATTGAGGCTCAAAGAGACTAACTTGTTCTAATAAGAAAAAAAATTGTAATTGCTTTAAAATGAGCAATAATTATAATTTCTGCAAGTTAATTTTCAGAATCTAACAGACTCTAAATGCCTTAGCACATTTTTAAATGTGTGTATATGAGTGTGTGTCTATATATACACATATATATATTTGAGAATACTACTTTCAAAGGCAGTAATTCCTATGAATGAAAAATGTATGTTGCTTCTGTTGATAAGCTTTCTGTGTTTTTAGTCTATAAAAACATACCTGAAACAGCTTCAATACAAGCAATAACTTCTCATTATATTGCACAGTAAAACTTTTAATGAAAGGTTTTATAAATAGGTAACATACAGGGCTATGAAGCCCAATTTCACCACTGTCCTAGTAGTTTCTAATATATGTTCAGAAAGATTTAAAGACAATTGATGTAGTGGGAGTCACATTTCATTATAAGAAATTCTATTTAAATATATTACCCTTCTATTACCCACCAAAAAGAACTGCTTCAGTTGTCCAGATACGGATTTCTATGTCCAGTGGGACATACTTACCTCTCTAAAAGCAAAAAGGTTCAAAAAGTTATACAAAGAAAGAAAAGAAGAAAAGTACAAACTCAAGGGTTTGAGCAAAATATTCCAGAAGTCCTGATGGGCACATTTCTCAGATCAACATCCATCTACCAAAAAGTCAATAAGGGAAAAATAACTGAAAGCCTTTCATAGTACCATATCTAACGAATACATTAAGGAATACTAAATTAGGTTTCTGATGAATCCCAAAGTTACTCACATTAAGAAAGCATTTTACTAGGAAATAACTACTTTAAACCAAATTTTCCTGGTGGTGATTTAAATTCTGATGGAAAATAGATTTAAATCAAATCCATCCAAATTCTATTCCTAAGGATGGTACAATGATTTAAAATAAACAGTAGAGGGGCAGCCCGGGTGGCTCAGCAGTTTAGCGCTGCCTTCAGCCCAGGGTATGATCCTGGAGACCCGGGATGGAGTCCCACATCGGGCTTCCTGCATGGGGTCTGCTTCTCCCTCTGCCTGTCTGTGTCCCTCTCTCTCTCTGTGTGTGTCTCTCATGAATAAATATGCTATACGTTGGCAAATTGAACTCCAATAAAAAGAAATTTAAAAAATAAAATTTAAAAATGAATAAATAAAATCATAAATAAATAATCAGAATGTCACTGGTAGTAGTAACAATTTACAACCAATTTTTCAAAGAAGTCTCTAAAAGATGTATTATAATAGCCAATTATACTTCATGGAGTTTGATTAAAATGTTAATAAAGAAGGCACAAAATGAATCCACAGAAGACTCAGATGGTGTGTAGAATATTCACAATCATCAAACCAAGATGTAATTAGGAGATTCCATAACAAGTTTCATATTTCTGATTTTTTACTCTCAGTATAAGTGTGCTTAACAAAAATAATGTTTGGTGTCCAATTTCAACTTAATAACTATGAAAAATAAACTTTGTTTACATATGTAAAAGCATAGCTTGATAAAATAAATGCAAATATTAATGATCTGATAAATATTTTCAGTTTTAAAAACCTGTGAGGAAGCTAATAAAAACAGGAAAAATTTGTATCAATGTTTAAAGTTAAAACAGTCTTAAAACCTAATTTTATAAATGTAAAACATTAAAAATTAACATCATTAAACCTTCTTCAAAAAATCTAAGACAAGGCTCAGCTGGTGTCTTTCTTAAATTAATCCTTCACATAGTGTTATAAGGAAAGACACCTTTTAGTCCCTACAAACTCCTCATACCCTCCCCACTTTTATTAGGCCTTCCTTATTCAGTACCTTAATAAAATGACGAGATCAATTTAAACACTATAAAAAATGATCATTCAAATGTTCCAAAAATTCCAAGAATTATATTTAATTAGCTGCTATATTTATAAGAGTTTTCAGAGTTATTAATTTGGTTATCTTTTTCCTCAAAAGTTCAACAAAAAAAACTCTTCCTTATTATTAGGCTCATTAATTTCTTCTTGTGCATTCCTTTCTCTCCTACTTTTATTTTTCCCAACTTATAAAATACCCCCTTACCATTTCTCACTCTTACTTTGTACTTTATAAACATATGCTTTGGGCAGCCCCGGAGGCCCAGCGGTTTAGTGCCGCCTTTGGCCTAGGGTGTGATCCTGGAGACCCAGGATCGAGTCCCGCGTCAGGCACCCCGCATGGAGCCTGCTTCTCCCTCTGCCTGTGTCTCTGCATCTTTCTCTTTCTCTCTCTCTCTCATGAATAAATAAATAAAATCTTTAAAAAAATTAAACACATGCTTTATGTTTTATCAATTTTCATATAATATTGATATTTTCAAACTGGATAAAAACAAACATTGTTATACACAAAGAAGCAGAAGCACATTGAGTTTTTATTTCCTCTTATGTGAGGAAGCAGCTAGGCTTTTTAGTCTAAACTAAAATATTTGTCATTGGGTTCCACAACCACAATGAACTAATATGTAAGTCCTAATTATATGGTTTGTGAATTTTTTTTTCTTTTTCTCCACTCACTTTTTTTTGGGGGGTGGGCCTGAGTCACGTGGCAAGAGACAGCTAACAAAATGATCACAGAAATATATTTAAGTAAGGGCTAGAAATGTGGTTTTATTAAATATAGTTAAATATAATTCTAGATAAATAAATGAAATGTTGTTGCAGGATAATATGTGAAAAAGAGAGGGAGAAAAGCAATCAATCTTTTACTGATGACAGATTTCTGATCAAAGAAAAATAAGGCACAGAAATCCTTTCACTTCTCTTTAGGTATTTTCTAGGGAAATTTAAGCAACAGCATATCACTTGATCTCACACATTATATCTCATCATCAATGATTATGGATTACTAAAGGAGTGAGGATAATTTACTGTTTAGAGTCAAGATGCTCTTGTCAGCAAACATGAATCAGAACCCTAACTCTACCATTTACTAGCTCTATGATCACAAGTTTTCATCTCTATGAGGGATAATAAAAGTAGCTATTTCATGAGGCTATTATGAAAACTAAATAAGATAATGCATTCAACTGCTTAGCAAAATTCCTGATACACTGAAAATATATTTAAAATGTTAAACACATTATTATTATGTCTACTGTAAATAAAACATTTTTTCATGTCTCATATAGACCTGATCATATCATTACCACACTTGCAACTTCATCAGCTTCTCACTGACTTTGGAATTAAAACTCCGAACTTAACTTATAAGGTACTCCAATAATCATTTCTCACCATCACTGCTCTTTAACTCTACACCAAGACTTTAGTTCCTCAAATATGCCACACATGCCTCTAAGGCTTTCCAGCTGAAGTTCATTTTGCACATAAGATTCTTTCTCATCTCTTCCTTCCTTCAATGTAAAAACACGACTGCTTCTGAGAGACCCTCCCTGACCTGTTGACTAGTCTGGACCAACCAGCTTAATGGTCATGGAAATATCTTGCAATCATAATGTGTCAAGACGGAAGATGAAGCCAACATGCTTAAAACGGCCTGTTGGAAGGGTAAAAAAGTGCCCAGAACTGCTTATCTCTAAGCTCTTTGTCATATTAGCAATAAATGTGCTTACGGGGGCACCTGGGTGGCACAGTCAGTTAAGCCCCCAACTCTTGGTTTCAGCTCAGGTAGTGATCTCAAGGTCCTGAAATCAAGCCCCTGTGTCCGGCTGTGTTCTGAGCAGTTTCTCTCTCCCTCTCCCTCTCCCTCTCCTCCCTGCTCATTCTCTCCTCAAATAAATAAATTTAAAAAATAAAAATAAAAAATAAATGTGCTCAATGTTTAAGCCAGAGGCTAAGAAACTACAACCTATGAGCCAAACCTAGCCAACTTTCCATCTTTGTAAATAAAGTTTTATTGTGATACAGCCATATCATTCATTTAACATTATCTTTGGCTGCCTTTGTGTTAAAAGGATAGAGTTCAGTAGTTGCAACAGAGACATATGGCCTAAAAAGCCTAAATTATTTGCTATCTAGCCCTTTACAAAGAAGTTTGCTGTCCCTGGTTTAAGCTACTATTGTTTGGGTTTTGTTACTTATAGCCAAAAGCGTCCTAACTCACTTTATTTCCCTAACTTCCCTGTGAAACATTTCATCTGATTTCACTGTAATTACTTACATATCTTCCCTTCTATCCTTATTTTGCCATCTGCATGAACTCTCCAAGTAGGACTGGCCTACTATTATGACCCTATTACCAATACTGTATTTGACAAGTAGAAGGTATTTAAACATTATTGACTGAACAAGCAAACGAATGAATGAGTATATCTGATCGATAACCAATCGATTATTTATTAACTGACATGTATATCAGGTACTCCAAGTGATATAAAAGAGTAGAAGACATACATTCTCTGCCCCAAATGGCTTAAGAAATCAGGTCTATCAAATAAACATGTAAGCATTAAAAAAAGAAGATAAATTATTTCAGAAGCAGGGTACATCTATACATGTATAAGTACTACCATTAAATGTGTACATGGACCTTAAAAATCCTGATTTTATATCATAACAAAAGATAAGAATATGGATGTCCTCAGCACTAACCAGGAGAGAGAATACCCTGATATAACACCACTCTACACTATGGTCCACTAAAACCATGGAAATTAATTAGTGAAGCTACTCACAGTTTTCTGACCTCAGTTCCCAGAGCCCTTCAACTGACACCTCTAGTTTTGACCTTGTTCATCCCCTTTATTGAGATTTAAAAAATGATGATGAATACAACATTATTATCTTGTAAACCTGTCGTCCAGGATTCAGTTCCTTGAACATAATCACCACTGAGTCTAACCTGTAAAGCTGACCCAAACTTTCAAGATTAATGTCACCATACAAGAATCTTTCCTGAAACCAGCCAATCTCCCTTTTTTAAATTATTTTTCTTACCTTTAAAATCCCCAAGTTAATGCTTTATGTAGTATCAATTTTATACAACTGTGTAATTATTCTGGTGAAGTGGAAAGCAAAAATTTAATTACTAAAAAGCATTGTCACTTTTTTTATAACCACGTAACATCTAAAGTGTAAACCGAAAGAAGAAGAAAACAAAAAAGGAATAAGGGGCAAGAAAATTCCTTAACAGACATAATTTATTCATCCTCTTAATCCATACTTTCTTAGTCTCAAAAACCTACTCTCCATCCTCTTTTCAAGTCTATCGTCCTCCTGACTTTCTCCCTTTCTCAATAGATTTCTCTCATATCCTCCCTGATCTTAATTCCACTCTGCCACTTTTAGCCAAATCCATCTCCCTATCCTTATGGTCAGATACTAACCCCATCTCCTCTAACGTTCAACAACCCTTAAAACTAGAAGAACTCAGAATTTTACAAGACCACAACTGCTCTATGTGCATTAAGGAAATCATGTAATAATATTATCCTCTTCCAAAATCCACCACAAGTTTATCACTTCAAAGAGTCTAGCAGGTTTATGTAATATCATTGTAAATCTGGAAATAAAAAATAAACAACTGAGAAAAAGAAAAGGAGAGACAAGTTCCATATCCTTTAATAAATTTAATTATTTATAGAATCAAGATCTTAAGGAACTACAATCAAGATCCCGACAAGCTCTTTGATTTTATAGTATAAACTGATAAATTACAAATAAAGACTTTGTACTGAAGTATTACAGTGAGTATACATAGGGTGCTGAAAGACTCACAAAAGGGAATAAATTCTAAGATGTTCTACTATAATAAAAGAGCCCAATGTTGGTTTTGAATAAAATAAACAAGAAGCTACAATTTAAACTACAAACCAAGATTGTTAAATTAGAAAATGTTAAAATGAAACCAAACAGTTATGAATGGATTTCAACCTCCAACTGGACAAAGTTAGAATAATTGTTTCAATAATACCAATTCCAGAAAAATAAATTCTTGGTCTCACACACACATACACTCAAACACACGCATGCACGCACACACACACACCTACCTCGACAGTGCCAACTCCCATTCTATATTGAAAGAGGCCTAATCAATAGTAAATCACATGGTAAAGTAAAGTAAAGTAAATCTTCCTTCGTTTCACCTTTATCTTTTTCCCCTAACGGCTTTACAGTAAATTAATAAACATTTTTAACAATGAGCTAGTCTTTAAATTTTAAAATCGTATTCATGATAAGGAAATTAATGTAGAACTTTCCTAAAGAATTATGCAAATTTTCCTTTACTGACATACTAAGTTTTGATAGTACCATTTATTTTGTGTTTGGCAAGTTTGTTATATAAGTAGTAAATGAAAACAGGAATATAAAGGAAGCCCAGTACAAATTTGAGATAACCAAAAAAAAAAAAATTGAGATAACCATTTTGATTTATCCTTTCTTCTTTATTTAACGTATTCTCCTCTTTTGTCCATCTAAGAAAACCTCAGAAAATGAAAATTTAGTTTGAATATTGCCATGGAATCACTGAGGCATCACTACTGAAGATTTACTTCAACTTACCCACGCTTGATGTTGTGTAATTCCTTATCCTTGCATTTATCCTTCTCCTTTTCTCTTTTCTCCTTGTCTCTGCCTTTACGTCGTTCTCTATCCCGAGACCGACTACGGGTTCTTCGGTGACTGGACCTTTCACTGCTTCGACTATGGGAACGTGGACGAGGTCTTGACCTGGACCTATAATAAGCAGATTTTATTACATCAATTTAGGGTATATTTTGTATTATGAAATGCAAATATTCTTAAAAATAATCTAAAAGAAAAGGATTTAGTTTTTAATTATGAATTCAGTAACTAAATGTGGGAAGTAAGTAAGTATATAGAATTCTTTATGAATAAGTATAGTCAATTAAAATGATATGAGGGAAATAAATGTCATCTTTAGAGGAAATTAGATTTGGTCAAAAAGTGCCTACAAGTGTAAGTCCTAAAGGTTCAAATTGCCTTGAATGTTCAAGCCTCCTCAAATAATATAACAAATCTAAACATATCTAAGCTAATTTCCAAAATAGGGTCTTTCCTATCTCTACAATCTTGGCTTCCATGTCTATTCAACTTCTTTTCTTATATCTAACTGTTAAAATAAAACTATTTCTCTCCTCTACCCTAATCCAGCTATTTTTTTGTATTAAATCAGAGTATGAGGTAGGATATACTGTGTTTTTGGTTTTTTGTTTTTTTTTTAAGTAAAGATTTCAGATCCCGCTTATGGTGCTGAAAGAAAGCCTCTACCAGATTGGTTGATAGATAGCTATAAAAAACAACTATCTAAAGGCACTATTCAATAGTGACCAAAGGAAGGCAGATTCTGTAGGAGGCCAAACTTGGGAAAAGAGCAGAGCAACAAGAAAGTTTCCCATTTTATATCAGCTTCTTTTCTAAGGGGGAGGCTAAGTTTGTGGGCAGTTCAGGGCAGTTAAAACTCCAACAGAAAGCTTCAGGATTTCTGGCCTGAAAAAAAGCAGAAGACTCAGTGCAACCACTGCAAAAGGAAAATGAAAGGGGAATCCTGAAAAAGAGTCAGAAGAGGAAGCCAAAAATTCTAGATATAAATAGTACTCAAATCTTGGACTGACTCCTACATTATACATAAGAGGGGGAAACTCCGCAGATAGCTAAGGATAAAAGAACTGAAAACATCAAATGTCCTTGAAGAGATGGGTTTTTACAATTTTAATTCAACTAACTTAATTTCCTGCTAAAACAAACAAGTAAACAAAAAAAGTAAATCAATATTCTTCAGAGGAATATAACAGTACCCAGTGTATTCAAAAATATGACATTCATCATGTCCAGATAAAATCCAAAGTTACTACTAGATAATACAACAAAGCATGAAAAATGTGATCCAATTTCAAGAGAAAAGATAATCATTGGAGATTAATCCTGAGATAAGCCAAATCTTAGACTAGCACAAGGGTTTTAAAAAAGTATGACTATGCCTGCAATACAAAGAAATCTCAACAGAAAAACTAGAAAATGAAAAAAACAGAAATTCTATAACTAAAAATAAATCTGAAATTTAAATTATGCTGAATGAGATTAAAATCTACTAATCATTAATGAGATTACTAACAACAGAGGAATCTGTATACTTGAAAATAAATCAAGATTTATTGATCAAAGACCTAAGAGGAAAAAAAGACTGTCAATAATAAAAACAGATCCTCCAGGATTTCTGTGACAATATCCTAATGTCTAACATGTTTATTAAAACCCAAAAGTAGAAAATATAATAAGAACACAATTTTTTGTGGTGGCCAAAATTTCCCCAAACTTAGTGAAAGAAATTTTCAGATCTGAGAAGTTTAGTGAACCCCAAAGATAAATAGAGAGATCATGGCTACTGATGAAACTGATAAAAACTACAAGTAAAGAGAAATCTTGAAAGTATTCAGAAAAAAACCTGACACATTACAATCAAAGAGAGCAATGATAGCCATTTCTGCTGGCTTTTTTTTTTTTTAATTTTTTTATTCATGAAAGACACAGAGAAAGAGGTAGAGTCACAGGCAGAGGGAGAAGCAGGCTCCATGCAAGGAGCCCGATGTGGGATTTGATCCCAGGACCCCAAGATGACACCCTGAGCTGAAGGCAAATGTTCAACCGCTGAGCCACCCCAGCACCCCTCTGCTGGCTTTTCATTAGATACAGTGGAAATCAGAAGACATAGAACAAAGTTCTTAACATGGTGAAAGAAAAAAACAATCAGCTCAGAATTTATATTTAGCAAAAATATTCCTCAAATAATGAAAGTAAAATAAAGATATTCTTAAGATAAAGGGAAAAATAAACCATAGTCATCAACAGTAATCTGTTTACACTAAGTTCTAAAGTAAGTTCTTCAGGCTGAGGAGAATGATGATAGATGAAAACTTGGGATCTTTAGGAAGAATGAAGACCAATGGAAATGGTAAATATATGGGGAACTACAAAAAATTACTGCCTTTAACTTATTTAAAATACATAAATGTGCTAGGGTTGCCTGGGTGGCTCAGTTGGTTAAGTGTTTGACTCTCAATTTCAGTTCAGGTCTTCATGAGTTCAAGCCCTACTTTGGGCTCCATGTCAAGCATGAAGCCTACTTAAAATACACACACACACACACACACACACACACACACACACGTGCTTAAGGTAAAAACTACAATGTTTCACTGTAGAGTTTATAATGCAAGTAGATTTAATATATATAGCCTATAAAATAAACTACACAGTATGTAAATGGAGACCTACACAGTTATAACATTTCTACATTTCACATGAATGGTGAAAGAGTAACTCTAAGTACACTGAAATGGTAAGGGCATATATGTAGTCCTTAGAGCAACCAATATAAGAAAAATAAAACGGAAAAAAATGCAAATATTTATATGTAAAAGGTCAAAAGATAAGCTAAACAAGAATTCTTAAAAAATATTCATTAATGCAAAAGGAGGCTGGAAAAGAAGTTCAAAGAAACAAAAATCAAAGGAACAAAATAAAATAAATATATGTATAAAAATACATAAAATAAAACACATTAAAATGTGCATATAAAGTACATAAAATAGATATATATCAGATGGTAGACAAATCCAAATATATCAATAAATATCTTAAATATTAATAGAATAAATACTTTAATTAAAAAGAGCTTGTCCTGGGATACCTGAGTGACTCTTGATTTTGGCTCAGGTCATAATCTCTGGTTAATGAGACTGAGCCCTGAGTTCGACTCCACACTGGTGTGCAGCCTGCTTAAGATTCTCCCTCTCTCCCTCTTCCTCTGCCCCTATCCCCCTGCTCTCTTTAAACAAAAAAAAAAGAAAGAAAGAAAAACTAAAAAACTGTCCAAATGAATCAAAAGGCAACACACAACTACATGCTATCTATATTTATTTTAAATATACAGACAAGGATTGAAAGTAAATGGTTAAAAATAGATTTATCATGCAAACAGTAAGCATAGGAAGAGTGGAATAAATATATTAATATCAGATAAATTAGACTTCAGAAGCAAAGTATCACAAAAAAGAAAGAAAGATAGATACTTCATCATGATCAAAGGATCAATTCATAAGTAGAAATCATATAAAATGTTTATCTGACCACAATGGAATTAAACTAGAGTTTAATAAAAAAAAATCTAGAAAAAAACACAGAGAAATAAAAGAGTCTTCTAAATAATGCACTGATCAAGTAAGAAATCACAAGAAAAAATATTTTGAACTGAAAGACAATAAAAATACAACATAGGAAAATTTGTAAGACGAGCTAAAAGCAATGTTTAGAGGGAAACTTATAGCTTTAAATATTTATATTAAAAAAGAAGAACTAAAATCAAATACCTAAAGTTTCATCTTAAGAAGCTAGTAAAAGAAGAGCAAAGTAAACCCAAAGTAGGTAGAAAGGAGGAAACATTAAATAGCAAAAATCAATAGAATAGAAAAAAAAAAAAAAAAGCCAAAATGTGCTTCTCTAAGAATATCAACATATTTGGTAAATCCCTAGCTAGACTAACCAAGCAAAATAGAAAAAAGCAAAAAAACCCAAATTACTCCCCCAAGCGATGATAGGAAGATCGCATAAATTAGACCTGGGTATTTAGGACATATGATGGTCTTGAAGAGAATTACAAAGGTTTCAATGATAATAATACCTGTCTTCTTTTAACCCTAATTAGTTTACTCAGTGAATGGAGAACAATATTACACAATGTCACAAACTTTTTTTAGTACGTGATTTTGAGAAGTTACAATATTTCTTACTAGCAATGTCAACATGGGTTTATTATCCTCATTTATAAAAATTAAATTTGTATCATTTTCTCTTTGATTATTCTCCCTTAGTTTTGACACAGGACCCCTCTCCGTGTAAAGTTTTAATTTATCCTGACAATTAATTTCTCCCACAAATGTTAGCTTATTTATTTCTGATTAAATCTTCTGTTATATGTGAATATATAGAAATTTTAACAGATTATTCTAAAATCTCTGAATAACCATAAAAATGTAAAGTTTTCTTTAAAAAAATTTTAAGTTTTGTTAAAAGAAAGTAATAATAAAAATGGTGGGGGGCCTTTTTTGTGACAGCCTCAGCCACTATTCATATATATTTTATGTATATACACATAGAGTATATTATTTTAATTTGGTTCCACATTGTTCAAGACCAAAATATGATTCTTGCAATTAGTTTTCATTTAACTGGTGAAAATGTGGACTACAAAAGATGAGTTAACATTAGTTTAAACCCTAACAACAAAACTAAGTTTCTCTTTTTTAATGAATCTTTAAAGTAAGCTCATTTCTTAGTGGTTTGTTTTTTGGTCAAAAAAACAAAACAAAACACTGTTTGACAAAAATGTGCAGCCGTTTGTGGATTACAAACCAGGTGGATTTGGGTGAAAGCATGTTTTTTCACTGTATCTTAAAAAACAGATGTATCTGTTATCTATATACCCAAAGTTATACAAGTATTAAGTTTAAAAAAATAAAGGATTCTTTATATTGTGGTGTCCTCTAACAAGTTATTTCCTCTCTGGGGATCTGTTTCCTTATCTACAAAAGGGGGATAATAACTACGTTTCAGGGTTACCTAACTGAATTGTAAGATAGCAGGCAAGTAATTTGGGAGCAGGCAGGCACTGAGAAAGAAGTAACTGAGGCATGTGCTACTCTGAATGAATGAGTAAAATCTGAATCAGAAGTATGTTAAGTATGTTTCCCTTAAACTATAGCTAATCCCGGAAAGAGCAACATTTTGATTTTGACAGACCTTTAAAATCTTAAGGCTGGCATAAGGATTACTCAAGTCTCAATATATTTCTTGTATAAAGGAAGGTAAGTAATAATAATATTGGCCAACAATTCATGTCTTCTCCACAGGAAACCCACAGTAGACCCATGATTTTCACAGATTTACTATTAAAAAGAAAATTACATCACCTATCATACAAGGTTTTGAAAAACAAAAGGGGATATTTTGGGGAGTCGAAAAAGGCCTACAACATAAAGACAACAGGCCTACACTGGCACTGTTTCTCTGGTCCCAGAGAAACCAGAAAGTAGAGTCACTCTCTCTCCATCAGCATGGCTAGATACCTCAATCAGAGACCTTCTATCAAATGATCTCTGCCTACTCTCCCATAGCATCTATTTACCAATCTCTACTCCTCCCAATATAGCCAATTCATAAAATACACACAATTATCTCCAAGCTCACCTCATGGTCTTCGCTAACACAAAGATTCCATAATAGAAAACTGCCATTCCCCAAAGCATCTTGCTCATTACTCAACCATATGTCAATACCTGCAACTCATGCCATTTTGAAATATTCTCCTAGAAATATTGCTGATATGGCTCAAAGAACGAGGACAGCAACAGCAGATCTGTAAGTTAAGCCATCCATGAGGTCAAATTTAAAGAAAGTAAAAAGTTTTAAAATATCACAGTATGCAATATAAGGTATTGGACCGTTCTCTGACATCTTGATGTTCATTATTTTAATTCTCATATTGTATGCCTCTTAATTTTGTTTATAGGCTACAGGGAGCAAAAAATGACACTGGAGAGAATACATGGGGAAAACATAGTAAGTCTGAAACATGGGCAAAATAACATTACTAAAGGCTGTATAAAAGGACTGCAAAATCAAAGATTTAAAATGAATTAAGCTGCTGACTTCTTAGTTGTCATGAGAATTACTTTATACAATTTTGAGTAAAATGCAGATCTTAGACACAAGAACAACCCCATTTACTTTATTAAGTAACTTTTATATTTGAAGGATCTCCATCAAAAAGAAAGTAACAGATCACAGGAAAGAGATTTCCTATCCTGACAAGACAAAAAAGTTAAAGAAACTACATTAAAATTTAAGATATTATTTGTCCCTCATTCCTTAAATAAATACCCTTCTGATAAATCACTCTAGAAGTCTCTAGAGTACCATAACCAAAATGGAGATATATTATAAGTAAAAAAACATTTGATAAAAAATGTGGCCCTCTAGAACACACAATATATAAGCGATAAATGGACAGCAAGATGTCCTATTATACCAGATAAATGCTTTCAATATCTACAGAATAGGAACAATCATCATAACATCCCTACATAAAATGAATTACTGCCCTCAAAAACCAATATGTCAAGTTTCTTAATTGGCTAATAAGTTCTAAACACATGTAATCAAAACAAATATCCTAATATTTTACCTTTCAAAAAATAACTACAATACTTCAAATAGTCTCTTAAGCAGAGTTCTATAAATAAAGACTATATTTACCATAAGGTAAAACTATACTTAAAATTAAATTTTAAAATTATACATTGAATAAATTAACATGAATTCCATGTCAGGATGACATTTTGAACATGGACATCTACTTTCACACCCAACTGAAATCCAAATAAAACCATAACCACAAGGGGAATTTTTTTTTAAAAGAATGTACACTCCAGGAAATAAATATACTATGAAAAAGGAAGTGTCCACTGGTGGCTAAGGGCTCCATAAAACAAGATGACATGGAAGGATCTGAAAACAAACTTAACTTTTCCCATTGAGTTCCTCGTTTATTAGAGAAACTCCATCTCACTGTATTGACAATGTACAGCGCCACTCAAGAAGCCTTGTTAAGTCACCTAAAACCTTTAGTTCATTCACAATTTTGCCTATTACTGCTAACCCAGAAAAATTCTGCACATCATGAACAACAACAAAAGGAATCTAACATCCATACAAAGCAACTACAGTTGTGCCTTGAACAACATGGGTTTGAACTACATGGGTCCACTTACACACAGATTTTTTTTTTCAACAGATACAGTATAGCAAATGTATTTTCCTTCTGATTTTCTTAATAATATTTTCTTTAGCTTACTTTATTATATGAAATCAGTATATAAAAAATAAAATGTGCTAGTCGATTGGTATCAATAAGGCTTCTGATCAACAGCAGGATATTAGTTAAGTTTCTTGGGAGTCAAAAATTATATGTAGATTTTTGACTATGTGGGGAACTGGTGCCCCAAGAGCCAACTGTATTTAAATAAATAAAAAGAATCAAATATGCCCCACAAAAATACCCATGAAGCAGAGGAGACTATAACATCATACTCCAGCATTAATTAAATATAGCATAGAATAAGAGACACACTGTTAGTGATAACGATTCAAGAAAAAGAAAATTCCTAAAAAATAAAAGTAGCAAAAACAAAGAGAAAAAGTAATGGAAAGAAGAGATAGAGAATGAACATCCAACTTAACTGAGGTTACAGAAAAAGAAAAAAAAAGGTAACAGAATTAACATTACAATCATAATCCAAGAACACTTTTGCAACTAAAAGAATCTATATGTAGGAATGGTCCACTGTGTATCTGGGGAAATGGATGAACCATAGTCAACTCTTGAAATATATCCCGATGAAGTTACTGCATATACATTAAAGAAAATAGAATACTCTGATCAAATCGCTAATAACAAAGGAAAGTCACGTCGCCATCAGTCTTCTTAAATGCAAGATAAATAGCAAAACAATGGCGTTAATTTTCCTTGAGGAGCTCAAGGGGGAAAAGGTGTTCACATTTCACAAAATGTTACATCTAGTTAAGCTATCCTTCAAGTTCCAAAGCTACAGGAAAAAAGTGATGAAAGTACTAATTTATGTTAGATTCTAATAAGTCAAGGACATGCTACAATTTCCAGGTTAAGCAAAGTAAATTAAAAGAATGTAAGGTAACAAACTAGTAAGAAAATACGGTAACATTAAACCAAAGAAGGTAAGAAAGAAGGGGAAAAAAGAAAATGGATTGGAACAAACAGAAAACAAAGAAGAGAGATTTAAATCCAAATATAACAGTAATCAATAAACATAGACTAAATAGCCCAATGGAAATAAAAAGATTGTCAGACTGAAAAAAGCAAACTATAGACAGCTTTTCAAAATAACCACATTAAATATAAAACAAAGTGTGAAAGTGAAAGTATGGGAAAAAATATCATGTAAGCACTAAAAAAAGTTTTATTTATTTTTTAATTTTTTAAAATTTATTTATGATAGTCACACAGGGAGAGAGAGAGGCAGAGACATAGGCAGAGGGAGGAGCAGGCTCCATGCACCAGGAGCCTGACGTGAGATTTGATCCCGGGTCCCCAGGATCGCGCCCTGGGCCAAAGGCAGGCACCAAACCGCTGCGCCACCCAGGGATCCCCTAAAAAAAGTTTTAAATTATAAGATTGTATCAATATCTATAGACATCAACGTAAGAAATATTTGTAGAAATAGAGACATTTCATGATGACAAGGTCACTCCAAGAAGAATACAAAACAATTCTGAATTTGCAAATCTACAATCAGGATTTGTCTGTCAGTTCTCTCACTAACTGATAAAAAAAAAAGCAGGTGTTAAAAGGAGAAAAGGTAAGATACAGAAGATTTGAACAAATGGCAGTTAAATTCACTTATTTAATTGTATCTCCAAACTGTTACTATTCGTTCTTAACATGTGTGTCTTTTATATTTCCTAAAATAAACCTTATGATGTGCCATAAAGCTAATCTCATACATTTCAAAAATGAAAGGTGTTCGGGGTGCCTATCCAGCTCAGTCGGTAGAGCACGTGACTCTTGATCTCAGAATCGTGAGTCTGAACTCCCACATTGGGTGTAGACAGTACTTAAAAATAAAATCTTAAAAAACAAATAATGAAAAGAGTTCAAGGTTATGTTCTGTGACTACAGTGTAATTAATAAGCAAGCAAGAAAAAAGACAACTCAAAAAGCCTCCAAATGTTTGGAAATAGTTTTTTCAGTATGGCTCATGGGAAAGATGAAATCACAACGATTATTTTTTAAATATTTAAACTGAATAAAAACTAAAATATGGCATATCAAAAATATGTAGGCTATAGCTAAAGCACAGCAAAGATGAACATTTACAGCATTAAAAACATCAGAAAATAATAAAAGTAAAATAAATGATCTAAGCAGCCATTTTAAAGAGTTAGAAAAAAAAACAGAAAATCACACTCCAATTTAAAAAAAATGTAAAAAAAAAAAAAAGAAATTTATACTCAAAGAAGATAAATAGAAATAAAAGCAAAAAGTAATGAACCAGAAAGATCATTGATTTTTCAAAAAGACTAATAAAGTGGATAAACTGTCAGAGGAAATGACCAAAAAAAATAGAGAAATCACAAATAAAATAATATTATAGTTAAATGACCTTTCACACACAGGGATGTTAAAGGCTATGGGAACAGTCATCTCACCACAATTAGAAAAACAGGCAAAATGTATGAAACTATTTCAGACACTGAATAAGGCAGCACAAAACCGTGATTCCCCAAGAAAAGGGAAACAAATAAGGGAACCCTAGAATTACCCCCAGGTTACTGCCTTGAGTAAGTTTCCAAGCCACAGAGCAAGCAGAGGGAACCCAAACAGAGCTTTGAAGACTTGCTGACTTAAGGAGACAGGGACAAACCTTCAAGACGGCCAAGGTGGCTAGAATTTGCAAGGCCTTAGAAGGAAGTTGGACAGAGAGAGAGGGATCCAGAAATCGGCAGTGGGCTCCCCTACATCTTCCAACAAGTTCTCATCTATAGATATGTGAGGTGAAATTCCATGGGACCAGGGAAAGCAACAGAAATCCTGAATATCCTACAGGGGGAGAAATGGTGTTCCACCAGCCACAGTGGAGACAGATAAGCCAGACAGTCAAGAGGTACTCTGGACCACGCTTATGAAGCTTAAAACCAAGACCCGATATTGGCAAAATACCATCTAAAGAAGTTAGATCACGGGTACCTGAGGTGTATTACTCTCGTCTCTGTTTTAGTGGATGCTTAAAATTTTCCTTCTACATGCTAAAAAAATTATTTGAAACTTCATTTATAATAAGTTGGTTATTTAAAATTCACCATGCAAATCACAATAGTTTCTCGATCCAATTCACATAAGCCTACAAATAGAAAGTACCTCAAACCTTATACCGAAAGACTATTTCAAAAACAGCCAACAATAATGCTATTCCTTTGGAGAAAACATGCACATTCTGAATTTTGACTAAGATGAATACAGTGGGTTAATATTCTTCAGCTTTGGTCAGTAATGGACCCTACATCTGCCTCAGAGAAATCTACCTAGATCAGTACAATTGCCAACGATCCTAAACTGCAGAACCAAGATCAACGGTCCTCACCAGGGGCAGAGGATCAGCCTCTCTCTCTGGTAGATCAAGTACTGGGAACAGGGGTAGTTTGAATACTCCAGACACACAGTGATTCCCTATCTACAGTGTCCCAACTGAAATAATGTTTTTTGTCAAAATTCCTGACACATTTATCTGGACCTATAGCTGACATCGAGTTTTACAACAGACATCAGAATTCAAAGCTGGTAAATAAAAATCAAAACCAATCTTTCATTTACCATGATAGTTTATGCTCTAAAATATGTGTAATAATATGCTTGCTTATTATATCTCTTATTCAGCGATGTTATAGGACATAACATTTTCCCCTTTATTACTAAGCATCTTCTACATGTTAAGAAGCATGCTAGCTGTATTCGTCTAGTCTACCTTTTAATTCTCCATAGTATTTAAACATACACTTGTTATTATCCTCTTCTTTTGGTTTTGGGGGATTTTTTTCTTGCTTTGGGTGGAGGCAGACAGGTTTTCTGTTTTGGGGTTTTTGGGGGTGGGTTTTTTTTTTTTTTTTTTTTTTTGGTTGGCTGGTTTGGTTTGGTTTTTACTCTGAGAAAACTCTCAACTTTTCAGTTCACAGAGACAATGTGTGATAGAGGTGAAATTTGAACCCAGGTTTCTCCACATCCTTTGAACTACATACAACATGCTGCCAGTAAGATCTGATTGCAGTATCATTTTCAAATAAACTCTGTAAGAAAATAAATATCTATACAAACTCATTTCCAAAACATTACCAAAAGATTTAAGTCCACCTTATTACAGGTAGATCCATTCCACTAAGTATCTTGGAATTCTCATCATGTCAATCTTCAAAAATTCCCAATCATCATTACTAGTCCTCAGATTTTTAAAGAAGATATTAAAAGATACAATCAGGAAGAGAAAAAAAAAAAAAGCCAAAGAGAAATACGGAATGCCAGTGCCTCTCCCCCTAAAAAAGCATATAACCCACCCACTATGCCAAAGGTTAAGTCATTTAGTCAAGTTCAAAGATCTTCAAAGACTTCTTAGATCCAGATAAGCCCATATGTTACCAAAATTCTAAGAAAAAGCTATTACTTTCCAATCTGCTTCTCATGTTTAAGATACAGAACACACAGATGCTTGGCATCACTCATCAGTCTTCCTAAATTTTCACACCAGATAATCAAGGTCCACCAATAACTTTCCTATCTAAAAATCTTAGAAATGTCTTTATTCTATCACTGCCTAGTTCACTTGTTAAATCTGAAAGTAACCATAAAAGACCATTCAGTTACTGTACAATAAGTGTTAATTTGCTAATTTCTTCACAGGTAATCAATTAAAATGTAAAATATTGGATAAAATTAGTTGCACTAAATTTAACAGCTGTTCCATAAGCATAATTAGTTTCACAAGGGCCATATGTATTCTGAACAGAGAGAGAGTTGAAACAAACAGACAGATTTTAAGCAAGTTCGAGAAAATCTGCATTTAATTAGCAGGTGGGCACTACAACTGCATAACGTTTTTATACATTTATATTTATGAAGTGACAGAAGATCTAAAGGCTTTTTAAAATGGCGTTTATTGTTTGAATGGGAACTGTTTTGCTGCATGCTAAAGTGATTTAAGTCCTTATAGCTCTGCTTTGAAAAAAATCATAAATGGTGAAAGAAAACATGTGGAAAACTGTAAAACTAGAAAGAATTCGCGACAAAAAACAGATACACATACCATAACTAAAAGGAAACTACACTTAATTAAATGTACACTACATCTGGAATATCAGCCTAATAAAACGTGAAACTATTAATTTTCATTGTTCTAAAGGAAATGAGGTCAGTGTCATTTAATAATTCCTCCAATTACATTGGACTAACTCATTGGACTGTATGTTCTGGATACCATCTAATCTTAAAATACTATATACTTTACAATATCCTTAAGTTAAACTTTTTAAATAAAGCCATTTAAATTACAAAGGAGTAAAAGAATAAAATCGGTAAATGAAATTCTTTAGCAGCTGGTAGCTACCAGCATTATATTTTAAACCATATGACTTTTGCATATAGGTTTTCATGAATGCCCGTAAGTATGAGATTACACCTCTTAGTTCTTATTAGCACTAAAATCACTTTAAATACATAAGTACAATACATAATTCTAAAAATTAAAATGTTTACCCAGCCAATAATTTCATTGGTAGGCTATAACTATCATTATTTTTTTAATATCATAAAAATGTTATTTTTTCGTAGGCAAATGTTTTAAGAAGTCCTTAACTGAGTAATTAATATTTGTAAAGGAAAATGGTTAATTTTCCAAAATAAAACAGGAAAATGAAGCAAATTCCTGCACTTTCTGTATGCATGGGGAAGAGTCAGAGAGGAGGAGAGTGCATTGTTTACCAACTAAGTAAATTTAAGAATCTTAAGGTTCCTTCACCTCCGTAATAATGTGCCATCCCATGTAAGCATCAAAGACACTAAATTTCAAAATTGTTCTTGAAAAAACAAAAAATGAAAAAATTTAAATTATTAACAAGGATTTTTATTCTGTCATCCTAGTTTTGGAAATCAAATGTGGACTTAAAACTCCTTCTAATTTGCAATACTTAAACCTTTACATGAAAATATTTACATGCCATGGAATTCTTCCACCAAAAACAATCTTTTTAATAACAAATTTGACTATAAAATCAAACTCTGATTTCATGTCTTTTATGGTTAACATTAATACTAATTACATCATATTTGAAAATAAAACAAAAAAACAGAGATCACTTTGCCCCAAAATAATTTTTTAATTAAAATTTTCCATTTAAAGATTACTTCCTTTTTCATAATAGATAAAGACTAAAAGGAACAAAAAGCTTAACATTCTTCAACTATATAGAAAATTCTTTGATTACAAAGCTGGAGGAAAATCTTAAGATACTGAACAGTTTAAAGTTATTTACTAAAAATATTTTTAATTATTTTTTGAAAGCCTGAAGTGATTCGCTGAAAGACTTCATTCAATGCAAACACATAAAACACAAACCTTAAATGGTGATATGAGGAGTATAACTGGATGTTATACTACATGTTGGCAAATTGAATTTAAATAAATAAATAACTTAAATGCAAGACTGATGGTTTATAAATCAGATTACATTCTGCTGCCTTCAAGTGGGATCTCCAATTCTGTTGTTTTTTTGCTGTTTTTCCAAACTGTGAAAAAACTGTACAACAAAGGCAATTAATGGAATAAAATAACCAGAGAAAACAAGACACCTATGGCATGAAACTTTTCTCAATACTCCACACAAGTGAAAACCGGGATCAGATTGACACCTAGCACTATGGGGCACTGTATTGTACTAAACTATATGCTCAGGTACAAGATGAATCCTTGAAGTGGAAGTATGCATGTATTAGTTTACTCCTGATTTCGTCCGAGTACTTTAAAAATAATCCTAGTATGGTTTCTCCCCCCACAAACCATACAATAGGAAGCAGGGGAGATTTTTTAAATCTTCAAGGTCTTATTCCAATACAAGAAGAAACAAAGGCAAGATGGAAATGTGTAAGAATGTTTTAAATAGCTAAATCAAAATTCAAAAGTCATACTTTTTCCTGGTTTCCCCTGGATCTTTAACCTGCATGTTTCCAGAATGATCTGGAAAGGTATTCGCCAATTCAAGTTCAAAATGCAGTGTAAATAACTGATTAAATACTGTTGGAAATAGCATCAACAAGTAAAGAAAGTAAACCTAAAAGTGAGAGCCCACCTCAATAATGCCTAGCAGGTGTGGAATTTTATCAACAGTAAAATCAAAAACAAAATCTTAGGCTTACATTCAAACTTAAATTATCATTTTACTGTTAACTATTATATAATTTCTTTTTTTCCAAAGGTCCTTGATAAAAAAATGGTTTCAATACATAATTATGCCTATTTTAAGCTGACATTTTCCTTTCTAAACAAGACAAGCATAAACACAACTTAACCAAATCGATTCTGAATAACCCATAAGAGTTCACCAGAAGAACAAATAACACAGAAAATGGAAAAGTACTTTTTTAAAAATCACTTGTTTCTCATTCACTACTGACTAAGGGAAGAGGAGGTTACTTATTTTAAAAAGTAACTTTGTGAAAAAAATAGGGTAACTTTGTATCACTTGACTTGACTAATAAAGAATATTAAAACCCACTTTACTCTCTTGAAAATAAAATTAATAAAAACCATTTTATTCTCTTAAAAGTACTTTTTAAATCCTCAAATTATCAGCCAGAGCTTTCTTTATAGATATACAGAAAGTAAGCTACTTTCCCATTAAATTACTTACATTTATTTGCATTAATACAGATTAATGTGGAGGAAGTGTTAGAATTGGAAGCAGTGACAATTGACAAGCTAATTATAAAAAGAGAATACATAAAAATAGAACAACCTTACAATCTAGTAACTGCACTACTGGGTAGCCCCAAAAACCCACAAAAACACTAATTCAAAGAAATAGATGCACTCCTCTGTTTATAGCAGCATTATTTGCAATATATATTTACAATAGCATTATTTACAATTATGGAAGCAGCGCAACTGTACATCAATAGATAAATGGATAAAGAAAATGGGCGGGGGTGTATACAATGGAATATTATTCAGCCATATAAAAGAATTAAATCTTGTCATTTGCAACACAGAGCTGGAGGGTGTAACAGTAAGTGAAATAAGTTCAGAGAAGAAAAATATCATATGATTTCACTCATATGTGGAATTTAAGAAACAAAACAAACAACCAAAGGAAAAATAAAAAGGAGAGAAACAGAGGCCAAGAGATAGACTCTTAACTACTGAGAACAAACAGCTGGTTACCAGAGGAGGTGTGTGGGGGGATTAAGAAGTACACTTGTCATGATGAGCACCAGGTATTGTATGGAAGAGTTGAATCACTGTATTGTATACCTGAAACTAACACCTTATGTTAACTAGATTGGAATTAAAATAAAAAGTAAAAAAAGATGCAGAATATACTAAAAAATTAGACATTGGAACTATCAAATCAGAATACTGTGGGACTATGTAGCCTACTAGTCAAAAATGCACTGTATAGCATTGCCATACAGCTCAGTATACCATGCCATAACTAATATTCACAAAGGTCCCAAGTCATTAGCAAAAAGAGAATACAACTGGACTTGAACTTCCATTTCAAAAAACAAAAACCAAAATGCTACTCATGAAAACTAAAACCTGAAATACCTATCCTTAGGGAGGAATATTCTTCAAAACATATTAAATCAGAAAAAAAAAAGAATTCTAATTATTATTTGAACCATTCTTTTTCTTTTTTTTTTTTTTTTTTAAGATTTTATTTATTTATTCATGAGACACAGGCAGAGGGAGAAGCAGGCTCCCTGCGGGGAGCCCAACGCAGGACCCTGGGGTCATGCCCTGAGCAAAACGCAGAGCCACCCAGGTGTCCCTGAACCATTCTTTCTTTTGAATGCAAAGTACAGAATTGGGGGGGGGGCACTTAAAATAACAAAGGTTTCCACATAAACTCTCAAAGTTATTTTCCATTAACACTTAGCATGAAACATTAACTCAGAGTTTGAAGAAACCTAAGGCTGCCTTACATACTCATGTTTGAACCTGAATAAACTAGACTCCAGAATACCAAGAAAAATATCTCATGAAGGGATTTAAAACAAAGTTTACAATCTCAGGCATACCGACAAACCAATTTGAATCCCAGTTGGGGTTTCCCTAACACCCTAAGAAAAGCATTTATAAAATTAGTTCGTGTTCATTACGTGTCAGTTATATATTTGACATTATGAACTTTATACATGATTTGTGATCAATGTATAAAACTGAAAAGACAAAAAGAAAATTAAAATGTAAACTGAGAAGACAAAAATACAAAAACACACCAGACACCTTTTGCCTTATGCCATTTGCATTGGCTCTTCAACTGTCTCAACATTGTTTCCCCAGACATTTCAGACGCCTTTACTTCTCAAATCTCTATCCAAATGTCATCTTTTCATTAACCTCTATAATGGTCACTCTGCTAAATACTGAAACCTGACCTCTCCCCTAACCTCCACAGCACTCAGTTCCCCAACCCCGTTTTCTTTTTCTTTTTTTCATTGCATTAAACTTAACATTTATACGGTTTACTTATATTTATTGTCTATTAACTAACCTCCTTGTAAACTCTAAAAGGATAATCCCTTTTATTAACTGACGTATATCCCAAGTGCCTGGCTACAAAGAAGAGACTAAAATATTTGTTAAAAATGAATAAATAAATTCATATACTACTTCTTGAATTCTGCCGTTTTTTTAAGTTAATCTTGCACAATTATTTAACATTTCTTCTTAATAAATTCACTTAAATACTTGTTATCTAATCTGTCATTTCCATGTGTCTAGATTATCTTATGAGAAAGTAATGACATCTCTTCCTAATAAAATAGCATATGTACAAGATAAATTATAATAACACAATAAACTATTCTTTCAAGTTTTCATTGCTTTGTGTCTTTCACATTGTAACAATAACACCTAAGAAAAGACATTAAGAAAACTGCAATAAAGTGACTTTTTATCATTAGTTTTCAACAAAACAAATGCATATATTGCTAATTAATGCAAGGAACTGAGAAAGTAACCAAGTCCCTAAAAAGCCAAAATTTGCAGTATTTTCTCAATTCTGGGATCATGATGACATCACACCCTCCCGAACACAAATACTTACCCCTAATGACAGAAATTTCTCTCATGTATCAAGAATTCTTATTCTAAGCAGTCTTGTATTATGAAGAAGGATCATTACTATCCTTATTATGCCACATTTACCAAAATCACTTTGCTCCCTTATCCTTAGAGCCCTAATTAATATCTACTATTCCTCAATACAGTTTATGAAAAGCCACTTCATAAACTTTCAGGACTCAAATGAGTTTACTGATCATCTAGTTCAAGGATTGTCAACCTTGGGCCATCCTCAGTCACCTGAGCTTTTAAAAATATACTTATGGTCAAAAATAAAAATAAATAAATAAATAAACCTTGACCTACACCTCATACCTTATACAAAGATTAATTCTAAGTAGATCACAGACTTAAAAGTAAAATATGAAACTGTAAAATTTCTAGAAGAAAACATTGGAAAAAAAGCTTTGGAATCTAGTACTTGGCAATGAGTTACCAGATTTGGTATCAAAAACACAAAATCCATTAAGGGAAAAACTGAAAGACTAGACTTCATGAAAATTTAAACTTTTGCTCTGCTCTGCAGAAGACTCCATCAAGAGAATGAAGAGACAAGCTATAGATTAGGAGAAAATATCTGCACCACATATCTGACAAAAAACTAATTATCTAGAATATATCATGAGCTCTTAGGAAAAAAAAAAGTAAAACAAAACAGAACCCTCAAAACTCATCAGTTAAAAAAATAAAAAAGGACAATTCCCTTGGAAAATAAAAACACACTAACAGAAATTTCACCAAAATGTATATACAGATAACATATAATCAGATGAAAAGACAAAAGTTAGAATCATTTGGGGGAAAGATGGCAAAATAGGAGGACACTAAGCTTACCCCATTCCAAATTTACAATCTACATGTGGATTAGATTCCAAATTTACAATCTACATGTGGATTACATGATAGATATCATCCACATCCAAAATAAACTGGCGAGCAATCTGATGAAGACTGGTGGAACAAACTCCGCAACTAAATATAAGAAGACAATATATAGTGATAAAGAACAAAATTTGTAAGCAATAAGACAGTAGCTTAAAAGGGCAAACTCATAAGGCTAGCAGAAGATTTTTTGACAGAAGCTTTGCAAGCTAGAAGGGAGTGAGGCATGATATATTCAAAGTGCTGACTGGGAAAAACCTGCAGCCAAGAATATTCTACTGAGCAAAGCTATCATTCAGAATAGAAGGAGAGAGAAAAAGTTTCCCAAACACTAAAAGAATTCATGGCCACTAAACCAGCCCTGAAGGAAATATTAAAGGAGACTGAGACTAAGTGAACAGGAGAGGCCAAAAGTGACAGTATAAAGGTAGGAAACACAGAAGTGTAAAAATGAATACTTTTGTAAAAAATCAGTCAAGGAACTCACAAAATAAAGGGATATAAAAATATAAAAACATATACCTAAAATATGAGGAGGGGAGTAAAGAATAGGATCAAACTTAAAGGACCATCAACTTAATACAGACTTCTATATCCAGAAGAGGTTATAAACAAATCTAATTGAAACGATGTAGCCAGACTTATCAAGAAAAAAAGAGCTAGGACCCAAATAAAATCACAAATGAGAGGGGAGAAATAACAACCAACACCACAGAAATACAAATTATAAGACAGCATCATGAAAAACTATATGTCAATAAATTGGATGACCTACAAGAAGTAGATAAATTCCTAGAAACATATAAACTACCAAAACAGAAACAGGAAGAAATAGAAAAGTTGAACCAGACCAATTATCAGCAAAGAAGATAAATCCATAATCAAAAAACTCCCAAAAGCCAGAAGGCCAGGATCAGATGGATTCACAGGCAAATTCCACCAAATATTTAATGACTTAATGCAATACCTATTCTTCTCAAACGATTTCAAAAAAAAAAAAAAAAATAGAAGGAAGAAAAACCTCCAAGTTCATTCTATGAGGTCAGCATTACCCTGATACCAAAACCCAATAAAGATACTACTAAAAGGGGCACCTGGGTGACTCAGTATGTCAAGCAGCCAACTCTCAGTCTCAGCTCAGGTCGTGAGTGTAAGCCCTGGTGCTGGACTCCATGCCCAACATGGAGCTGACTTACACAATGGTTAAATAAATGAACCATTTTAAGAGAGAAGTATGGGCCAAGCTCCTGATGAACATAGATACAAAATTCCCCAAAGAAACACTAGCAAGCCCCCATGTGTATAGCAGCAATATTTACAATAGCCAACATACAGAAGCAACCTAAGTGTCCACTGACTGATGAATGGAATGAATGGAGAGAGAAGATGTGATACACACACCCTCCCACACACACACAGGAATATCATTCAACCATAAAAAGAATGAAATCTTGCATTTGCAATGACAGGGATGGAGCTAGAGTATAATGCTTAGCAAAAATAAGTCCATCAAAGAATGACAAAAACCACATGGTATCATTCATATGTGAGAATTTGAGAAACAAAACAAATGGGAAAAAGTATGTAGTGCTAAATCACTGTACTGAACACCTGAAACTAATATAACACTATGTTAACTAGCTGGAATTAAAATGAAAACCTTTTTAAAAAATTAGAATCATAATGAACTATTACTATACACCTATCACAATGACTAAAACAGAAAATAACAACATCAAATGCTGACTAGGAACCAGGGAAAGTGGACCGCTCTAGTGAGAATGTAAAATGGTACAGCCACTCTGGAAAACACATGTTTAGCTTTGCAAGAAACTGTAACTATGTAGCTATAACCCAGCAAGTGTACTCCAGGACATTTATCCTCCAGGAAGGAAGACATGCTCACACAAAATCTATACATGAATTATTATAGCAGCTTTTTTCATAAAAGTCAAAACATGAAAATAACCCCCATATACTTCAACATTTGAATGCTTAAACTGTGGTACATCCATACCATGGAATACTACTCAGCAATAAAAAGAACAAAAATTTTTAAGAATATTTTATTGATTTATTCATGAGAGACACACAGAGAGAGAGGGGCAGAGACACAGACAGACAGAGAAGCAGGCTCCTTGCAGGGAGCCTGATGCAAGACTTGATCCCAGGACCATGACCTGAGCCAAAGGCATATGCTCTGAGCCGCTGAGCCACCCAGGTGCCCCAAGAACAAATTCTTGATACAAAGAACTATCTACATAACTCGAGAATTATGCTGACTGAAAAAAATCAATCCGAAAGACTCCACACTGGACAATTTATATAACATTTTTAGATGAGAAAAATCATAGAAAAGAAGAATAGATTGGTTACTATGGGTTAAGAAGGGGGCACAAGCAAAAAGGATGTGGAGTGGCTATTACAGAGTAACATGAGGGATTCTGGTGGTGATATTGTGGTTCTCTATTTTTAATGTATCAATGTCAATATTCTGCTTGTGATATTGTACCTCAGTTTTGGAAAATACTACTATTGGGCAAACTAAAAAAAGAGTACATGGGATCTATTATTTCTTAGAACTGCATGCAAATCCACACTTATCTCAAGATAAAACATTCAATTAAAAAATACAGAAACACATTGTTCTGAAAGTAGTAGCCAATGCAATGAGAACTATATTAAAAAATAACAGGCATAAGAAGTGAAAATAAAATTCAATTTGCAGGCAAAATATTTGAAAATCCCAGGTGATATATAGAACTGTTGAATCATTTTATTATACAACTGAAATTAATATTACAATGTACGTTAACTGGAATTTAAATACTTAAAAAAATAAAAAATAAGTAGAAAACTAACTCAAACCCTTCAAAAGTAATTTCAAAAAGAATTCTGCAAGGTAACAGGAAATAAAATTAACATTTAAAAGTTGGTAGCATTCGACTGCACAAAGAAGTCAGAAAACATAATGGATGAAAAATCTCCATTTGCAATAGCAATTTTTAAAATATTTAGCAATAAATATGACAAAAAATGTTCAAAACCTAATTAAAAAAAAAAAAAAACCTGTAAAGCAATTCTGAAATACACATAAATAAACAGGAAAAAGTAGAACGTCATTCCTGTCTTTGGTTAAGCTGTTTCAATTTCACCATGGTGGTAGTTCTTAAATCAATTTCAAATTTAAGGTAATCCTAATAAAAACTGCAATGAGCACTTTTATGAAGCTAAAAAAATTGAAGCTAAAATTCACATGGAAAAATAAACATCTAAGAATAGCTAAGGAAAACCCTGAAAAGTAAACAACTCTTAAAAGAGAACAGCCTTACCAGGTATTAAAACATGCTACAAAGCCTTTAATAGAACAGAATTGTACTGGCACATAATTACAAACAAACAAGAGGAACAGAACAAAAAGTCCAGAAACATATCTGACTGCATGTAAGAAACTAGTATATAATAAAGGTGGTATCACTGGGGCAAACACAGTCTTTTAAAAAACTGGTTTAGGGGTAAAGACAATTATTCAGAAGAAGATAAAATCAAGTTCTCTCACATCATATACAAGAATAAACTCCAAATGGATTAGAGATGTAAATGTAAATATAAAATTCTAAAAAGATACCACAAGAGCATATATGAGAATTCTCTTATAACCTCGATGAGGAAAAGGTTCTCTATGTCCAAAATTCCAGGTAGAAAACTGCTAAATCTGACTCAAAATAGGAGAAAATATTTGCTAACCTATCACAGATAAAAGGCTAATACTACAATTAAAAAGTGATAGAGCAAAGCAGAATGAATTGTTGCTTTCAAAAAACATACATAAAACACAAGTACACAGAAAGTTTGATAGTAAAGACGAGGAAAAGATATACCAGGTAAACATTAACCAAAACAGTCATTGGACAAATTAGGTTTTAAGACCAAAAGAATTTACTACAGCAGAATATATACATTTTATAATTATAATTATAATTATAAAATGCTCAAGAGAATTATAATTCATATTTGTAGGCATGTATAATAATAGAGACTAAGAATTCATTAATGTAAAGAAAGGAGAAAATTTAACAGACAATTCACAGTAACTGAGAACCAACATACAAAAGATGAGGAGAGCAACAAAATATCTGAACAAGATTTAAAAATATGACCTAATCAGTAAATAAACAAGAATTCTACTAATAACTGAAAACATACACTACACACACACACACACACACACACACACACACAAAGCTTGGGCTTCTATACCCTGGATCATGGAGCAGTCCCAACAAATGTTAAAGGACTGAAAATGTTCAAAATATGCTCATATTTTGAGCAAAGAATCATAATAAAATTAAAGTAGAATATAGTAACAGAAAGATAAAACTAAAACATACACACAAAAACCAGAAAACACTTTATGCTTGGAAATTTCAAGATGAACTTCCAAATAATCCATGGGTCACAGAAGATACTATGATGGAGATCAGAAAATATCCTTTATTGAACAATAATAATACTTCTACATGAATCTTACGTGATATAGTTAAAGTTGTGCACTTAGAGAAAAATGTATAACCATAAATGGATATATTAGGGGAAAAAAGACTAAAAAACCAATGATGTAATAATAATAAGCACCCACCTCAAGAAATTATTAAATAAATGACCAGCAAATCAAAGTCCAAAGGGAGGAAAAAATACTTCAAGCAAAAATTAACGATCAGATAATAAACAAGAGAAAGGTCAGTAAAACAAAGTTAATACTTTGAAAAAACTTTAAAAATTGATGAATCCTAGGATACAGAATCCAGAAATAAACCCACAATTATATGGTCAATTCATCTACAATAAAGAAGGCAGAAATACACAAAGTGGAAAAGATAGTCTCTTCAACAAACGGTGTTGGGAAAACTGGACAACTACATGCAGAAGAATGGAACTGGATCACTTTCTTACATAATACACAAAAATAAATTCAAAATGGAATAAACAGCTAAATGTGAGACCTAACCATAAAACTCCTAGAAGAAAACATAAACAGTGACTTCTTTGACATCTGCTGGAGAACCATTTTTCTAAATAGGTCATCTCACAAAAGGGAAACAAAAGCAAAAATAAACTATTGGGACTACACCAAAATAAAAAGCTTTTGCACATAGAAGGAAACCATCAACAAAAAAAGCAATCTACTGAATGGGAGAAGATATCTTAAAATTATACATTCAATAAAGAGTTAATAATCCAAAATACATAAAAAACTTACACAACACAAAAAAACCCAAATAATCCAATTTAAAAATGGTCATAGCACCTGAAAAGCAATTTTCCAAAGACAACAGATGACCAACAAATGCTCAGTATCTCATCATTTTAAAAAATTCAAATCAAAACCACACTGAGAGTATCATCTCATACTTGTCAAATGGCTAAATTAAAAAACAAAAGAAATAACTAGTGTTGGCGAGAATGTGGAGAAAAGAACTCTTGTGCACTGTTAGTAAGAATGTAAATTGGTACACCCACCATGGAAAACAGTACAGAAGTTCCTCAAAAAAATTATAAATAGAATTACCATACAATCCAAAAATTCCAGTACTAGGTGTTTACCCAAAGGAAAAAGAAAACAGTAACTTGAAAAAACATATGCATCTCTATGTTTACTGTGACATTATTTACAATGGCCAAGATATAGAAATAACCCAGTGTGTATCCACAGCTGAATGGATAAAGAATTTGTGGTGCGTGGTGTATAAAAAATGGAATGGATCATTATTCAGTCAAAAAAAAGAATGAGATCATGCCATTTACGCAACATGGGTGGGCCCAGAAGGTATAACGCTAAGTGAAATACATCAGTCAAAGAAAGACAAATAACATGTGATTTCACTCATATGTGGAAAATAAGAAACAAAACAAATAAGACAGTAATAGACAAACCAAAACACAGACTCCAATACAGAAAACAACTCGTGATTTCAGGGAGTTGGCGAGGCGGGGGGGAGATGGATGAAACAGATAAAGAGGATTAAGAATACACTTATCATCATGTACACTAAGAAATACATAGAAATGTTGAATCATTATATTGCACATCTGAAACTAATATAATGCTGTACGCTAATTATGCTTCAGTTAAAAAACTGGTGAATCCTTGATGAACCTGATTAAGAAAAATGGAGAAATTTCAAATTACTACTACCAGGAATGAAAAATGGTTCATCACAACAGAGTCTAACTTCCTGTGAATCTATTTAAAAAATTAAATTCAATGAATAAATGCCTGGCATATACAAAATTAGAAAATTTGATGTCAAGTCTGTCTATATTGATTTATAAAGTCAATAAAAATCCCAATCAAAATCTCAGTATTTTCTTTTTTTAGAATTAGGCAAGATGATTCTAAAAATTACATGGATATACACATGATCAAAATTAGCCAACATACTCTTCTGGGAGAAAAACACTAGGTCAAAAATTGAGCTGGTATCAAGACTTAATTTGAGCAACAGTAATCAATTAAGACAGTATAGTGTTGGTGTAAGGATAGTTCCAAATCAATGGAATAAAATAGAGAATTCAAAAGACCCATGCACATATTGGCACTTGATTAAGACAATACCCTAAAAAGCAGGAAAAAAAGGAAAGTCTTTTCTTTCTTTTATTGGAGAATAATTGACAAACCACACTGTATTAGTTTCAGGTGCACAACACAATGATTTGATACTTATATAAATTATGAAATGGTAACCACAATAAGTATAGTTACCATCTGTCACCATACAAGGTTGTCATAATATACTAACTATATTCCCCATGCTGTACATCACATCCTCATATTTATTTTGTTACTGGAAGAAGTTACAGTATTTTCAATAAGTAGTGTTCAGTCAACTGAATGACCATTAAAAATAAGAACAAAAACAAAAAAACTTCACATTGTATACACCACACATAAAAATAAATTCCAGATTTAAGTGTCAAATCTAAAACTAAACAGAGTTTCTAAGAGGTCTGCTCATGATGTTGGGATAAGCAACAATTTCTTTACAAAGACACAAAAAGCACTAACCACAAAGGAAAGCCTACATTAGAATTAAGAAGTCCTGAACGTCAAGACACCCTTATAAAAGGAAAAAAAAAAAAAAAGGCCAGAGAGTGGAAGAAGATACTTAAAATACATTTTAATAGACAAAGAGCTTATAACCACAATATATTTTTAAAAAAACACCAAACCTTAAAAACTGCTACAAATCATTAAGAAATAGACCTCCTAATATAAAAAATAGACAAGAGATTTAATACACTTCATTAAAGAGAATATCCAAATGGCCAATAAAGGCATGTGCTCAAGCCAACGGGGGAATAAAATTAAAGCCCAAATAGATATCAAAACAACTAAGTTAAAATAACTGGTATCAAATGTTGGTAGGCATGTGGAGTGCAGAAAATTCTCATATACCTCTAGTGGGAATTCAAATAAGTATAAAACATTTTGGAAAGTAGTACAGCATTAATTTGAACATATACATATTCTATAACATAGCAATTTCATTCCTAAGTATGTATACACAAAAGAAACTGATGTACATAGCCAAACCCGATACCAAGGAAAATGTTTTCAGTACCATACTTTGTAATGCCAAAAACAGAAACAACCCAACTGCCCATCAATAATGTAGATAAAATAAGTAACACAGATAGTAAATTGCGGTATATTTATATTATGGAATAATGTTCAATAACAAACTATAGTGACATGAAAAAATATAAATGAATCTCATAAACACTGTTATGCAGAAGAAGCCCTATAAAGAAGATTACACACCTAATGAGCCCATTTATGCAAAGTTCAAAAACAGGCAAAACTAATCTATGGACTTAGAAGTCAGGAGAGTGACTACCTTTAGCCATCTATTATATATGTGAAGAACTGATAAAAGGTAATGATTGTGAGGAGTATGAAGAGGGACTCAAGGGCATTCTTAATATTCTATTTCTAGACCTCCATAGTGTTTAAACAGGTATGTTCATTACTTGATAATTCACTGAGCTGCACACTTATGACTTCTGCATTTTAATCAATTATCTGATATGAATAAAAAGCTTTAACTAAATAAACTTCATCTATCTTACTTATTGATTTAAGACTCATCTTTCTGAAATGTTTTCCTAGGTACTAGGCTCAGTTTAATTTTGAAAGCACAACTAATTAAAATTTAAATCAACCCTTCATTAAGCACATATCAAAATGCCATGCATTAAGCTAAGTCTCGACATGGCTACAATGCCAATGGTGAGATAACAAATACTATCTCATACTCTTGGGGGTTTTTTTTTTTCTTTTTTAATGACTTCATTGAGACATATTTTACATATTATAAAACTCACTCATATTTGTACAATTTTCAATGCCTTTTCAGCAAATTTACCAAGTTGTACAATCATCACCATAAATACATTTTAGAACATTTTCATTTTCCCAAAGATCTCTCATATTCATTTACTATTAATCCCCATCCCTTACTCCACCTTAGGCAATCATTAATCTATTTTACGTCCTCATAGATTTGTCTTTTCTGGACATTTCAAATAAATGAAATCATATAGTATGTGATCACTTGTATCTGGTTTCTTTCACCTAGCATAATGTATTCAAATCATAGCATGTATCAGTAACTTGTACCTGTGTATTTCTGAATAATATACCATTATGTGGATACGACATTTTTAATTCATTCATTAGTTTGTGGGCATTTGGGTTAGGCTATTATAAATAATACTACTGAAAACATTCATGTGTAACTCTTTGTATGGATGTATGTTTTCATTTTTCTTGGGTAAATCCCTGAGAGTGGAATTGTTGGTTCATATTATAAATTTATGTTTAAATTTCTTGGTTTATTACTGTATATTAAATTAGATGGATGGATGGATGGATGGACAGATAAACAGACAAAGAAACCAGTACAAAATCTAAATAGAAAGCAAGCATGGTGGGTCAGGAAGGATTTATAGAAAATTTAAGACTTGAGGCTAATCTTCAAATGTCCTAAGATTTGATTATCAGTAATAAGTGAGCTTTATTAAAAACAAGTATTTCAAATTAATGTTTGATGCAAAGTATCCAATTTTTAGTTAAAGCAGCAGATTCTGCACAGTTAGAAAAATTCAACTGACACTGAAGAACTGAGTTACAAGCAAATGATCCATAGTCCCCAGCACCACCAATAGTATATATGTAAATCTGTTAAAATAACTATAATTTTCAAATAAAGACTACTAATCACTTCTAACATAGAAAATAGATTAACCATCCTACAGATGAATACTTTAATAAAACTATGTTTAATTTTAGAAACTTTTTCAATGGTCCCAAAACTAATTCCCTGGGTTAAAATGTAAATAAACATATGCCAATTAATATTTTTAACCTAGAGTGATTAATTCCAACTAAATCAAGGAATATCAAACTAATTCTAAATAAGTTTGGAAAAGAAATGTATGGCTAAAATATTCCTTTTAATACCTCACTCAATACAAGCAAAATTTGTTCTTTAAAAAATTATATTCAAAATTGCATGAAAAAATACTGTTTTCTCCATTACTTGTTTTTCCCACTTAAGCACAACAGGAAATATACCAATGCCTCTTTGGATGGTAAAATAAATACATGACAAAAAAGATAAATATTTCATTTGATAGTAAAATCATTAACAACTAAAACAATTCTCCTTCGTGGGTTTTAGCTGTTTCATTAAGATGTATCTAGATGTGGTTTTGTTTGAGTTTATCCTATTTGGGATTAACTGAGCTTCTTATTTCTAAAAATGTATGTCATCAAATTTGAGCAATTTCTGTCCATTATTTCCTGAAATATGTTTTCTATCCTATTCTCTCTTTTCTCTTTCTAGGACTCTAATTACATGCATGCTAGATATTTTGTTACTATTCCATATGTTCCTGACTTTTCATTCACTGTTTTCAATATTTTTCCTCATTACTTTTTCAGACTGGATTCTTGTTTATGTATCTTCAAGTTCACTGACTCTGTCATTTCCATTCTAATATTGAATCGATTCAGCATTTATTATTTCAGATACTGTATTTTTCAGTTCTAAAATTTCCATTTAACTTTCTTTTCTAGTTTCTATTCTTTGCCCAGAAGTTCTTTCTATTCATTTCAGAAGGGTTTACCTTTACCTCATGTGCATAGTTATAAGAGCTGTTTTAAAGTCTTCATCCGACTTTAAGTCCAACATCTGGTTCATTTTGGAGTTGGCATCTGTTGATTAGCCTTTCCCTTAAATATTGGTCAGATTTTTCTGGTTCTTTGTATGTTGAGTACTTTTGGCTTGTATCCTGGACATTCTGAATACAATGCTGCAAGATTCTGGGTCTTGTTAAAGTTCTCTGTAGATTGATTTTGTTGTTTTGTAGGCAACTAACCTGGTTGGGTTTAGATCAAAAGTTCTGTCTCACTTTCTGTGGGTTACAGTTCCAATGTCATCCAGTTTTCAAAGCTTTTGTTATGTTGCTTATAGTCTGTGTACTTATGTGCAGCTCAGAGGTGAGCCCAGGCCTTGTGACAGTCATACACAGAATGAGAGGATCGCTTTCTCTCTCTCTTTTCTGGGATTATCCCCATACTCTTCAGCTCATGGAAGCTCCTTTCTCCAGCCTCTGGAGAGAAATATGGGGGTTTTCTTGGAGTTTCAGCTGCCTCTACTGCCATCATGCAGTTCTACATGAAGAGGATGCCTCCAGAGGCAAACACTACAGTCAGAGAAAAGAGGAATAAAAAATAACAGGGATTCCACAGTCCACATCTGGGGCTGTCCTCAGGGCAGGGCCAGGGGAGGGAGGGAGGGAGGGAGAGAGGGAGGAAAGAAAAGAAAGAAACGAAAGAAACGAAAGAAACGAAAGAAACGAAAGAAACGAAAGAAAGAAAGAAAGAAAGAAAGAAAGAAGGCAAAAACAAACCAAAAACAAGGATTCCCCCTACTTCTCTGACTTCCAGGGCTTCCTTTTCCCTTCTTCAAGCCAGACATATGTAGTTTCCTAAGACATTTTGCTGCCCACTGCACAATTCTGCAAAGAATTGTCTGGGTCAAATGTAGGACAGTAAAGAAAAATAAAAATGGGCAACTCTGAGCACATGGGTCGCCTCATGTTTTGGTTCTCCTCCACCATCTACCTCCTATTGTTTCTGAGGCATAAAGTAGCTTCTTTTACCATTCTGTTCAGAAGTTGAGTTGTATAAATGGAAGAGACAGGCTAAATGCACTTACTCTATCTTGTAAAGCTTGATACACTATATACCCTTCAAGCACGGTAAGTCCAAAGGACGTGTATAATTAATTTATACCCCTACGCACTGTTCCACAAAATATATATATCTTAAAGATAAAAATGTTATAAAAGAAAACGAGGAAGAACAAAAGGAAAAATAAAAACAGAACCAGGAAAAAGGTTAATATGAAAACCGGACCTAAGTCCCTTTTATTTGCCAGAATGAGAACACAACCTGGCTTTAAGCTTTCCAACAGCTACCTCAAAAGAAGAAAGAACATAATGCTTACGAATAAAAACAAACCAGGTTATCAAACCAGGTACAACTATCCCTGACCCTGAGATCACTGTTAAAATAAACCCTCTAATAAATTTCACAGGATAATTTGCCATAACTTCCTGAAATATAGGCCACATGTCAAAAACAATCAGTAAATCAGTTCCAGAGAAGGTCAATATGATGGGTCCAGATATAAGATTCGGGCTTAAATAGGAGGTGGAACTTAAACTAAAAAAGAAATAGATACACTATATATCCTTTAATCATTCACCCATATTCTTCTTCTTGACAAAGTTTTTAAAGGTTCTGCATAGCAGTGAGCTTGACATTACATCACCTGACAAGTACGTGTCAGACAACTATTTTTGTGGCTACTATAGATACAGAAATCTGTATTGTAACACTCAACCCAGATGAGGATAGAAGCAGCATTCTCTTACACGAAATTGAGGATTCTAACAAAAAAGACTAGAGTCTAAATAGAAGGAAACTATCCCCCTCCCCCAATTATTAGGTAAACCAAGAGAAGCACATAAAGCTAGAGCCAAGATTTCTTTCAAAAATGTAATTTTGAGGGCACCTGGTTGGCTCAGAACGTTAAGCATCTGCCTTTGGCTCAGATCATGATCCCCGGGTCCTGGGACAGAGTCCCGCACTGGGCTCCTGCTCAGCAGGGAGTCTGCTTCTCCCTCTGCCCTTCCCCCCTACTTGTGATCTTTCTCCTCTCCCTCATGCTCTCTCTCTCAAATTAATAAAATTTTTCTTAAAAAATGTAATTCTGAAACTGCTTGAACATTAAAGAAAAAGACAAAACAGAAAAATATGGTAGCAATATTTTTACTCTAAAATTTAAAGAAAATATATTCAAATGCTCACATTAGTTATGCAAGAAAAATCAATAAAGCACTCCAAAATATTTTTTACTCAATGCTAACTACTCGGTACAGCCTCCAACATACAACTAATAGATTACTTACAAGTTGTATACCCAAAAAACTAAATGTAGTTATTATCTAGGTAACAACAGATTCTGAGGCACTTGTACCAAAAAATGATAATCAAAATTGCAAACACTGCAACTTAAATCAATACTAAACAATTCATAACATAAACGCTTTCAACTATGTCAATCATTTTAATAAAATAATATTTATGAAAAGAATTTTGTGAACATTTTTTTAAAAATCTACAAATAAAAATAATGAAAATCACTGAAATGTTTTAATATGAATGCCAAAATTATAGCAATTAAATCACATGGAAAATCACTCTTGTTCTCTTGCAGGAACACTTCGGTATTTATACCACTTAACTTTTGCTTCATAACAAACCACCCAAAACACTGAAGCTTAAAACAACAAACATTATTTCTCACAATTCTCTAGATCAGCTACAAATTTTAACCAGTCTCAGCTGGCAACTAATCTCCGTGGTTAGCAAGATGAGTTGGGACACTGGATAGCTTAGGTGTAGATGAGTGGCCTAGGTAGGAGGACAAAGGCAGCAAACTTTTTCTTAATGGGATAGCAAAAATTTGTCTTGCAGGACCTGAGGTCTCTGTAGCAACTACTAAACTATGCCATGTGGCAGGAAAGCAGCCACAGACAACACATACACAAATGAGCTTGGCTGTGTTCCAATGAACTTTATTTATAAAAATAAGCAGCAAGCCAGTAAACTCTAGCCTGCTAACACCTGGTCTAAGGTAGCTCCACTCACCTGTCTGATAGTAGGTCGGCTGATAGGTATAGGGGAACTAAGCTGGAATGTCTCACCTCTGCTCCAAGAATTTATCTTCCAGTAGGCTAACCAGCGTTTCTTGACAAAGTTGTACCACAGTTCTAGGCCAAGGCCCAATGTGCATGGCCGCCTGGATCATGTCCAAATACTTCAAGAAAACTAAAAAGGGGGCATCTGGGAGGCTCAGTCAGTTAAGTGTCCCACTCTTGATTTCAGCTGGGGGTGTGATCTCAAGGTCATGCAAATGAGCAGGTGTCTGGCTCCCAGCTCAGTGTGGAGTCTACTCGAAGTTATGGCTCTTCCTCTGCCCCTCCCCCAGCTTTTCTCCCTCCCGCTCTCAAAATTAAAAAAAAAAAAAAAAAAGTAAATGGGAATCCTACAATGTTTTTCCTCATGTTATAATTAGCGAATATTAATACATCTATGTGAATAAAATTGTAGAACTGCATTTCACAGTGTACCTCACATGCAGATTTAAAGCCAACAACATAAGATTAATATAATTTCCCATTTTTCTAGAGCACTGTTAATAATATTTTTGTAAATACATTCTTTACAAACTTATGAAAAAAAAAGAATTTACTTAAAGTGAAACCATTTATGTTTTGCCCATTTCAGTTTAGTAATAAGAATTTCACTACCACAATTCTCTTAAAGCACCAAAACAAGGTTCAGAAAATAAACTACCACAGAAATAAAAGGCACTTATTCATTATCTAAAATTTCAATTTCAGGGATGCCTGGGTGGCTCAGCGGTTGAGCATCTGCCTTTGGCCCAGGGCGTGATTCCGGGTCCAAGGGTGGAGTCCCACATTGGGCTCCCCGTCGGGAGAGTGCTTCTGTCTCTGCCTGTTACCTCTGTCTCTCTCTCTCATGAATAAATAAATCTTTTTAAAAACTAAAGGAGTAATAAATAAAATTTCAATTTCAGTCTACAAAGTCAAAGGATAAGAACTGTGACAATCTGATCAATGTATAGAATGTGAATTTCTAATTACATAAAAAGGACATTCTATCCCAACCTTTAAATTATTTTTTTCTATGCTTTAAAAACAGATTAGGATTTCTGAATAACCAAAGACAAAACAAATTCTATTAAGATACAGTCTAAGTTTGTAGAATTTGATACATTATTATAAACAAGCAATCCATTTACTAAAAGCTTCATGCTTCCTCTTCCTCTTAAGAGGTATGTTAAAAATACTCAAAAGGTATTATAAAAAACTAAAAAGAAGTTCATAATTCTAGCAGGGGACAGGTTGATTGATTTGAGAGATTAAGTAGTTCAATCCATTGTTTCTAAATACTGAAACAATAGACTAAAATCCACAGTAATTAAGTCAGTTCCTAAGAAATATGCACTGCCTGATTGACATTTAAACCCCCAAATTCCTGAATAATGAAACTGTTAAGGGAACTAAATACACACATCTAGTTTCAATAAAGTTGGCAATACCTTAAAATATTCTGCATAAATAATTTTAACCTTAAGCATTAACATTAAGGAAATGATTAAAACCACATTTTTCATAACAAAGGGGTATAACTGACCTTTATTTTATTAGCTTACAATTTGCTTCACCACTGTTTTCTTAAACCACTCAAATGGCATATATACCTTGACAACATCCCACAGATGGTTATGATTAAGGTAACAAGACAACAAGCTCATTGAAAACCTTTACAGATGCTTAGCTAATGGGATGTCACATTAAATCTGATATAAGATTTAAAAACTTTATATCAATTATTTTATAAACAAAGATACATCATTTGAAATTGACATTCAAACATTTCTAAATTAATTCCATAAAAGCACTAGTTAGTAATACGTAATATACCTATTTAAGAACAGCTTTAGAAACGAATGTAGACATTACACAGCTTATCCCCATCACACAACTTGCTTGCAGCATGTGCCCTGGGGGGGAGGGGGGGGCGATTTGTGGAAAAAATATAGATAGATATTTTTTGCTTTCAACATCTTAGATATAGATGTTTCTAACTACAAAACTCTGGTAAATGTCAGGATTCGATTTGACTACCTCTTACTTCCTCTCTTAATGCTTAATGACTAATTCCTCAGAGATGTCCTTAAAAGCCCTAAAATGTTGTCCTTGGGTAGAAACTTTCACCAGCAATCAATCAGGAGCAAATTAGATGATTGTGTTGAAATGTACTACACTGTTTAAGCTAACAAATGAATGAAGAAAGGTAGTATATCGGAACATATGCCACTACACTGAAGTCGCTAAAAGGGTTTGTTGGAAGAATATTTGGTTTCCAGTGGAGCAAATATGGAATAAGAAGGGACAGTGATAAAAGAATACCAAAGTCATATGGAAATCCAAATATAGTGACAGACACAATTATTTTACTAATTGCTAATGAATACAGTCAAGTGGCTTCAAAAAGCAAAACTTTGCTTGGACTACTTCAGGTTTTGACCTCTGCATGAGCAAATGCATTTAAACTGAAGCCCACCAAAATTGATTAACGGCGCCAGCCAAGGCCAGCATGTAGTTGAAGCTTTTTCCATCTATCACATGGCCCCAAGGATAGTTAAATGAACCTTAAAATGGCTACAAACAGCTCAATGACTACACAGAGTCCTGCCAATTAGAAATAATTAGGCAGTCATTTTGGTGGTAAGTCTTTTTAAGTGCATACATAACGATGCAATGATGCTTATTAACGATCTCATATGAGCTATGCTCAAACAGCCTGAAATAATTATGCAACTATCACAAAGCCTTGCTCATCTCTGTACTTACCTTAATGCATTTAAAAATCCACTTCATTACCTCCAGTAATTAATCCTCCATTAATTGCAGGAAAAGCTCAGTTTACCAAGCTTCGTTTCTAATTATCTTATAAATAGTTATGGTTCTAATTAATGTGTTCATTAAGATGAATATCTTTCTCAAAGCCATGCTCAGAGCAAAGGTTCCACTTATTCTCTCAAAAGCCTAACTAGCCATAAGGTGAGGCCATTTTGGTTGCATTTGCTTTTATTTTAGTATACTCAACCTCCTAATTGGCATTTAAAATCTAATTTAGAGAAACTTCAAGAAGGCTATATAGGGGAAACAGGGGCAAAAAGAGATTTCCAAACTCTTTTCCAATCAATAATCTTAAAATCTTAATAGGAAAACTTTAGTGCATCTTTTTTGATAAAAATTGACTAATATGCTTAAGGACTATATCCAAGTGAATTTAAATTCCATACAAACTTAGCTTTTGCCCCTTCAATTAGAAAATAAGATAAGAAAGATTAAATATGCTATTAAAACAAATGCATTTAAATTTATATTAGGTTATCTAGCTAAATTGCCACTATAAAACAATTACTCAATATAAATTGTCAGCCATCAAAGAAAAAACTTACACATATCCTGAGATCACCAATATTTCCTATTATCTTAAAGGCATAGCTACTGTATGTGCTTTTTAAAAATAGAAATGTAATTCTGTGCTACAAAGTATACAGCACTCAATGGCTATGATCAAAAGGTGAAATAGGATGCAAAATAATGTTTTATAAACATGAATATTTTTATAATTTTGCTAATTTTTAAAACAGTTGTATAAACAGTTTAGAAACAAAGAAGTATTCTTAATTTTTAAAAAACAAGTTTAATTTCTGTGAACAAAACAACAAAAACAATTTATTTGGGAAACAAGTAACATCCTTTAATAAAAAAGAATAGTTATTAGTATAATAGTTCTGACAGTTAATAATAAAGCTATAGTTCCACATATGATAGATGTCTCCTGCTTCCCTGTAATTTGCTGTTGCTCATTAATCTTCCCCCTTGTCTTCTGGAAGATAAGCCCATATAAAAACAGTTTCATTTATGAAGTTAAAAAAAAAACTCATTCTATAAGCAAAATTCTTTTTAAAAAAGTTTCTTCAAAGAGAATTATGATAAGCATAATTTCTAGCATAAGCTTCTCAAGAATAAATTCAAAAACGTACTTTGCACAGAACCACAGTGACCTTGCGTTCCCACATTTAAATTTCTGATTATGGAAACTAATTAAATAAGATTTGCAAGAAAGGTAGATAGAGACTCACAATGAAAGAGGATTTCATGTTTTATAGCAGCATCATTCATTCATCATTCTATGTTCTACGCACTTTTCACGGGACTGAGGTTACAGTGGAAATAAGACAGGCATGGGCTCTGCCATAATGAAGTTAAGAGTCTAATTTTTTTAGGGATACACTCCTAATAACTTAAACTCCTACGTTTAGTTAGGTTAGTTAGTTAAGTTATTAAAAACTCCTAATAACGGCTACAACATAGAAACAGGCTTGTTTTTGCTATAATTTTAATTACTATAATGTAGGTCACCAACAAGTACTCCATAACATCCAAAGTGTCAATCCCCTAATATATGCAAATGATCATTGAGAAAAGACACACTGGCCCATCATCCATCTGTGTATGGTTGAGCCAAACATAGGCACCAGGTTGCACCACTATGACAAAAACGCATGTGATTCAGAGACATAATACGAATATAAATGTATCTGAGTACAAAGCCTTGGCTTTGTAATGCTCCAACAATTTCAAAATGAAAATAAAAGTTCTCACTGCAAAACTTATTAACTTATTCTTATTTATAAAGTAAATATCATTTCAGGGAGAAAGGGAAAGGAGAGCAACTGGTGCTAAGACACCATATCCAAAAGGTTAGAAATTGTTCTTCCCTTTTTAAATCTAGAGAAGTTAAAGGATATCATTTCTGTTTATCCTGAAGGTGTTCAAAATTTGGAATACTTTTTTGTTTGTTTTTTGTTTTTTTTAATTTATTTATGATAGTCACAGAGAGAGAGAGAGAGAGGCAGAGACATAGGCAGAGGGAGAAGCAGGCTCCATGCACCGGGAGCCCGATGTGGGATTCGATCCCAGGTCTCCAGGATCGCGCCCTGGGCCAAAGGCAGGCGCCAAACCGCTGCGCCACCCAGGGATCCCTGGAATACTTTCATCATTTACCCTCACTTCTGTTTTTGTCCCCTATGCCACCAAACAAATCTAAAAAAAATAAAGCCAGTGAACATTTTTAGTAACACAAGGAAGCTTCCCATAATTGCCTGACCAATACATAATAATAATATGTGATGTTAGCCCCTCAAAATCCATTTCCTCTTTGGTCTAAAACTTCTTCCTGTGTTAACAGTCTTATCCACATAAGTAAATTGGAAGCAAGGGTTCCTAACAGGCAATAATGAAAAGCTGAAAAAAGTAAGCAATCCAAAAAGCTTAGATTCTAATGAACTGAATTTAAATGGATTTAAATAGTTAACATTACTAATAAATTTGATTAGGCTCTAAATTGAGAGTTAAGTAAAATGCTAATTCTCTTAACTACTCAATTGGAACTAATGTTAATTCTTTACCATTACATAGATACTAATCACAAAAATAAAGGCGACCCATTATAAAAGCATTAATATGCCCTCTCCTCATTCCAATTAGTCAAACAGAGGAAAGCACATACAGTAGGCCAGACTAAAAAATATTCTATGAGGAGCCTTCTGATAGCTGCAGCTCATACAGTGCCAATTAATGGTGTTGAGTCCCAGGCACCCTAGTTTTAATCTAAAAATCTAAATATCTTTCTTAGACATAATTAACTTAGAGCATTGAGGAAAGCCACACAAAACATTAAACAGAAGAGAGAGCTTTGTTGACCCAGTTGTGTTTTCTTCATAAGGCCCGTCAAGAGTTTGGCAGCACTGAATATTATGCAGAATACAGTTTATAGTTTATATTTTCCCCATCCACACCATGTGCAGGATAGCCTTCCTTATCCCCCACTGTAAGGTTAGCTCAGGGTTTGCTCTGGTCAACGAGACGCTGGCAGAAATGACACTGAGCATGGGGATTAAGTGTGCTTGGGAAGTTGGGCTTGTTTTCCTTTTGTCTAAGAAAAACCTCCTTTGATTAACTGCTGATCCAAAGACAAGGAAGGACACAAGGAGCAGGGCTGATCAAGACTGGTGCCAAACCCAGGGACCCTGGCCTAGAACAGAAGAGGCCCAGCGGACTCACAGAAGTCTGTGTGAGAAATCAATCTTTCTGCTGTGTCACTGAGTTTTGAGATGGTTAGTACGGAGCACTGTTGTGGCAATAGCTGACTGATACAAAGATGTCAGGGCACCACAGGGTATTCAGGCTTTGGCACTAGTCAAAATGGAACAAAGAGGGGCACTTGGGTGGCTTGGTCAGTTAAGCCTCTGACACCTGATTTCAGTTTAGGTCATGATCTCAGGGTCGTAAAATAGAGCCCCTTGTTGGGCTCTGTGCTGGGCAGGGAGTCTGCTTAAGATTCTCTCCCTCTCCCCTGCCTCTCTCAAAAAAAGAAAAGAAAGAGAAAAAAGAAAAGGTACAAAGAGTAAAACCTGGCAGACAACAAGGGTTCAAAATCCAAAGTGTTACAAATCTCTGGCTCTAGCCATGAGAGCATGACCAAATTATTTGACCTCAATGGTCTATTTTCCTCATCTGCTAAGTGAAGGTAAATACAGACTTAGAAAGTTAGAAAGGCCACTGTGTCAATCAAATAAAATAACCTATCATGATAACACAATCCTCTAATTCCTAACATATAGTAGATACTCAACAACTTACTTTCTTCTTGACTATAAGTCAAGCTATTTTATTTCACTATACTTTCACGAAATTTTTATTTTTTTATAAATTAATTTTTTTTAATTTTTATTTATTTATGATAGTCACAGAGAGAGAGAGAGAGAGAGAGAGAGGCAGAGACATAGGCAGAGGGAGAAGCAGGCTCCATGCACCGGGAGCCTGATGTGGGATTCGATCCCGGGTCTCCAGGATCGTGCCCTGGGCCAAAGGCAGGCGCCAAACCGCTGCGCCCCCCAGGGATCCCTCACGAAATTTTTATTACATGTGAGTAGGTAAACCCATTTTCTTTATTAAACTTTCAACACCTGTTAAAAGTAATTCTAGAATGTCTATTTCTAAGAGCCCTCCCCTTTCTAATAGATCCTATTAATTATCTTTCCCTTTCCTATTATAAATCATAAGTTTTTTTATCATGATACATTTTCCTACAGTAAAAACAGGAAGAGCACTTTTGCTTGTTTAATCAGCAAAATTCCAGTACCTTTTCCTTCCTATTTTTCTCTATATTTCATCCCTTCCTCAAAAAAGGTGACAATTAAATCATCTACACATATTTCCTCCATTTATGAAGAACAGAGTAAATTGATCATATACTTAGAAAATTTGAGTTATTCAGAAGATGCACTGTACAAATTAAAACTTAGTAGTAGGAATTCGTTTTTAAAATTTTAATAAGTGAATGGCTTGGGTAGCGATGATTTCTTTAAAAAAAAACAGAGGCTTCAGGGAAGGTCAAAGACTCAGACACAGACACAATCATTCATCATAAAAGACTTCAGGGGACGTTTTAATAACTACCTGTGGCAGGATCTCTCTCGTATTCATTACAAAATTCCCAGAGCAGACTTGCTTTCTCATTCATGCTCACAAACATATAAAATGGAGGCTTTCCATCGAATGTAGTGTGAGTAGATGCATTTAAGCACCAGCTGTTTGATCACTGCACTGGTCACAATTTGCAATGGAGAAAATTAAAGCTTTATAGGACTGACAAAAACACATACATGCACATATGTGCACATGCTCTCACAAGGCACTAAACAAAACTTATTGAAGCTATGTGATTTTCATGTTAACTTTTAAATTCTTGGCCAAAAAAGTATAATTGAATAAAACAAACTCATGATTGAGGATGTCACCCACATTTTTAAAAAGGGTTCCAAATTTTTTAAAGCTCTCATGGAAAAAACAAAGTTACACATATCCGTATTGTTTCTGTGTTTAGCTGCTTGACATGGAGTAAGAGAATAATCATTTCTTTACTGTAGCTTAAGACCCTCTCAAACCCACCAGCTGCATTTCTACTCCTGTTCTACCTACAAAAATGTGCTATATTCTCACTGAATTCTAATAGCCTGCAAAAATAGCCACAATGCAATCAAAGTAGGCTTTCAGGTCTTGAAACTGACGCTACAACTTGCCTCCTCTATCTATAAAATAGGATAAATCATAAGTCTTTCAAATACTGGAGGAACAAATCAAAAGTGTTTGTGAAAGTGTACTTTGTACACAAGCCTAAGGGTTATACTAATAGTCCTACAATCATCCTACTGGTTTTCATGTTCTCCTGCCTTTGACACGGACTCTATTGCTTCAAAAGTCATTTAAATGAACCAAAAGCCATTTACAGACAAACAGCCATCATATTCTGTCTTAGAAGTCTTGAGACCACCTATATTTGCCCCAGTGGCTCCTCCTTATTTTCAGTTTTGTAGCCCATTTCAACCACATATCTTGCTTGGTTCCTACAACTGGCAACCTGGTTTTGACCTTGCTATCCACACGTTCCTTCTTTATACCATCTAATTTACAACTTACTGTCTCCAAACTCTCTCTTCACACCCTGCAATCTCAGGCCAAGCCAGCCAAACCCCCAGCTGCACCTTCCTGGACCAGAGAGAGTCTCCAGACAGCTATTCCTCTACATCCAACATTTTAGTTTCCATATAAGAACAAAAAGTAGAAGAGATGGCATCATTAGGAGAGAATGCTTTCAAAGCTGTTTCTTGTGGGGAGAAGACACCTCTATTTCTAAAAAAGACCCCAAAATACTCAATAGCTCTGAGAAATACGTATCCAGGTTTGTTTCTCATTTCCAGAGTTTTGCCAGCCGAAAGTCAAAGTGGGGGTGGGGAGAAGAGGCAATTTTAGGGATATTCCAACAGAGAAAAAGAGAGTTCTATAGGCAATGCAGATAGTTTGCTATCTTAGGGAAACTTTTAAAAAAATGTTTAAATGAATACTAAATGGAATATGTCTCCTAAAAATATTATTTTAAGACACAGCTATGGATTTCTTCACCAAATAGAAGTTAACTGCTACATGGGAAGCAAAGGTAAGAATTCATATAGCACTTCATCAAGACTCTGAATTCATCCGTACATATTTTATAACTCATTAATGGAGTAGACTATGCATATTCTACAAATTAGTGGTTCTGAGAGCATTTTTGAGACTCTTAGACACCAACCTTTTACCTTACTCTTTGTTTAAACAAAAAGTTAAGGAGCCTGGGCTCAGTCAGTTGGGCATCCAATTCTTGATTTCAACTCAAGTCATGATCTCAGGGTCATGAGATACAGACCCACATTGGGCTCCATGCTGGGTGAAGAACCTACTTGGGATTCTTTGTCTCCCTCTCCTTCTGCCTCTCCTCCCACTCTCCCTCTTAAAAAAAAAAAAACAAAAAAAACAAAAAAAAACAAAAACAAAAAAACAGAAATAGCTAAAAACCAGTAAAATCAAAGTACTGATAATCCAAATAGGAGATAGGTAGATAAGATAGATAGATATCTCACTTACTTTTCATTGTTTCCCACATAGTGGAAAAAAGACTAAACCCACAGAGCAGTTAGAACACTGCCAGAACCTCAGGGTCTCTGAACACAAAGATCTGTTCTATCCCAATCCTGTTGTCCTTCTGATCAAGACTGTTGAAGTGAAAATTTACTCTATAACCAAAGACAACTAACTGTCATATTCCCACACGAAGTCATGATTTTAGACCAGGCTTTGGGGCCAGACACACTATGTTTATCTTCAAAAATTCCAGGTCTAGTCTTATTGCTGAGTCCTTGGGAAAGGCATAAAGATCAAGTTTCCTCCTCATCAAATCATTATATCATGATTACCTATTCCACAGAACTGCTCTAAGGATTAAGTGAAAAAATAAATATTATTAAGCATTCTGTATTAGTACCTGGCTCTTAGTAAGTACTTTAATAGGTAATTCATTACTATTATTGTTATAACTCAATACTAATCATCTCAATTTTTAATTTATCCAGTATTTCTTCACTTCTTAACAACTGTGCTGGATTCCTTATAAAGTTTCAACAATAACAAAGAAAACCTAGAGGCATCTAACTTCTTAAAAATTCTATTTGCTGGGGCGCCTGGATGGCTCAGCTGGTTGAGCATCAGACTTTCGATTTCAGCTTGGGTCATGATCTTAGGGTCCTGGAATCGAGACCCCAGTCAGACTCCACACTGAGTGCTCAGTCTCAGTAAGCACTCAGTAAGCTTCCTGAGTGCTCAATGTGGAGTCTGCTTGTCCCTCCCCATGCCCCCACTTGCTCTCACTCACGTTCTCAAATAAATAAATAAAATCTTTTTAAAAATTTGTTTGCTAAATAAGATACAGTTAAAGATTCAGGTTGTTTTAGATTTGGGATTTTGTTGTTTTATTGGGTAAATAACTACAGAAGAAAGAATAGAAAGTTGTATCTTGCAAAAATTATATTTTACAAACATGTATCCCAATCTCATAATGACCCTGGGATTTCTCATCACATGTGATCTACCTAAGATTACACAGCAGAGAAGCAATAGACAAGACAGGTTTTATATGCCAATGATAATCAAGACATATAAAGTCTCTCAAAAGCATGTCCCTGAACCTAAGACAAGCTTGGTTCACAAAACTAACTAGCAAAGGTTCAACATAATGAACACAATCCTTCAGGTATTTAGGAGGTATTCAGCTCTCCTTAAAGGTCACACTTATTCAAATTCTGATCAAAGCCAATCTTTTGTATGTCTTAGATCGTAAGATCCAACAAGACCTAAGATCAAGAAAGTATCAAGTAATTCCCCCCCATCTATTTATTCCTTATATACTGTCTTTTCAAATCAAGTTCCTTAGCTTTCTAGCAATCTCAAGGGAACTCTTAAAAGCACTCATTAAATGACAGTGTTGCCCTGCAACACAACACCATGCCATACTATCTGGGTTACATCAGAAACAAATGTAGTTGGCAAAAATGTTGCCCTTCCCTGATGGTTTTATTTAAGAATGAAAAATAAGAAATTGTTCAAGGATAGAAACAAGCAGTAAATACCCAATAAATGCAAAGAAGAATTGCTTCAGCTAGCATCTTTAGTAGCATAGAGTTCTGCACCCATCCTCAAGTTTCTTCAAATAGAAAAGGCTAGACTCTAAAGTGACTTTTGGCCAACAATAAAATGTGTACAACAATCAAATAGAACAGAAGCCACATATTCAAAAGTGAAATCAACTCTTCCAATATAATGAAAAATCACACTAAATGTAAAACTCTAAGACTAAAGAATCACAATTCAATTTTTAGTTCAATTCTCATCACCTTCTGGGAAGAAGAACTATTTTTAAAAATAACAGGTCAATACATGTAGCTCATTTTAGACAACAGCTAAAAGCATGAAACATTGAGTTATCACGTTTTTGTCAACCAAATTACTTCCCACAGAAGTTCAGAGATGAATCCAAGGGAACAATGATAGGAAGAACAATATCAATTTCATTAGTACAGCTTTTACTGTTCTTAAATACTTCCACTAAATATCATTTGATTCTTACACATCAGTTCTGTGGACAGGTCAGAGAAGACACTCAATTCCAGTCACTAACTTACTAATTGCTAGCTACAAGCTAGACACTACCAATACCAATAAAATGACCAACCATCCTGCTTCATCTAAGATTGAAGAGTTTCTTGAGACATAGAAGTTTCATTGTTAAAGCAAAAAAAGTCACAAGCTAGCCAGTACGATTGGTCATTTTCTAGGAAATATTAATATGGCACGGACATTATTCCCAAGGAGCTATTTATTATTGTGAGTACTGTGTTGCAGATATTTTGAAAAATGCAGTTCAGCTAAAAAAAGGGGGGCAGGGGTGGGAATAGGGGACAGATCAGTAGAGCATGTGATTCCTGATCTCTGGGTTTTAAGTTCAAGCCCAACATTGCATATGGAGCCAAAAAAAGAAAAAGAAAAAAGAAAAGGAAAGGAAAGGACCAGCTCAGCTAAGTTATATTATTGACCAAAGGTCAAACATCTAATAAAAGAAACATAGCTTGGCCTTATCCCCTATATTATGCCACATCTAAAAAAGAAAACATTTGCTCTTAAGATACATGAATTTTAATGAGGTAATTTTCTCATGAATATAGAAAATAAAGTATACATATTATACATTATAGAGAAAGAAATTTAATATTTCAAGCCAGTCACAGGCTCCAATAATCCTACTGTCCTTGAAAAAAAAAAAAAAAAGCCTAATACATTTTTTTTTACTCTACAATATTAAATGTATGTTATATAATTAAAACATAAAATGTATGATATGTAATGCCATGGACTTAAATTAGGTTTTTAATTCAATGCTACCATATTTTAATTAACATTCATTTGTTAATACTTGTATAGGGTTTACTACATAGACTCTGTCTTCTCAACATTTTTCTAATATCTAAAAGTATAGCATTTGTATACCATAATCATAATCATTTCTACATATATCTTTTACCAGAAGCTAAGCTTCCTAAAAATCCTGTCTTTGTATTCACACCATGTAGCGCTGGGCCTGGGACCTCAATATAGTGATTGCAAAAAATATATGTGACATATAAAGCAATATCAAGTATAAAACTGAGAGCTTACAATTTTTTTTTTTTAAGATTTATTTATTTATTCATGAGAGACACACAGAGAGAGAGGCAGAGACACAGGCAGTGGGAGAAGCAGGTTCCATGCAAGGAGCATGATGTGGGACTTGAACCCGGGAATCCAGGATCATGTCCTGAGCCAAAGCAGGTGCTCAACCACTGAGCCACCCAGGCATCCCATACAATTTAGACAGTGATGTACCTAAATAACCTCAATGAAGTCCTTCAAGAAACTATAACATGACTAGTACAGACTAATAAGTTACTAGGAATTTAAAGGAGGAGTTAAAAAAAAATTCTTTATAAACATAATTCTCATATTCTATTAATCTTACTTTTTTTTATTAAATAAAGAATCCACTCCCAAATGATATCCCACATAAAACCCCAAAATATCAGATAGATGGATATTTGCTCCAGTTATAGCAGTAATACCACCGCCACCACAAACAAAAAAGGAAAATAGCAGACCCAAATGCATCCACATGGACTTCCAAAACCACAAATTAAGGATCAACCCTACCCCAAAATACTTCTCAAACATGTTTCACACAGTACCTCACACTGGCTTCACAAGAAATGTTAAAGGGGCTTTTGTTGAAACAAAAGAACACTAATTAGTATCAGGAAAACATGCAAAAGTATAAATCTAACTGACAGGGTAAATGCACAAATTCAAAATAATCTAATGTTGCAGAGGTGATGGGTTAATCATTTATAAATCTTGTATGAAAAGTAAATGACGGGATCCCTGGAGAGTGCAGCGGTTTGGCGCCTGCCTTTGGCCTGGGGCGCGATCCTGGAGACCTGGGATCGAGTCCCGCGTCGGGCTTCCTGCATGGAGCCTGCTTCTCCCTCTGCCTGCATCTCTGCCTCTCTCTCTCTCTCTCTCTCTGACTATCATGAATAAATAAATAAAATCTTAAAAAAAAAAAAAAAGAAAGAAAGAAAAGTAAATGACAAAAGCAGGAAAATTAACAAAAACTACAATAATTTGTAAATGGATAAACAAGATAAAGTGGTAAACTGTGACATTGGAAACGTAAAACATGTGAGAATAAAAATGTAGAGCTTTAGAATGCTTTCAAATTTAAGCTGTTATCAACTTAAACTGTTATAAATACAAGACGTTTCACGTAAGCCTCATGTTAATCACAAAGCAAAAACCTATAGTAAATAAAGAAAAAGAAAAAAATCTAAGCAATAAAACCAAAAAAAGCTATCAAATCACGAGAGCAAGAAAAACACAAATTACAAAAAAAGCCAGAAAACAATTAACAAAATGCCAATTAACTCTACCAGTAATTACTTTAAATGTAAAAGGACAAAATTCTCTAATAAAAAGACATAGAATGGCTGAATAGATTTAAGAAAAAAAAAAAAAACTACACACTGTCTACTCACTTCAGCTTTAGAGACAGACACAGACTGAAAATGAAGGGATGGAAAAGATATTCCATGCAAAATGAAACTAAAAGAAAGCTAACATAGCTATATTTCTATTGGACAAAATAGACTGAGATAAGAACTATAGTAAGAGACAAAGGAGGTAATTTTATAATAATAAAAGGACAGATCCAACAAAAGGATATAACATTTGTCAATACTTATGCAACCAACATAGAAATACCTAAATATAGAGAGCAAATATTAAGACCAAAAGCAGTAAACAGGCAGGAATATAATAACAGTAGGAAAATTCAGTACCTCACTTTCATCAAAGGATAGATCATCCAGACAGAAAATCAATACAGAAACACTGGATTTCAACAACACATTTAGACAGATGGACTTATCAGACATTTACAGAACATTCCATCCCAAACCAAAATACACATTCTTCTCTAGTGCACGTGCAACCTTCTCTAGGCTAAATCATGTTAGACCACAAAACAAGTTTTTGGAGGAGTGCTGGTGGGAAAGGGCAAAGGGACAGAGAGAATCTTAAGCAAGTTCCACCCCTAGCGTGAAGCCCAACATGGGGCTGGATCTCACAACCCTTAGATCATCACCTGAGCCAAAATCAAGAGTCAGATGCTTAACCAACTCAGCCACCCAGGCTCCCCATGCCACCAAACAAGTTCTCACAAATTTAAGAAGACCAAAATCCTAACAAGCATCATTTCCAACAATAGGATGAAACTAGAAAACTGGAAAATTCACAAATATGTAGAGATTAAACAACATGCTACTGAACAAAAGATGGGTCAAATGAGAAATCAAAATACAAATAAAAAAATATCTTGAGAAAATAAAAATGGAAGTATAATATATTAAAATTTCTGGGATACTACAAAAGTAATTCTATGATGGAAGTTCATAGTGATAAATGCCTACATTAAGAAACAAGAAAGAGGGGATCCCTGGGTGGCTCAACAGTTTAGCCCCTGCCTTCAGCCCAGGGCGTGATCCTGCAGTCCTGGGATCCAGTCCCACATCAGGCTCCCTGCATGGAGCCTGTGTCTCCCTCTGCCTTTGTCTCTGCCTCTCTCTCTCTCTCTCTCTCTCTCTCTTTCTCTCTGTGTGTGTCTCTTATGAATAAATAAAATCTTAAAAAAAAAAAAAAAGAAAGAAAGAAACAAGAAAGATTTCAAATAAACAACCTAACTTGACACTTCAAGGTACTAGGAAAAAAAGAATAAACAAAGCCTACAGTTAGTAGGAAGGAAATAAAGATCAGAGTAGAAACAAATAAAATACAGGTGACTCTTTAAGAACACAAAGGTTAGAGCAGTCAACTTCCACACAGCACACATATACCTTTTAGCTCTCCCAAAATTAACTATTAATAGCCCCTGCTGACCAGAAATCTAACCAATAACATAAACAGTCGATTAACACATATTTTACATGTTTTATGTGCTATATACTATATTCTTACAATAAAGTAAGCTAGAGAAATGAAAATGTCATTAAGAAAATCATAAGAAAGACTGATTTAAAAAAAACTGAAGAAGACACAAATAAATGGGAAGATATTCTATGCTCATGGATTGGAAGAATTAATGTTGTTAAAATGTCCATACAACCCAAAGCAATCTACATATTAAATGCAATCCCTGTCAAAATCCCAATGGTATTTTTCACAGAAACAACATAAACAATCCTAAAATTTGTATGGAACCACAAAAGACCCCAAATAGCTAAAGAAATCATGAGAAAAAACAAAGATGGAGGCACCACACTTTCTGATTTCAAACTGTATTACAAAGCTATACTCATCAAAACAGTATGGCACTGGCATATAAACAGACACACTGGGATCCCTGGGTGGCACAGTGGTTTGGCGCCTGCCTTTGGCCCAGGGCACGATCCTGGAGACCCGGGATCGAATCCCACGTCGGGCTCCCGGTGCATGGAGCCTGCTTCTCCCTCTGCCTATGTCTCTGCCTCTCTCTCTCTCTCTCTCTCTCTCTCTCTGTGTGTGTGACTATCATAAAAAATAAAAAATAAAAAAACAGACACACTGACAACAGAACAAAAAAGCACAGAAATGAACCCATGCATGTATGGCAAATTAATTTATGACAAAAGATCCAAGAATATACAATGAGTAAAGGACAGTCTCTTCAGTAAATGGTGTTTGTAAACTGGACAGCTACATGTAAAGTAATGAAACTGAATCACTTCTCACACCATGCACAAAAAACTGCTCAAAATGGTTTAAAGACTTGAACACAAGACCTGAAACCATAAAACTCCTAGAAAGAAACGTAGGGGGGTTATCTTCACAATGGTCTCGGCAATGATTTTATATCCATAAAATAAGACACTAAAAGCAAAGGCAACAAAAGCAAAATCAAAAAGTGGAACTACATCAATCTAAAAGGTTTCTGTAGAGCAAAGATAACCATCAGAGAATGGGAGAAAAGTATTTTCAAATCACATATCTCATAAAGGGCTATTTAAAATATATGAAGAACTCGCCCAACTCAAACAATTCAATTTAAAAAGAGGCAGAGAAAAAAAAAGTAAAAAAAATAAAAATAAAAAGAGGCAGAGAATCTCAATACAGTTTTCCAAAGAAGACATACAATTAGCCAATCAGTACATCAAAAGGTATTCAATATTACTAATCATCAGAGAAACACAAGGCAAAACCACAGTGAGCTATCATCTTGCACCTGTTAGAATGGCTAAAATAAAAAACACAATAAAAAGTGTTGGTGAAGATGTGAAGAAAAGGAATGTCGGTGCACTGTTAGAAATGTAAATTAGTACAGTGATTATGGAAAACCTGTATAGAGGTTCCTCAAAAAAATTTAAAATAGAACTACAACATGATCCATCAATTCCACCTCTGGGTATTTATCTGAAAAGTTTCACATCTTTTTCTTAAAGACCATCTATTCACATAGACCATAGCACTTGCACCAATGATGACACTCCTACAGGCCCCTGGCCAGGCTATGCACAAAGATATAGCCCAATCACAGGTGACTGACCATCTGATTTAAACCAAGTCAGCTCATAAGCTGGCTAGCAATCTTTGTGCACCTCCTCAGATATAAAAAATATTAGTTGAGCTAATCAGATTCCCACTGTCAGGAATTTGAACCAGGCTACAGTAAGAAAATGATACAGTTAGAACAAAGCTAAAATAAGAAATGCCAAAGGAGGGATCCCTGGGTGGCGCAGCGGTTTAGCACCTGCCTTTGGCCCAGGGCGCGATCCTGGAGACCCGGGATCGAATCCCACGTCGGGCTCCCGGTGCATAGAGCCTGCTTATCCCTCTGACTATGTCTCTGCCTCTCTTTCTCTCTCAATCTGTGACTATCATAAATTAAAAAAAAAAAAAAAAAAAAGAAATGCCAAAGGAGAGTAGATGACCATTAAGTGTGCTCTATTATAAATACTGAGAAGTAAAAAGAAGCCATAAGGTACAGAAAAGATATACTCAGCAGGGGTGAAGGAAGTTAGCAAGTGTTAAGTTGAAAACAGAACAAACGTATACAGTAGTTGAGACAAGTTCTGGAGAACTAAAACAAAACCCATAAACATTGCCAAAGACCTGTAGAGAAGAAATAAGCAATTAAAAGACAAGAATATGATGCTCAAAATTTTGCAAAGTAATCGGAGTAGTGTTCACAATTTACAAACAAGCAAGCACAGCTAGAGGTCAAGATCATGTTGCCTTTAAGTCATGGAATAGAGATCAAAATTCAGGTCCTGTAACTCCTAGCCTGATGCTATTGCCATTTTATTGTGCTGTTTGTCTGGCTCCTGTCTAAGACTTCAAACCATATCTCACCTACATAAACACCTTTCAAGTACACACTTAGGTCTTGCAGATTTTATAAAAAGAATGATCCAGTTCCTTCAGCTCAGCTAAATGCTCCAACAGCCTATGCAAATATTGATACAATGCTTGCAAATAGTCTTGAACTTTCAAACCAGGAGAGCTAAAAAGGTGACAGATAAATGGAAATATGTGAGAAACATGTGGTTTACTCTTTCCCAGAAGTATTTCTGAAACAATCACAAACGATAAAATCATAGTAACTGTCATGTTTAATAGTAGTGGCATTTCAAAGCCAGTGCCAGTCCATGAACTATTATAGCTCATAAAAGGACACATTAAAAAATTGAGAATAGTTTTGAAACTTATATTAATTTGATATAACTACATTTTTATTATATTTTTAAAAGTACTAGCTGCAATGTTTTCAAAATTTAGGAGGAAAAATAACCTTCATAACATAATCTGAAAAGCACTGCTAAACTACTTAAAACAGAATTAGTTTTATTACGCAGCCATGTGATAAGAATTTATCATCTTGTTTAACTGAAAGGATACTTCTGAAACCTACATTTCTGAATTTGAAAAAAAATCTGCAAGGCAGTAAGTAACAGCTATTCGAGAAAGAAGATTTTTTAAATTTGTTCTTTGGAGGCTACTTACCATATATACTACTGAACCACATGGAAAAGTATCTTTCTATTTTTTTCAATGAAAAGGATACCCAGTAGTCTGGGATAAATTCAAACTTAGCACTTTCAAAAAATGAAAAAAAGGAAATACAAAAAAATTTTAAAGATATGGAATGCAGATCTCCTGAGGTGTGATGGTGGCTTAACCTAACCGTGAAGATAGGTATATGTAAGAACATGAGTAGATGGCTAGAAATTCAGCATCAAACATAAATTTAATAATGGCATTGTGTCATGTTAAGAAATTTTTCATATTTCTTAGAGATGCAAAGTATAAATTGTGTGGGTGAAAAAACACAGTGCCCAAATCTCCTTTGAAATACTTTAGCAAAGAAAAAAAGCAGAAGAGAAGGAGGAGTGGGGGCATGTGGAAAAGAAGAGATGGAGGAACAGCAGCAGCACATCACCAAGATTGCTGCAAGAGCAGCAGCGGCTACGGCAAAATTCTTGGGAACTGTTAAATCTAAGTCATGGGTGTAGATTATATTATCCTCCCCTTGAAGATGTTTGAAATTTTCTTAATAAAAGAAAAAAAAAAGAATGAGTTAGCTAGAAATATTTATATTCCTGGAAAAAAAACTATTTAATACAGTATTTTATTCCATCTAAAATACTTTAAAATTGAAAAAAAAAAATTTATGTACTTACATTCTTTTACAAAGTGCCAAAAAGAGAAATGCCAGAAAGTACTTTCAAAGAGTAACAGGAAGCCATGATGCTATAGTTTAAAGTATAACTACACAAGTGCACTTGTTGTGATGAGCACCAGGTGTTGTACAGAATTGCTGAATCAATAAAGTGTACACTTAAAACTAATATTACCCTGTACATTAACTGGAATTTAAATAAAAATTTAAAATAAAAAACTAAAGTGTAAATCTGCAGGTTCAGAGTCATATTTTTAACTCTTCCCGAAGTTAATAATGATAAAAGCCATCTAATAGCAGATATGTGTCTTTAATGATAATTTAGGAGCCTTTGGCTTTGCCACATGAAGTTTAATTTCCCAAAGTAGTCAATTAGAGCTTGGTAATATCCTCTCTAGTGCATAAAGCTTCAGGATATCATGGAAGCCTTTTCTATCAATTCCCTTCCTGCCTATTAACTATAATTCAAGAAATTCACTGTTGTTGTTTTATTTCCTTTAAGAGTATCAGAGATCACGACTGCTAAAAATTAAGAGAATACCATGATAGTAACATAACACTTAATGCAATCACTATGGCCAAAAAGAACTTTTCCACAGTACTAATTTTTTGACAGACATGAACCTAATCATGTACAAAGATTTCTAAGAATTTAACAACTGAATTTAAACAATTCCAAAATACTCTTCATTTAAGAGAAAAATAGTGAACAATATTCTAACCTTTTTACTTTTATATATATATATTCCTGAAGGAGGATCAAGAAGGCTACACCATATCACTCCCTAGACAATAAAAATGCTTCCTGTGGAATATTTAATCTATTGTTTTTTCAGATAAAGACTGAAGAATGATTTTTCTTAAAAAAGACTGAAAGGGCTATTCTTTTTTTATATATATAAATTTATTTTTTATTGGTGTTCAATTTGCCAACCTATAGAGTAACACCCAATGCTCATCCCATCAAGTGCCCCCCTCAGTGCCCATCACCCAGTCACCCCCACCCTCCGCCCACCTCCCTTTCTATCACCCCAGTTTGTTTCCCAGAGTTAGGAGTCTCTCATGTTCTGTCTCCCTTTCTGATATTTCCCACTCATTTTTTTCTCCTTTCTCCTTTATTTCCTTTCAATATTTTTTATATTCCCCAAATGAATGAGACCATATAATGTTTGTCCTTCTCAAATTGACTTATTTCACTCAGCATAATACCCTCCAGTTCCATCCATGTCGAAGCAAATGGCGGGTATTTGTCGTTTATAATAGCTGAGTAAAGCTGGTCAGAGAGATAGAAAGAGATGGAATACTTCCAAACTCGTTCTATGAGGCCAGCATCACCTTAATTCCAAAACCAGACAAACACCCCACCGAAAAGGAGAATTATAGACCAATATCCCTGATGAACATGGATGCAAAAATTCTCAACAAGATACTAGCCAATAGGATACAATACATTAAGATTATTCACTGGGGATCCTTGGGTGGCTCAGCGGTTTCAAGCCTGCCTTTGGCCTAGGGTGCGATCCTGGAGTCCTGGGATCGAGTCCTACGTCAAGCTCCCAGCATGGAGCCTGCTTCTCCCTCTGCCCGTGTCTTTGCCCCTCTCTCTCTCTCTCTCTCTCTCTATGTCTATCATAAATAAATAAAAATAAATCTTAAAAAAAAAAAAAAAAGATTATTCACCATGACCAAGTGGGATTTATCCCCGGGATGCAAGGCTGGTTCAACACTCATAAAACAATCAATGTGATTCATCATATCAGCAAGAGAAAAAACAAGAACCATATGATCCTCTCATTAGATGCAGAGAAAGCATTTGACAAAATACAGCATCCATTCCTGATCAAAACTCTTCCAAGTGTAGGGATAGAGGGAACATTCCTCAACATCTTAAAAGCCATCTACAAAAAGCCCACAGCAAATATCATTCTCAATGGGGAAGCACTGGGAGCCTTTCCCCTAAGATCAGGAACAAGACAGGGATGTCCACTCTCACCACTGCTATTCAACATAGTACTGGAAGTCCTAGCCTCAGCAATCAGGCAACAAAAAGAAATAAAAGGTATTCAAATTGGCCAAGAAGAAGTCAAACTCTCCCTCTTCGCAGATGACATGATACTATACACAGAAAACCCAAAAGACTCCACCCCAAGGTTGCTAGAACTCCTACAGCAGTTCAGCAGTGTGGCAGGATACAAAATCAATGCCCAGAAGTCAGTGGCAGTTCTATACACTAACCACGAGACTGAAGAGAAATCAAGGAGTCCATCCCATTAACAATTGCACCCAAAAGCATCAGATACCTAGGAATAAACCTAACCAAAGAGGTAAAGGATCTATACCCTAAAAACTACAGAACACTTCTGAAAGAAATTGAGGAAGACACAAAGAGATGGAAAAATATTCCATGCTCATGGATTGGAAGAATTAATATTGTGAAAATGTCAATGTTATCCAGGACAATTTACACGTTTAATGCAATCCCTATCAAAATACCATGGGCTTTCTTCAGAGAGTTGGAACAAATTATTTGAAAGGGCTATTCTGATGAAGAACTTTAAAACCAACTTGAGGGCAGCCCAGGTGGCTCAGGGGTTTAGCGCCGCCTTCAGCCCAGGGTGTGATCCTGGAGACCCAGGATCGAGTCCCACGTCGGGCTCCCTGCATGGAGCCTGCTTCTCCCTCGGCCTGTGTCTCTGCCTCTCTTTCTCTCTCTCTCTCTCTCTCTCTCACTCTGTATCTCTCATGAATAAATAAAAATCTTAAAAAAAAAAAAAAAACTTGAATGTCCTTCAAAGACTGACTTATAATCTTAAAAGCCATATTATTAACATTTTTCTGCAGTGTTCCTTCCCAAGACATCAACCAGAATTTTAGGAACTAATATCCTGGAAATCAAACTTAGAGCTGATCTGGTCTAGCATATACTTGAGAATACACACAACTCTTCTCTGGCCAGTAAAGAAATCAAACAAAGGAAATTTTTTAGACTTTCAGAAAACCTGTGTTGAAAATGGAGAAATAGGGATGCCTGGATGGCTCAACGGTTGAGCACCTGCCTTCGGCCCAAGGCATGATCCTGGGGTCCCAGGATCGAGTCCCACATCAGGCTCCCTGCATGGAGCCTGCTTCTCCCTCTGCCTGTGTCTCTGCCCTCTCTTGCTCTCTCGGTCTCTCATGAATAAATAAATCTTTTTTTAAAAGTGGAGAAATAAAAAAATTAAATAAATAAATAAATAAATAAATAAATAAATAAATAAATAAATGTGGAGAAATAAATCATTTACTCAACCTACTGAATACAATTAGATTTACTGAAATCTACTGGTGGGCAGGTACCAGCATACCAGAAACTAAGGATACAAAATTAGTAAGACTGGATCCCTGCCTTAAGGAAAGTTTTGGTAACCTGAGAACCAAGTGAAGGAGGGAGAGCTTGAAAAAACCAGCATTTTCTTCACTGGCTGGTATGAAAAATAAAGTACTCCAAAGTATCCCAAAATGAACTATTCTAAATAACTAGAGGATCATCAATCTCATTTCATAATTTCATATACTTATGAGTTATCTGGAACAATAATACTGAAATCTCATATGAGGATGACAGGGAAATAACTAACCTAATAAAAATCAACAGACAGAAAACCTGAAACAAAAATCTACAATGACAGTGAGCATAATATAGCATATTTAATGGATAGCAAAGGGTCCTCGCAAATTGTCACAATTAAGTTCTTAAAAATCCCCATGGTATGAGAATTCTTGGATATGGAATTCAGTCTTTTTTAGTAGGATTGCAAGACAATCTATGAAGTTCCATAAGTATCTTTTACATTCACTAAAATAAAAATACAGAAAACGAAGAACACAATATTACTATCAAAGGCATTTCCCCATCCTAAATTGATAATAAACTATACTCTTTCAATTTGTCTTTAAAATTAAGAGAAGATGTACTACTAAAGTGGAGAAAGACAATAATGGGGCTAAAATGGAAAGGAAGTAGATATTAATTGGAAGAACCTGCTGCCTCCCTTAGCTCATATTTGCACTTCCATTTCTGAAAGTTGCTTGAATGTCTCTGACATTGGCATAAAGGTTCTTTCCTAGTGGGTCTAGGGAGTTTTAAGATGTCTGTGAATGCCGCTTAAGGACATGAAAAATCATGTATGCAAATATATGTAATTTTTGTTAAGAAGATCCATGGTTTTCATTAGATTCTCCCTTTGACATCCCACTTTACATTAGATGTGATCAACGAAAGGTTAAGAATCAACCACCAACCAGATTTTCTGTTTTGACAAGCCATTAAAAGACTAGGATTTTCTCTATCTTTTGAATAGAGAATGGAATATAAACTGTGAACTTCTTTTGAAAGCCTCTTTTCACTTCATTATTGGTTATAGTTATTCATTCACACTTCATCTGAAGGTCCATTCTTAGACTTTTCTTATGCTTTCTCCAAATAGAGACCTTAAAAACCAAATGTGTACCTATTAATTTCTACAAAAAGCTTTGCTTTTTAAAATACATTCATCACAAAATTTTATTTGCTGGTTTTAAAATTAATAGGAATGTGTTGTGATACTACAGCTCTCTGCTCCCTAACCTGAGAGCTTACTTCCTTGTTAGTCTGCATCCCATAAGCCTGATGATGGGAGACTCATTCTTAAACCCTCCTGGCAAGAAGACTCCCATAGTCTTTGGAGACTGAGCTAAAAAATACGCCTGTCACAGCACTTTAGGCATAGCACCACTAGACATCTACCTTGGCAGTAACAGTTCTGACAGCATAAACAACATTCTTTTTAGTCTCTTCTTGCCCAATATCATAAGGGCTACAAATACCACATGGTAATACACATAGCTCAATGTTAAAATCTAATATATTTTCATGACACTTAGTATGTATGTGACCAATCGCCTAAGAAGCAACTGGCAGAAGAACAAAGGTAGAAACAAGTGACCCAGATGTCCAGCAGAGGTTCTGAAAAACATATACAGTACAGAAGTAAATCTACATTATATCTGAATTTCAAATAAGGCAAACTCATAAATGAGAAAGGATTACTATACTCATAAAATAAGAGAGATCTGGAACGAGATCTGGTAGTCATTACACACTGTTTCCTGAAGAGTAACATTTTCAATGTGCTGTTATAGTCAGAAAGGCCAACTGTAATAGTGGCCATTAACAGAAAGCATATTGGAAACAGAAAAGAAAATACTACCTAAGTCTATTTCATACAAAACCATCTTCTGACATGATCCAGACAATGCAGGGAAGTGAAAATAAAATTATTAAAAAGGTAAGGGTTGGTGGCCTTCCACGTGAATGTGAGCCATAAAACTTTAGAATCTTCAGCATGGGGGGATCCCTGGGTGGCGCAGTGGTTTGGCGCCTGCCTTTGGCCCAGGGTGCGATCCTGGAGACCCGGGATCGAATCCCATATCAGGCTCCCAGTGCATGGAGCCTGCTTCTCCCTCTGCCTGTGTCTCTGCCTCTCTCTCTCTCTCTCAATAATAAATAAATAAAATATAAAATCTTTAAAAGTAAAAAATAAATAAACCACAAGAATTAGTGAATAATATGAGGCTACAGACTGTATGTTTACATTTCCTGTTGTAGTTGTAAGTTGTGATATTCAGCACCGTTTCCATAAAATAGAATATCTTACAAGAAACAGATTTATAAGTATATATTCTAGATCCTTCCTCATCAAACAATGAGTGAAATACAGAAAAAAAACAAAGTAAAGGGTGTAATTAAGGACTCCTTTATTTATAATCAACACTGTCATAAAAACATATAACAGTTTATTTTTAAATTACTTTGGTAATTTTAAGTAATCATTATCAATTTTTTGAGCAAGATTCCACAATTCTGCAACTTCACAGGAATGAGTAAGGGGAAATAACTAATTTCATCCTCAATAAATTACCCTTATTCACCTACAAACATCATAGGATATGGGAAACATTATGTTCTATCTTCTGCTATACCATAATGATGTAAAAGGATAAGTAGACAAAGATAAAAAGGAGATCTTATGACAATAAGCTCAACTGTAGCAGGGACTACTTTAAGTGTCTGCCAACATTCAAGGAGCCACCCAATAAAACACACTGGAAGTTAGTTACATCCAACAGTAGTGCCTGTGGCAAGCAACCAAGGTAAATTCTGACCTGGGTTCTGCCCAGGAAATAAAGCATCCCCACATTGTGTTCTCCTCTTTTCCTCTGTTGCTCTGCTCTAAAGGAGTCATGAGTAATAGCAAGGAATTCAGCTGCTGCCATAACGAAATCACCCCAACCAGAAGTATATATTAAATAAATGTCTTTAACTTGATACTGTGGTAAATATTGCATGAATAACACTATACCAGTGAAAAGGAGCAATGGAAAATCAAAATGGACAGATCATCTACTCAACTGGTTTAAAGTCATAATCCCACCCTGCACAATCATGAAACTTGGCTAAAAATCAGAAAAGTAGTTATAACTTAGCTAAGAGATAATGAATGGTTCTATTAGGCCAGTCAGCTCAGGACTCCCCAGGCAGGGTTGCCAACAATGCAGCTGCCACCCAGGTGGGAATGTGGGCCCTGATTTTAGCTGGGCAGCAAAGTGCTCCGATGTTGAGTCAAAAACAGAAAAACTAAAATAGCACTCAGTTTAAAAGCTGAGAGAAGAAATGTCTATGAAAAAGTCACCTACTTTGTCATTAGAGAATCCAGTTCCTAGGCCCATTAAAAATTTGTATATTCTCAATTAATCAGTTGGAAGATTAAGTCAACTAATTAATTTTTACTGTACTTCATTTGGGCCTAAACAACAATTTTGCTGTATAAGAATTAAAACTGATTTAAAATAACCTGAAAACTGGAAAGGCATCACCTTAAAGTATCAAAGAGAACAGTATTCATTTATTGAATCAGCCCAATACTACTGAGCTACATAAAATATTTTATTCAATGTCAATCATTGAATCTTTTATTCATACATGGGGAAGTTCATAACTAATACTTAACCACTTTACCTTTTGCCAGTTTGAAGTATATGTTATAAACCTAGAAAGTCCTAATTTAAAAGCAATTGAAGGGCACCTGGCTGGCTCAGTTAGTAGAGCATGTGACTTTTTATCTCAGGGTCATGAATTTGAGCCCCATCTTGGGCCTAGAGCTTACTTTAAACAATAATTTTAAAAAAGCAACTTGACAGAGAGATGAGGGGTAGGGGGCAGGGAGAGTACTCTGTTGGGGTTTTTGAGAATTAACATTTTATTTAAAAGCAAAAGAACACTTCATACCAAAAAAGATGAAACTATTTTAGAAATCATGCAGAAACTAGTAAATATGAAACTACTGAAACCATCGTGATACTTTGCATTGTTAATTTAAAAATAAATATGCAAGAGGTGTCTTACATTAATGTGGTTATGTCATGTGCCCAAAATTCTTTGATGAATCAATAATGTCTCTGAATTAGTTTCTCACAATTAAATTACAAACAGGTAATAGTTTTAAAGCAAACATACAGAGAAAGGAAACAAGCTTCTTATTTTTGTGCCATTTTTAAGTTTTTATTTATATGCCAGGAACACACCCTATTTTTAAAATAAGCTCATTAATTCCATAGGATTAATTAAAAATTCATCTGTTTTGAGTATCACTGTAAAACTGATACTGGCTCCAGTTGAAGACATATTAATAAAAATCAATAGTGACCTGAATACAATCTTACTGAATCCATGGCTAGATCCACAGTCTGGACTTTACTTTTATTTTGGATAATTTTATAAATATGTACTACCTAAGATAAAGAAACAACATTTATTTAACTGTATCCTTACAGAAATAGAGCAGAGTTTTTAAACAAATTGATAACCCTTTGTACTTATGTGCAATGTTCATCTTACACTTAATTTATTATCCCAAAGCAGACAGCTCCCTCTGAGACTATCTGGTCCAAGAACAATGTTGCCCGACTTTTGATGCACCTCCAGGATTTTCTCACTTGTTCTCTTGATCCTGCATATCTACAGCCATTTATAAACCAGAAGGGGAGAAGGAAATCTTGTGAAAAGAGAAGACAGGAAATCACCACATACTTAGGGAACCATTTCTGCAGCTACTACTTGGTTACCTTGGGATTAACCTCTCTAGTCTCAGCTTCTTCACTGAAAAGTGGTAGTCTAAAATAACCCTCTAGCCCTAAAAATTCTGCATCCATACCTCTTCTGGGCCTCACAGCTGCTTCTGAGTGTTATTAATCAGATAAACAAAACCTCATATAAGAGCATTTCCAACACAAACGCATAAAGGATAAAAGCTCTTTAGGAGCAAACCAGAGCTTTGTAGGAAAGCTAGTAGAAGCTGGCCAGCAGTCAATAAGGTCAATCCTTGAAGTGTATTTAATTATTCTTTTTGAGCATGGTAATGAGGCATAATAGCAGGCACAACCATTACTTTAAAAGAAGTCAAAAGTGAAAAATGATTTTTAAAAAGTTTTTAAGAGACTTATACACCATGGAATTTAGTCTCAGAAAATTTAGAAACATTCAATCTAGCATAAATTCAGTACTCACTGTATAGATGAGGAAACTGAGATTTAGAAATCTGATCCAGAACTTTTTCTGTACTATTTCTAATTTGTCTTTAATGTTAGCTCCTATAATTCCAAATTTGTTTCCCCATGATAGAAATAAGACTCCAGTGAGAAGTGATTCTTATTGAGCTTCAAGCTCAATCCACAAGTTGAAAATTAACAAGGGCGAGTGCAATTTATGCTTTTGTAACAGTAACCAGGATCATCTTGCAGGCTTAAGATGCTGGATTGAGAACTGTGAGTACTGCATACCATAAGAGAATGCCATCCAAGGAAATGCCTCTAAGTCAAGACCTCAAAGATGAACAGGGGTTGACGAGAGAGAGAGAAAAGAACATTTCAAGCAGAAGCAACTACATATTCAAGGGTCCTGAGAGAAAAACAGTAACTGCAGAGAGACTGTAGGTATGACCGTCATTATAAAGAGGTACTTGCAAGGCCAGGAGGACCAGATCACAGAGGGACTTCAGGCCTCATCACCATTTAAACCACTGAAATAAAAGAGGTACTACCAAAATTGCATTTTTGCTGCCACATAAAAACCAAATTGGAGGGGAAACTCCAGAAAACTATAGAAAATGTATTCTGTAACTTGAAAATGACTCTTTTTCCTCTTCAAATACTCAGAATCACATTCTGGGCCTCAAAAAACAACTTGTGGTAGTAAATAGCACAGTTAAGAACTTAGATTCCTCTAAAATAAAAAAGAGAACTACTATATGATCCAGCTATTCCATTTCTGGGTATTTACCCAAGGAAAACAAATATACTAATTCAAAAAGATATATGTACCCCTACATTCATTGCAGCATTACTTACAACAGCTAAGATAAGGCAACAACCTAAATGTTCAACAATAAATGAATGGATAAAGAAAATTCAGCATATATATATATATATATATATATATATATATATACATATATATACACACACACATGCAATGGAATACCACTCAGTTGTAAAAAGGAATGAAATCTTGCCATTTGCAACAATATGGACAGACCTCAAGAGCATCATGCTAAGTGAAATAAGACAGAGAAAAACGAATACTATATATGTAGAATCTAATAGAGAACCCAAATGAACAAAGAAAACAAAACAAAATCTCAGATAAGGAGAAAAGAATGGTAGTTACCAGAGGGGTAGGGGGTTGGGGTGGTAGTGAAATGGGTAAAGGGGGGGGTCAAGTGTCATGTGATGAATGGTAACTAGATTTTTTGTGATAACCACTTTCCAGCATATACAAATATGAAACTATCATGTTGTATACCTATAATTAATATAATGTTATATACCAACTTTACCTCTATTTTTAAAAAAAGAACTTAAGTTCCAAACTATGTTACTTAGCCAATAAACGATGCTAGTTTATCAAATGCTGAGGAGATAAACCCCAAAATAACAGCTTTCATCTAATTAAATTAGTTTTGATGAGTCCAGGAATACTACATACATTTATCAGGATTTCTATAAAGAGCTAGAAAAAAATTATCAATAGATTTATCATGATTGGTTTCAATACTTGAATACTTAGCAATGCCTCAATTCAAATGTTTTCTATTGGGACGCCTGGGTGGCTCAGCAGTTGGGCGTCTGCCTTCGGCTCAGGGCAGGATTCTGGGATCGAGTCCTGCATTCAGGTTCCCTGGGAGGAGCCTGCTTCTCCCTCTGCCTGCGTCTCTGCCTCTTTCTGTGTCTTTCATGAATAAATAAATAAAATCTAAAAAAAAAAACACACACACAAATGTTTCCTATTGTATGCTTAACAAAAACTGTGCCATAAGGTGTAAGTTCGTAAGAAGAAAGAGATAGCGTATGTAAAAATCAAGTATTATTGTTATAATTATCTTGTTTCTCATACACTACAAAATTAGAAGTTAACTGAATACCTTTCCAAAGAACCTTATTCTACCAGTGTTAGATACAGAATTCTATCAGTGAGGAAGCAAAAGAAAAGTTCTTCCTACTTTCAAAGACAAAAGTCAAATTAATCAAAAGATTCCCACAAAGAACTCCCTGACATTAACTAATATTTCACTGATTAAGCCAATAAAAGAAAATTCAGTATATATAACCTTGACTTTTGAGAAACAACTCTTCTGTCAAGATCTTTATTTTGCCATTCAAAATGACTAACAAAACATGCTGAAAACCGTGCTATGCAGATTTCTCATTTACAGTTAACAATGTAATTTTAAAAGTCAGTACCAAATGGATAGAAAATACTATTTATATATACAAGTTCAGTCTCAGAATACATAATTCTATAAAATCAAGAGGTGAAGGTAAATGTTCTTTAAATTAATCTGAAAGAAAAAGTGTTTTAATTTTCCTGGAAGTTAAGATTCTATAAACAACTAGTTTAAGAATTAGTCTGGAAAAAACAAGGCTAAAACTACCTTAAGAAATAAATAATCATCAAAAAGTCTTTGGATGTAAGGGAAAATATTCTTCTCACATAAATTTTTTACATAATTTCACTCCTATCTTTCTGACAAAGTATTACACTCTAATAAAGACTATCCTAATCTTCACCTAGCAATATTTCCAGGCTGATATTATTATTCTCATTTCCTTGAATAATATCCATACTCCAGGGCCATTTTCCTTCTCATATTCAATATCATGCATGCTTGTATCAAGGTTCCTTTCTTCATATCCTGTCACAGTATCAATCACTGCCTCCTGTCCACTCAATCCACTTTTGATTTATCAGCCGCCGTCTTTCTGGACTCCATAACTCGACCCAAACCATTTTAACAAGACATTGACAAATAGCACCCAGTATCACATCAACCTGTTCCACTTAGTAAACTAAGAAACAGTAACTGTGACATCTCTGCATAAGTATTCCATTCTATTCCCCAGACTGATGTATATTAATGAGGAGATGGTATTTGAAATGCTTCTTCCACATCAGCATCTAATATGATCAAATTAGGAAATGGGATGATTTATTAAATTTTGTAGAGCTGAAATATTTCTTTATATCGCTATATGTGTGGTTTCAGAAAGTGAGCTGTTGCTTTCAATTTTTCTACTGAGGATGTGCCTGCATTTCACAGACGAATTATTGTCTTTAAAAAGATTGCAAGAAGGCAAAATGTTATTAAGCAAATGCTCAGTAAAACAAACTAAATCAGTTTTAAAATTCCTAATTTAATGTAAATCTTGGTTGTTTCACTGAAATTCAGTTTGTGATCTTATTAAGTCATATTTGCATTGTACTGTCTTGCTGTAGGACAGTTTTAAATTTATAGCATTACCAAGCAGCTTCACTTCTTGACTTTTAAGATGTATCCTCAATAAAATAATTGCTGTATAAGCACACATTTTCTTATTTTCAGATATAAGACAAAATAAAGATCAATGGGTTAATAAAAGAATAAAATGAAAATAGAAAAATTAACTATTTGGGTCACTTCTATAATTTTCATAATTAGATATTAAAATCTTTTTACTAAACATACCCCAACAGAAAGTTCAACAACTGTTTCATGGGCAGTTTACACTTTAAATGATGAATTTGTTTTTTAATATTATATCTGTATATGAAAAGGATGTTTAATATGTTCACCATAAAAAAATCAAAGTAAAAAGAATAAATGTAAAACTCATATATTTTCCATACACAGATTCCCATCTTAACTCATTTTCTATTTTCTAGATACCCATACATTCCAGAAGTCAGACTCTACTCATTTTAAAACTACAGGATTTCCAAGTACAAACTTTACATTTAAACCTAAACATAGGGATCCCTGGGTGGCGCAGCGGTTTAGCGCCTGCCTTTGGCCCAGGGCACGATCCTGGAAACCCGGGATCAAATCCCACATCGGGCTCCCGGTGCATGGAGCCTGCTTCTCCCTCTGCCTGTGTCTCTGCCTCTCTCTCTCTCTCTCTCTCTGTGACTATCATAAATAAAAAAAAAAATAAAAAAAAAAAATAAAAAAATAAACCTAAACATAAGTCAGCCTCAGCATAATGAGTTTATATATCCAACAGTATTCTAATGCAGTGACCAATGACTTCTTTTGATTCATGGACAATTCAAAAGATTACAAATAAATGAATTCTGAAGGTACTCTGATTTAATTCACTGACTAGAAAATATGTATAAAATTCAATAGAGCAATGTAATACAGGTAGGTAGTGTATGAGAAAAAGAAAAACATTACAAAAGCAAGAAAAGGAGAGATCACCAAGTAAAGAATTAGGAATCCCAGATATTTACTACTTACATTTTACTTACTACTTAAATTTTATCACTCGAACAAGGATCATTTGCTTAACCACTTTTGTATGAAGTGGCAATCTTACAACTTTAATTTTTAAATTTAAAAAGTTTAGCATTATTCAAATTAAGAAATTAACATTGATACTATATTGTTAAAATAAAGTCTAATTTTCCTCGTTAACACTCAGAAAAGGACACCAGAAAGCTAAAACACCAGAAATGTTCTCCTTCTTTCCTTAATCATAGCATGAAGAAAAATGAGAATTAAACATATTTTTAAATATGTTAAATATGATAAAATAGACACAAACTCACAAGAATATTGTAGTACATCATAAAAATAATACATTTTTTCTAAAAACAACTTAACATTTTTATTGGCTTAACAGGTTAGAAAATACTTTGAATATATTAGATAAATGCATTTCCAGAAATTATGTCACACTCTTTCCAATTAATGCATATTTTTTACTTATTCTTTGTAATTCTACATTCTTAATTAAAACTGTCCTAATTTTTTCTGATATAAAGTAATCCCCCTCTTCCCTAACAACCTTCACATTTGTAGTCTATAGGATACAACAAGCGGATTTAAACTGTCTTGGTTCAATTAAAAAAAAAAATTAAAAAAAAAAACTGTCTTGGTCTATGTTTGTCTCCTCTACATGCGTGTATATGTATGCATGTACAAGTGATGTGCTTGTCATCATTCCATGCTTCCTGTGGGTAGGAACCTATATACCTTTGAAGGGAAAAGAAATCACAGAAATAGGACAATTAAAACACTATACAGAACAGGAAAAAATATTTTAGAATTAATTCTTCCAGATTTATGTTAACTCCACAAGTCTGGAGATAAAAAGAATGTGTCAGTACCTGTGTACTTTGACACATTTGCAGCATGAGAGAGAAAAAACAGGAAATGAAACAAAACTATTCGTCAAGAAATGTCTGATTCCTTGTGTTTAGTAGGTACAGAATAATATACAATATATACATATACACAATTTATATACAAGAACTGGAATATAAATGAAGAAAACACTAGCAATTTTTAATATTTATAATTACTCTATGAAAGCCTAACATCAATAAATGAAATGTGAAAGTATTAAGTTCCTACTGAAAATATATATTATACAATACATATGTAATAAGAGTATACAGTTTTAAGAAATCCCCTCACATCATACAAGAAAGTCTTCAATTTAACCTCTTGAATCAAAATCAAAATGTATCTCTCTTAAGAAAAAAAGATCATGCCAAAGAACACAGGGAGTCAATAAAACCAGGAAATATTTGTTTGGGAATGTACAGTTTATACCTAAATCTGTAAAAATCCTGAGCACTACCTACACTCAATACACAGAAGTCACCAGCAAAGTTAAAAAAGAAATCAAGAGATGAATTAGAACAAAAATGATGAAAATGTATTATAAAATAAGCCAAAATCATCCTAGCACATAAGGCATTTGACAAAAATCAATACCCACTGTTAAAAAAAACACTCTCAGCTAACAAAAAATATAAAAGATTCTTCTTCAAGGTTATAAAGGGCAATAGCAAAAACCAACAGCTAACTTCAAATTTGAAGGTGACAGACTATTTTCCTTCTAAGATAGAGAAAATGTTGGGACACCTGGATGGCTCAGCGGTTGAGTGCCTGCCTTTGGCCCAGAGCCTGATCCTGGAGTCCTGGGATCCAGTCCTACATCAGGCTCCCTGCATGGAGCCTGTTTCTCTCTCTGCCTGTGTCTCTGCCTCTCTGCCCCTCTTTCTCTCTCTCTCTCTCTCTCTCTCTCTCTCTCATGAATAAATAAAGTCTTAAGAAAAAAAAAAAGAGAAATGTCAAGGATGCCTAATCTCACCACTTTTCTACAACTGTAAAGTAGAAATCTTAGAAAATGCAAAGAGCCAAGAAAACTGAATAAATGGTGTACAGTTTAAAGACAAAACTGTCTCAACTTTCATGTAATATGACTGTTCTCACAGAAAATCCTAAGGTATATAAAAAATATCTACTAGATCTAATAAGAGTAGCAAGATTGCAAGATTTGAAATACACAAAAAACCAAAATATATACTGTGTAAAATATATATTATATTTAATAAATAATCAAGTATACATCTATATGTTGGCAGCAAAATACTGGGAAATGAAATTTTAAAATAGTTCTTATTTTCAGTAGTGTCAAAAAATTGCAAGTAGGGGCACCTGGGTAGTTCAGTTGTTTTAAGTGTCCAATTCTTGATCTCACTGTGAGTTTAAACCTCCCATTGTGCTCCACGCTGGGTGCAGAGCCTACTCAAAAAAAAAAAAAAAAAAAAACCTGAAAGTAAATTTAACAAACGATATACAAGACTGTTACACTAAAAGCTACAAAACATTGTTAGGATAAATGAAAACCCAAAAAACTGGAGTGACATAACATGTTTGTAGATTAGAAGACTCAACTTGTTGATTCTCCTATTCTAATTCCATTAACTTCCTATCAAAATCCCAGCAGGATATTTTGAAGATATTGTCAAGCTGATGTTAACATTCATACAGAAATATAAAAAATAATACCTGACTTCAAGACTTACTATAAAATTTAATCATCAAAATAGTAGGGTATTAGTATAAAAACAGATCAATGGAACCAAGTAGACATTTTAGAAATAGAATTCCTTTCACATGGTCGATTGTGTTTGACAAGGCACCAAGATTACTGTCTGGGAAAATGAAACTCTTAAAAATGGTGTTAGACCACCATATGGGGAAAAAAAAAAGGAATTTCTACCTATATTTCACACCATACATAAAAAATAATTTGAGAATGACATTAACAAGATGGTAGAATAGGAAATCCCAACCCTTGTTCACCCCCTACACATACAACATAAAAATAACATAGAGACTAAATATCTTTATGAGCTAACCATAAAGTTGCAGTACCCCCAAGTAAGTGCAAAGCAAAGAACAGCTACGTTAAAACGGCTAAGAAAAGCCAACTCTGCATCCACAACACTCCCTACACAAAGTAGGTACAATTAGGCTTGGCTTCTGGCTTCTCTCTTGCAGGGTATGGAGATAGAAAAAAGTAGAGTGTGCATCCAACACTCAAGCTTTCCAGAGGGCTACCCAAGAGAATGTCTTGTCTTTCCAGATTCAGAACGCTAATAGAACCAGTACACTTTGGATGGGCAATTGAGGCTGCTGAAAGTAAAAGACAGAGACAGTGCCTTGCTGAGAAACCAGAGACTCTATGGTGCAGCAAACAATGTCCAACATGACTCAGCACAATTAGAAATGGGTGTCTGAACTTGAAGTTTCTGCTAAGGAAGGAAAACAGTGGAGCAGGTGTCCAGGGTTCCAGATTTTCAGCGACTTCTTGGAGAAAAAAATATATGTTCTATCTGATTCAGAGTGCTGATGGGGAACTAACATACACTCTGGATGCCTGGAAGCCACTGACAACCAGGGAAAACAGAGCTGCTTGTTGCTTAGCACCAGAGAACCTGAATTGCCAAGGATACACATCAGATCGAGCAAAAGAATACAAACTCGTGAAAAAGAAGGCAGAATAATTCAAAATGGGAAATTACATGCACAATTTTAGAGAAGTTGCAACCTCCAGAAAAAGGTTTCAGAGGCCCCCAGAATCTCTAGTTAAACCAACTAATAAAGGTATTCCCTGTACAAAACCAGTCCCTAAAAACTGAGATGCCTGATTTTTTAAAAATTTCTAGAACTCAACAAAATATCAAAAAGCATAAGAAAAAAGGAAACATGACCCAAAGTAACAAAGTTCCAGAAACCAATCCAAAAGAAAGAGAGCTCAGAAAGAGATGAATTACCTGGAAAAAAAAATAATAATTGTCTTAAGAAGTTCAGAGCTGCCTGGGTGGCTTGGTTAGTTAAGCATCTGCCTTGGCTCAGGTCATGATGTCAGGATCCTGAGATAGAGCCCCACTGAGCCCTAGTGAGCAGGGAGCCTGTTTCTCCCTCTCTCTCTCCCCCTGCTTGTGCACACTCTTGCTTGCTCATTCTCTCTCTCTCAAATAAATAAATAAAAATCTTAAAAAACAGGAATGCCTGGTGGCTCAGTGGTTGAGTGTCTGCCTTCAGCTCAGGGAGTGATCCCAGGATCCGGGATCGAATCCCACATCCGGCTCCCTGCGAGGACCCTGCTTCTCCCTCTGTCTATGTCTCTGCCATTCTCTCTCTGTGTCTCTCTTATGAATAAATAAATAAATTTTGTTTAAAAAAAATCTTAAAAAACAAAAAGTTCGGGCAGCCCCAGTGCCTTAGCAGTTTAGCACCACCTTTAGCCCAGGGCATGATCACGGAGACCCGGGATCAAGTCCCACATCGGGCTCCCTGCATGGAGCCTGCTTCTCCGCCTGTGTGTGTGTGTGTGTGTGTGTGTCTCTAATAAATAAATAAAATCTCAAAAAAAAAAGTTCAATAACATAGAACTATGAACAGATGTTTGACTAAACAAAATCAGAAAAACAATGCATAAACAAAATATTAGTAAAGAGATAGAGACCATCAAAAAAGAAACAAACAGAAATTCTAGAGCTAACAAACAGAATAACTAAACTGAAAAATTCATTAGAGGGGTTCAACAGCAAATTTGATCAAACAACAACAACAACAAAAATCTGTGAACTCAAAATCAGATATTTTGAAATTACTGAGTTAGAGCAGCAAAATAAAAAACAATGGAGAAAGAGGAAAAAGCCTAAGGAAATTATGAGACAAAAACAAGTTGATTGATATACAAGAGAAGAAACAGAGGACACAAAACTTGTTAAAGAAATAATGATCAGAAATGTGTAAAATATGAGCAAGGTAATAGACATAAAAATTCAAAAAGCTTTGAAAAAAATTGCCAACCAAGAATACTATAACCAGCAAAACAATCCTCCAAAATTAAAGGTGAAACAGACTTTCTTAGACAAATAAAATTGAGGGAGTTCATTACCAGCAGATCTGCAAGAGAATCCTGCAAGATAAATGGAAAAAAACACAAGACAGCAACACTAGAACATTCGAAAATATAAATTTCACTGATAAAAGTAAATACATAAACAGATACAGAATACTCTAATATTGTACTGATGATAGGTAAACCACTTTTAATTCTGGTACAGAATTTAAAAGCCAAAAGTATAAAAAATAATTATAGTATCCTAATCTCAGCTCAGGTCATGATCTCTGGGTCTTAGGACTGAGCCCTGAATCTGGCTCTGGGCTCAGTGCTGAGTCTGCCTGAGATGCAATCTCTCTCCCTCTTCCTTTGCCCTTACCCCTGCTCATGCTGTCTCTGTATCAATTAAGCAAATAAATCATTTAAAAAAAAAAACTAAAAAATTATGTCAATAGATACACACTATACAAAAATATAACTGTTAACAAAATAACAGTTGGAGACATGTAAAATGTATATAGGAGTTATATTACCCTTGTGAGTTTTTATTTAATTTGAAATTATCAGAAAACAGTTTCCTATACATTATCAATGAACAAATGGATTTTAAAGAGCAATATGATTCATAAAAATTTTTGTAAACCAAAAATGGTGCCCCCTCACAATGAAGTACTTAGGTAAAAAAATCTAACAAAATACACACAATATCTATTGAAAGACAATTTAAAAAACTCTGATGAACAAAATAATAACTAAATGGATATTCCATATTCATGGATTAGTAGACTGAATATTGTCAAGATGAGTGTTCTTCCTAACTTGATCTCTAGATTGAATGTAATCCCAGTTAAAAGCCCAGCAATTTATTTTGTATATATCAACAAACTGATTCTACAGTTTATATACATAGGCAAAAGACCCAGAATAGCCAAAAAGAATTGAAGAATAAAGTTGGAAGACTGACATTACTTGACTTCAAGTCTGCTCTAAACCTATAGTAATTAAGGCAGTATGGTATTTACAAAAGAATAGATAAATAGATCCACACAACAGTAGTAGACCCACAGAAATAGTTGATCTTTGACAATGGAACAAAAGCAATATAATGTAACAAAGATAGTCTTTTCAGTAAATGATGTTGGACCAGCTGGACATCCACAAGCAATAAAAAAAAGAAACAACAAATGAACCTAGACAAGGATCTAGTATCCTTCACAAAAACTTACTCAAAATGGATCACAGACCTAAATATAAAACACAAAACTATATAATCCCTATAACATAGAAGAAAACCTAGATCACTTTGGATATGGCAGCAACTTTAGATACAAAACCAAAGGTATGATCCATAAAAGAAATAACGGATAAGCTATACCTCATTAAAATTAAAAACTTCTGCTCTGCAGAAGAGAATGTGAAGAGATAACACAACAAGCCACAGACTGGAAGAAAATATGTACAAAAGACACATCTCATAAAAGGAGTGTCACCTAAAATATACAAAGAATTCTTAAAACTCAACGATTTAAAAAAAAAAGCCAAATTAAAATATGGGCCAAAGACCTTAAGAGACAACTCAACAAGAAGATATACAGATGGCAAATAAGCATATGAAAAGATCTTCCACATATGTGTCATCAGGGAAATGCAAATTAAAGTAATAATGAACTACCACTAAAAACCTATGGCCAAAATCTGAAACACTAGCAAGGCCAAATGCAGGTAAGGATGTGGAGCAATATAGGAACAGCCACCTTGAAGACAGTCTGACAATTTCTTACAAAACTAAACATACTGGGGATCCCTGGGTGGCGCAGCGGTTTGGCGCATGCCTTTGGCCCAGGGCGCGATCCTGGAGACCTGGGATCGAATCCCACGTCGGGCTCCCGGTGCATGGAGCCTGCTTCTCCCTCTGCCTATGTCTCTGCCTCTCTCTCTCTCTCTGTATGACTATCATAAGTAAATAAAATTAAAAAAAAAAAAAAAAAAACTAAACATACTCTTACCGTATAATCCAGCAATCAGGCTCTTTGGTATTTACCCAAAGGACCTGAAAACTTAAGTTCACACAAAAACCTGCACACATATTTATAACTGCTTTATACATAACTGTTAAAACCTGGAAGAAACCAAGTCATGCTGCAGGAGGTAAATGTACAAACTGTGGTACATCCAGACAATGGAATATTACTTAACACTAAAAAGAAATTAACTATCAGGCCATGAAAAGACATAGATGAATCTTAGCTGCATATTACTAAGTAAAAGAAGCCAACCTGAAAAGGCTGAATACTATATGATTCCAACTACAGGACATTCTGGAAAAAGCAAAACTATGGTGACAGTAAATAGATCAGTGGTTGCCAGAGGTTGTTTGGGGATTGGAGGAGGGTGAATAGGCAGAGGAATTTTAGGGCAGTTAAATTACTCTGTAAGAAACCATAAGGATAGATACATGTCATGATACGTTTGTCTAAACCCATAGAACGTACAACACAAAGAGTGAACCTTAATGCAAACTATGGACTTTGGGTGATTACACATTGTCAGTGTAGGTTCATTACTGGAACAAATGTACCACTCTGGTGTGGGGGATGATGAAAATGGGGGAGGCTATGCATGTGAATGGAGGGGCAAAGAATACATGGGAAATATCTATACTTTCCTTTTAATTCTGCTATAAACCTAAAACTGTTCTAAGAAAAAATAAAATCTTTAAAAACTCAGTAACTATAAAAGTAGGTTAATAGATGCACAATATATTATGATATAATTTGTGACATCAATAACAGAGTCAGGGTAAGCAGACGTAAAAGAGTAGTTTCTGTATATAACTAAGTTGTTACCAACTTAAAATAGATTTTTCTAATTTTAACATTTTAATGTAAATTCCACAGTCACAAAGAAAATAATCATAGAAGATACACAAAAGAAAATAAGGAATCAAAGCATGTTAATATAAAATGACAAAACACCAAGGAAAGCAGCAAGAGAGAACAGGGAAGGCAAAACAGCTATAAGACAGCTAAAAAATAGCTATGATCTTTCTATAGTTATAATTTTTTTTGAGCCCTCGAAGATAATGTAAGTGACTTACGCTCTTCAAACAAAAGATATAGACTAGCTGAATGAGGTAAAAAAACAAGATACAATCATATGCCATTTACCAGAAATCACCTTAGATATGAAGACAGAAACCAGCTGAAAAAAATCAAAGGATGGAAAAGATATTTCATGCAAATGGTAACCCAAAGAAAATAGAGGCTGACACAACAGCCCCTATTTATAGGGACGCAACAGACTAAGTCAAAAATTCACAAGGAGGAAAAAAGGATATTATGTCATAATAAAAGGGTCAAGTCACCAAGAAGATATAACAATTGTAACTATATATGCATTTGATATCAGGATACTCAGATATATGAAACAAACATTGACAAAATGGAAGAAATGGAGCAACACAGTAAAAGTGTTTCAATCCTCCATTTTTTAAAAGATTTTATGTATTTATTTGAGAGACAGCACACATGAGCAGGGGTGTTATTTGAGACACAGCACACATGAGCAGGGGTGGGGGCAGGGGGAGAAGCATACTCAATATGCTTCTCAGACCTCAATATCATGACCTAAACTGAAGACCTCCACTTAACGGACTGAGCCACCCACTCAATCCTCTACTCTCAATAATGGAGAAAACAAAGACACAAGATCTATAAGAGAACAGAAGACTTGAACAACACTATAGACCAATTGGATATAAGAGATATATAAAGAACATTCCATCCTAGAGTTGCAGAATATACATTCTTCTCAAACACACATGGAACATTCTCCAGGAGAAATCACAGGTTAGGCCACAAAACAAATTGTAACAAATCCATACAAAGTATCTTTTCTGACCACAATGAAACTAAACTAGAAACACAGCAGCAGAAAAACTGGAAAATCCATAAATACATGGAAATTAAACATATACTTGAAAAATCAAAGGGTCAAAGAAGAAATCACAAGGGAGGGGCACCTGGGTGGCTCAGTCAGTTAAGCCTTTGGCTCAGGTTATAATCTCAGAGCCATGAAACCAAGCCCCACTTTGGACTGGACACTCAGCAGAGACTGCTTGTCCCTCTCCCTCTGCTCTTCCCTCAGCTCTCTCTTCTCTCAAATAAATAAATAAAGAAACTCTTTAAAAAAAAAAAAAAAAAACTCTTTAAAACAAACTAAAAAAGACCAGAAATAATGAAATAAAGCATAGTAAAACAATTTTAAAAGTCAATGAAACAAAGGGGCAACTGCGTGACTCAATTAGTTGGGTGACCAACTCTTGGTTTTTGGTTTGGGTCATGATCTCAGAGTCATGGGACTGAGCCCCACGCTGGGCTTGGCCCTCACCAGGTAGGCTGCTCGAGATTCTCTCTCCCTCTCCCTCTGCCCTTCCGCAGCTCCCATGCACACACTCTCCCTCAATCTCTCTCTCTAATAAATACATCAATTTTTTAAAAAGTCAGTGGAACTAAGAGTCTCTTTCTTAAAAAAAAATAGAACTGGCAAGCCCCTAACTAGATTAACTAAGGGAAAAAAAAGACATAACTAAAATCAGATATCAAACAGGAGAAATTACAACTGATCTCAAAGAAATAAAAAGGATTATGAGACTACTATTACCAATCATACATCAACCAACTGGATAACAAAAAAATATGGATAAATTATACAAATACACAATCTATGAAGACTAAATTATGAAGAACAGATAATCTGAACAGAGCATTGCAAGGAGACTGAATCAGTAATCAAAAACCTCACAACAAATAAAAGCCCAGGACCAGATGGCTTCATTGGAGAATTCTAGCAAACATTTAAATAAGAATCAATGCCAATCCCTCTGAAACTCTTCCAAAAAATTAAAGAGTAGGGAACACTTCCAAACTCCTTTTATTACCCTGTTACCAAAGCCAAACAAAGATAGTACAAGAAAACTACAGACCAATAGCTATTTGAATATTGATGCAAAAAACTCAACAAAAAACTAGCAAATCAAATTCAACATTCAAATAATTATAGAGCATAAACAAATGGGTTTCATGCCTTGAATGCAAGGATCATTAAATATACAAAAATCAGTGAGTATACCACATTAGCAAAATGAAGAAAACAAAATTACATGTTCATGTCAACTGATATAAAAATATTTGACAAAATTGGGCAGCCCAGCCCGGGTGGCTCAGCGGTTTAGCACTACCTTCAGCCCAGGGTGTGATCCTGGAGACCCGGGATCGAGTCTCACGTCAGGCTCCCTGCACAGAGCCTGCTTCTCGCTCTGCCTGTCTCTCTCTCTCTCTCTCTCTCTCTCTACTGTGTCTCTAATGAATAAATAAATAAAATCTTAAAAAAATATATTTAACAAAATTAAATATCTTTTCATGTAAAAACACTCAACAAATTAGGAACAGAAGTAACTCAATATAATAAAGGTCATACACAAATGGCCCAGAGTTTAACATCATACTGAACAGTGAAAAACTGAAATCTTTTCCTCAAAGACTAGTTAACAAGGCAAGGATGATCACACTTGCCACTTCTATTCAACATAGGACTAGAATTTCTAGCCAGAAAAACTAAATAAGCAAGAAAAAGAAATAAAAGTCATCTAAATTGTTAAAGTAAAATTATGACTTTGACATGACATGATCTTAAATGTAGAAAACCCTAAGACTACACAAAACACACAAACAATAAGCAAATTCAAGGAAGTTGCAAGTTACAGGATCAAATTTAAAAAATCAGTTGTGTTAAAAAAAGAAAAGCTGTGTCTCTTTACACTAACAATGAGCAAACTAGAAAGAAAATTAATCTCACTTACATTATCATTAAAAAGAACAAAACTAAGAATAAACTTAACCAAGGAGGCAAAAATCTTGTACACACACACTCCACAGGAAAACACTGCAGAAAAAAATTAAAGATGACAATAGAAAAATATCCCATGTTCATAACATGGGAAGACTTAGTATTTACTGTTAAAAAAAGATGTATTATATCAAAGTTATCAAAGGATGTAATGCAAACACTATCAAAATCCCAAAAGGTCTTTTTCACAAAATAGGAAAATTCTAAAATTGATCTTGACTCTCAAAAGACACTAAATACCCAAAACAATCTAGCAAAAGAACAAAGCTGAAGGCCTCACACTTGTGATTTCAAAATATATTACAAGTTATATTAATCAAAGCACTGGTATTGGCATACAAACATATAGAAAAGTATATGGAAAAGTATAGAGAGTCCAGAAATAAACCTTTGTCTATGTGGTGAAATGATTTTCATAATGTTAATAAGCCTACACAATGGAAAAATGATAGTCTTTTCAAAAAAAGTCGGGAAAACCATATCCACATACAAAATAATGAAGTTGGGGTGCCTAGGTGGCTCAGTTCATTACACATCTGCCTTTGGCTCAGGTTATGATCTCAGGCTCCCTGCTCAGTAAGGTGTCTGCTTCTCCCTCTCCCCCTCCTTCTACTCTTTCTTGCTATCACTCTCTCTCTCAAATAAGTAAATAAAATCTTAAAAAAAAAAAATGAAGATGGACATTTATATCATATATAAAATTAACTCTAAATGAGAAAAAAAAAGGGATAAGAAATTCGAAAAATTAATAGCTGACAACTTCCCTAATCTGAGTAAGAGAACAGACATTCAGATCCAGGAAGTAGCCCCCAAAAAAATTAACACAAGGAGGTCCACACCAAGACAATAATAATTAAAATGGCACAAAGTATGATAAACAGAATTGTAAAAGCAGCAAGAGAAAAGAAAATAGTTACAAACACGGAAAACCCCATAAGGCTGTAACTCTTTCAGGAGGAACACTGCAGGCCAGAAAGGAGTGGCAATGATATATTCAAAGTGTTGAAAGAAAGAAAAAAAAAAAAAAAAAAACTGAAACCAAGAATACTCTACCTGGCAAGATTATCAGTCAGAATAGGAGAGAGAATGAATTTCCCAAACAAAAGTCCAAGTTCATTACCATTAAAACCAGCCTTATAAGAAACATTAAAGGCAATTCTTTGAAAGAAAAAGCTATCATTTGGCATGAAAAATTAGAAAAGAAAAAGTTTCATAGGTAAATACAAACATATAATAAAAGTAATAGATTAATCGCTTAAAAATTAGTATGGAGTTCAAAGTACAGAAGCAATAAAATCAATTATATCTATAAAACTCACTCAAAGGATTGACAAAATAAAGGATGTATAGTATTAATTCATATAGATAAAACATGGAAGGAGGAGAAGTAAAAATTTAGTGCTTTTAGAATGGGTTCAAGTGACCATCAACTTAATACAGACTGCTATATATACATAAGATGTTATATATGAACCTCATTGTGACTACAAATCAAACATCTAAAATAAATACACAAAAAATACAGAAAAAGGAGTCTAGGCATAACACTACAGAAAACCATCACACTATAAAAAAAGAGAGCAAAAGGAGGAGAAAGGAACAGAGGAACTATAGAAACAACCACTAAATAAGTAACAAATTGGCAATAAGTACATACCTACCAATAATTACTTTAAATGTAAATGGACTAAATGCTCCAATCAAAAGACATATAGTGACAGAATGGATTAAAAAAAAAAAAGACTCAACATCCTGCCTACCCAAGATTCACTTCAGAACTAAAGACCTATGAAGATGAAGGGTCAGATAAACATCTACCATGCAAATGGGAGCAAAAAGAAAGCTGGGGTAACAGTACTAACAAATTAGACTTTAAAACAAATAATGTTTTAAGAGACAAACAAAAAAGGCCACTACACAATGATAAAGGGAACAATCCAACAAGTAGACATATCAATTGTAAATATTTATGTACCCAACATGGAAGCACCAAAATATATAAACTATGAACAGATAAGGGAAGAAACTGACAGTAATTCAATAACCATAGAGGACTTTAACACCTACTTACATCAATGGATGGATAGACTATACAGACAGATGTCAACAAGGAAACAGTGGCTATGAATGACACGTCAGACCAGGCAGGCCTAACATAACATATTCAGAACACTCCATCCTTAAACAGTAGAATACACATTCTTTCCAAGTATATATGGCACATTCTGCAGAACAGATCACATTTTAGGTCACAAGTCTGAATAAATTCAAAAAGACAAAAATGATAACATACATGTTTTCAAAAACACAACACTGTGAGACTAGAAATCAATCACAAGTGAAAATCTGGAAAGAACACAAATAGATGGAGATTAAAAAAACATGCTACTAAACAATGAATGGGTGAACCAAGAAATCAAAGAGGGAATAAAAACACACACAGACAAATTAAAATGAAAACACAATGGATGGGACACCTGGATAGCTCAGCTGTTGAACATCTACCTTTGGCTCAGGGCGTGATCCTGGACTCCTGGGTTCAAGTCCCAATTGGGCTCCTTGCATGGACCCTGCTTCCTCCTATGCCTATATCTCTGCCTCTCTCTCTCTCTGTGTTTCTCATGAATAAATAAATGAAATCTTTAAAAAAAAAAAAAAAAAAGAAAACAATGGTTGAAAATCGTTGGGATGCAGTAAAAGTTGTTCTAAGAGAGAAGATTATAGTAATATGGACCTAAGTCAAGAAGCAAGAAAAACCTGAAATAAACAACCTAAAATTACACCTAAAGGAGCTAAAAGACAAAACAAAACAAAAAGCAAAGACCAAAGCCAGTAGAACAAAGGAAAGAACAACAATTGGAGCAAAAATAGAGACTAAAATAATTAAGAGATCAACAAAACCAGTAGGTAGTTCTTTAAAAAGATAAACAAAATTGATAAATGTTTAGCCAGACTCAGCAAAATAAAAAAAGAGGGAACTCAAAATCAGAAATGAAGAAATAGAAATAAGAACTTACAACTCAGAAATACAAAGGGTTATAATACTATGAAAAAGTACATGCCAACAAACTGGGCAACCTAGAAGAAATGGATAAATTCTTAGAAACGTAACATCCCAAAACTAATCAGGAAGAAATAAAAATTCTGAGCAAACTGATTGCTAGTAATGAAACTGAAAAGATAATCACAAAATTCCTGATAAACACAGGCAGCCCTCGTGGCTCAGTGGTTTAGCACCACCTTCAGCCCAGGGCATGATCCTGGAGACCTGGGATTGACTCCCATGTCAAGCTCCCTGCATGGAGCCTGCTTCTCCCTCTGCCTGTGTCTCTGCCTCTCTCTCTCTTTCTCTCTGTGTGTCTCTCATGAATACATAAATAAAATCTTAAAAAAAAAAATTCCTGACAAAAAAGTCCAGGACAAGATGGCTTCACAGGTAAATTCTACCAAACATTTATTTATTTTTTTTAAGATTTTATTTATGTATTCATGAGAGACACAGAGAGAGGGGCAGAGACACAGGCAGAGGGAGAAGCAGGCTCCATGCAGGGAGCCTGATGTGGGACTCGGTCGGGGGACTCCAGGATCATGCCCTGAGCTGAAGGCAGACGCTAAACTGCTGAGCCACCCAGGGATCCACCTCTACCAAACACTTAAAGAAGAGTTAATACTTATTCTTCTCAAATTATTCCAAAAACAGAAGAGTAAGGAAAACTTCCAAATTCATTCTATGTGGCCAGCATTACCTGATACCAAAACCAGATAAAGGCACCACAAAAAAAGAGAACTACAAGCAATTATCTCTCATGAACATAGCTGCAAAAACCCTCAACAACATATTAGCAAACCAAATCCAACAATACATTAAAAACAAATCATTCACCATTATTGGATGGGATCTATTCCTGGGATGTAAGGGCAGTTTGATATTCACAAATTGATCAACGTGACATATCTCATTAACAAGAGAAAGGATAAAAACCCTATGATCATAACAACAGATGATCACAATAGATGCAGTAAAGCATTTTACAAAGTATAACATTCATTCATGATAAAAAACCCCAACAAAGTAGGTTCAGATGGAATATACCTCAACCTAAGAAAGGCCATATATGAAAACCCCAAAACTAACATCATACTGAGTGTTGAAAAACTGAGAAACTGAGAGCTTGTGCCCTAAGATCAGGTACAAGACAAAGAAGTCCACTCTTACCACTTCTATTCAACATAGTAGTGGAAGTCCTAGCCACAACAAAATCAGAAAAAGAAATAAAAGGCATCCAAATTGGTAAGGAAGATGTAAAACTGCCACTATTTGAGAGGGCATGACACTATATATAGAAAACCCTAAAGACTCCACCAAAAAACTACTAGAATAAGTCAATTTAATAAAGTCTCAGGATGCAAAGTTAATATCAAAAACCTGTTACATTTCTATACACTAATAATGAAGTAGCAGAAAGAAATGAAAAATAATCCCATTTACAATTGCACTGAAAGGTATAAAATACCTAAGAATAAACATAACCAAAAAAGTAAAAAGACCCATACTCTGAAAACTATAAAACACTGATGAAAGACTGAAGATGACACAAACAGGTATTCCATGCTCATGAATTGGAAGAACAAATATTGTCAAAATGACCATACTCCCCAAAGCAATCTACAGACTTAATGCAACCCCTATCAAAATACCAACAAAATTTTTCACAGAACTAGAACAAACAATCTTAAAAATTTGTATGGAATCACAAAAGACCCTAATGAGCCAATGCACTCTGGAGGGGGAAAAATCAACTAAAAGTATCACAATCCCTGATTTCAATATATACTAGAAAACTATAGTAATCAAAAGAGTATGGTACTAGCACAAAAACAGACACATATATCAATGGAACAGAATAGAGCCCAGAAATAAACCCATGATTATATGCTTTAATCCATGACAAGGGAGGCAAGAAAATACAGTGGTGAAAAGACAGTCTTTCCAACAAATGGTGTTAGGAAAACTAGACAGCTACGTGCAAAAAATTGAAATGGGACCACCTTCTTATACTATACACAAAAATAAAATGTATTATAGGCCTAGATGTGAGAACTGAAACCATAAAACTCCTAGAAGAAAACATAGGCAATAATTTGACATCAGCCTTATTAGCAAAAGTCTTCTCAAGGAAGGGAAACAAAAGCAAAAGTAAACTTTTGGGATTACACCAAAATAAAAAGCTCTTGCACTGTGAAGGAAACCATCAACAAAAAGGTAAACTACTGAATGAGAGAAGATATTTGCAAATAATATATTTGATGAGACAATATTCAAAATCTATAAAGAAACTTCTACAACTCAACACTGAAACATATATACACACACACTCGCATGTAAATAATCCAATTAATAAATGAGCAAGAGGATTCAGTTTTCTAAAAGAAGACATACACATGGCCAAAAGACACATGAAAAGATGCTCAACATCATTCACCAACAAAGAAATGTACATCAAAACCGCATTAAGATATCACTTCACGCCTGTCAGAATGACTAGAATCGAAAGACAAGAAATAAGATTGGCAAGGATGTAGAGAAAAGGAAACCCTCAAGCACTATTGCATGCATGAGGGAATGCAGACTAGTACAGTCACTGGAAAACTATGCAATTTCCTCAAAAAATTAATAATAAAAGTATCATATATGTATACACACACAACACACACACACACACACACAAACAAAAGGATATTACTCAGCCGTAAAAAAAAAGAATGAGATCCTGCCATTTGCAAGACCTAGAGGGTATTATGCTAAGTGAAATAAATCAAAGACAAATACCATATGATTTCACTTTTATGAGGAATTAAAAAAACAAACAAACAAACATAAAAAAGCAGAAGTAAACCCATAAATACAGAGAACAAACTGATGTTTGCCAAAGGGGAGAGGGTTGAGGGAGGGGCAAAATGGATGAAAAGGAGTGAGAGGTACCGGCTTCCAGTTATGGAATGAATACTTCATGGGGATGAAAGGTACAGCACAGGGTCAACAGTATTGTAATAGTCAGATGATAGCTACATTTGTGGGGAGCCTGGCATAACATAAATTTGTGGAGTCCCTATGTTGTACAGACTAATGTAACATTGTGTGTTTAAAAAAAAAATACACAGCTTTGTAAAGGACATAATAATGCTGAGCTAATAAAAAAAAAAAAAGCAAGGTTTATACAAGAAAAACTTTAAAAATACTCCTGAATTGCAAAACACCTTGCCTACAACAAAGGAAAAATCATCCCTCTGCTCTTTGAACAACTCAACATGATAAAGATGTCAGTTCTCCATAATTTATAAGTTTAATAAACTCCCAATAAAGGCACCAAAAAGCTTTTTTAATGGACCTAAATGAGTTAATATCAAAGTTTATATGAAAAAAATAAACAGTTCACATGAAAATAATGGCCAAAAGAACACTGAAAAAGAAAAGGTAAATGTCAAAGGGGGACTCAGCCCTACTCAACATTAAAGTATACTGTGAAGTTTCTGGTGTGTCTGGGTGGCTCAGTGGGTTAAGATGACTGACTTGATTTTGGCTCAGGTCATGATCTCAGGGTCACAAGATCAGGCTCTGAGCTGATTGTGGAGCCTGCCTGGGATTCTCTCTCTCCCTCGGCCTCTCCCCCAACTCCCTAAAAATACATGTATATACACACAGTGAAGTTTCTATAGTTAGAAATGCGATACTAGTGTATAAATGCAAATTAGACCCGTGGAATATGCATAGACAAGAAAAAGACCCAAGTAGTAATGGAATTTAGTATATCAATAAAGAGGACATCATAAATCACTGGGGCAAAGATGCACTTTTTAATAAATGGTGATGTGACAATAGCCAATTGAAAAAAGAAAACAAGAGATCCATACCTCATATCACTGACAAGAATAAATCCACATGTACGAATGACATAAACGAAAAAATGAAATAAAAAGGTATGCTAGAAAAATACATCAGTGAATTCCTCTTTATCTGGGTCTAAGGAAAGAATCTCTATATTTGAATGTGAGGAATGGAAGGAAAGATGGACTGAGTGATAAATTTGACCACATAAAAAAGCTTCTGCATGGCCAACAAATAAGCATGAACAAAGGCCGAAAGGCATCTGAAAAACTAAGAGAAAATATTTGCCTTATGTGTTACCAGTAAAGGGTTAATCTACCTAGTAAGTAATTCTTAAAAATTAAAGAAAAAAGGGGTGCTTGGATGGCTCAGTCAGTTAAGCGTTTGCCTTTGGATCAGGTCATGATCCCGGAGTCCTGGGACCGAGCCCCACATCGGGCTCCCTGCTCAGCAGGGAGTCTGCTTCTCCCTCTCCCCCTGTGTGCTTGCTCACTTTCTATCTCACTCAAATAAATAATAAATAAATAAATAAATAAATAAATCTTTTAAAAAATTAAAGAAAAAATATCAAAAATCCCAAAGACATGAAAATTCACACACAAAAAAGGAAAAGTAGCCCTCAAACATAAAAATATGTTCAAACTCACATATGATAAAAAGAAATGAAAACCAAAACTACACTAGAAAATCATTTTTCATCTATCAGATTAGAAACGTTTAAATAGGACAACACATCCTATTGATGAGGCTGTGAGGAAACAGAAGTCTCATACATTACTGATAGGAATTTGGCAATTTCTATCAAAACTAGAAATTTACCTTTTTCTCTAGCAATCCTATTTCTAGGAGTTTACCCTGAAAATATACCTCTGACAATACAAAAATATTTATGTACAAGGTTATCCGTGGCAGCTTTTTAGTAACTGCAAAATTTGGGAAGTCTCCTTAATGTCCATAACTAGGAGACAGACTAAACAAATTAGGATACAGCCATACAATGAGAAACTAAGCAGCCATAAAAAAAATGAGAAAGACTACCATTGATGGACATGGAGTGCTTTTCAAGGTGTATTAGTCAACAAAAAGAGCAAAGTACAAAAGAATACAGTATGCCACAGATTAATACTACTTTGTTTAAAAAGAAAGAGAGGAAAGCTAAAACACAAATAAGATAAGTTACCTACAGAGTGGTTACGAACAAGATGAAAGGAGAAAGGGGAGTGCTATTTCTCTGCATATACCTTCTTAGTATAGTGGTGTCTGTTGGAACTTTATTAATGTTTCACCTACTGGACAGCCCCGGTGGCTCAGCAGTTTAGTGCCGCCTTCAGCCCGGGGTGTGATCCTGGAGACCCAGGATCAAGTCCCACGTCGGGCTCCCTGCATGGAGCCTGCTCCTCCCCCTGCCTGTGTGTCTCTGCTTCTCTGTGTGTGTGTGTATCTCATGAATAAATAAATAAAATCTTAAAAAAAAAAAAAATGTTTCACCTACTAAAATAAGGGCGGGAGGGGCACCTGGCTGGCCCAGTCAATGGAGCATGCAACTCCTGGTTCCAGGCTCATGAGTACCAGGCCCAAGTTGGGTGCAGACATTAATAAAAATAAATAAATATATTTTAAAAAATAAAATAATAAAATAAAGGGGAGGACAAATAAAATTTTTGAATTTAGGGAGATAAAAAAAAAACTTAAAATGAAATATAAACAAAAACAAAGGAACCTACACTTTGAGGAAACTAGCTGTAATGAAGTAAAGAAGTGAACTAGTTAAGTTTTGAATAAATCCCTGAACTTGTTTTCTGATATACAGAATAAAAGTATTACCATGCATGGCACCCTGACAGAGTTACAAAACCCAAACTACAAAATGTGTATGTGCTAGATATTTGGTCATTGACTAGACAGCACTGATACACGTTTTAAGGTCTTCCTTGCACTGCAAAGGAAAAGAAATTAGTATTTCCAGATTTCCCTTTGGAGACCAAGCTAGGTAACTGGGCAGAAAAACAGCTTCCAGGTGAGTATCTTGAGAATCACCCACTGCAGTGCTACAAAGTGAAAGAGCACCTAAAATTTCCAGTGACTTCTGAGCAAACAACCAGCTGCCATGCTTCAAGTCAAAATAATCAAGGACAGCATCCTCAATCCCCAAGCCCTTCCAAAGGTTACCAAAGTTCCCTCCATTAAAACACTGATGCTTGAAATCAAACTATAAATGACTGAAAATACATGGGAGTTTATGTAAAACCACTTTATAAACTAAAAAGGACCATAAAAAGTATGTATTATTACTTTTGTTCCCACTGATGGGAAACTTCAATTGAAATTGTTTTCTGGTAATCCGCCTCTTTTTAGACAAATCAATACATCCAAAATAAAGCTTTCCTTCTGTAAATCAATAAAACAATAAAACTTTTCTTGCTACAAAACCAAGCATTCTACCCAACTTCATTTCCCCAATTAAACATTCACTTAAATCAAGGCACGTTTACTAAGCAAGGCATTTTGCTAGGTAATAAGAGGATCCTCCTGCAAGAATTTATATTATATGAGAATAACGAAACATAATATTCAAAATACAAGTGTTAAAAATCAGGAACTATATGTGATGGGGGGGTCAAAAAGGAGGGATTAAATTTGACCTGGGAGTGAAAAGGTACAAAATCAAAAAAGGACTGAGAAAAACTAAAGGTTAAGTCAAACTAAACATTAAAGGGTAGATAGTGCAAGAAAGTGGAAGAAAGAGCATGTTCAAAGAAACAAAGCTAGCAACTCAGGGACACGTAACACCAGAGTGGCTTATCCATGGAATATGACAAAACGACAGGAGGCTGAGGCCAAATAACACCAAGGCCAGAAAGCTAAACATTTAAACGTAAACTGCTGTCATCCAACTTCAGATTCAGTGATTTATAAAATTCTGTGCCTAAATAACAAAACCAGCCTAATATGCCCCACAAGCAGAGCCTAATACAGGTATGAAGAACGAAGCAGAGAAAAGAAATTGCCTAAAATGCTTTTAATCCTAACATTTTTCTGCTCAAAAATCTTCAAAAATTTCTGAAAGCCTACTTTTATCAAGTCCATCAATACCATAGTCCCCATCCTATTCAACCAAATTTTCTACCACTGCCCAAACGTACAACTGACTTCAGATAGGCTATTCTCTTCATTATCGACTCTTGAGCACAGCAAGAAAACACAGGTGCAGTATGAGTCTGCAGTGTATTAGTCTAGCTGTGTATTAGTCTGTTCCAGCTGCAATAACAAAATACTACAGACTGGACAGTTTAAATAATGGAAATTTACTTCTCATGGTTCTGAAGGCTAGAAGTCCAAAATGAAGATGCCAGCTGATCTGGCTCCTGGTAATCACTGCCTTCCTGGGTGAAAAGGTGGATATTTACCTCACTGTGTCTTCACATGGCCTTTCCTCTGCGTGCACACACAAAGAGAAAAATCTCTCTCTTCCTCTTCTTAGAAGGCCACCAGCCCTACAGGATTAAAGCTCCACCCTTATGACCTCATTTAATCTCAAATACCTCCATAACGACCCTACCTTTAAATATAGTTAGGGGCACCTGGGTGGCTCAGTGGTTGAGCATCTGCCTTTGGCTCCGGTCATGATCCCAGGATACTGGGATCGAGTTTCACTTCAGGCTCCTCACAAGGAGCCTGCTTCTCCCTCTGCCTGTATCTCTCATGAATAAACAAATAAAATCTTTAAAAAATAAAAAAAATAAAAAAAATAAAATATATATATATATATATATATATATATATATATATATATACACATGCATATATATGTAATTAAATTGGGGCTGGGGCTTCAACAGACAAATTTATGAGGGGACACAACTCATTCCATAACAATAACACACTGAGGCAAGATCTTGAAAGATTTTACAGGTTCTTCACTTACAGTCTTCAAAAATTTCCTCTATCATGTGAAAAAGCCCAGTTCTGCCTACTGGAAAATGAGAAGCCAATGAGGATGAGTGACCCCAGGTGAGACTAGAACTGACAGCTGAACTCATTCAAAATCATAAAATCATGAGGCTGTAAGAGATTGTTGCTTTAGATCACAAAATTTGGAAATCGTCTATTACAAAGCAATAAATATCTGATATGGCATACCTTCTTGTTCTGCTTTTTGACCTAGATCTCTGAACTCTATAGGATTTCCCTCGACCCCTTGAACGACTTCGACTTCGTTTTCTTCTAGAGCCATAAGAAGAGCTACTGCTTGATCGATGCCTGCGTCTGAAATAAAATATAATCAAGTATCATAGCTATAAAAAAATTTTTATGAGTATTAAAATCATCCAGATTCTAAAGAATTATCTCATTTTTACTATTTCTCAATCCTTCCTAGAAGAAAATAGAGATAAAATGAAGAATCAGATGACGAATTCCTAATTTCGTAACTGGATCAGCTACTAATTAAGACATTAGAGGTGCTCAGTATTATACAATCCTTCCAAATATTATCAGATAATATGTTATGAGAACTATAGCAGTTTATATCTACATCTACAAAGAACAGACAAAGGAAGAAGATACTAGACCCATGCACTGGGCCTTGCCAAAAGGAAAACCTTTGGGGGAGGGAAGGGTTGGGCCCAGTGGGTGAAGTAGAAAGAGGGATACAGACCTCCGGTCATGAAATGGGTAAGGCACAGGTATAAAAAGCAGAGCATAGGGAATACAGTCAACGATACTGTAATGGCGATGTAATGGGACAGATGGGAGCTACACTTGTGAACAGAGCATAATGTATAAACGTGTCAAATAATTCGATTGTATATCTGAAAGTAATATAACATACTCAAGTAACATACTCAATATAACATAACTCAAAAATTAAAAAATTAAATAAGAAACAAACTTTTGGGTTGGGACTTAACCCTCATAAACATATAACTATCAAAAGAAAATGTTTTACCCAGAAAAACTTAAAGTACAAAAACATATATACTCTAAAGAATGTTACTCTCATTGCTATATAAGTAAAAATTATGAAAATCACCTTCTATCATATGAATGAGAGCGAGGCTGAAGATCTCTGGACCAAGATCTTGATTTTGATCTTGACTTCCTTCCACTTTTCTTTCGGCTATATGTTCTACTATCTGAAGAACTACTTGAAGATGACCGTCTACGGTGTTTCTTTTTTCTTTTGCTTCTGCTTTCTTCTTCAGTATCTGATGACCGGCGTCCCATTTCTCTAGGTTTAAATTCAAAGAAAATTAGTTCTAGCATAATGGCATAATGCATGAAATTTAACACAATAATTTTTGTAGAACTTCGTAAAAATTTATAAAGTCTTGTCTAAAGTAAAACTTTAAATGTACCTGGCTTATTTGACAAAAGAAATAGCTCTAAGATATAGCCTTCCAGGATTATCAATTAACTGTTTTTACAGCTTATGAACAGTTTAAATTTGTCCAAATTTTTTCAAATGCCTCTCAAAAGATTCAATCCTAAGAACTGCTCATTATAACTTTCTTATATTTTAAGTTGCACTTATCATTAGTTTTATAATACCTGATTTAGGTTAGGGATCAGCCACTAATCTTTCATTTCCACATTCCTTATATATAAAAAGTATCTTACTATCTTTCAGAGTTACATTTTTCTAACTAAAAATTCTAAATTTAAATGATTAAAACCTCATTAGTCATCAATGAAGTACAAAGTGAAACAATGCAGTATCATCATTTCACTGGTGAAATCTGAGGGAGGAAATGTTCACTTAAGTACTAAAGTTGGTCAGGTTATTGTGAAGTCTGTCAACTCTGCACACTGCTAGTTCCTATATAAAGTGACAGTATAATCCTTCCAGAAGGCAATTAAGCAATTTAAAGAGTCATGAAAATGTTGTTTTTTTGACAAAGCAATCCTACTTCTAAGAATATATCTGAGAAGTTTTTCTTAAAAGGAATCTATACTCATGAAGATATCCATTAGAACATTATTAAAACCATATCTACAGAGACAATTTAAGGAAATATGTACCTATATAGGGCACCCAGGGGCTCAGTAGATTAAGTGTCCAACTCTTGATTTTTGCTCAGGTCATGATCTCAGGGTTGTGAGATCGAGCCCTATGTCAGGCTCTGTGCTGGGCATGTAGCCTGTGCGTGCTTAAGATTCTCTCTCTCCCCCCCTCCCTCTGCCACTCCACCCCTTTAAAAAAATACATATATATGTATATATACATGTGTTTGTGTCTGTATGTGTGTACATATGACTAAGAACAAAAATGAAAACAAGTGATAATATTTAAGTGAAAACTGGGTAGCTTTTTTTTCTTTACACTATTTTCTATATGGCTGTGATAATAATGTTTGTATATTTAGTATACAGAAATAGAACTTAAGGTTTCTATACCTAGAATTAACTTAATTGAAAGAAGCTTACTTGTCTTAAAGTTAGCCTTTAGAGACTCAAATGCAATCTCATTTATTTTACTAAAATAGTTATTAGCTATCTTTCAGTGTCACATAAAAGCAAGATCCATCCTATATAATGGTTAAGACAGCTAATGGATCAGACAAATAAAAATGTCATGCTTTAATATTTATTCAAAATAAGTTAGTATCAGTATTATAAACAAAGCAATATGTTAAATTACAGTTTTGTTTTCAGAATGGTCATATGAACCATCCCCTCCCTGACTCTAACACAATACTACTTGAAAACTACTGTCAGGACTAAATTCAAAATTCTAAGCTATTTACCTAGAGCCAGAATTAGCCGTTAACTATAGTTCTGAACCTCCAAGATATTCACAGTTCTAATATTCTAAGTTAAAAAAATATTGGAAACACTTAGTTTTGAAACTTTCAGTAAATCACTAGTGAATCTAAGCCAGTTTCCTCACTGAAAAATGAAATTGCCCTAGTTAAAAAATCACCATTACCCTTTCCAGCTTCAAAATACTATGACTTTGAAATTGTACATATGTAAACAATATAAATGTGCATACATACATATTTAAATATCCACACATATACATTATATATAACATATCAATATCTGTATGTATACATGTATATTTCCATTAAAGTATGTGCACATAATTGAAAGAAACAATCACCTAAGTTTTCCTATTTCTGGCTTTTCTTTCCTTTCTTGTTTTCATCTTTAGACAGCTATGAATTTTTGTTGTTGTTGTTAAAGATTTTATTTATTTATGAGAGACACAGAGAGAGAGAGAGAGAGGCAGAGGCAGAGACACAGGTAGAGGGAGAAGCAGGCTCCATGCAGGGAGCCCGACGTGGGACTCGATCCTGGGTCTCCAGGATCACGCCCTGGGCTGAAGGTGGCGCTAAACCGCTGAGCCACCCGGGCTGCCCAGTTATGAATTTTCTTTACCAAATAACCATTTAAATTAAGATGAGTTTTTATTATAATCTTATTATCTGGTTAAAGAATACTAAAATGAGGGGATCCCTGGGTGGCTCAGCAGTTTAGCGCCTGCCTTCAGCCCAGGGCATGATCCTGGAGTCCCGGGATCAAATCCCACATCAGGCTCCCTGCATGGAGCCTGCTTCTCCCTCTGCCTGTGTCTCTGCCTCTCTCTCTCTCTCTCTCTCTCTGTGTGTGTGTGTATGTGTGTGTGTCTCATGAATAAATAAAATCTTAAAAAAAAAAAAAAGAATACTAAAATGAGAGCAAAAAGATACAAAAGTACAAATTCACAAGGATAAAGACTAAAAGAGAAAACAACAGGAACAGTAGACAAGATATGTCAATAAATTTTTAGCAAATGAAAACCAGATGGAGGATTTTGAGCTAAGAAAGTTGAATATCACGCAACTGCAGAGAATTCCAAGTGAAAAGCCAATTCACACGGCAAAAATCAAAAAGGCTCAGGAATTTGAGACACCAGATACCCATAGCAGGCAAAATAGGTCATGAGACTAAAACACAAGAACCAGCTAAAAAACCGTAAAAGAAGTAATTTCCCAGACCCCCTCCCCCAACCAACCCAGACAAGTGACTACTCCTCCCCAATCCCAGCAGGAAAAGCGGGGTTTTTTTAGGTAAATGATAAAACAATGAAGTATAGGTCCAGGGGCACAGTAAAAGAGGGCAGAAAGATGCTAAACTAAAAATTAGTAAAGTGAAGGTCTTCAATCTAATGGTAAATACTGCAACATTCTGTGTGCTTGGATCCAAGAATTCTGGCAGAGGATTCTTTGCTAAAACTGAACCGTAGCCCCAAAATGGTATATAAATATTTGAAGACTCCCACCCAAGAAAGGCCAGCCCCTTATCCAATCACCCTATAACCAAGCCCACAAGTTAACAAGCCCAAACCTTAAACATAATAAACTTTGTAAACTTTTTACGTTAACTTTTTAGCAATTATACAACAAAAGATAACCAATCACTTGATGAAAGCCTTCATCATAAGAGACAGAAACCAAAACAGAAAAATAAAAAGCAATTTGTAGTAAACAAGGAACATGTAGGAAAAAATTACTATTAATATCCTCAGAAATATGTGAGAAGATGATCCAGCAAACAAGAATAAGAGGAACATCCAAAGAACAGGAAAGCTTGAAAGTTAAACCAATGACAATCTGTAGTAAAAAATACAATAGGGTTAGAAGATAAGGTCAAAGGACTCACAAAAGTAGACACAAAAAGATAAAAATAAGAGGTAAAAGAAGACAGATCCAGAAAGTCCAATATCCAATCAATATGCATTTCATAAAAAAAAAAAAAAAAAAAAAAAAGAAAGGAGAAAAGAGATAAGGAAAAATACCCAAAGGGGACACCTGGATGGTTCAGTTGGTTAAGTGTCTGCCTTTAGCTCAGGTCATGATCCCAGGGTCCTGGGATGGAGCCCAGCACATCAGGCTCTGTGCTTGCTAGGCAGCCTGTTTCTCACTCTCCTGCTCCCCCTGCTTATGCTCTCTTCTCTTTCTCTCAAATAAACAAATAAAAATCTTTAAAAAAAAGAAAAGAAAGAAAGAAGAAAGAAGAAAGAAAGAAAGAAAGAAAGAAAGAAAGAAAGAAAGAAAGAAAGAAAGAAAGAAAGAAAGAAAGAAAGAAAATACCCAAAGAATAATTCAAAAGAAAAAAAAAAAAAGAATAATTCAAAAGAATTCCCAGAGTTGAAAGATATTAATTGCTTTAAATCCCCAGGACAATGAATTAATAAAAGATATACATACATCAGGGGCACCTGGGTAACTCGGTAGATTAAGTGGCTAGCTCTTGGTTTCAGCTCCAGTCATGATCTCAGGGGTCTCTCAGGGTCCTGGGACTCAGGCCCCCTCCTGACCTCAAGCTCTGTGCTCAGAGAAGAGTCTGCTTGAGGATTCTCTCTCTCCCTCTCCCTCTGCCCTTCCCCCAGCTCATACACTCTCTCTAAAATAATTGAACCTTAAAAAAAAAAAAAAAAGACATACACCAGATAGATCTCAGAAAAATTCAAACCACCATATATAGAAGATCCTAGAAACTTAAGAGAAACAAATGAGGTAATCACAAAAGCGACACAGAAAAGTTAAAAAAACACTTGCCTTCATAAATTTAAATGAAAATGACTTTCAACCTCTCTACATCCAGCCCAATCATTGATCTAATAAGAGATCAGAATAAAGATGCTTTAAAATATCCAGTGTCAAAATTGTACTTTACACTCACCCTTTCTTAGGAAGCTACTAGAGGATGTGCTCCACCAAAAGGAGAGAGTAAACCAACAAAGATGCTCCAGATTCAGAAAAATCTAACACTAGAGATAAGTAAAAAGTCCCAGAATGACAGCAGGCCTAGGGATAAGAGATAATATCAGGGAACAAAAAAAAAAGTCCTGGAGGACCTGGGTGGCTCAGGGCATGATCTCGGGATCCAGGATAGAGTCCTGCATCGGGCTCCTGTAAAGAACCTGCTTCTCCCTCTGCCTATGTCTCTGCCTCTCTCTCTCTGTCTCTCGTATGAATAAATAAGTAAATCTTAAATAAAAAGAAAGAAAGAAAAGTCCTTCCCCCCTCTAGCTTATGCTAGAAGCGTAACAGCAATTTTCAAAATGTGGTCTATAGACTGCTAAGGGTCCCTAAAACCCCTTCAGGGTATTAAAGAGGTCAAAACTATTTTCACTATAATACTGAAACATGATTTACCTTTTTCACTGTGTTGACTTTTGCACTGATGATGTATGTAAATAAAAGCAATAGTAGGCAAAATTCCTGGTGCCTTAACAGGAATTAAGGCAATGGCACCAAACTGTACTAGTAGTCATTATATTCTTCACTGCAACGCATAGTTCAAAAAAAATTTTTAAGCCGGTTTCACTTAAGAATGTCCTTGAAAAAACAGTAAAAATCATTAATTTCGTTAAATTTCAATCCTTGAGCACACATCTTTTTAATATTCTGTGTGATGAAATGGGAAATACATTAACCCGCTCCTGCATACTGAAGAATACTCGTTATTTTGAGAAAAAGCATTTATACAAATGAATTTCAAATTGAACTAGCTTTTATCATGAAACACTATTTTTAAAGAACTATGATTACTCAAGTTTGTGTATTTGGCAGACATTTGCCCAGAAATGAATGAAGAGGGCCTTTCATTTCAAGGCAAACTTTTTTTTTTTTTTTTTTTGCCAATGATAAAATTTGAGCTCTCAAGCAAAAAATTAGAATTTTGGATAACTTATATCCACCACCGTGAGACTGACAGCTTCCAGTCAGTACTTAAAGATTTCTCTGATGAGATCAGTGGTGATATTAACAGATGTGAATTTTTAAAAATTATATAATAAAGAGTGTCAAAATTTAGAAAGTATACATAACTCAGTGAACCACTATTTTCCCACAGGCCAATTCAGGATATCACAGAATCATGCATGGGTAACAAAATCCACTTGAGTGCAAGACCAACCAACAGATTTTAATGTAATAGACTATGAAGTCATTGACATGGTTTCAAATACCAGATTGCAACCAACCCTTAAGAAACCACTGCTTGTCAAGTTTCAGTGTAGTATCATAGAAGTAATTATCTGCAAAGGCTATTAAAATACTTCTTTTTCCAAACCATTATCTTTGTGAAACCAGATTTTCTTTATATATTTCAATCAAAACAACTCATCACAGATACAGGAATCCAATTGTCTTCTATTAAGCCAGACATTAGAGAGTCACAAAAATGGAAAATGTCACTTTTCTCACTAAGTTTGTTTTTCGAAAGCACAGTTATTTTTTTCACATCAAGTGTATTATTTATATTACCATGTAATGGGCTTATTATTATTACTTTTAAGTCGATTAATAAATATTTCAAAATTTGCTCATTTAATTACTAGCAAGGCAGTATTTCAGATACAGCCCACATGGATAAAAGTTCTTGGGGCCCACAATAATTTTTAAGAGTGTAAAGGAACCCTAAAACTAGAAAGTTTGAGAACCACTGCTCTACGGTATCTAAAGTTATTTCCGTTCTCCTTTCTTGTCCAGCTTACTAAATCCCTATGCAAGGCATAAAGAAGTAGAACGAAAAGGACACAGACCTAATTAATGTATCTTGTTGACTGGAAAAAAAAAAAGAGAGAATAGGAAGTGGGTAAATATGTTCCTCTGTTTTCATTTTAAACAACATAATTCATCCATAGTAGAAGAATGATTACATTTAACCCAGAAAAGTTAGTAGTAGATACAAAATCCTTCTTTAGAGACACTAATTAAAAAAAGTTTTTTGAACTATGTCACAAAACTATATTTTCAAGTAACATATTTACATTTCAGAGAAATTACTCTGAAGTATAATCAATCTTTTTTTTTTTTAAGATTTTATTTATTTATTCACAAGAGACACACACAGAGAGAGAGGCAGAGACACAGGCAGAGGGAGAGAAGCAGGCTCCATGCAAGGATCCTGACGTGGGACTTGATTCCGGGACTCCAGGATCACACCCTGGGCCAAAAGCAGGCGCTAAACCGCTGAGCCACCCAGGGATCCCCCAAGTATAATCAATCTCAAGAGACCTCAAAAGTCACTACATTTAATACAGTTAACTTCAAATATTTATTCAGAAAACTGAACACCAAGAGCAAATAAGAGATACATCCAGAAATTGTCCTCTCTATCAACGACAGGTACTGAATTCCTACTCAGCACCCTAGATATATATACTCACCTCTGGATTTCCATAATATCATTGGCATACATTTGAATATAGTTGCTCACTCAAGTCATGGTTGTAATCTATATTACACACTCTTAGTAAGAAAGAGCTCTTCAAATGTGACTCCATTGTTAAGGTACAGTACATGGAAAGACACCTTAATAACACTTTCTAGGAAGGGCAATAATGAACTGAGCAGAGATTTTGAGAAGCCCCACAAGCTAACAACTTTTCAATCTATCTGTAAACAGAAAACACAACTATGGTTAACAGAACTCCTGCAGCTCTTGGTTTTCTGTCCTCACTCTATCTTCTAGAACTTCCTGGTTGTAGTCTCACAGTTGTAAACCTCACCCAAATACTCCCGCTAGAACTGAAACTAAGGACAGGTAATCACTACAGCAGGACATCCACTTACAAAACCATCTCATTGTAAAATTTAAGTGACTGATTAAAGACGTGAAGCCAAGATGTGGTCACTCAAAAAAAAAAAAAAAAGCTCAAAGGCATACACAAGTAGTTCTTTGGTCTAGTTATTAAGGTACAAGAAGAAGTTAACCTTTTTCAAAAAACAGGCAGTTAGAACAAAGATTCCTAGAGGACATGACAGTTTATAATTATTTCTCTACTACTCAATCATTAGTATATCAAACTATACTCTTGTATCTTTGACGCCGTGCGGCTTTAAAAAAAAAAAAAAGGAGTAGGAACAGTCATGTCAATGGGAAATCCAACTCAAAGAGGTAAATTAAAAATGGGGTTAATACCATTTTAGCCGGCAGTTGGGGTGGCTCAGTGGTTTAGTGCCGCCTTCAGCCCAGGGCAGGATCCTGGAGATCTGGGATTGAGTCCCATGTCAGGCTCCCTGCATGGAGCCTGCTTTTCCCTCTGCCTGTGTCTCTGCCTCTCTCTATGTCTCTCATGAATAAATAAATAAATAAAATATTTTTAAAAATAAAATAAAATAAAATACCAACTATGGTATAGGAAGTATAGGAAGCATAGGAAGCAAATCCACAAATAAGTCAGAACCATGAAAAAGCAGTAAGAGGACTGGGGCAAAATTCAAGAGATACCGAATTATCAAAAACAGTTCTATGCTAACTAAAAATTTTGTAGACTAGCATCTCTTTTTATAAAAAGCATGATCAAGGGCGGCCCGGGGAAGCTCAGCAGTTTAGCACCGCCTTCAGCCCAGGGCCTGATCCTGGAGACCAGGGATGTCAGGCTCCCTGCATGAAGCCTGCTTCTCCCTCTCTGTGTGTCTCTCGTGAATAAATAAATAAAATCTTAAAAAAAAAAATGCATGATCAGTCCTAAGAATTTCTTCCAACGGTTTGAATATAAAAGCAGAAAATACACCTATACATCTTCTGTACCATTACAGTACCATTACAGAAGTTTTCCAACTCCTAACACAACTCTTGGCTAAGGCTGGTGGAACTGGTAAGGCCCATCAATAGGTACCAGCTGCCTTTTTTACTTTTTCCTATTTCAAACCTATTTAGCTGTCTTACTGAAGAACATAACAGGAGCAAAGTGTTACCCCTTAGCTGGAAACCTCCTCTGCCTGAAAAAAAAAAAGTGCGTATTTACAGGCTCTGAGGCTAAGAGGGGATACCCAGTTTCCCCAGAAGGTTGCACCTGTCCTAAGCGTCCAAACCTTTAAACCTGAGAATTCTGCATATCCCCTTCACTTAAGAGCTTTTTAGGTCTGCGTGCAGAGATGGCATCTGGAATACTCTTTGTAACTGCAAATTGCATTTGATTTATGCAAAATACCTAGGCAGCTGAAACTAACAGGTTAGTGCTCATTCTTAAAACCTCAACACCAAGAGAAAAATTCAGGCTTCCAGTGTCCATCCATGTAGTACATACGTGATGCGATATGCATGACCCCTGGGGCGGCGAGTAGGTTACGGCGGACCCCACATGGTGAGTCAGCAACCTGCAGGGACGGCGCCTCGTGACCTCTCACCCAAGTACACAGAGTGTGGGGGGGGGGGGAGCAGCCCTTAGGGGTGGTCCTAGGAGGCCAAGGCCACAAACCCCGAAGCCGAGGAAATGGAGCGGTTAGGGCGAGTATATTTGTATGTCACAGAAGTTCAGCCGGTGTCACCCCGCGCGACCTTTCCCGGGGCAGGGGGGCCAGCAGGGAACGCGGCCCGGGAGCGAAGAGGGCAGCGCAGCAAGAGGGGCAAGGAAGGGGTGCACCGGCTGCAGCCTCCGCCGCCGCCTCCTACCTAGGCGAGGGATGGAGCACGCGGGGGTCGGTGCACGCCGAGGGCAGGGAGGGCAGGGAGGGCGCGGCTGGACCCTCCCCACGCCCAGGGCCGAGCCCGAGGCCTGCAGCCGCGTGCACCGGCGGCCCCGCCCCCGCGCGCCCCCGCGCGCCCCCGCCCCCCCGCGCAGGCCGGGCCGGGGCCCCAGGGGGCGGCGGGCGCCAGGTGCCGCACGCATGCGCACTGCGCCGCCCCGCTCGGCCCGCGGCCGCCGCCCCGCCCCCACCCCGCGCCGCCTCCCGCCGGGGCCGGGCCTCGGAAGCCCGCGCCCGGCCGCGCCGCGTCTCCGGCCGCCGGCGCGGGCATCACCTGGGTCGCGGCCTTCGGCCTCGCGCCTCCCGCTGACTCGCAAGCGCCACAGACCGAGAATCGCCCCTTCCAATCCGGGCGCCGCCGCCGGGCTCCGCGCTCGCTTCAGTTTAAGCGCACCGCCTTCCTGGTTCCAGCGCCAGGCGGCCGCAGCCGACCGCCGAGCGCACCGATACGGGCGGCCAGGACTCCGAGGAGCGCCGAGGGCGTCGATGGCCGCGCCGCCAATTTGCTGTTGTTGTTGTCGTTTGGTGCTGGGTGTGCGCGCCCGCGTCTTTGGGTTTCTGGTTCCCGAAGAGCAATAAAGGCGGAGACCTTAGAGTGTCACGGCCCGAGGCACCGTCGTTATCATCTTAGATAACCAGCAAACAAATGTGCACCGTAGGAAGTTACGTCTGAGACCCCACGCGTAGCAAAATTGGCTCCCGGGGGAGCGGGAGGGGGAACCCGGGCCAACGAGAGTAAGTCCCGGGAGCGTCTGTAGAGTCGTGTGGGATCAAAGTGCAATGATTCATTTGCAAAAAAATAAATAAATAAATAAATAATGCATTAGAAGCGGTGTCTCTACCGCCCCTGAAGGTGGGGGGCGTGCCCTGGTTGGGCGCAAATTAGTTTCTCCCATTAAAGTTAAGGGGTTGGTGCAGCACTGGGAGGAGGCGGGCCGGAGGCTGGGAAACGGGGTTTGTCCTGGAGGAGAAATTAAACGGTAGAGGGTTTGGGTTGTTATTTAGAGCAATAGGAATTACAGCGATTCGGCATTTCCTGTGGCTCCTATTTACATCATTTATGTGTAAGGCACGGAGAGCAGGTGAACCCACCCTTGGCCTGGGTTCGGGTCGCGGGTGGGGACCGACTCACAGCCACTGACGGATGCCGCGCTGCAGTCCCCCGCGGACGGGCTGAGAGGCCGAAAACCACCTCCACCAATACATTTCCTATAAATGACTGTATCTTAAAACAACCAGTGTTAAATAACTACTACACAACATGTTTGTTTTAAATAATCCAAGAGCTGGGGCGCCCCTTGGGGTCCTGAGTTTTATTGGAACCCGTGTATCTGTCGGCAGGCTGTCAACTGAACTTTATTCAATGTTGTTTTTTTTTGTTTTTGTTTTTTTGTTTTTTTTACCAAAACTACATTTGGAAATATCGTGTGTCCAGAAAATATTTTTTTTATATAATGAAACAGCATCATCACAACTTTATGAGCATTTATTGTTATATTAAGACCTTGCTGTTTTTTTTTTTTTTAACTAAACTTCCCTTAGGCCAGTGGGAATCTATGGTGAGACACTGCAGATTTCTCACAGCCCCAGAGGATATCAACACCACTATTGCTAAATATATACAAAAAGCCAATGTGCCAGGAAAATCCATGGGAAAATCTATTTGGTGTGAATTACAGGACAATTGTGTCTGAGCCTTCCCTGATTAAAGTGGTCATCTTTCCCTCCACCTCAGTAGATGGAATTTAAAAAAGTAGCTAGTGAGTCTCCTGATCCCTCGCCAGACTTCTAACAGTGGGTATGTTGGAGCTGTTTGTGAATATGTATTTAACACCTCAGTTTCTGAGCTCTTTGAGCACCACATCCATTTAGTTGACCCCATTACTGGTCATTCTGCTAAATAACCTTAAAAAATGGATTTTCATAAAGGATTAAAGTTGTATGGCTACTCCCCTCTGATAATATCAGAATTGAAGTGGTTACAGTAGTTAACCAAAACCAAGTGTAAGATCATGTTTCTAAATTCATATAACTTGAAAAACGTATTTGAGTCTCTTCTGTGGTGTGATCAAACAGAAGCAAGCAGTCGTGTAATTCATTAATACCTAAAAGCTGTTGCTAGTGGAAAGATCTTAATTATTTCTCCAAAAACAGCAAAAAAAAAAAAAATGTTCCAAGAAGAACAGAAGATAGCTTCAGAATTTAAAAGAAAAAAAGGGCAAAGTTACATTTCTAAAATGTATGACTTTCATTTTCCTTAAATTCACTAAATGTGAACATTTTAACCTGAAGAGTAGGAGAGTATGATAAAGATACGTATAGCCTCTGTATTTATTGTAGAACCAGTAATATATTAAGTTATAATTGTTTTCCCTTTTTTACAAATGATTCAAGTTGCTTTGATGATAGTTCTCAAATTATCTGTTAACTTTGTGTTCACGCCTTAATGGAGGGGCAGACCATATACCTATCAAAGTTCTGTAATTGCTTTTATTTTCACTGAGCGAATCCGGTCCAAGAAGATGAACAAGTTGCCTTCAACATCAGAGGAAAACCTGCATTAATCTTGACACTACTTGAAAATGTCCCCCAAACCAACGTGAAGATTCAGATATATTTGTTTACAGACTCAAGGAATTATAACTTCCCTATGTAAATATTCTCGTGTGAGATACGTATGGACGGCCACACTGCCCACAGCCAGCTTCGTCCTGCACAAATGACTCAGTAATATAGATGCTCCTTCCATACAACAAACTGTTTCGATGAAAATAGTCCAGGAATAGAATTTTAAATTGTGTTTTTGACACACACACACACACACACACACACAGAGAGAAACCTTTCTCCCGGTGACCCTCTTGTTGAACAGTCCAGTTGATAAGTAAAATGAGATGGGGCATAAACTTAAGACGAATTTTTTTTTTTTCCAAACTCAAAGAGGGATCATCACTTGCGTTTCAAGATTAGGAAATCAACTAGAATGTTCCGAGGATGCTAAAGAGGGGCTCCCGTCGTTAGCCGCGGGAGGGGTCCGCGCGCAGGGAACTGCAAGGGAAAGGGGGTCGGGATCCCGGGGCCTCGGGGAGGGCGCGAAGTCGAAGCGTCCTGGCCCGGGCACTCGGGGAGCGCTGCAGGATGGAGCCGGTCGGGGGGCAGCAGCCCGGGAGGTGGCTCGGCCGGCGGCGGAGGCGGGGACTTGGGGTCCGGGGCGCGAGGCGTGGGGCGGCTCGACCTCCCCGGGGGGCGCAGCTCGGGCTCGGCTCGGAGCCGCCGCGGGCCTGGGAAGCCGGAGAGGACCGCGGCTCGGGGCGGGCTTGCGAGCGCAGGTGCGGGGCCGGGCCGGGCCGGGCCGGGCCGGGCTGGGCCGCGGGGCTGGGCCGGGCCGCGGGGTCGCGGTCGGGGTCGCGGTCGCGGTCGGGGCGCCCGCCCGGGCCCCGCCGCCGCGCGCTGCTCCGCGTCCTGCAGGCCACGCCCCGGCGGGGCAGGTCCCGCTCCCGGGTGTTTAATTGAATCGTGACACCGACGCAAAATCCGCGCCTAATTGAATTAATTAGGGATTCTCGTCCACGCCGGATTAGTGGCCCGGAGCGCAGGCGGCCCAGGCTCCCCGACGACCCGGGCGGCCCGGGACCGGCCCGGCCCTCTCCCCCTCTCCCCTCCCTCCTCCCCTCCCCCCTCCCCTCCCCTCCCCTCCCCTCCCCTCCCCCACCCGCAGGTACTGGTGCGGCGCCTCCCGGGCAGGGGCTCCCTCCGAGTCGCGGAGGGGAGGTGATCGGCTCAGAACAAGGGGCCGCCTTTGCCAAGTATAAATAGTGAGACTTGAAGCGCGGCGTCGCTGTCGGAGCTGAACTCTCGGCAGGAAGAATTGTCCAAGATCTTCACATCCAACAAGCGCGCTCCGGCGGGGGAGCATCAGTTCCCATTTCCCTCCGGCGGCGCCCGCCCCTTCCCTCTTCCTCCTCCTCCTCCTCCTCCTCCTCCTACTTCTTTTCCTCCTACTTCTCCTCCTCTTTCTTCTCGCTTCTCTTCTTTTTCTTCTTCTCCTTCCTCCTCCTCCTCCTCCTCCTCCTCCTCCTCCGCCGGCTCCTCCCCCACCCCCTGCCCCATTGATGTGTTATTATTGGGGGGGCTGGAGCAGTAAAAAAAGAAGAAGGAAAAAAACGAGCGGGGCTCGGCTGGGAGAGGCTGCGAGCGGGGCGGGCCGGCGGCCGCGGCGATGGAGGAGCTCACGGCGTTCGTCTCCAAGTCGTTCGACCAGAAAGTGAAGGAGAAGAAGGAGGCGATCACGTACCGGGAGGTGCTGGAGAGCGGGCCGCTGCGCGGGGCCAAGGAGCCGACGGGCTGCGCCGAGCCGGGCCGCGACGAGCGCAGCAGCCCCGCAGTCCGGGCGGCCGGCGGAGGCGGCGGCGGAGGAGGCGGAGGCGGAGGCGGAGGAGGCGGAGGAGGCGCGGGAGGAGGAGGAGCGGGCGGCGGCGCTGGAGGAGGGCGCTCTCCCGTCCGGGAGCTGGACATGGGCGCCGCCGAGAGGAGCCGGGAGCCGGGCAGCCCGCGGCTCACGGAGGGTAACGGCCTGCGCCCCTGCCCGCCGCCCCGACCCCCACCCGCCCCCGCCCCCGCCCCCGCCCCCACCCACCCCACCCCGGGGAGCGCGGCCCGAGGGCGCGGGGAGGGCGCGCGGGGCGGGCGGGGGCGCGCGGGGCCGCGGGGGCGCTGCGCCCCGACTCGGGCTCCCGGGCCAGGCCGGCCCCGCGCGGGCGGCGGGGGCAGCGGCGGGGGCAGCGGCGGGGGCGCCCCTCGCCTAGGCCTGAGACGCGGAGGAGCGGGAGCGCGGGGCCCCCTTCACCCCTGCGCCCGGGTCGCGGCCGCCGCCACATCCCCAGCAACTCCCCGAATCCCCGGCGCCCGCACCTTGGAGGTGGAAACTTCTCCTTCTCTTTGCGCCAGGCCGAGGCAGGCGAGGCTGTTTCCCTTCGGGAGGCGCGTTACGCTCCTTTCATTTATTTATTTATTTTTGGTTGCTTTTTCGATATTTGCACGATTCTATCTCTGGTTCGAATCATTGACTACTCACTCTTCTTTTTTTTTTTTTTTGTTTGCTGTTTTCGATTCATTATTATTATTATTATTATTATTTTGGTGGGGGGTGAAGGGGGAGGGGGCGGTGAGGCATCCTTTGCTGCCAGCAAAGTGTTAGGAAATGGCCTTTATCTAAACAGCGCAGCGTCCTGTACCGATTCGGAAGAGTTCAACAATAAAATTAATTTGGCACTTGGTGCCTGCAGTAACTGGTGTGCTGCCATATTTTTCCAATTAGGAAAATATGTGACATGCGTAGAATCACATATTTAAGCGGGCAATTAAGTTGTTTATAACACGGTCTGTTCCTGTTTAGGCCAATAAATGGAAATTTGGGGGCGAAATAGAGATTGTATTAAGTCTGTTAATCAAGTGGAGATGCGGACATCCTTCTCTTTGAAGCTCCAAAAGTTTGAGAGGCATCCACTGTGGATGACAAGAAATAGACAAAGCCTTCTCATCTCTTTGGTAGAATCCGAAGGGTGTGTTTTCATGTTTAAATTTCATTACCGTATCAGTGGAGATATTTTGTGAACTTGGCTCCTGATGTTTGCTATGTTGTCTCCTCCCCGGTGGAAGGACAAATGTGCGGGAAAACGAACTCTGAGTACAAGAAATGCGGGCAAGACTTAAGATCACCGGAGCTAGAATGCTAGACTGGGCTGGAATCTGGAGACTCTTTTTTACACACACACCCCCCCCCCCCAGACCAGGCAGCAGGTCCCTCCTCCTAAATTTGGAAAATGATGGCCCAGCTGTCAGGCAGCCCAGTGCGGCCTCCCGGCCTGAGTGCACAGCTCCAGGCCTTGGGCGCACCAGCCCACCGCGTGGCGGTGAAGGTCTGAGCCCGAGCAGACGCAGTCCTGGGATTGCCGATTTCCAAGCTCAGGACAAGTATCCATTTCTCTGCAGGCCGGCTCTTCCAGAAATGATCCTTAACACCCATGCTGATCGGGATCCTGGGCTAGGAAGAACCGCAAACAGCCTCGACTATCCAAACTCAGCTTTGGCACCTTAAAAACCCAAGGCTCCGACTCAGGCGCAAAGGATGAATGTTCCAGAGGGCAGCTTATGCTGATGCGGGCTCCCCTGACCACTGCCCCTTGGCCTGTATCTATCTATCCATCTCTGTATGGCCCCCCTACATCCCTCGGGTGACTCTGTACGCTCACAGTCGCAGAGCTCCTGCTTTTCAAGGGAGGAGGAGGAGGAGGAAGGACAGTAAAGTAGCTACGGATGCTGCAAACCCAGAGCAGGAAAAAAAAAATGCATATTTTATTAAACAACCGAGCTGCTGGATGCATGAAAAGGCTTAGAGCAACCAATAGAAACCAAGGATCACCAGTGTTCCGCTTGAACCTGTTGATCTCCGTGGGTTCGAGCATTTAGGGTCGAGGCTTGCTGCCTTTCCGATGGGGCGGGAGCGGGGGAGCCCGGAGGCCGCCGGCCGCGCGCGCCTCCCGACGCCGCTGCTCCGCGCTCGCCCTCCGGCCGCCGGCGTGGCGTGGGCGCCTCGGCTCGGGCGCGGGGCCTGGCGCGGGCCTTCCGCGGGCTCGGCCCCTGCGCCGCTCGGCACCGGGGCGCGCTCTGCAGCCGCGCCCCTGGGGCCCAGGCGTCCCTAAATTAGAGACGCGAGTTGGAGAGGGACGGCGGGGCGCCCCCCAGCCTGCCCAGGGCCCCGGGCACCGCCTGGCCGCGCCCTGCGCCGGGGCCGGGGGCTGCGTGGGCCCGAGGGGGGCAGCGGGGAGCGCGGGGAGCGGGGCTGCAGGTGCGGAGCGGGCGGCCGGGCATCCCCGGGATGCTCTTCCCCGGGGCAGGGCGCCGGACTGGACGGGAACTCCGGGAGGGGGCAGGATCCTCCATCCTTTTTTTTTTTTTTTTTTGGAGACAAATCTGGTAACAGGCTTTGCTGTGTTGTTTTTGTCCGTGTGTGTGTGTGTGTGTGTGTGCGCGCACGTGGCCACACGCGTGGCTCTCTATGCGTGGTGCCCCCTCCAGTGTCCCCGGAGCTGAAGGAGCGCAAGGAGGATGCGAAAGGGATGGAGGACGAAGGCCAGACCAAAATCAAGCAGAGGCGAAGTCGGACCAATTTCACTCTGGAACAACTCAACGAACTGGAGAGGCTTTTTGATGAGACCCACTACCCGGACGCTTTCATGCGCGAGGAACTGAGCCAGCGGCTGGGGCTGTCCGAGGCCCGCGTGCAGGTATCCAGCTGCGAGGAGGTCACGGCAGGGCCCGGGGGGTGGAGGAGGGGCACGCGTGGGGTTAGAGAGGCAGCCAGGCTGGGAGACACACACCCAGGGCCCGGGCGCAGGCGTCTGGAGTGAGGTGAGAAGGGAAGGGATGTTCTTACTAGAGGTCTTATTTTGCAAAGTAAATCTTGGTCTCGTAGCCTACCCCCCACCCTATCCCAACATATGTTCCCAGCAGAAGAAAGCTGTGCTGGGCTTGCTCCCAGAGTTTCTATAAACCACACCCCCCCCCCTCGCCTTACGATGCCTTTAATGTGGTTTAATCCTAATGGGCCTACTTTTATAAGCCTTAAAAAAAAAATCCCACAGAAAACGTTTTATCTTCTGGATGCCTTAAAAGTTACAACGAATATTTTGTTCGCCTGAGTTGGTTTTCCTTGAGGGCCTGCTCCGGGGTCTAGGGTTGCCAAGCGGATATGCCAATTAGGTTTATAGATGTACAGACTATAAAGAAAATTAGCAACTGTTAAGTGTGGAAATTTACAGTTTGCCGTTAGCAGTCGATCTCAAACTGTGTGTAAAACAGTAGAGAAATAAATGCATTTTGGTCACTCTTTGTTCCCTCACGTACCCGTAACCGAGGCAGCAAACCTGAACCTACAGAAACTTGATTTTAAAACAACTCACATATCTTAAGATTGACATTCCCAAAGTCCAACACCCAACAAGTGCCATACGTGATGAACTTAGGATTGGAGCAGGGGTTTTTTGTTGTTGTTGTTGTTGTTGTTTTGGGGTTTGTTTTCTTTTTTTACTGATTGTGGGGGTAGAAATCACAGCAATAGGCTTTGGGAGCATTCAAGGTAGAAAATTATATACATACGTGCATACATATCCTTCTAGTTTTCTGGAGAAAACATTTAAATGTTTCAGACTGTATTTCCGCCCAAATAATAAAATAGGAGAAAATGATGGTCATTATTTGTTTGAACACATGGAGCAGTTTTAGGCCTGAACATCTGCAGCTGTTACAAAGTATCACTGTAACAGATACTCCCGGGGTCTCTGGGCGCAGAGACCACCATCTGCAGCAAACTATGCAATTCTTATGGGGCTTCCCCGCATCTTGTAATAGGATCAGGACAAAAACAGAGCAGTCACGTTGAAGGGGAAAAGTAATAATAGGCTGCCTTGGTCATCACAGCCATCAATAGAAGGCTCCGCTCTTCCTTTTTAAGCCTCTCCTGCTTTGCTGTGTGTACTGAAATCTCTAGAGGCTCAGCAACCCCTTAAAGACATGATGATAATTATTACAGTTATGAGCATTAGTATCTCAGTTCCAACTCTTCTAGGGGAAAAAAGAGGCAAGAAGCCTCAGGCCATGTGAGTTACACAAAGGATGCCACCCTGGCATGAAATCTACCCTTCTATTACACTAAATGGCAGGGGAATTTTTGAAGATTTACATGGACTATGACACTTGCTTTCAAAAACAAGGAAAAGCTCTGAAGCAGTATTTTTCTTTTATAGTTTTTTTCAGACCTTAATTTGTGAATCAGTCAATATGCTGTGTTATTGGAACATAATGCTGTATGATTGGAGCGTAAAAGCAAGCTTTACATGAATTTTTTAAAAATCTGTCATACTGCCTCTAAAAGTTGGCAAGTTTATTTAAGAAGGTAATATCTGGGAAAAGACATTATCCAGGAGTTACTTGATTCATACCTTCCCCTTTTCACAGAATATTGGTGGGGTTTGTTTTTTGTTTTTTGTTTTTTTCTCATAAGAAGTGAACTTTGTTGCTGGTCTTTATTTTTTCATACTTTTATTTAAATTTTAGGGTTATTTTCTACTACCCTAACTGTAAGCAGTGGATTTTTTTCTATAGAAGCAAGTTAGATTATCATGATAATGGCACAATTATTCTGCTACTGTGTTATACTCTGCTGCACAGAGGAACAGAGAAATTCTAAACTTCTTTGTAGTGAGGCTTTTATGGCACTAATTACCTCTTCCCCCACTCTTATCTCCCGCCCCCCCCCAAAAAAAAACAGAGTCACTATTTGCTTTGGTGTTTGGTTTTTCTTGAAGATGAAGCTAATTAATATTACAGGCTATTAATGAGCACATTCTTCTCAGGTCTTACTGGGCAAACATCTAAACCCATTATCACTTTGGTATCAGGTATCAGGGAGAGTTTTAGGCCTTGGGGACTCCATAATGTAGAAAGATGAAACCAGGACTAATAGTAATTTATCAAGAAACAATTTATCTTGCAAAACTCTGTGAAACCTATTTTTGTCATTCGTTTGCATTATTTCACTTTGGAAATTGAGAGTGATTTTTTCAAATTCAAAAATTGCGTGCTGTGTCTCTCAATCTTTGCCTAAAACACTAATGTTTTTTCATTGTAGTCTGATAATTAAAAGAAAATGTTTGAGTTCATAACAGCTAGGGTTTTTTTTTTTTTTTCCAATTTGTAGGTTTGGTTTCAAAATCGACGAGCTAAATGTAGAAAACAAGAAAATCAACTCCATAAAGGTATGTTTCTCAAAGAACATCTGATATTCTAAGCAAAAAGAGAATTGGGTAACATTGTTATACAAAGTCGAAAAGAAACTCTGAGAGATAAGGATGGTCTCTATTTAAAATCTGCTCTGAGGCAGTTAATGAGAGTCCAAAAGTTTGGGAGTAAATTGCGTTTATTTTAATTATGGCATAGTCCATAATAGTCCGATTCAAATGAATTAGTTTTATCTTGGTATCATTTAGAACCCTGAAAAGCCACGCTGGAAATATTAACCTAACATTATTGTGTTTTGTTCCCCCCCCCCTTTTTTTACAGGTGTTCTCATAGGGGCTGCCAGCCAGTTTGAAGCTTGTAGAGTTGCACCCTATGTCAACGTAGGTGCTTTAAGGATGCCATTTCAACAGGCAAGTATAGCCCAATTTCAACCAGTTTGTACTTGTAAAAAGACCTCGATGTTTGATTGAATTGTTGAATATACCCTCTCTCTGAGCCCCAATGTTGGTGCCCATGCGGTTAAAGAATAATTTTGAGGTGATGCAGTGAACCTACTCCCCTTTGAAAACCTATAAAATGTCAAGGGCCTACATGCCTAGTCCTTTCTGTCCTCCTGGGAAACGTGCAGAGGCCGGAGGCCAGCAACTGGTCCTTTAAAAATGCACTAAAGATTGCTCTTGGGGAGGGAAAGGAAAAGCCTTTTGATTAAGATTTTGTCAGATCCAATACAGAGAGTTTAGTCCTAAGGTGTTTTCTAAGGCAACTTTCTAAATATTTTTCTAGGTATTCCTTACCTCTTAGTCACATTAAATGTCTCTGGCAGAAGAAAAGTAAATAAATAAAGGTACTTCAACTCAGACTTGATTTTTTTAAAGCTGTCTCTGCAAACAAAGCTTCATCTCTAGTAGAGAGGGAAGCCTTGGTCTTCCCAGGGATGCCCTGCCTCTGCAATCCCTTTCTTTGGCATAAAGAAACCTTTAAGACTACATTTTAAAAGGACAGCCTGCAGCAATGATTTAATCCTGGGAAATCCCAGTGCTCAAAACGCCCCTGCTCTTCAAGCCTAAGGGCGCAATCTTTGCCCAACCAGCGCCTGACCTTCCGCATCCTCAGCCGGGACCCCTGCTTGGTAGGGCTGTGAAGTCACGAATTAGCTCTCAGTTGGCAGCACCCTGGACTGGGGAGGCACCTGGCTGTACCCATGTATTGATGGTTACTGTTGGGGAGATCTTAGCTCTCTTGGCACCACATGACTCTAGCTAGCATCCCTATGCTAGGCTTTTGAAGCAAGAGAGCATGATTGCAGAGACAGAGTGGGATCTTGAAAGGAGCCCCTCCGTACTCAGAAAGTGATCTGCAGGCCTTGCAGCAGCAGCAGCAGCAGCAGCCACCACTGGGAGACTCTTAGAAATGCAGAACCTGAGGTCCCAGTGCAGACCTCCGGGAACCGGAATCTGCATTTTAACATCTGCTTTATAACGAGGCCAGTTGCTACAACAGTAAAGTTTACAAGTGCCGACAATTATGCCAGTTGTGATGAAGGTGCAGTACTTTCCCCCAAGTGTGGAGGAAAAGTTTCACAGGTTGCTTGTTAGTGCTTCAGTGCTTTATGCTGGGTAAGAGGTGCGCACCGGCCTCGGCCTCGGCCTCCGCCTCCAGAGAGCCTTTCCAGATTAGCTTTGTAATTCCGAGGAGGGTGACGCTTTCCCACCCTGCGGGGTTGTTGGGCCCGACCCCCGGGGGAGGGGGGGCACATTCCTGCTGATCGGGTCGCAGAGCCTCTGGCGCTCCCGAGTGTCCCCGGGGCGCCCCAGATTCAGCCACAGACTCGGGGGGTCGAGCAGACTCCCCTTTGCAGTCCCCAGCCCCAGCCCCCCGCCTCGCCGAGCTGGACGCCGTTAATGCTCTGTTTCTATTCTGTTGTCACCCTAGGATAGTCATTGCAACGTGACGCCCTTGTCCTTTCAGGTTCAGGCGCAGCTGCAGCTGGACAGCGCCGTGGCGCACGCGCACCACCACCTGCACCCGCACCTGGCCGCGCACGCGCCCTACATGATGTTCCCGGCGCCGCCCTTCGGACTGCCGCTGGCCACCCTGGCCGCCGACTCGGCCTCCGCCGCCTCCGTGGTGGCCGCCGCCGCCGCCGCCAAGACCACCAGCAAGAACTCGAGCATCGCCGATCTCAGACTGAAAGCCAAAAAGCACGCCGCCGCCCTGGGCCTGTGACGCCCGCGTCCGCCCCGCGCCCCCTCCGCGCCCGCTGCTCGCCCGGCCCGCGCCCTCCCTGCGCCCTGCGCCCTCCGCCCTGCGCCCTCCGCCCCGCGCCCTGCGCCCCGCGCCCTGCGCCCCGCGCCCGCCCCGGCCTCGACCTCGGCGCCCCTCGGGCCCCCCGGCGCCTGCTCCGGCTGCGGCCGCACCTGCCCCGGGGCGAGCGCGCACCTGCCCCGGGGCGCGGGGGCGGCCTGCAGAGAGCCCGGGCGCCGGGCCACCGCACAGCTGCCACCACGGACTCGCGGAGAAACAAAAAAATCCTGTTAATAAAAAATAAGCAAAAAAAAAAAAAAAAAAAAAGTAGCAAAGATGAACAAGAAAGAAAAAAAAGAGAGAGAGAGAGAGAGAGAAAGGGAACTTATTGCTATTTGGCAGAAGTCGAAATCGGAGGAAGAACCAAGGAGCAAAAACAAAACAAAAAAAAAAACAGATTTAAAAAAAAAGTATTTTATACGTTTGAAAATATGGAAAAAAAAAATAATAACCCGGACGAGAATCTTGAGAGAATGGAGAGAATGGAAGGGGGTGGGAGGGGGAGAGGGGAGTTACCAACTTAAAGTGTATGGTATGGTTTGTTGTTGTTTTTCTTTTTTTTTTTTTTTAATGGGCTCCCCCCAAAAAAAAGGGCAAAACAGAAGGAAGAGGTATACTTATTTAAAGAATTAAGATTTTAAAAGTGCGCAGCTGGGAAGTTCACAGGTTTTGAAACTGACCTTTTTCTGCGAAGTTCACTTTAATACAAGAAATTTGATAAGAGAGGCGGGCCTCCTTTTACGTTGAATCAGATGCTTTGAGTTAAAAAAAAAAAAAAACACCACGGATGGAAGAGTAAGAAGAGGGAAAGACAGTATCAAAACGAGGAGAGGAGAAAAATGATATTAACACAAAAAATGTTGCCGCAGACAATGATTTCTCTGAGAAATTATGACAGCAGCACTGTCCAGACTGCTGACCGTAGCTCCGGTTTTGCATGTTCCTTGTATTCCACTGATGGCGTCCGTCCCTCTGCTCCCTGCTTTGCTCACGTGCACTTACTCCATTTTCATCTTCAGTACGAAAAACAATACCGAAAGCATCTGGAAATTGATATATGTCAAATCTATAATTTTTTCGCCCCGTCTTTGATCCTGTCGGACAAAAGAAAAAGGTCGGAAGGGGAAAAAATTTACACTCTGTCCCAAGAAGATGGAGGTGGGCAGAAAATGTGGGGGAAAGGAAAAAGAAACGAAGACCAAATGAAATAATAAAGGTACAGCGCCTCCAAGGCTCCTGGCACACAGTAGGCGCTCAATCAGTGTCAGTCCCCTCTCCTCCCTCCTTTCTTGTATTCCCTCCTGCTGATTTCCTGACGTCCCCGTTTGGGAACCTTGCTTTACTTCCCCCTCTCTATCCTGTCACACTCACCTTAAATAATACCCAACTCCATACAGGCAGTAGGTTTGTGTAAAATATGTTGATACACACGAACAAAGTTTATTTTGGCTATGATGTGTGAACTGATGGTTGACTTTCAACATTTGCATTTTATCTCACAAAGGTGTATATTCAAGTAATTTTTTTTTGTTTCAATTCATGTAACTATTTAAACTGGGGTACCCTGGACTAAGCAATCTGTATCCCAATCACTAGAAAGCCGCCTTAGTCTTGTTTTTTTGTTTGTTTTGTTTTGTTTTGTTTTCTAATTTACAAAAAAGAGGAAAAGCTCTTTTGACTGAACTTTGGTATGCGGTTGAGCTTTGTAACTATTTGTTCTCCATGAAAACAAAGTTATTTATATTTGCCATATTTTTTCTAGTGTATTAAGTTATTTTAAACAGAAGAAGATGCTGTTATTTCATGATGTGTTGTTGGTACAAAATGTTTCGATTTCACCTCTGTTAAACCTTTTAAATAAGTGCCAAGTTATTAATTGAAGACACTTTGCGATCAATTGAATGAAAATAGTATTGTTTCATTTGATGGGGTTCGCGTCATCTTTGTTCCTGTTCCTATTAAACTATCCGGGATAGTCTTTCCTTCTTCCTTTTTGATTAATGTGTACGTATCTCTCTAGTACATCAGCTCAGGAAAGCGCCGGCCTCTGCTGCTCGCTGCAGCTCTTAAGGGCGGTGAGTGCAGGCCGCGGGGCTCCCCGCCGCTTGGAGCTCAACCCCCACCCCCTTTATTTACCCACCCAGCATAGACGCCGGATTGATTTTACACCAAATCAATAAGGGAACAGATAATATGTAAAATAATACAGAATAGACTCCCCACCTCATTTCACCGTCGCAGTTTTCCGGGGAACAGTCTGGGGGGAAAGGGAAATGGGATCACACGGTGCCAGATCTCCGTAGGTTAATTGTGGCCTAAGGGACCCTGCGCCCCAGGTCGACCCCCCCCCCCAAGGGAGTGATGAAGGTTTGGGGGAGAGTAAAAGGCAGGGCGGGTCCCCCTCCTCCCGCTCCGCTTTAGCCCTTGGGCCCACAGAGATGTTCGTCGGTTAAATTTAGGGAAAACCAGAAAAGCAGGGGCCGAGTGTGGGACCCCGGGGTCGCCCTCCCCTGCCCCCTTCGCCCGGGGAAATCTCACTGCAAACCCCGAAGGCGCTGCCCGTTTAGGGGGGTGGAGACCGTGGAGACGCGCCGGGCCCGGCCGGGGGACCCTCCACGGAGACCCGGGTGTCGCGAGCATCCCGGGGCCCTCGGGCGCGGGCGCACACCGGACCCCCCCCCCCCCCCCGGCCCAGGCCCTTGCAGGTGCTCGGGTGAGCTGCGCCCTGGGAGACCCGGGGGCTCTCCAGCTTCTCGGCCTCGGCCCGCGAGGCTCCCGGGCGACAGGGCGCGGGGCTGTCGCCGTCCCGGTCCCCGTACGGACACCTGCCCGGCCGCGGTGCCCTGCAGCCTCGGGGCCTGGAGGGGTCGGAGGGGTCGGAGGCCGCGGGGCCTGGGCCTGGGAGTGCGCCGGGGTCCCCGCTGTCCCCGCTGTCCCCGGGGTCCCCCTCTGTCCCCGCCTGTCCCCTCCTGTCCCCAGGGTCCCCGCTGTCCCCTCCCGTCCCCGCGGCTCAGCGCGCGAAGCCCGAGGTCCGGACGCGCGGGGGCGGGGCGGGGCGGGGCGGGGCGGGGCGCGCGGCCTCGGTGGGCCTGGGGGGCCGGGACGCTCCCCGGGGCCGCGCGGGGGGCGGGGGCGGGGGCGGGGGCGGGGCCGGGGGGGCCGCGGGGACCCTGGAGCCAACACGCGGAGGTCCGGGCCCCGCCGCCCCGCGGCCCCCCCCCCGCCGTCCTGCCCCCGCGGCCGCTCCGGGGCGCCCACCGAAGTCCGCGCTTGGAACCCACGCGAGGCCCGACGGGCGCGTCGCTGCGCTAGGAACTCAGTGACCAACGAGACAGAGACAGAGACCCGCGGCTCCCTCCATCCCCGGGGCTCCCCAGGGCAGAACCTTCCCCTTAGAAGAGGCCACCGGGCACCAGCCGGCGAAGGACCTGGTGCCACCGGAGGGCCTGCGGGATCCTGGGGGATCCCAGGGGGATCCTGGGGCGATCCCAGGGCCTGGGGGATCGTGGGGGTTCCGAGGGCCTGGGGGACCCGAGGGGGATCCTGGGGGACCCGAGGGCCTGGGGGATCCAAGGGGGATCCTGGGGGATCCAAGGGCCTGCAGGATCTGAGGGGGATCCTGGGGGATCCGAGGGCCTGGGGGATCCAAGGGCCTGGGGGGTCCAAGGGGGATCCTGGGGGACCTGAGGGCCTGGGAGATCCAAGGGGGATCCAAGGGGGATCCTGGGGGATCCAAGGGCCTGGGGGACCCAAGGGTCTGGAGGACTGAGGCCTCTGCTTGGAGCCAACTGATAAGCGTCTATTCTGAGTGTTGTCGTCCCCGCCCCCCAACCTAGAACTTTGTAGCTCCTCAGATGGTAATACTTTAGTATAACACAGTGCTCAGATTTCGGATCTATTTTGATTTCTGAAAAATGCCTTTTTGGCTTCGGTGACATGGATCCTGTTATTTTTTTTTTTTTTTCACAAATCAGTTTACATCATAAATTGCAAACATTTGCAATAAGATCTCAAGATTGTTTATTCTACGTAACCTCAAGCACTTGACTATGTTAAACACCAGCACAGAAACTCTGTGAAATCAGTTTAATGTGTGTGAGGGAATTAAGGGATCACTCCTTTTCATCACATAAACAAAGCATTTAAGATTGTTTTCATTGTCAGTCTCCCAATTTTTAAACAGTCTTACAAGGGACTATTAATTCTAGAGTCATTCTGTGAAAAGAATTACTAAAGTTGTATCCTGCTTTAATTAAATGTTTCTGGGCAGAAGAAAATGGTATTCCACATTGGGAAGTGGGTGATTGTGTTTAATGTCACATTATTTTAAATTATTTTAGTTCAAATGTAAATAATGTATGCTAAATTTCAATGGGGGGGGAGTCTGAAATGGTTTCTTATGGTGCCATCAGAACAGTTAGTCAGAGTGCATTAAAGGAGCATCACAAACCCAGAAATAATAAATACGTCATTGTAATGAGAGTGTTAACTTACGGATAATTTATTCAAGGTAGTTTCTACATTTCAGATGGAATCTCTTATTATGACCTGCCTGAGTACTCTGATGCTTGTTCTTCAAAATCTAATTTATATAGGCTCAGAATATACATAATTCATAACTCCTGTTGATATATGTATACACACCCCGAATTTTAAACCTTTACAATATGTTTGCATGTATACTAGCATGTTTTCAAGCTGACTGAAATAAAAACATAAAAAGTGTTAAACATCATATTGAAAGCAAGTGCTTGTCCTATGTGTGGAGAAAAAGTAGTGGAGAATTAGAAATTAAAAAGGATTAGATAATTTTCAAACTCAGATATACAGTGAACACTGAAATATTTCAGACAGGGAACATTCCTGTATGAGAAATATGGAAATTTCCAAGAAAGACTTACAGATGTGAGCTTATAACACTTCTGATGCCCAGGCGATCCTTTCATGTCTCTAATTCATAGAACAAAAAATCCTCAAGTCTTGGGGTATTTTGTTTTGGGTATTTTATGTGTCAGTCAAGGTAACCATCGCATATGCCTTCAGTACGGGAAAATTTAGTATAGTACTTACATGGAGCTCTATTGGCATGAAGAAAGGTTTTAGAATATAATCAAATAAATCACACAGGGAGGAGTAAACACATTTCCCCGCCTTGTTAAACAACCACTCACATGTCCTGAGCAAGGATCTTTGTAGATTCTTATTCAAGCAGAAGAGAGCAGAACAAGTTAAAGGCACAGACTCCATAGCCAGACTTTCTGGATTCAAACCTCACTGCCGCCGTTTACCAGTTTTGCGAGTTTGGATGAATTAAGCTCTTCAGTTTCCTCATCTGTAAACTAGGGATAAAAACAGCACCTATTTCGCCGGGATATTAGGAGGATTAGATGAGTTAGTATTTGTAAAGCCCTCGCACATGTATATATGAAGCAATATGGGACATTTATCTTAATAGGAAGATCAATAGGCATCGATTCTTGTAATAAAGCCTTAGAAGAAGAAAATAAAGCAGTGCAATACAAGGAATGAGCACTTTTCTGTTGTGGGCCAGAGGAAAACATCACCTGTTAGTTTGTGATCCTGGCTAAGTGCTTAGCCTCTGCCAGCCTCACGTGGACGAGGTGGCAAAGGTCACAATGTAGTTGGGGGCGTCCCCGTCAGAGCAATGTATAGGGTGCATGGTGCCATGCGCATGACAGTCCTGTTACTCTGCTCTGTGCAGCTAACACGGTGAAATGTCAAGCATGACCCTTGCCCTCAAGGGGCTGACCATCGAGGGGGAGACGGTTCCCAGCCCCCCATGATGGTGCCACGAAGCATGCGCTAACTGCACTTGCTTAAAGGCATTTAGACACTTTATGTGCAACTGAATGGCCGTGCGACACATGTGGGGCCTGTTGTCCTGGGTCTGGAAACGGGATCTTTCTTGGAAACGAGTAGCCTTATAAAGGAATGGTGGAGCGACACCCAGAGGTTAAGAAACACACTTTGTTAGAATTAAATGCGTACCACATGTTGCCAGGGTCTGTGTTCTGTAGGCCCATCTGTGTCTTCTTAGGCTGCCCGTGTTCGCAGAGCATGAGCAGTAAAATGCCAAACGATGCAGAGCCAGCTGACCAACCGTCTTTAATAGCAGTTTGAAAACCCATAAAATACAAAGAAAGGAATATTTATTTAATTATTATTATTATTATTATTAGGACCTGTAGAATTAACAATTGAGTCCTCGTTACAGATTAAATGAAGAGGACCTTCCTTCCAATGCCTGAATTTCGATATATCACACTTGCCTCGTATTTTATATAGTATCTATTAAGAGCTCAGAGCACTTTTTACACATCTTCACTTGGGAGTCCGTGTGATATCATGGTATATGACTAATCTTTTTTTTTATATTACAAATTTATTAAACTTCAAATGAGCACAGTTATTTTCTTAACATGTTTTATGATTATTGATACTTCTTGCAAGGGAGCATGATGTCAAATGTAACACTGTATTTATGGAAAAAGAGGGCTTCTTCAAATGATCATTACAAATAATTTAAGCAAAAGTTAAAGAATTTGTGGCCTTAGGAAAATTAGTGGCCTTTGCAGAAGCAGCTGTGTCAAAGGAACAAAATTAACTTAAATAAGCCACTCCAGGTGTTAACATTAGGGGAAACTGGGTGAAAAGCCTATGGGAAGTCTGTATTAGCTCTGCAACTCTTGTAAATGTAAAATTATTCTAAAATAAAAATGTGATTTTGAAAAAAAAAAAGTCACTGTTTCCTGTGGAAACTCCTTCCGATTCTATTTCATTGACTCACCCAACGTTTAGGGAGGTGCTACTATGTAATGTCCTAAGTTCCCGGGAGAGAGCAGGACCATCGGCCTTGGCCTTGCAGAGCTGGCATTCTGCTCCAAGTGGAGGGAGCAGGGAGGCAAGTCTGCAGGCGGCGTAGCAGACAAGTCACTGGGGGCGCAGATGAACCTTGGGAGTCGAAACCCTAACCCCTAACCCTCGAAAGACCAAACTCCAACCCCAACTCCTAACCTCTAACCCTTACCACTAACCCCTAACACTAACCACTGGGAGACCAAACCCTAACCCTAACCCTAACTCCTAACCTGTAACCCTAACCCCAACCCCAACCTGTAACCTCTAACCCTTACCAACGAACCCCTAACACTAACCCTTGGGAGACTAAACACTAACCTGTAACCGTAACTCCTAACCTGTAACCCTAACCCCAACCTCTAACCCCAACCCCAACCCCTCACCTCTAACCCTTACCACTAACCCCTAATACCCTTGGGAGGCCAAACCCTAAACCTGTAACCCTAACCCCAACCTCTAACCTGAACCCCAACCCCAACCCCCAACCTGTAACCCTTACCACTAACCCCTAACACTAACCCTTGGGAGGCCAAACCCTAACCCCAACCCTGACCCCAACCCCACCACCAGGCGTCCCAGCACATCGCCCCAGTCCAGGGCTTTGCATGGGGAAGCCACCAAGTCCCCCCCGCCGTGGGTGCCCACCCATGGATGCCCGCCCTCACCCCACCAGCATCATCCCGCGGGAGATGCCCGCCGCCCAGCAGCACCTGAGGCCCGGGAGGCCGGGCATACACCCGCCGACACGTCTACACCCGCTATTCGGGTTCAACTTCCCGCAGGTGCTCCTTGCCCGCGATGGAAATCTCACCAGAAGTGACGAGCGCTCTTTTGAGGCCGACTTTGCAGGGTTCAGGTCTCAACCTTATCAGCAATTCATTAGATGTGATGTTTCAGGGAGTCTCTTAGCTCCAGACCCGGTCCCCACCTCCTGCAGGTGGTCTTAGCATCTAATAAAATAAGGCGGGTGAAGGGCCTGGCTCCTGGAGGTTCTCTGCTAAGGTACGTCTGGGCTTCTCTTACTTTTCTTTCACGTCATTGTCGCACGGAGAAGAGTTTGAATTTACCTGTCTGTACTTAGAAACAGTAGGAAAGTACTGGGAGGTGCTGTGCACATTTACTTCCATTCCTCATATGGATGAATATTGAGTATGTGCATGTACAGTGTGTGGCCTGGAGTTTGGGATACGACTTTCTTCAGATCTTGCAAAGCTTTTTTTGGATGAAATTTTTGAAGGACTGGGGAGGCTGCCTGGCCCAGTAGTTGAGCGTCTGCCTCTGGCCCAGGACGTGACCCCGGGGTCCTGGGATCGAGTCCCGCCTCTGGCTCCCCACAGGGAGCCTCCTTCTTCCTCTGCCTGGGTCTCTGCCTCTCTCTCTGGGTCTCTCATGAATAAATATATAAAATCTTTAAAAAATAAAAAAATACATTAGAAATAAAAGCATAAGCTGAGAACATTAAAAAAAGAAAATTTTGAAGGACTGTAACTTTAGAGCTGCCTTTCTGTATAGAATAGAGAAGGTTCAAAAAAAAACACACACACACAATAGAGAAGGTTCTTTCTCCCTGTTAACTCGAGGGCATTCCTAATACAAGGATTATCCAGATTGTCTGACCTTCAGGCCTCTATATTCCAGAACGTCAGCATACAAATCAAGACGGGGCCTTAACTCTCTAGTCACTTTGATATTAGATTGATTGTCCTTCCGTTTACTTATTTATTTTTTATGCTTCCGTGCTAAGGAAGAAGAAAATAAACTACCCTTAAAAACGATTTCAAAAGTCTATCAACCTATCCAAATTTTCAGAACTCACGCTACATTGTGTTGTGTATGCATCTATTGGCATTTAGTGGTTTAAAATGGAATTACCTGGTTTGAGGGCTATATATTTATTTACTGAAATTCTCACTTGTCAGCAGTTGGGTTTCTTTTGAGGCTTATGTAGTCTCCCTAAAAACTTAGTCTTGGGGATCCCTGGGTGGCTCAGTGGTTTGGCGCCTGCCTTTGGCCCAAGGCACCATCCTGGAGTCCTGGGATCGAGTCCTGCATTGGGCTCCCGGCATGGAGCCTGCTTCTCCCTCTGCCTGTGTCTCTGCCTCTCTCTCTTTCTGTGTCTATCATGAATAAATAAAAATAAATCATTAAAAAAATAAAATTAAAATAAATAAAAATAAAAACTTAGTCTTGCCCGATGCTCATTTAAAAGGGTCTAGGACCCCGTCTGGGAGAGTTTTGAGTCCAGACCTCCTTCCAAAACTTTTTAGACAAGTGGAATGAGGTGGAACTAGGCATCAAAGGAAGGCTTGGAAAGAGAGACTGGCCCTGGTCCTCCAATTGCCTTGGGAGTAATAGGAAAGTGTGATAGAGTAAGGCTTCCCCAAAAGTGTCTGCGTCCTAATCACTGCAATACATAAATATGTTACATGGCAAAGGGAAGGGAAGATTGCAGTGGAATTAAGGTTGCTAATCAGCTGAGGGAGAGTATCTGGGACCATTTAAGTGGGCCCATTGTGATTAGAAGGGTTTTTAGAAGTAAAGATGGGAGGCCAAAGCAGAGACTCAGAGAGACAGGACCAAGGAAGGAGAGCAAGCGCGCAGCACGGCTGTCTCTGAAGCTGGAGGCATCAAGGAAAGCCGTGGCTCTAGGAGCCGGGAGAGGCAAGGACAGGGATTGCCACAGGCAAATGCGGCCCTGCCCACATCTCCATGTCAGCCCAGTGAAGTCGGTGTTGGGCTTCCAGCCTGCGAGCTGAGAGATAGTCAACTTGTGTTGTGAGGCACTAAGGTTAGGGAAATGTATTACTGCAGCTAGAGGAGACACCTCTAGGAGTTTCTGAGCTATTTGTATGTGTAAAAGCCTCTGGGGGGCCTTCTGGGCCTGCTCAGGAGCAAGAGTCCCCCCAAAACTCAGGGCTGGGAATGCTTTGCCACACCCTCGAGCATGCTCTCCCTCCGGCAGACAGACCCTCACAGGCCATCCAGCAGAGTCCCGCACAAATCTCTCTTCTTATAAAACGGAGCCTATAGAAGCAATCTGCAAAATCGCGTGTTTTCCCGCATGAAACGTTAGTCAGCAATGAAAATCTTTTATTCTCCTTTGTCGTCTTCTCGTTATTATTTACTTTTTTTTTTTTTTTTTTTTTTTTAGTATTCAATGTAGAGGAAAGGACCATTAGTTTCAAGCTCTTGAAGTTGTTTGCTAATGCACTGCAAGGGAACAGCCTGAGCAATTTGAGCTTGTCTGTCAAGTTGGCCAAGGTGGAGAGTAATGTGGTCTGGGGTTCCCAGAGCCCATTGGACCTTTGACCTTTTCTGTTGAGACTATTGATCTAGGTTAATAGTCAGCACCCGTTGTGCTGTTGGAGGAGTTGTGTGCCTGTGTGTGTGATTCCTCATTGAGTACAAATGAGGCTCTGACTAACTCAGAGGGTAATTGGTCCTTTTTGTAGTTCTCCAAGATCAGGGTGGAGAATTAGAATAGATGGGTCCTGACAGGCAGGGGAAGATTCATTTCTAGTGTGTTTGCAGTTGTATCAGTGACACGGCAGTGGACGTGGGCGTGGAGCTGATTCTACCTTTCACGCCATGGACTAGCCTCACCAGAGCTGCCCATGGAGTCGAGTGCGGCCAGGAAGGGCCGGATAACGTAACTTCTGAGGTGGGTGGAGCAAGGAGGTGGGGGTAGCCCTGATCCACCACCTGTATGCCCTGCCCTGCCCACCACCTTCGTACTTTCATGCCATCTAATTGGGTACAGGATGAGCTACACAGCAGGTCAGTGAACTGAATAAATAAAGAAGCGTGGTCACACTCTGACCTACTGAAATGCAGGCTACACAGCGGGGAGAAAATTCTCCTCAACGGTGTCAATTCCCATGACCGTCCCCTCTCTAGCCCTTCCTTACTTGGGGGAGATGTTCTCTTTTTCTACTCACTCTCGGAGAAGCGTTTATGTTGTTGTCTTGAGCAGCTTCCCACCTCTCCCAGCGCATCCTTCTATCCTCCTCCGATCCTCCTCCCGTCTTCCAAGTGACTCATTCTAGAAGTCTAGCTGCACGTGACTCCTTCATTCACTCACCCAGCAGATACTCATTAAAAACCTACTATGTGCCTTGGACTCTGTCCCCCTTTCTACTTTCACTTGTCAGAACTATCCTGCTCCGACTCCCCCTTGGAGTCTGACATTGTGGAAGGCAGTGGTAGCTGAAAGGGAGGGAGGGGTACGGTTGACATGGGATGGGGACGGGATGCAGGGCAAGGGGTAAGTGCTAGAAAGACTAGAGAAAGGGGGATGAGTAGGTTGGCTAAACTTAGGAGACCTTTACTCACCGAGCCCTGTGACATCCACATATCACATGCTCCAACAGTTGCTTTAGTGACGAACAAACCTTGGAATGATTTGGGATGCTTAATATATATATAATACATATATATATTATATGCATTCTTTTTTTAAAGATTTCATTTATTTTATTTAAATTTTAAATTTAAATTTTATTTTTAAGATTATATTTATTTATTTGAAATAAATATTTTACTTATTTATTCATTTAATTAATTAATTAATTTATTTATTTGACAGAGAGAGAGAGAGAGCACACAAGCAGAGGGAGCACCAGGCAGAGGGAGAGAGGGAAGCAGGCTCCCCACAGAGCAGGGATCCCGACGCGGGGCTCCATCCCAGGACCCCGGGACCACGACCCGAGCTGAAGGCAGACACTTAACTGACTGAGCCTCCCAGGCACCTCTCTCCATATACACATTCTTAAACATATTTTTGAATCTTAAGGAGAGAAAACCAATTACAGTTAAAGTTCAAAGTATTCAATAAACAGTTGAGCATCTGGTGTAGGCCCGGCGCTGATAGTTAATGAGAGATAGAGGGAGACGCAAATGGTCAGGGGAGGTAGGGCACCTTGGGACTATCTGCAAAGCTCGGAGGGGAGGTAGGCTTTTAGGGGGAAGCAGGCGGCACCATGGGGGGCACATCCGGGCGGGCGTTCAGGAAACGCACAGACTGGAGACTCACATTTCCTTCTTAAAAAGACAAATAACACTTGGCAATACTCCAATTTTCTTTCCTAAATTATATCTCCGTGCTAATAATGATATAATACGTAATTAGGACAAATGCATACATTCTTTAATTTATTCATGACTCCCCCCCCATTCTTCTTTTCCTCCTTCTGATTTTGTTTTTCTTTGTGGTTTAGGTAACTGGTTTACTGATGCTCCTCTAATATATCCAAATCTAAACCTTTTGTTTCCGTTTATCTCCTCTGCATTCACTTTTTAAAAAAATTTTTAAGTGATTTTATTTATTTGTTAGAGACAGAGAGGGCAAGCAGAGCAGTGGGGAGGGGCAGAGGGAGAAGGGGAAGCAGACTTCCCGCCGAGCAGGGGGCCTGATGTGGGGCCAGGCCCTGAGCCGAGCTGACGGCAGGTGCTTAAACTGACTGAGCCACCCCCGCACCCCTGTATCTGGGGTCACTCCTTTATGTGGGTGCTTGCAGGTTACACCTTTACCTTCCTATATCTGCTTTTTATTCTTCTCTGCTAAGATTCGCTCATACTGCCGCAGGTCCCTGTGCCTCACTGGCTGCGAACAGTGCCCCGGGTTCAAATACCAATGTATGCACCTGCTCTCCCACAGACGGACACCTGGGCTATTCCTAGGCCGATGGAGAATGCTCTCAAAGTCATGAGGCTGCACGTAATCACCGAAAGGCTGAGTCAGGGGAAGAGGAGCAAGGATTGAGGCCCGGGAGCTCCGTCTTTAGGAGCTGGGGGAGAAGGGCGGAGAGCAGCAAACGGACACTGAGGATGGCCTCCCCGCACGATGGGGAGAAAACCAAGGGAGCCCGGGGTCTTGGGGGCCCCGCGCAAAAACGGGCATCGAGAGGAAGTGAGGACTGAGAAGCCACTATTGTCCGGGTCGTTGGTGACCCCGATAAGGCGGTGCGGGCCGAGTGGCCGAGGCCCAGGCCCTTGGAGTGGGAGCAGGCCCTGCCCCTCTTCTCTGAGATCCTCGTCTCCCCCTCCTCAAGCCCATCCTTCATGTCACGGCCCCTAATTACCTTCCTAAAATCAAGGTCAGATCACGGGACTCCCTGACATGTTTTTGGGAGCTGCAAACTGCGTGCCGAGCCGCGCTCGGACTCCCCAGGGTGACCCTAAGGTGCCGTCCCCGCCTGTGCCTGCGGGCCGCCCTCCTGTCGCCGGCGGTCCCCGACCACCCTCCCGGAGCCGAAGCCGGCCTCCCTGACGGCGCCCGCAGGCCCTGTTCCTGTCGCGGGCCCTGCGCCCTGGGCCACCCAGCTGGGCCCGGGGGACCTGGGTGGGGCAGCAGGACCTGGGGGGGCAGCAGGCCCAGGAGACCTGGGGTGGGCAGCAGGTGCATACATTGGTATTTGAACCCGGACCTGGGGGCGGGGGGCAGCAGGCCCTTATCGGGGCAGCCCTGGCAATAGTCTGCAGCTCCTCCAGATGTTCTGCTGGACACAGACCTTGGGTCCCGGACGGTGGCTTGAGGTTTGGCAGTAAGTGTGCTGGAGAAGCTGGGGAATATAAATTTTTATGACAAATGAAGTGTGGGGGAAACTTGAGCGTGGCTGTTTTGCGATGACCCCTTGTCTACTCTGGCTCACAAGGGCACCAAAGGTCACGGGTGGGGTTCGCTGCAGGCAGTTCCAGACATGAATTCCCCAAAACATTTTGCACGGCGACAGTATTGGGACTAAGGCTGGCTTCTAGGGTGGCGACTTCAAGGGACGAGATTCACTTGGATCTGTAAGTTCTGGTATCTGGGTTAAAAAAAAAAAAAGAAAAAAGCAAGCCAGTATTCTTCTCTTGTAGTCACATCTTATTTTCCAGAGTGAATTTTTACATGCTAAAGTCCACATTATCTCCCGAGTATTTAAATCCTTTCTTTGTGACTTTATGACTTTCAATTCTTTCTTTTGTAAGCATTGTCTTTCAAGGCAGCAGCACTTGAAAATTCTATTAAAATTGTTTATTTAAAAAAAAAAACTATTCATAAGACCATTAACCAAGACCAGATTTAACACCAATTCCAGTGGCTGATCCCTACCCCAAATGGATATATGGCCATTTGTTATGATCTTTTGTTTACTGATTTTCAAGCAGTTTTCAATCTGTGTGACACTGATCAGATCCAAGCCAATTTGGACTAATTTTTCGAGTCACTTTTCATGAAGCAGTGCATCAAATGCTTTACAAAGTCCAAATGTGTAACATCTGCTCTCCTTTCCCTGATAATTTTACAGTTCTCTCAAGAAGTCAACCGCCTTATCAAGCGCGGAATGTGTTTTATAAGTCTCGGTTATTATTGCCCATGATTCTCTCACCTTTTAGAATTTCCTTTCTCAACTTTATTTGCCAAGTCTTGATAAAATACTTATTAGTTAGCCATCTGATACAATTATTCTTCCAGTAGTAACACGTTGTGACTCCAGGTTCACTTGGATTAGATCTATATATAATCTTTTCAGTTGTTATGATTTAAAAGATGCAAGCAATAAAATCTGTGTTAGTCATTTTTGTTCATATCCTGGGAGAGATGTTATTCAGACTTGATGATTGCTATATGTTTTGAGGTTTGAAGTATTCACTTACCTGCTCTTTGTCATTAGCTTTTTTTTTTCCCTATGTGCATTTTACAGTTCCCCATCTCTACCATATGTTAAATGGATATTACGCTTGCAACAGCGTGCCTTACAGAACAGGGAAGTGGCTGTGCACGTTCAGTAAGTCGACTCAGGCAGCCTTGGATAGAGATTGAAGTTCTTGACGCTTCCATCATCTCATTGATGTAGGTGAGCAGAGTTTAATAACATTTGCTTTCGAGGGTTTGGGGGTAATTGCTATGTACATAAACGGAGAAAAGTTTGCTTTATAATTAGTTTTTGAATCAAATTCAAGAAGATTCCATGTAAATAATGCATTTTTTATGAGTTAGGCCCCGAGGTCATTGTGTTTACTGATAGAGTTCAGTTAATTGAATAAATATGAAGATCTTGTATTGAGTCCCCTCGCATTGGTTAAAAGGTAGTGTTCCGATATCTTATTAACTTCTACACGTAAGTTACTGAATTAATAAACCGTATGAGAATATAATGATTCTATTTGATAGAATCACATAAATGAAGACTTGGTTATGATTTATCAAGGATTACTCAAGGATTAATTAACTGACAGCTAGAACTGCTACTTTCGACATTCTCAAATTTCCTTTGGTTAATCTTATATGCATTATAGATTAGTCAGTTTCTCCCTCTTTATATAAAATATTTAGCTTTTGAAGTGTTTTGACATATGGTAAACTTCAATAAGAAGGCAGACTTTTTCAGTTTCGAGAAATGTAAATATATCATTCTGTAAGAAATTCCAAAATGTTGGCTATGGGACAATGGAAACCACATGTAGTTTTCTCCCAATCTCAATATACAAGTAACTGCTTTCAACACATCTTTTCTGTCTCCAGTTTTAATATTAACTACTTGATTAAATGTTAAACAGAGCAAAGGCCATTCTTGTCAGGCGTCACTAATATTCATATTTTTTCCAGAGGATGGAAAACATTTATTTTTGAATATTTACCACTCTTTTGTTGCTCAGTGACGACTGGTAGTGGAATTCCGCTTCTCTATAATTTTAAATTCTCGAGTTGGGATTCACTGGCTGAATAAAAGCTATGGTGTTTTGTTTTTAATTACTAAATAGCAATTTTACATTTTTACTGTTAGAGCCACAATTTAGGATACCAGTTTTGGAAACAGATTCAAAACTTTTTCTTAAATCCAGGATAGAATTCTTCTGTTTTCAATGTTATATTTATAGATATTATAAATGTTCTGTTCATAACATTATAACAATGCACTGCTGACCATTGCCTTGTATGTCTACAAATAAAAGAAATTATCGACATTTTAAACAGAGATGAAAGGAATTCACATTTGTATAGCTCATGCTTTTCTAAATTTAAAATTTGATTTCACCTAAAAGGTAAATCTAAATCTAGAAAGTTTTTTCTAAGGGTAAATGATTCAAAGTTAGTAGGACATAGTTTATAAATGAATGTACATGCCTTTAGAGTCAAGGCCTCCAAGTCAAGAAATGGTATTATGTTGGAGGTCAAACAGAGAAACTCAAAGAGTAAACGTGTTTAGGAGTTGCTTTCTTTGTATAAATATTTAAAATGATGCATCAATATATATATCAAACAAAGAAGAATGCATTATTCTTTGTGAATAAGTAAAATCCAAAGTTTGCATTTTGCACCATAAAAATATGGTGACTCTGTTTCTCAAGATGCTGATCATATACGTGAAAGTTTTTTAAAAAGTCAGTTTTCTGTGTAGTTCTAAGTTTCTTAATTTACAGCGATACATTTCTGTTGCTCTCTTGTTATTTACAGATGTATATGTGTTGTTTAAAATTTTTCTATTTCAGGACACCTGGGGGGCTCAGCGGTTGAACTACCTTCTGCTCAGGGCGTGACCCGGGGGTCCTTGGATCGAGTCCCGCATGGGGTCCCCGCAGGGAGCCTGCTTCTCCTTCTGCTTGTCTCTGCCTCTCTCTCTGTGTCTCATGAATAAGTAAATAAAATCTTAAAAATTTTTTTCTATTTCTATTAAATTTATGAATCATTGACAAAGACATGGAAATACTATTAAATCAATACATTGTAACAGATGACTTGTATTTCTGAAATTTTAGAATTATTTCCTAATTAATTATGAGCTAATGCACTTTATTTTTCATTTTTTATATTTTTGTGGCTTAGGCCCAGCTGGGAGAGCACAAGATCACCACACAGATTGAACTAAAGCACTTTAAAAGAAGATTATACAAATAGCGTGAATAGATACGGTCAAATGAGAGGTTGAATATGGGCTGAGAGCTTTCTGATTTTTAAATAGAAAGTAAGTGAAAATTTGTGTCACAAAAATATTTCCATCTTTATGATATAAAACACGGGCAACCTTAAGATAAAATAATATTTGTCTATGCCTTTTTTAAACATCAGAGGATTCTTTATGGATGGTGGATGAGCAACAACTCTGTTCTAATTACTTCACCAGACAAATTCATTCACTCTGGATTATTCTCAATCAAGATGTTTTTCTAGGACTTCGGACTAAATGCATCCTCCTTGTGACGTTAGCCTATTACTATTTATATCAATACTCACGTACCTTGTCATTTGTTTCCCTCTTCTGTTCTTACTGCTTTCAGCCATTTATCTATGCTGTGGAGGGAGGGTAGGATTGTGATGTGAAACGAGGATGGCATTACTGTGTTTTGACCAGAATAATTTGGAACTTTTTGCCTTCACGCTTTTCAAAGCATAGGTTTTGTCAAGATGTCAGGTCCGGTCACATCAATGAAGAAAGCAGCTTGTAAGTGATCAAAACTTTATTCTTATGAGATGTTTTGTAAGATGTATGTTGCCGCAAGGAGTTAGGTGAGACTCAAGGTGTTGATCAAGTCTAAGAAATACATTTTCAAGTAGGATATCCAAAATAAAAATAACAGTACATCTTAGGCTTTCTAGTACCTTTCAAAAAATAGACTCACATGCATTACTGCCACACTCATCTTCATATCATTAATTTGTTTTAAGTACATAAATTTAGAGAGATATATAAATATGTATATGTATTTATAGAGAGAGCGTGAGCAGGAGGTGGGGGAGAGGGGCCGGGGGAGAGAGAATCTTAAGCAGGCTCCATGCTGGCACAGAGCCTGATGAAGGGCCTGATTTCATGACCCTGAGATCGTGACTTGAGTCAAAATCAAGAGTCAGATGCTTAACCGACTGAGCCACCCAGGTGCCCCTAATTTGTTTCATGTATTGAATCATTCAAAATCATTTGGTTTTAAACTAATAACTTTGAGAATAATTATTCTTTCTGTCCTAGGTAAGATATATAGGTATTTGAATCAAATTGGTTGAAATCAAAAGAAACAAAAATCTCTATTTTTCTTTGTAGAGTTTAAAGTTCTTTTATTATGTCTAGTGGTTGCTGTAAATAGACTTTCAATTTTCTTTAGCGTCTTCATAGGGTAGGGACAGGAAAAATGAAGTCCTTTTTTTTTTTTTTTTTCTCTTGCGCACCTCATTTATCTTAATAGTTAATCTTTAAGCAAAAATCTGACTGCAGCAAAATTTCTTAATTTGCAATTTAGGAGCCTCTGGGGGGTCATGTGAAGGTTCCCAGGACAAGGGGGAAGTCATATTCATTGATATGCCATTCTTACTCTCCCCTATGTGCTCCTGCTCGGGTCACCTCCACAGGTGTAAGACTAGAAGAGGCGGATGGGTAGAGAGCAGTACACAAGAAAGAGAACTCTGTGGAGTTTGGAAAATGATGGGAACGTTTGTAAAAGGGACCCACAGTTATCCTGTTTGTAAAGGACAGAGTGTGGTACCGTGCACCTTTATAGATTTAGGAGATGATGGTTGTCACTTTTGCACGTTGACTTCAAGATTTTTTTCTCTGTGGTATGCAGTACTAACGTGGAGTAAATGTATAAATTCAAAGTGTGTTTTATTTCCATTTTAATCAAGTCTCGAGTTAAAGAGTGTAAATTAGTGCCCAATTACCTATTTTGTATGCCTGTGGTATTTCCATGTTCTACTAATATGGTAATGAATCAGAATATTGATTAGATGGTTTTAAATCTCTCAAAGAATTGAATGCCATTCTCATAGATTTAAATTGTAAAGAAAATTTAAAAACATAGAGTGTGTACAGGAACTGATTTCTTTCTTACGATAGTAGTAATACACTTTTTTTGGGTAAAAACAGTACATGTTCACTGTAGAAAACTCACAACCTGTTAACTAGAGACACCACAGTTAACATTTAAATAGAAATACTTCTTGTCTCTTTTTTCTATATCTGTGTACATACATTTTTACCATATTGAGCCCATGTAGTTCAACAGGTTCTTGTGCAATAAACATAGCTTATTTAATAGTTGTTTAAAACTGAAACAAGAGTGTTGTAAAAAAAATTCCAACAGTACAGAAAAGTAAAAAGAAGAAAGTAAAAAAAAAAGTCATTTAAAACTCACCTTCTGAAAAAAAAAAACTCACCTTCTAGAGAGAATCACTGGTAAATTTTAGGGCAGTTATGAGATATGCCCCCAAATGAGGAGTTAATAATATTAATAACATTCTTCCAGATACTTGTCAATGTATAGATACTCATAAAATATTATGTACATATTGATGTTTGAAAATATACACTTTTACTCAATAATATGTGGGTATAATTCTGGGTCAAACAATAAAGGTCTATACCATAATTTTTGCTGAGTCATATTCTTTTATATAGGGAAACTTTATTTAAAAATTTTATTGTTAGATACTTATATTAATTGCCATTTTTTCTATTATAAAGAGTACTATAGTAAGTGTTCTTATAACTAAATATTTGTGTACATCTTTGATTAATTTCTTATAGCAAATCTTAGGAGTGATGTTGTTGGATCAAAGGCTGTACTTGCTTAAACTCCTACCTGCTATGTATGAAGGAGCCTATTCCCTAGAAATCTTACCAACATTGAATATTATAATTCAGTATATGTATTTACTTGCAAAGACATCTTATTTCTGTTTTATTTTGAATTTCTTTGTCTTCTACTGAGAATAAACAGTTCTCAAATTTTTATTGGCTATTTATTATTCTTCTATTGTGATTACCTATATGTATCATTTGCAATTTTAAAATACAGATATTCATCATTATGTATAAGTATATAACTCCTTTTTGTCATGTATTTGGCATTTTTCTTTAGTAATTTGCATTATACTTTTCAATTTTGTACACATTCTTTTTCAGTATATATAAAGATTATAAAGCTTTAGGTGGTTGGTTATATCAATATTTGAGTTTACGATTTTTGCTGTTTTTAAAATCATGCTTAGAAAATCTTCTCCTACTCAAAGATTATGCAACCATGTATTAAAGTTTTCTCCTAAAACTTTTGTCATTCATTTATTATGTTACCTGATTAATGTATCTGGAGCTCATTTTCATGCAAAATGTGAGATAAATCCAACTTAATTTTTTTCTGACATCACTGTATTGCCTTTGAAATACACTAATTTTTTTGAATAGTTAAATTCAGCATTCTTTTTCTTTATGGCTTTCATCATTAGTGCAAGAATTAATAAAAGCCTCCTATCTCGAGTATATATGTGTATGTATACACATATAGGTATATGTCTGTCTTTATAGTACATTTATGGTTCCATTTTTAACACTGACATCATTAATTTATCTGAAATTTATTTTTATGTATTGTGCAAAACAGTTAATTTCCCCCTCAATGGTTGGTCAGTTAAATAAATATAATTACCAGACAATTCATATTTTGCATTGATTTTAAATCTTGACTTCATCACATAACACATTCTTACAACTATTTGTGCATATTTCTGGATTTTCTGTTCTATTCCATTATCTGTTTATTCTTGTACTATTTTCATGCTTTAAAAATTATAATAGCTTTATAATACACTTAAAAAACTCATGGCTTGGGACACCTGGGTGGCTCAGGAGTTGAATATATGTCTTCAGCCCAAGGCGTGACCCCGGGGTCCCGGGATCGAGTCCCACATCAGGTTCCCCGCAGGAAGCCTGCTTCTCCCTCTGCCTGTGTCACTCCCTCTGTCTCTGTCTCTCAGGAATAAGTAAATAAAATCTTAAGATTTATTTTCAGTTTGGGGTATAGTTTAGTATTGCACTGTCCTTTTTAAAAAAAAGTTATTATTTAAATTTGAGTTAGTTAATATTAGTTTCGAGTATAATATTAGTTTCAGCTGTACAATTTTAGTGACCCAGCACTTCCACACAACGCCCAATGCTCATCACAAGGGCACATCTTTTTTTTTTTTTTAAAGATTTTATTTATTTATTCATGAGAGACACAGAGAGAGAGAGGCAGAGACACAGGCAGAGGGAGAAGCAGGCTCCATGCAGGGAGCCCGATGTGGGACTTCATCCAGGGACTCCAGGATCATGCCCTGGGCCGAAAGCAGGTGCTAAACCGCTGAGCCACCCGGGCTGCCCCACAAGGGCATTTCTTAATCCCCATCACCTATTTCACTTATCTCCCCAACTAACTCCCCTCTTCTAACCATCAGTTTGTTCTTTATAGTTAAGAGTCTGTGTTTTGGTTTGCCTTTCTTTTTTCCCCTATACTCATTTGTTCTTTTTTTTTTTTTTTTAAGATTTATTTATTTAAGAGAGTGAGGAATGGCAGTGGGAGAGGAAGAGAGAGTTTGAAGCAGACTCCACACTGAGTGCACAGCCCCCATGTGGGGCTCAATCTCACCACCCTGAGGTCGTAACCTGAGCTGAAATCAAGAGACAGACGCCCGACTGCACCGTGCAGGTGCTCCATCATTTGTTTTGTTTCTTAAATTCCACATACGAGTGAAATCATACGGTAGCTGTCTTTCTCTAACTGATTTATTTCACTTAGCTATTTTCACTTCACTCCCTAGCTTCAACCACATGTTTGCAAATGGCAAGATTTCATTCTTTTTATGACTGAGTAATATTCCATTATGTCTACATACTGTATCTTCTTTATCCATTCCTCTATTTTAATGGGCTATTTCCATACTTTGGCTATTATAGATATGGCTGTAAAAACGGGGAGGGGTGCACGTATCAGTGTTTTTGTATAGTATGTCCTTTAATTTACATTTCTTTGTAGTGATTTGGAGCATTTTTTAAAAAGTAGGCTCCATGCCCAGTGTGGAGCTCAATGTGGGGTTTGAACTCATGACCCTGAGCTCAAGACCTGAGCTGAGATCAAGAGTTGCATGCTTAAACCGACTGAGCTTTCCAGGTACTTCTGGAGCATTTTTCCTGCTTGCTGACCATTTGAGTTGCTTCAGTGTGAATTATTTACATATATTCTTAAATCTATTTTTCTCTTCAGTTGTGTCTTTTTCCATAATTGATAAACATTAACCCTTTGTCATCTGTATTGCAAATAGCTTTGCAACTCTACTATCTATTACCTATGATATATTTTATTGTGTTTTATTATATGAATCTTTAAGTTTTAAAGACACTTGCAAGGTCTATGTTTAATTTTACAGCTTCTAGATATCCTGTCTTAGTAAAAAAAAGGTCCCCTACTAGTGGCTGTACCTATAATCTCCTACATGTTCTCACAAGATATGTGTTGTTTAAAATTTTACATTTAAAAAAAATAAAAAAAATAAAATTTTACATTTAAGACATTTACTCATTTAATTTTCATATGTGGTATAAAATGAAAGTCTAATTTTATTTCTTCAGAAGTTTAGCCCATATGCCAACACTATTTTCATGAATACAAATATCACTTTTATTATATTTAAAACTTTTACGTATACTGAAATTAAATTCTGGAGTCTCTATGCTATCCCATTAGTCAATTTGTGTACCTTGTGTGAATACAATATTATGGTACGTATAATACAATACGATATTTGGACTAATACTGCAGTTATTTGATTACAAGAGTGAATGACATTCTCACACATGCAAGCATATAAGTAAATATAGTAACTTTGAGTTCTTGGGACAAAAACACTTAAGAACAAAATTCAGGCAACAAAGAAATGAATAAATAAATTAGCAAATGTGAAGTCAGGTCATAACAGAGCTCATGGGGAACATTAATTCATTAACATTAAAAAAAAACTGTGACCAAACAAGTGTGGAAAACATGTTACAAAACAATGTGTATGTAAATGTGATTAATATTGACAAAGTAGAAGGAACAAAAACAAAAAATCAGTTGAGGGCTATTTGGTGATTTGACAATAAGTATAAAATGCCATCGGCCCAGCAATTCTACTCATCCATATACATGGAACAAGTAATTACAAGTTCCATCAGTGAACAGACCGGAACACAGTAAGTATAAAACGGGTACATTTAGCCAGGTGGAGGGAGTTAGAGAAGGCTTTGTGGAGAAAGGGACATTTTAATTGAAACATAAAGGATATTCAGGAGTTAGGATGGGAGCGGGATAGTGGGTGGGGAATATTCCGTGTAGGCAAATTATGAACATGAAGGCTCTTTGCGGGGGTGAGGAGGAGGGAAAGGCCTTGCATGTTTCAGAAAGAGGCCCAGAGCGGCTGGGGCTGGAGCACGGGGCGTGTGACCCAGAGCAGTAGGCGGGATGAGCCAGGCACGAGGCCTTGAGCAGGTTGGGTCACTCCAGAGGACACTGGGAAGTCGCTGTGGGGGAAGGAAAGCGTGGGGAACCCTCCTGAGATATGTTTTGAAAAATCACCCCAACGACTGCCCTTTGAGTAGACAAGAGCAGAAGGACCAGCGGAGATGGGGCGGCTACTGCGGAGTCGGGTGAGGGACGAAGCGCTGACAGTGGAGGGAGCGATGGATGGACTCGGGGACATTGGGGCATCCGTGGGGATAAGATCTGCTGATAGATGGAGCGCAGGCAGCGAGGAGGGTGGAAGAGCCAAGGAAGGCCTGATAGGGAACCCCGAGGGCGGGGGTGGGGGGCTGCTGTGCTGAGATAGGGACTCCGTAGTGAGAAGATAAGCGGGGAGACGACGGTCAGCCTTGGACCTGTCAAGATCAAAATAGTAGGTGGCAGATATGGCCGTGGGCACACAGTCTATGGGTCAGCGTGGGGCGCGGAGACGAGCGCGGCCTTGAGATAGAGTCGGGGGCTGCTGGGGCACAGAGGCAGCTGCGAGCGCCCAGCCCAGCGGTTGCCTCCGAGTCCTAAGCTACAGAACCAGACCAGCAAACCAAATGCAGAGACACCCCGATACCCCGATGGCTGGGGTGGGGGGGCTGGGGACAGGGGAAGGGCGAGCACAGGGACCACGTCACCGTCGCCGGCTGGAGGTCAAGCTTCCTGGGGGCCCATGGAAGCTTTGCTGGTGGCGGGGGGTGGGGGGGCGACACCCATGGACGTGTCACCTGCTGTGTTGTTCACCTGAAACCAGCACGACATTTTGGGTCAAACTGTCCTTTAATTAAAAAAGAAAGGGTGCATGGTGCAGAGAGGCGGGAGTCTGGGGGCGGCAGGGGCGGCTGGGTCCTGGGGGGCGAGGGCGAGGGGTCCTGAGGAGACAGCAGGGCCCGACACGCCGGGAGGTCAGGCCGGGGCTTGCCCACCAGGAGGCCTCCGCGGGAGGCGCCAGGGCCACGCGAGGGGAGGCTATGGGGCCTGCTCCCTCCAGGCCGCGGCTGCGAGGGAGGAGACAGAGACCCGGGGCGGGGGTCCTGGAGGGATTTAGTTTTGACTTTTCAAACCGGCCGATAGGAAGGCTCCAGAAGAGCGGTTAGAGATGCAGGAGGGGAGCCACCCTGGATGCCTGGGGCCTGGCGGCGCTGGGGTCAGAGGAGGGCAGGCTGAGCACCTCCGAGCGCAGGGCTGGGCCTTGAGGGCCAAGGGGGGCTGGGGCCGAGGGCCGCGACCATGCAGGGCCTGGGCAGCCGGGGCAGCAGGAGGCCCAGAGGCCGGGGCGCCGGGCAGCTGCCGTAGGTGGGAGCAGGCTCCGGAGCTCGGGGCGCCCCCCCCAGTTACTGTCGGTGAAATCCAGGTGAGGACGCCCAGCAGCGCTCGGTTTGCGGGCCGCCTGGCACACGGGCCACAAAGCAGGGCAGGGCTGCGACGACTGGATCGTCCTGCTCGACGGTGCTGGGAAGCGGGTGTCGGGGCTAAACCCCTGGAGAGTGGGGTGCCACCCACAGTCCTCGGGCCGGGGCACCCGGACCCGCTGGCACAGGTGGCCTGGGTCAGAGGGCCCGGCCCGAGCTCCCGGACTGGTGGCTCTGCAGGAGGGGAGGGTGCGGGCGTGGGGTCGCCCAGGGTCGGGCTAAGTCCAGTTTCATTCACCACTAGGACGACCTCGGGTCAAGTCCCTGCCGGGCTCCAGGCTTCTCGTCCTCAAGGTTTCAGGTCCTGGGCGCCGTGGGATGTTGGAGGGCGCGGGGAGAGGCCGGGCAGCTCGCCCAGGGAGCGCGGCACCGGCAGCTCGGAGAGGACTCTCTGCACCCCTCCTGCTCTGTGGGGCCCGGATGGGCCACTTCTGGGGCGCGCACCAGCTCGGGTGGCCCCTGGCCAGCTGGGTGCCCCCGGCCGGTTGCAGAAGCCACGGCTGCAGCAGGTGCTCCTCGAGCTGCACCCACACGACGCTCCGGGCGCTCCTGGGCCTGCGGCCTGCTGCCCGCCCACCTGTGTGGATCCCTCCAAGCTCCTTGGAACAACTTTTCCCCTTCCTAAAACCCGCACTTTAACGAGTCTTTCTTCGGCTCAGTCAGAGGACACACGTCCCCAGAGTCCCCAGCAGGCCGCCGCCGGCCAGGGGACGCCAGGTGCGTGGTTCCTCTGCTAGGCCACCTCCCAGGGAACTCAAACGTCCTGCTTCATGAAGTCCAAAAAAATGCCATGAATGCATCCTCACTGTAAAAAATTAAAACACGAAGCCCGGGTGTAAGATGTGAAATGCCCCATTCTTTTTCTCATCCCTTCCGCTTCTTCTAGGTAACACCGTTAACACTTTGGGGAATAATTTTCCAGATGTTATTCTACGTATTTCCACACACATTGATTTTTGTATGGAGTATGTACATTCACATCTATATTTTAGATAAAAATGGGATTCTAGGACACCAGTTATTCCCAAACTGGCTTTTCTCACTTAGTAAATGTTGGAGATGTTCGACACGATGCATTTAGATCTGTCTCATTCTTTTTTTTTTTTTTAAAGATGTATTTGGGGATGCCCAGGGGTTGAGCGTCTGCCTTCAACTCAGGGTGTGACCCTGAGGGGTCGAGTCCCCGTCAGGTTCCCTGCATGGAGCCTGCTTCTCCCTCTGCCTGGGTCTCTGCTTCTCTCTCTCGTGGATGAATATACAAAATCTTAAAAAAGTAAATAAATAAAAGTAAAGACGTGTTTGTCTATCTGAGAGTGAGGGAGCGAGCGTGGTGAGGAGAGGCAGGGGGAGTGGGAGGCGACTCCGCGCTGAGCGTGGGGACTGACGCGGGCCGGGTCCCAGCCCGAGGCCACGGCCTGTACCGCCGGGCCCTCCACAGCCGCCTCCTCCTGGTTTGGCAGGTGCACGGGATCCTATCTAATCAAGAAGCAGGATTCCCATCTACGCGGAGCGAAAGCCGAGCTCCCGAGTCTCCTCCCAGTTTGCCCCCCATCAGCTGCAGCTCTTGGGGCGGCCCAGGCCTCTTCTCCTGCCGCCTTTCACCGGCTGCCTTTCCTTCTCCTTTGCAGCAGCTGCCATGTGACAGACGCGTGCAGACACCACCTCGTCCCTCGGGAGCGTGACATCCATCGGGACCAGGGATGGGCAGCAGGTGAACCTACTCAGCCAAGAGCCAGGTGGCCGACCAGCCTTGGCGCCGACTCCGGGTCACAGGCCTCCCATGACCCTGCCGGGAGCCCCCCACCCGAAGTCGCCGGTTGTCCCCGTCGCCCTGCAGGTGTCCCGGACCTCGTTTGCCCTTTTCTGCCTCTTACATGCCTGTACAGCCTGAGGCTTCGCGGCCTCCCTAAGCACATCTTGCACTACACGCGTCCTTCTGTCCCAGGCTGCGGGCAGCGTGCCCAGGCTGGCCTCTGTCGCCCCGGTGCCCAGCTCTGCTGTCACCCCACCGTGGGCCCCACTCCGCCCTCGGACAGGTCTTCCCACAGCGACACCATAAGCCCCCGGGGCTCCCCTAGCCTCGGCCTGGGAGTCCACCCTGGGGTGTTCTGCTGTCCCTCCCGCCTCGCCACGCTCCATTTGCCCCCACACTCCCCGAACTTCAGCTCCTTCCTTCCTGTCTCAGGGCGTTGGCACAAGCAACTCCTCTGACAGGGCCGCTTGCTCCGTCCACCCTCCAGCCTCCGCCACTCAGGTCCCACCTCATGTGCGTGGACACCTGTGTCCCACTCGTCCGACTCGCGTGTACCTGATTCATACCTGTTTTCCCAGGCAGGCCACATGGCCCGTCTCCGGCTTCTTCACTGCCAGGCCCACGGGGGCTTCTCGTCCAGCGTGTGCTCAACAGATGAAGACAGTCTATGCTTTGGAAGAGTAAAAGTTCTCTAAAATCCCTGCTGTGATGTGGAGCTTTTTCTCATGTGCGTGTTGGCCATGTCTGCGTCTTCCTCTGTGAAATGTCTGTTCATGTCTTTTGCCCATTTCATGATTGGATTGTCTATTTGCTGTTGAGTTGAATAAGTTCTTTATAGATCTTGGATGCTAGTCCTTTATCTGATACGTCATTTGCGAATATCTTCTCCCATTCTGTAGGTTGTTTTGTAGTTTTGTGGACTGTTTCATTTGCTGTGCAGAAGCTTCTTATCTGATGAAGTCCCAATAGTTCATTTTGGCTTCTGTTTCCCTTGCCTTCATGGATGTGTCTTGCAAGAAGTTGCTGTGGCCAAGTTCAAAAAGGGTGTTGCCTGTGTTCTCCTCTAGGATTTTGATGGGTTCTTGTGTCACATTTAGATCTTTCATCCATTCTGAGTTTACTGTTGTGTCTGATGTTAGAGAATGGTCCAGTTTCCTTCTTCTGCACGTGGCTGCCCAATGTTCCCAGCACCATTTATTGAAGAGACTGTCCTTTTTCCAGTGGATGGTCTTTCCTGCTTTGTCGAATATTAGCTGACCATTGAGTTGCTAATGAACAACTGGGAAATGAACAAGGGGTGGTGGAAAGGGAGGTGGGTAGGGGGCGTTGGGGTGACTGGGTGATGGGCACCGGGGGGGGGGGGACTTGACGGGATGAGCACTGGGTGTTATGCTATATGTTGGCATATCGTACTCCAACAACAACAAAAAAAATACAATAAAATACAATACAATAAAATAAAATAAAATATAAAATAAAATCGCTGCCATGGCCCTGCTTCAGGAAGTGATGATCTGGTGCTGAGACCTTGCGCCCGTGACACAGAGCGAGGCAGGACAGGAGACCACGAGGTGGGGCCGGGGCAGGGCCCGGCCGCAGCCCTCCCAGATCACGCTCCCCCGTGTCATCCTGGAGGGGTTAAGACCAGAGCCACTCTGTGGTGCAGTAAGGCATTCTCCCCTTACTGCATAGATACACAGAACTTAATTATACGCTATCATGTCATTAATTGTTTAGAAACTGACCCTTAAGAAATTCACTGTTTAGAAAGTTGCCTGTGATTCATCCTATAGCATGACGTTATTTTTCAGACAATCTCCTCATTGTCTTTATAAAAATGATAATGTGAGTTATCCTTAAGGACAAATACTTGACTCGCTCTCAACGGATTTTTTTATTGTTATTATTCACCTTGAGTAATTTAACGCCACTGATGTTTCTTACAACCAAATCATCACATCAGCTTTATAAATTGGATACAATTGAAGGGAAAGAGATTCAAGCCTTTGTGAAGGTTTTGAGGGATAGAAGATAGAATATGATCTCAGCTATAATTATAGTATTTCCAAGTTGAGACTATAATTTAGGGATTTAACCTTCATATTTCAAATTTAAGGGTTTTGTATGACTGCAGGAATCCACAAACAATGATGACATCCTCAAGAGGAAAGAAATTAGAAGGAAATAACTCTGCTAACTTTTCTATCATACTTAGGAGCCTGGTAGAGGAGGGCCAGTCTAGCACAATGCGCCAGGAAGGAGGCTTATGACCATTCTTGCTCTTCAGTCTGCAGTGCTGGTTTCAGCAGAATTTATAATCAGTTGGGGGTTTGACAGACTGACAACAACCTCTCTGCTCCCATTTTTATCTTCTTGATTGCTTATGTATTGCAGGAGCATGATATTTATTCTTCATAATACGCTAATCATAATTACTAAGGAAATCACTGGTTAGCCTGTCTGGTGTTAGGCGATCAAAAATAAAAGCCCAGGATGGAGACAAAAACATTTCATTAGAAAACAAAAGGAATCAGAACGGAACACACTTTGATATCATTATGATTTGGTTCCTACAAATTATTAGTAACAACTTGACTCGAAAATGTCACTGTAGACATACAAAGCCAGGTTGTGCAGTATGTGGATTGGAGTTTGCTCCCATCTGGGACTAGCTGAGAGAGTTCCCACGGAGGGCAGTAATAAATAGTGGTCACTCTCACCAGAGACAGCCAGTCCTAATTTAGTTCTGCATCTTCTGGTCTCCTCTATTTGCCTCCTTGTTTCTGTGTTTCCTGTCCACTTTAGGTTCCTGGCACTTTCTATCTTTTTTTTTTTTTTTTCTCCACTCTCCCAGGGAACATTCTGTGGGAATATAATTCCATGTATTACTCCTCCTTGGGATAGTTACATTTATTATTTACTTTATCTCTAATTGAAAAATTACAGGTTTCTTCTCTGTTTAATTCTGAACATCGATGGCTTTTTTTTTTCTTTCTTAAAATGCAGGGGCACTGTCCTAGTGTCTCTAAAAATAGAAAGTTGTCTACTTTGCCTTCTGGCAAAGTGAATTCTGGATCTAAAATGAAAGATGTTATGGAAGAAATAAGAAGATTGCTGCCCAGTGGGTGATAGCAGAGAATAGAGAAAGGTCCAGAGATGGTTTAGAAAATACTTTCCTTTTAAGACCATCTAAGCTCAAAAAGCCCAGAAAATTTATCAATGGTAATATACTTGGAAATGCTTTAAAATACTAGGAAAATGCAAAAAGGACATCTAAGATGAAATGCAATGATGTAATTTGCAATCATTTTGCATGTAATTCTGAGAGATCTCTCCAAATAATCTAATAAGAATCCGATTTATGGGGAAAATCAACCCAACAAAATAAAATTGAACTTTCTCTCGCAGATAACTGATAAGAAGTAGCCTGAGAAGTAGTATTATTGAAACAAAAACTCATCATGAAGACCAAAATGCCGCAGATGTTCCACACTCGACCAGATTAAAGAACTGTTTGGAGTATTTGGGAACTGTAATAGACTGAAGATAATGATTTTGCATATCACTATGGTTGCCTCTGTAATTATTGGATAACGGTGTCAATACCTGTTTCTTCTGGATCATTTGAAAGTTTGAACTAGTTTGGAGGACTGGAAGATTTGTAGAAAAAACAGAGCCCACTATATCTAAAGGATTTGGAAATTTGATGAAAAGAGCTAATTATATATAACCTAACTGGAAAGAAATGAGAAGAAATGTCTGCAAAAGATTCTAAACAGAGTAATATTTTAAAGTCACTACAATAAAATAAAATAAAATAAAATAAAATAAAATAAAATAAAATAAAATAAAATAAAATAAAATGGCGGTCAGAAAAAAGGGTACACGGACAGCAAACACACATGACGGAATGATTTAAGTTGAATCTGAAAAACTGAATAAGAAATCTACTACACTTTGGAATACTCTCCTATGGGCCCAATGGGAGTCCATTTTTAAAAGTAACATGAGAATAGAGAAAATTTATTTTCAGGAACCAACTACTTATCTCCAGTTTCGCCTTTAGTTTTGCATCGTGTTAAGTAGAACAGTGCACCTGGACTAGTATCATACTAGCAGGAGTTGAAGTCTCAGCTCTGCCGCTTACTAGATGTGTGATCTTTAGTAAATTCAGAAAGCCACAATTACTCTATATATTGGCAAATTGAGCGCTAATAAAAAATACAAAAAAAAAAAGCAAAAAAAAAAAAAAAAGAAAAAGAAAAAGAAAGAAAGCAAGCAAGCTACATTTACCAATGGGGATAACGGCACCTACCTCACTGGGTTGTTGTGAGGCTCAGAGGAGGTAAGGGCTGTGAAAGTGCTTTGCAAATACTAAGTAAAAGCCTGTACTAGTGAAGTAGTCTAATCCTTTTCTTTAGCGGAGCCAAACTAATATAACCGTAAAGCAGCAGCTTATATTATATTCTTCTGAAACTTAACAATTTCCAAGTAGGGTTAGCATTAGAAAGTTATTTCATCAAGGAACAGACTGTGGGAAAGTTAAGGCTGCATAGTCGTGAAGATTATGTGCTTATCAGTGGCCTGGTTTAATGGATATGCTACTTGTCGTGTACTGTCGCCCTTGAAAGACCCCGCTAATTTTCTGGAGGTAAATTTGGAGTAAATGTATTCAATTAACTTCTCCAAGAACATTTTTTGGCTGGTAACTCTTAATTGTGTTGATCACCAGATCTTTCTCTCGTACGTTTCAAAATCATGGTCACTCCTTAATCTCTTTTTCTCTATAAGGAAAAACTTTTTAGATTTTGTCATCGAAAGTGCTGAAAAAGAAAAATTGGCATATATATTATGATGTATTGAGCCAAAACAAAAAATAGGAAAAACTAGGTGAAAAAAGGAACTTGAAATTTCTTTGTTCGATTTAATTGGGTTAATGAGACAACTGTTAAAATGGTTATATCATGTGTTGTGGATTTTTAAAAAGTATTGAATAGAATATAAATGATTCTCTTGGTGGGCATGCAGAGCATAATCCTTTGAATTTATTCTGGTTCGGTGTTGAATGTCTTTACTTCGTATATCTGTCTTTTGCACTTACTTATTATGACAAGTTTCTGAATTCTTACATCACCTTGATTTATCTTATGTGAATTTTGTTATGAAATTTGGTAAATGAACATCAATCTGTTTAATTTCTTCTGAAAATCCCAGACCCTTTCCCCACCACAGCAGTAGGTTCAGATTCAAACTGCCTTTTTAATTGTTAGACCCTTCTTTATTATGTAACAGATATATTTTGCATGTAAAGGAAAAAAAAACTGTTAATTTTTTTAACATCCTAATCATAGTGTGTGGAGAGATGTTTTGTGGTCACCTACAAAGGTTTTCTAGTTTTCAAGTGAATATAGTCTGTTAATCCATTTATAGCCAAGACTGAGAATGTTATAATATCAATCTTTTCACATAATAACCAGTGGGTTGTGTGAAATACTATGTGACTATAATTTCACATTAAAATAGGTAAAACACAAACAGTTTAAATTAATTTTTATGTTACATTTGGCTTTGGAAATAAGATGGGATCAATCTAGGTTTAGAAAAACAAGTGGAACCACTAGAGGAAGTACGCCAGATTGGTTGTGATTATTTCTCCCAAATCATTAAAAATAACATATACTTAAAACATTTTTTTTTGTTTTTACCCCATTCTTCACCACCTCATGTATGATTGAAATAATCACATCTAATTATTCTAGATGATGATACTAAATGGTCCTTTTCTAACTTATTGACATGGTTTTGAATAGAACATTTTTTTTTTTTTGACTACCTCCTTAAAGAGACTCCAGGTGCCAAATGTGTATACATGTTACATTATGCTTATCAGTGGGAGAACTCTTGATTTTTTTTCTTAAATAAAGAGTAAAAGATGAAAAGATAACATGAAATGGACAACAGAATATAAACTGAATGAGTAGAAATACAGTTAAAGAAATACAGTAAAGGAAAAAAGAAAAAGTTAAAAAAAAAAATCGGGTCCCAGAAAATCACTTTAGGATACAATAGACAATATAATACAGTAAAAAAGAAAGCATAGGGATTAAAGTCCTGAAGATAAATGGGAAAAAATAACGAGCTGTATTTTAGGCAAGGCATGAATAAAACAAAGTTTATAAGAAAACAAGATTTATTGTAAAAATCAAGAAAAGTGTGAAGCTATTTGCAATACCTTAAGGATGACTGAAATCCAAAAATATACAGGAAGAGGTATACAAAAGCAAAACCATGAAAAAACATTTTAAATTTTATTATATATTGTCGCAATGATCTCTATTTTTGAAAAAAGGCAATAATTGGATTAGCACCTAGCACGAAGTAAGGTTTCCAGGACTAATTTAAATCCATAGGGTTTACCTATTTAAACTAATGCCATCAGAGTGGAAGAGGAAACTCTTAAAGACATTATCTAGAGGTAAAGACCCAATCACCAGACATATTTGAAAGGTAACTTTCTTACAGCAGCAGCAATCCTAAAGCCTTTTATAGAACCTAATAGCGGTTAAGCAGCATTCCTGCTGCTGCTGGAGGAGTTATAGCCAATAACGGTGTATTGACATTTATATGGTTATGATGCTCTGACCTGAACTTGCTTAACTAGCGCCCTGGTAATCGCCAAGTGTTTCACATTTACTGTAATGCCCAGATAAAAATAGCAAAGTTGATTAAATAAAGTTAAATGTTAATATAAAATAATAAAGTTAAGTACTTCATATAAGGTTGTTCCTGGCCATTTGTTTTCCTCACTGAGTAAGTGAATGCAATTTATGAAAAAGTAGTCCTTCATATTATTTCCCTAAAGTTAGGCAGCATGAATAATTAGCCTTTACAAAGCAGTTATTAAAGCTTCACTCGCCTTGTAAATCAGGTGAAAATGAGGAGCAAGAGGAGAAAGTGAGATTGTTTTCAGACCGCTGTTTCTGTGCATTTTAAACTACTAGGTCTCCAGGCTTTTGTATGATTATTGTAACATATTAGATAAGGAAATTCGATTTATTTAAAACCCCCTTTTAAACATTTTCATCCTCTTCAACGACCAAAGACTCAGTACAAAGTTGAATATTTACTTACAGTTCCATTAAGTTTTCCTCTAAATCAGGCATTTCCCTCACTCTCTTATATTGTGATAATAAAGGTACTAATGGATGCTTTCATTGATGGGCCCCCTACTTAAGGAAAATGAAAACTAAAAATGATTCTGGTTCTTTAAAAGTTTATCCCTATGGCACCATCGTGTAAGCATACATATGGGACAGTAAAAATGGAAGACGACACATTAAATGACATTATTATAAAATGCAATACTCTTGGAATGATCCCTTATTAAATTAGGCTCTATGATCTGAGATGAATTTCCCCGATCCCTAATCCATCACTGGAGAAATATTAAAAGATAGGTCTCAACTGGTATTAGAATCGCACTCAGTCTCTACTTTCATTATTTTGAATTAGGGTGCTACTGGGGGAAAGCCTCTTAATGAGAATTAGAGTGATTCACTGGCCTTCTTTTGGATTTTGACAAGTAAAATATTAACTCTTCAGTCACAGCTGTCTGAATTAAAATACTTGGCAGCTGCAGATGCACAAATTAAATTGGCCTTTATGTTTCCATATTGCTGACCTCCTTAGAGGCAAAAACATCAAACCCAACAATAACAAAAAAGTCACAGTGTGTCATTTCTTGGAAGAAAATATATTTATTGAAGTTTTTATGTTTGCCTCGGTTTTAACATATAATTGAACAACTCTAGGACCTTTTTGAAGTGGAGTTTTGTTTTAATTATAAATTACGTAAACTTCAGCCACACATCAGTTAGTCTAAGCCATTAACCAGGTGTTAAAATAATCAGCGGAGTTATTTGGGTTTTTTTTTACCTGTTTAAATCCCGTTAATGAGATCTGTGAGCTGAATATCAGAGTAAATATTTGAGTTCAGCTTCAGGAAGTTTAAACAAATGTTTCCTTGGAAATATATACAAAGATTTATCCCTCCCTTCTGTCCAGCAATAGATTGAACTGAAGATGCGGAATTAATTTAGTGGGATAGACGAACCTCAATCGGTTTTTCTCCTAAACGTGGTGTTTATCTTTTTCTAAATATGGTGTTTAAATATAAACCTTACCTTAAAACCAAACAAATAAACACAGCCTAGATGCAAAAAAGGTCATTGACACCTGTGTCTTACTCAATGGAGTTAGTGATTTGAGTAAATACTTACTCAACATAGTAATTTATACAGTAATTCTAAGGATGATGAAAAACATGTGGTCTGTCATCACACCCTGGTTTCTGATTCCTCGGCCTCTCCGTAGTCACTGCAACATCATCTTCCACTCCTCTCTAATTACTGCTCATTGATCTGAACTTGTGATTGGTTGAGCAATGATTTGAGATGGACATTGATGAATGAATCTCACCCATCTTGCTTTACACCTCCGGTAGTGTGATGAACTCGGGGACACGTGTGGTGAATCTAGGTTTCCCCTAAAACTGAGAACAAAGAGGGTCAGGAAATCCCTCCCCACCTGCCTCCCCACGAGGCCCAGTGTATGAGGACGCACTGTCCTTGTGAGAAGTTAGGAGAACCTCAGGATTCGATGAACTGTAGTTCTGGAGACAGAGCGACGTTGACATGCCCCCTGAATCACGCCTCTACATCTCGGGGCAGGTGTGGACCAAATGCTGAATTACGGATCCTCTAATTAGTTTTACTTGTGTACACTGTTCCGTAGGCACAGACGTGTGCATCGGTCCAAGGGTACCGGTTCATCGGGAAGGATGCTAGGCAGGATACTAAGCGATGGAATTCAATGTTATTAGTTCATTCCTCAGTGCATTTAGGATCTTACCAAAACTTCTTCTTCTTTTTTTTTTTTTTTTTTTTTTACCAAAACTTCTTATTGGATTTTTTAGAGGTGATATCTTAAAATGTCTATTTTCAAAATAAATAAATAAATAAATAAGTAAAATAAAATCTCTATTTTCATTTTAATTATTTTGACTAAATTATAACTGCTTTTTACTATGCTTAAAAGGAAACATTGCCAAGCAGAATGCTTTTTTTTTTTTTAAAAAATGTAAGTATATAAATGTATACTTACAATAGACCAACATATTTAAAGTCTTAGTATTTGTATTCTTTTGGGGAACAAAATAGGATAAGCCAACAGTGTCTTGGGAACATTTCTGAATATACATTAGTGAAAAATATGTACTTCAAATGGATTGTTCTTAAGTTTATAAGAGAAAAAATAACTCTTTCGGTAGAAGATATAAAAAGTGAATTTGTATTGTATGTGATTATTGAGATGGTGTGTTGTTGCATAAAAATATAAAGTTGTTAGTATCACTGTATGTGTCTTGCTTTGTTTCAAGTTTCATTTTAGCCTGGGAATATGTATATTTAAAACATTTGGTATACGGGAACGCCTGGGTGGCTCAGTGGTTGAGCGTCTGCCTTGGGCCCAGGGCGTGCCCCGGGGATCCCGGGATCCAGTCCCGTCGGGCTCCCCGCAGGGAGCCTGCTTCTCCCTCTGCCCGTGTCTCTGCCTCTCTGTGTGTGTCTGTCATGAACAAATAAATAAAATAAAATAACACAAGTTTGGTATCCCCTGAAATCTTAGGTCTCACTTCCTTGTAATCACTTACGTCCAGTCATCGTGTAAAATAACCTGTTGCATTGAGAACGCATCCTTAAAATTATTGCTCAGTTGTTCCCAAAATACGGATGGGCCTCGCGGGTTTATCGGCAATTCTCATCCCATCATTAGTGAAAACTCGGAATACTGCTCGGATGAAAAAATCATTGCCCCAGTTCAAAGGAGAATGTGGCTCTGCAGAAATAGGTTAACGTACAGGAGCCTGTGTCCAGATGGCATCACAGTCTACAGCCAACACCATTAGGCCCAACCACAACCACGACCGCCCCTAGTCAGCGGCCTGTCTGCGGGGCCCTCGGTAGTGGAGCATCCTACAGACAGATCACCGAGGCGGGAGGCTCAGTCTGTGAATTAGTTCTACCAGAACTACTTAATGCATCTTTTCTGGAATTAAATGTGCATGGAAGGCTGCCATAGGGCAAGCCACAAGGTGGTTTAATTTCTTTTTTAGAACACATTAGTAGAACTCGATAAAGGGTCAAGTAATTTCATCCAAGTTGCCACTAGTTAGTTAAGAGAAAATGACAGTACTTGAGGCTGACATTGTTACATTTCCACAAATATATTTTATAAAATAGCAGTTTAAAATTTCATTTTTTTGCAGAAAGACTGATTGCCTAAGGAATACTTCTTAGCTTTAAAAGATTACCTCGCCTGTAGCTAAATAGGGCATTTTGATTAATATTTGCTATTTTGAGAGTGGGTTGAGGTCTGAAATGAGATGGTTACTTTGCAGGCAGGAGTGACTTTGGTTCCAAGGCTCCCCCAGTTTCCAGGGAGGCTGCACCGGGAGTAATTTCAGCGAATTGCGAGCGGACAGTGACTCCGCAGGGAGCCCTGGCAATCACGGCGGAAACAATGTTTACATCGATCAGCTGTCACGGTGATTTATGGCTTCATTTTGCTGTAATGGAGAATTAGTGGAAAGATTATCAGGGACTCAACACTTTGGCTTGTTACCCATGTCCAGACGAGCAATTTGTCTCCCTGAAGCAGCGAAATACTTGTGACAGCTCCAACACTTGCTCTAATTCAATCAAGAGAAAATGTTGGAATTAATTTGTTACAAGAAAATTTAAATATGTTCAGCAAACAGTAACCGCAGAGCAGAAGGCTGATTTATTGTGCTCGGCAAGATATCGATCCACTTCGATCTGGCCCATGTTGAGGTTTTAATGTGTAATAATTTCCAATTTAAAGCTCCTTTTCAAGATCACGGGTTTAAAGAGAGGGCAGGCTGGGTCTCAAGACCTGATTAGGAGCCTGTTGCGAGGGCTTTGTCAAAAGCCTGTTTGAATGTAAATTCCTGGTTATCTTCTGCGCTATCTTTAATATTCTTGACGTGGGTTTTATTGTGTGTCAAACCTCGGCCGGCTGCCTGCCCCCCGCTAACGAAGCATCCTGGGGAATGAACCTCAGGCCCCGCGCGACATCTCCAGACGCCGAAGCATTACACGTCGGAGAAGAAGGTCCCGCAGCCTCCCCGTGCCCTGCCCGCAGCCCCGGCGAGCGAGCGGGAGGCCCGCGGACGCGCGTGGGACCTGCGTGTGGCTTCTCGGTTTGCAGGCCCAGGCCCGGCGGGCGCCAAGTGCATTTGCTGCTTTCCGACTTGCCACCCCCCGCCCCGCTTCCCCCCTGCACCCCTGCTCCCCTCCTGCTCCCCCGCTCTTCCTACCTCTGCTCCCCTCCTGCTCCCCTGCTCTCCTTCTCCCCGCCCCCCCAGCTCCCCTGCTCCCCCTCCCCCTGCTCCCCTCCTGCTTCCCCACTCTCCCTCCCCCTGCTCCCCTCCTGCTCCCCTGCTCTCCTTCTCCCCGCCCCCCCCCCCGAGCTCCCCTGCTCCCTCTCCTCCCTGCTCCCCTCCTGCCACCCCCCCACTCACCCCTGCCCCCCAGCAACCCCCTCAGCTTCCCTGATCTCCCTCCCCCCTGCTCCCTTCCTGCTTCCCTGCTCTCCCTCCCCCCTGCTCCCCTCCTGCTTCCCTGCTCTCCCAACCCCCTGCTCCCCTAGCTCCCCGCTGCTTTCCCCAGCTCCCCCGCCCCCTCCCTCCCAGCTTCCCGCTCTCCCTCCCCCTGCTCCCCTCCTGCTCCCCTGCTCTCCCTACCCCTGCTCCCCTCATACTCCCCTGCTCTCCCTCCCCCTGCTCCCCCCGTGCTCCCCTGCTCTCACTCCCTCCCTGCCCCCCTCCCCCCTCAGCTTCCCCCGCTCTCCCTCCCCCCTGCTCCCCTAGCTTCCCGCTGCTTCCCCCAGCTCCCCTGCCCCCTCCCTCCCAGCTTCCCCGCTCTCCCTCCTCCCTGCTCCCCTCCTGCCACCCCCCCTCCCCCTGCCCCCAGCTCTCCCCATCTTCCCCGCTCTCCGTCCTCCCCGTGCCCCCCTGCGCTCCCTACTCCTCCGCCTCCCCCTCTCTCCCTCACCCCTGCTCCCACTTGCTCCCCCCCTGCTCCCCAGTTCCTCCCTCCCCCTACTTTCCCCCATCCCCCCGCCCGGCCTGGGGGGGGGGGCGGGCTCTGCACGCGGGCAGTTGCAGCCTTTATTTATTATTTATCTTTATTTTTTTATTTTTTATTTTTTTTATTTTTATCATTCCCCCCCCCCCCCCCCCCCGCTGTGCATCCTCTAGCTGAGCCCAAGCTGCGCGGGGCTCGCGTCCTCGTTAAGGTTCGGTCCACCCGGATGGAGCCGCGGCCTCCCACCCCCGGGTCGGCGCAGGGTCGGTGCAGGGCGCAGGGCGCAGGGCGGGCGTGGCTCACCTTGCCTTTTTTCATTTGTTTAAGATTTATTTATTTATTCATGAGAGAGAGACCCAGAGAGAGGCAGAGACGCAGGCGGAGGGAGAAGCAGGCTCCGTGCGGGACGGACGCGGGACTCGATCCCGGGACCGGGTCACGGCCTGGGCGGAGGCGCGCTGACCCCGGGGCGGGGTCCCTGCCTGCTGGTCTTTCCGTCCATTGCTTTATTGATGTGCGACTGACTGTAGCGTTGTGGGAGCCTCGGGGTGCGACGCGAGGGACGTGAGGGCCACCACCGCGCCCGGGGGCCGCCTTGGTGCGCGGCACAGTCCCCTCGTGTTGAGCTTGCGGCGGCCTGGGACACGGGCTCCACCTGCGCACTGCCCGCCCCGGCCTGCACCGCCCTGCGCCCACCCTGCACCCACCCTGTGGCCACCCTGCAACAACCTGCACGCGCCCTGCACCCACCCTGCGCCTGCTCGGCCTGCGCCCACCCTGCACTTCCCCGGCCTGCCCAGCCTGCGCCCACTCTGCACCCACCCTGCACCCACCCTGTGCCTGCCCAGCCTGCGCCCACTCTGCACCCACCCTGCACCCACCCTGCGCCTGCCCGGCCTGCCCAGCCTGCGCCCACTCTGCACCCACCCTGCACCCACCCTGCGCCTGCCCGGCCTGCCCAGCCTGCGCCCACTCTGCACCCACCCTGCACCCACCCTGTGCCTGCCCGGCCTGCCCAGCCTGCGCCCACTCTGCACCCACCCTGCACCCACCCTGCGCCTGCCCGGCCTGCGCCCACCCTGCACTTCCCCGGCCTGCCCAGCCTGTGCCCACTCTGCACCAACCCTGCACCCACCCTGTGCCTGCCCGGCCTGCCCAGCCTGCGCCCACTCTGCACCCACCCTGCACCCACCCTGCGCCTGCCCAGCCTGCGCCCACTCTGCACCCACCCTGCACCCACCCTGCGCCTGCCCGGCCTGCCCAGCCTGCGCCCACTCTGCGCCCACCCTGCGCCCATCCTGCGCCCACCCTGCGCCTGCCCGGCCTGTCCAGCCTGCACCCCCTCTGCACCCACCCTGCGCCCACCCTGTGCCCACCCTGCGCCTGCCCGGCCTGCCCAGCCTGCGCCCACCCTGCGCCCACCCTGCGCCCATCCTGCGCCCACCCTGCGCCTGCCCGGCCTGTCCAGCCTGCACCCCCTCTGCACCCACCCTGCGCCCACCCTGTGCCCACCCTGCTCCTGCCCGGCCTGCCCGGCCCAACACAAGGGGAAACGTGGCTGCTCTTTTTCCGTCTCATGGTTTTACTGCTACAAGCAGCACCCTTAGCTGCTGTCCCCGTGGTTCAGTATTTGACTCCAATATGCGTATTTTGGGGCCAGGGAGCAAGAATGCAATGCTTAGCCTACAACCACCCAAAGTGAGGTTCTTGGGCCTTCGCTTAGCCGGCCTCTGGGGACAGATCTAGGTGGCAGCCACCCGCGGGGACCCAGCCTACTCACCGAGGGGGCAGCTGCACACGTCCTGCCCTCCCAGGAAGGCCCCACCTGACCCTCCCCTCCGCTGGATCAGGGTTGCCACCGCGGACCGTAAGTACAGCAGAAGCAGCTCTTCTGAAATATCTGGACGTTGAAATGTTTCCTTGAGACGTTTGAGGTTGAACCACAGAGAAATACACGGATGTCCTCCCGCGGAGTGGGAGTTGGCCTGGGCGCCCAGCCGAGACCGGCTGCAGAGCCCCGCAGGCCCGCAGGCCTCGGGCAGCACACCCGGGGTTCCTGTGCTCGTGGGCCCGCGGGAAATCCACCCATTTTCTTATTTGCTAACTTGGAGCTGTGACCCGGGGAATACCTCAGAAAATGAGTATTTAGAGGTCGCGCCTCATCATGACTAAGTCAAATGAGGAAGTGCCCAGTACATCCTGGTGGCCGGGGAATATTTGTCGAATGAATGAATGAAGAAGTGAATTTGACTTTTGGTGAGTCGATGTGCTTCCAGTTCTTTGTTTCCCCTCATTTTGTCTTCTCACTTTTATTTTCCTAGTCGCCCATAGGCATTTCTTTCCTTTTTTCCCTTTAATATGGAGAAAGCTTTGTGAGGCAGTAAGAGCATCTCACTAGTAGGTGCACAAAAAGAGAAGTTAATGCCCAGTGAGAGAGGGCTCTAACCCATTCCTGGCTTAGTGAGGCTCCAATAACTCTCACCTACGAGTGTCTAAACCTGGGCTTCTATTTCTGGTAGTAAAGCCATGAAAAAGCCCGGTTTCCTAAATTCTGGAATTCTGTTAACGGAGTTTCTGTGAAACGATGGTTTCCTGGCACACGTTCTACATCCCACGTCGTGTGTTGTCTGTTGTTGCTGGACTTCCTGCTTGTCTCAGGTCCAACGACTGTCCCTTTGTGAGGCATAAACCCCCACCCTGTGGAAGGTTAACAGCCCCTGCCAGTGATGACCCTACGCTCAGTGACAAAACCACGTTATTACAATTTGGAAATCCATTGACTGGCACAGATACTAAGTTTAAAAATGGTGAGACCTTTTTTTTTTTTTGATGGAATATAAAGTTAGAATTAATTAATGGAAGTTTTCCCCGAAGTACTAAAAAATCTAGAAATTCCTACAATATAATAAAAGCAAATGGATGAGAAAGACAGTCATGCTGTTTAGGCCTGTGATACAATTATTTGACATTCAGAGGTTGTTAAGGGAATCATTTGAACATAGCACATTACTTATATTTATATGCTTAGAATGTTTTATTGTTGACATTTTCCAAAAGCATTATATTCCATTAATAAGCATGATACAAAAGATTTACTAATTCTCGAGTTATGACCTCATGACAGTCACTGGCTACTTTTAACCGCCTAGTAAATCAACAGGGAAACACGAATCGTTTAATGACATGAGTTTTGTAGTAAATTTGCAAACGCTAAGCTGCATGCCGGGTGATACCCGCAGCTGTGAGCGGGTTTGTGTCTCCTTAGACGGTGACTGTCGCTTTGTTGAGGAGGTTGCTATGTTTTGGGTAGAAGTACTTCGTTTTCAAGCTAGTAGCTTTTGTTTCCTGGTTGAAATTTCGAACCAACACTCGGGCTCAGGAAAGTCTCCTCCACCTGAGCAAACTGAACTTGAGGATCATTAAAGGAGGAAGAGAAGGCCGCGGGCCAGCCCTGAAGGTGCGTGCGCTGCGCTGGGGGAGGATGCGGGAGAGGTGTGTGCCCTGCGAGCCAAGCGCAGCGACAGGATGCAGGCCTGCTCCGGCCTCGGGGCGCTTCCCTCGGGGGTGCCCGCGCCCCCTGCCTGCCTGGCTGTGCCACCCCCGCCGGGGCCACCCTCTCCCTCCAGCCCGCACACCTGTGGCCGTGCAGAGCGCTCGCGTGCCCCCGAAGGCTTGCAGGTTCGTGCAAATTCTTGCCTTAGTTCCCGATGCTAAAGAGGGATCGATAAGCTGTTTTTGTTCCTGATTATGACACAGTTCATAGGCTGTGCATTCCGAGGTGAGAGGGGCTTTAGGGGATTATTTTGTCTAAACCCTGTCTCAAATGTAGGATCCCACTGTCAATACCATAAAAGATGCTTATCACCTGATTTTACCGCAGAAAGTTGAATTTATGGATGACGTGGTTCTGTGTTTTGCTGTAGCTGTTCCAGCAATAAACTTGTCTAGAAAAAGGCCGTCACCTACTAGGGATCAAGTTGTGTCAGTCGGGCTCGATGCTGAGCACAGGCTCTGCTTCAGGTTCTCGCTCTTCCTCTCCCCCCCCACCCCTCCGCACTCTCTCAAGTAAATAGATACATTGATTAATTAATAAAATAAATCTCAGACGGTCTCAAGGTGATCCTTCATCTTAGGGGTCAAGTCTAGCGTGTGCCGCGTACAACTTTGTATTCCAGGCCTATTCATTTATCTCTTTATGGAGAGAATGTAATTTATCATATAAATCCTGGAACGAAAGGTTTAGTCTTTCAAATTTAAGCTAAATGAAGCCTCTTGTAAAATGTGAAATTGAGAGAAAGAGGATTATTTTATGGACCAGAAGGAGAATGACAAGGGAAAGAAAGAAGAGTGTTCTAGTAGGAGCGAGGCTAATGCCACCTTATTTAAAGAGTTTCTCCTGGGTGTTAGCTGTGTCGTCAGAGGTACCTTCTGACAGCTTGTCACTTCTTTTGGGTGGGCCGAGGGGCCACAAGGAGGCTGTCAGGAGGACCCCACAGCGAACAAAGCAGAAGTAAAGGAGGGCAATGTCTGCATAAAAGGGCAAAAACATGGTATTTGCTTTGAATCTGCAAACTTAGGCCCACCCAAGGCTGATTTCAAATGTCACTTAAGGACGTACACAATTATGTGCATATTTTAAAAATTAGATTCTGGGTTTTATAGACGTGTTACTTCACTGACTGTAACAAAAGGAGAGCTTTTTCAAGGCTTTTATTCTAATAAGATTTTGGAAGCCAAACTATTGCTAGTCTATGTTATCATGGTGGTGCGAGATAAAAAAAGTAGATTACAAAGCCTAAAGAAAACATTTCTAGAACCACCAAGCAAGCTGCACCCTGATTACATGCACTGAATATTGTTCTTGGCAAGAAAAAAAAAAAAAAAGAAAAGAAAGAAAGAAAACAATGAATAAACATTTATAAGTTTCCTCTTCCTCTTTTTTTTGAGCATATGAAACACTGATCTAGTTCTAAATACAGATCTCTCCAAAAAGGCGTCCTCGAGGTACTAACACTTGCCCCCATGCCTCCTCTCCATTTGTTTCCCCTATTCTCTCCCCCCTGGGGCTTGACCAACTGCGACAGTCTCTGGCTCATCCTCCCCGTGTTTCTTTTTAAACAAAGGAGGGGACACATGTTAATTTTCTTATTTCCCCTTGATTTTTATAAAAGGTGTCATATCGTAGGGACTCTCACAATATATCCTAGAAGAATCCACCACCTCAGGTTATAGAGCTTTTCCTCATTCTTTTTAGTGCTCCCACGTGTGGACGGACCTAGGCGGGTTGACTCTGTCTTTCTCCCACGTGTGAACCGTTAGGTTGCTTTTGAGTGAAAGTTATTTAGTTTTTTATTTAGTTTCTCCTTTGGATTTTGAATTTGGCAGTGGATTTGAGCAGAACGTAAAAATAGATCCTGTCCTTCAAACCTGGTGACGCAACACATGTCACGAGCGATTTCACTTTTGTCCTCGTCTTACTTTGCTGAAGATTCCATCATAGAGCTATTGTTACGTTTCTCTTGCTTTTTAGGAGCTGTTGTGACTTCTGTGGGGATATCTGGCTGTTAGTGTGCTGGAACCTGCAGACTGGAGGAGGAGGAGGGGGAGGAGGAGGAGGGAGGAGGGGGAGGAGGCCTTGGTGATCGTTGTGAGAATCCACACAGACTAAATTTATGTGATATTGTGTTTGTAAACCAACGCCCAGCTGGCTGCCTGGAGTTCGAGTTGACTGTTTTCATTTCAGGTATTTTTCACATATGGAAAATGCAGCTTTCCTTTGGTCTGAAAAAATGTTAGGCTTGTTTATGGGGACAGTTGCCAGCCTGTTATTTCAGAACCTTTAGGGATGAGCAGAACGGAGTAGAAATTCCACGTACAATTCACCTTATGAAATAGTTAACTTAGCAGCAGGGCTGTCGCTACGCGCATCTCCCAACTGTAAAGCTACCGGGTAGGCAAAGACGGAGATGGCCCTTCTCAGGTTCGTATTGGGTCTTCAGACTAAATATTAATTAATATTTGTGTGAAGATATCTAAAGTATTTAGATATTTAAATATCTAAATATTTAAAGAAAAAATATGCGTTGCTATTTGAATATAACTAAGTCACGCCACAGGGGCACCGGGGTGGCGCAGGTGGCTGAGCAGCCGACTCTTGATTTCGGATCAGGTCGTGATCTCAGGGGCCTGGGATCGAGCTTCTCGCTGGGCCCTCTGCTCAGTGGGGAGTCGCTTGAGGATTCTCCCTCTCTCCATCCCTCTGCCCCTCCCCCTGCTTGTTCTCTCTCCCTCTTTAAAATAAATCAATAAATCTTTAAAAAAAAAAGTCATGCCACAGAGAGGGAAACCAATACACAATGTAAGCAATGAAAAAGAAACTGTAAATTTGAAGATTGTGATGCACCAGGAAGTATGTCCAACAGGAAGGGTGCTGTCAGGATGAATGCAGGTGGTGAGGAAGATCCTCCTGAAGCACAGAAAATGCGGGGTCTTCGGTCTGAGCCAGAGGGCTGCCTACATGCGGGCTGTGGGGAAGGTCTGTCTTCTGCAGAGACAGAAACAATTCATGAGGATTACGGTGTTTGTGACTTACTATGAAAGGTTTTGCTGCAATATGCATTCTGATTTTACCAGTTAGCCTCCATGGAGCCTGGCATGCAGTCAAAAGGGGGTCCTTGGTTGTGTTTTTGAGTATCTGCTCCCTGCGAAGGTATAAAATTGTCATTTTCTTGTGCGCTGATGAAGCAGGGTTCTGGAAATTGGAAACTGAGGGCCAGTTCCTGATGACACAACCACCTCCTCCCCCCACAAAAGCCAAGTTAGTTTGCATACTTTTGTTACCAATACATAATACATTGAAGTTAGAATGTGAAGCCCCCAATGAGATTAAATTCATCAACTTATTTTCTTTAAACCTCAGTGTTTTGGTGTCTCCAAACAAGGCGCTTTCCATTTAATTTTTTTAATTTATTTTTAACTTCTATGGTAAAAATTTCCAACCACATATAAAAGTAGAGAGAATCGTATGATGGAATGAATCTGAAAGGCTCATTAACTCCGTTTCAATAATTATCCAATATTTGGCCAGTCTTTTTTCACCTGTTTCCCCATAACCAGGCCCCACAACTTTCTGTTTGATTCTGATATTTTAAAACAAATCCCAGACATTATATCATTTAATGTGTAAACACTTCAGTGTCACTAATAGCGAGGATTCCTCCTCACACTTAGCACCATTGCTACATCTAACAGAATAGCCATCATCTACTACCAATTTCACACTTAAGTTTTACCATTTGTCCCAAAAAGTTCCTGCTGTTGCTTTGTTTGAATCAAGACAAAAAAAAAAGGCTCATAGGTGCCCCTAAAAACAGAGACTTAAATAGATATTTGTATACTCATGTCCATAGAGTACTATTCCCGATTCCAAAAGGTAGAAACAACCCAAGATTCCATAGACAGATGAGGAGAGAAAACAAAATGTGGCATGCACATACAACGGAATGTTATTTAATCTTAAAAAGGGAGCAGGGGCACCTGGGTGGCTCAGTGGTTGAGAGCCTCTGCCTCCGGCTCAGATCGTGATCCCGAGATCCTGGGTTCGAGTCCCATGTCGAGTCCCCACAGGGAGCCTGCTTCTCCCTCTGCCTGTGTCTCTGCCTCTCTCTGTGTCTCATGAATAAACAAATAAGATCTTTAAAAAAAAAAGGGAGGAGATTCTGACATAGGCTCCAGCATGGATGAGCTTTGAGGACATTATGCTAGGTGGTATAAGTCAGCTACAAAAGGACAAATACTATATGACTCCGGTTCCAGAGGTCCCTAGCATCGCCAAATTCACAGAGTCAGAAAGCAGAATAATGGTTACCAGGGGGCTGGGGGAGGTGGAACGGGGAGGTATTGTTTAAGGAGTACAGGGTTTCAGTTTGGATGATGAAAAAGTCCTACAGATGGACAATGGTGATAGTTGCAACACAATATGGATGTATTAATGCCACTGAACTGTGTACTTAAAAATGGTAAAAAATGGCTCTGTTTATGTCTATATTATCACAGTAAAAAGTTAGCTTCAATCATTTTTCAGTTTCCACTTTTAGAGATTTTTCCCCCCCTTTTTGATTTTTTTCATTATAAAACAATTGCATATTCCAAAGTGAAAGTTATCAAGCAAGTTTCTTTCATAATAACCAAGACATACCTCTTGCTCTCACGCCAGTCTCCACCCTGTTCCTTTGATTGCCATAGAAATAAGCATTATATTATAATTCATTGTTTTTGGTTTGTTCTACTATTGTTTCTTTTTGAAAATATATGGAAATAGCTACCTGTATAGATATTTGTGACTTTTTTTAGTGTAAAAATGGCAATACTCTGCAAACACTGCTCTGGACTTTGTGTTTTTCACACAAGGCCACTGAAAAACTAAGATTAGAGAAACTAGAATTACAAGTCACAAGGGAAGGCTTGGCTTCTCTGAGACAATCGTGGGAAAGGACTTATTTCTTCTGGAAATTTAAATACTCATCTTAGAAGCTTCAATGAGGAGAACCCTGGGTGGCTCAGCGGTTGGCACCTGCCTTGGGCTCAGGGCGTGGTCCTGGAGTCCTGGGATCGAGTCCCGCATCGGGCTCCCTGCATGGAGCCTGCTTCTCCCTCTGCTTGTGTCTCTGCCTCTCTCTCTCTCTCTCTCTCTCTGTGTGTTTCTCATGAATAAATAAATGAAAGCTTTTTTTTAAAAAAGAGGTATTTTAAAAGAAAAAAGAAGCTTCAGTGAAATCAGAGCACAAAAATAGGCCTTTAAGATCATATCCATGGAAATTTATATAGATCTTAATTAGTCTTTTTTAATTGTTTCATAGTACCCTTGTATGGAGACAGAAAACGGGGGAAAGGAAAGGAAGCTATGTATTGAGTGCTAGTTATTAGCTGTTGTTCTGTGAATATTCATGTGTTTATTTTATGTAATCTTTATGAAAAGCTCTTTGATGTAATATTACTCCTATTTCATAGATGAAGAAATAAGCTTGGAGAGATTGGAAAACTTGTCAAAGTTCCCTTAGTAAGAAAATGGAGTAGGGACTTGAACTTGGGGTCTGAATTAACTCGATAACGTATAGCCGTCGCTCTCCGCAGCTGGAGCCAGGCAAATCTTGGTTTAGAGGGTAATGGGAGCAGGCCGCAGCCCGGAGACTCCGTGGCGTCGGTAGAAACCTGCGCGCCGAGGGAATGCAGCACCTAGGTCACAGCACTAGCAGGCTGCCTCCAGGTCTTGGAGGGTTTGTCGTCAGAGAAGTCTGTTGACAGGTAGCAAGGACTACTGTCCTGGGCTTATTTTTTTTTTTTTTTAATTTTTTTTTTTTTTTAATTTATTTATGATAGTCACAGAGAGAGAGAGAGGCAGAGACATAGGCAGAGGGAGAAGCAGGCTCCATGCACCGGGAGCCCGACGTGGGATTCGATCCCGGGTCTCCAGGATCGTGCCCTGGGCCAAAGGCCCACGCCAAACCGCTGCGCCACCCAGGGATCCCTGTCCTGGGCTTAGACCCGGGTGCTGTTTTGGTGCTGGGAAGGAGACTGGCGGGGACAACGGGCCCAGACGGCAGCTCAGCCTATTTGTTAGAGCCAAGGTCATCTCAGAGTGCAGTGAGCCACGACGGCGGAAAGCTGAGTCCTCCCCCTTGGCCTGGACTGGAGCCGCTCACGTCACTTCCACGCGGGGTCAGTGGCAGCCTGAGGGGCCGGTGGATAGAGGAGAGATGGACAGGCTGGGCCCTGGCACCCAGTAAGGATCCTGCTGACTCTGACAGGTACCCGGCACCAGTGTTCTCCGGCTCTTCAAACCTGGAGTCCGAATCTAGTGCCCCGGGTTTAGAGTAGACACTGGCTAGCTCTCCAGGGATACAGGAAGGGCTACTGTGATTATATTAGGGTTCTTCAGAGAATCAGAGCCAATGGAATATGTGGCCAGACAGACAGACAGACAGACAGATATTTATTAAAAGGATTTGGCTCACACAATGATGGAGGCTGTCAATCCAGAATCTGCAGGGCGTGCTGGCGGCCTGGAGACCCGGGAGAGCCGATGTTCCCGTGTGAGTCTGCTCCCGGAGAGCCAGGAGGAGCTGATGGGCAGACCAGGTCCAAAGCTGGTCTCCTGGAGAATTCTCTCTTGCTTGGGGCTGCTTGGGCTTTTTCTTCAATTCAGGCCTCGAGCTGCATGAGGCCCACCTACACGATGGGCGCAACTTGCCGTCCTCAAAGTCCAGCCATTTATTTATTTATTTAACAATTCGATAAAAAGATTTATTTATTTATTTATTTATGATAGATGTAGAGAGAGAAAGAGGCAGAGACACAGGAGGAGGGAGAAGCAGGCTCCACACCAGGAGCCCGACGCAGAACTCGTTCCCGGGACTCCAGGATCGCGTCCTGAGTCGAAGGCAGGCACCAAACCGCTGAGCCACCCAGGGATCCCCAAGTCCACCCATTTAAACATTAATTTCATCTAAAACATGCTCAACAGAAACACCCAGAATAACGTTTGACCCAATATCCGGGCATCTCGTGGTCTAGCCAAGTTGACATATAAAACCAAGCATCGCAGTGATCTTGGTAAAGTGGATTCATTCCATCAGGCAGGATAAAATGAAAAAAGGGTTTAAAATCAATGAGGAGATGCTGATCCCCAAATCATAATCCCAGAATGTTGGCGCTGAAGGGACACTGGAGATGATTTATTTTAGCTGTTTATTTGCAGATGAGAAAACAAAGGCCCAGGGTGATTAGACGGATTTTGCCCAAGATCCCACACTCATTCATTAAATTAAATAAAGAAAAGAAATACTGATTGAGCCTCTTCCGTGTGTCAGGGGCGGTGCTAGGCGCTGGTCAGACAGTGGTGACCAAGACAGACACTGTCCCGCCTTTACAGAGGGTTTTTGATGAAAGGTCACTTACGCTGAGGTTTTGGGGTGGGTAGGAGTCAATCAGGGGTCACAGATCAGGGACGAGATGAGGGAATCACTTTTCACACATAAGGACCTGAGTGGGCAGGAGTCGAGTAACTTTGAAGAGCCGAGAGAAGTTCAGAATAAATTGAAAGAGGCAGTTAAAAGACTTGAAGACGCTGTTTACATTGCACTTTCCCCTAAAGATGGTCATTTTTCCCCCACAGCTATTTCTTTTTTTTTTTTTCCTTTTTTCTTTTTTTGCTATTTCTTTTTCAAAGTGCTTAGCAGTCTGAGCAGACCCGGTCTCCTGGCCCAGGACAGCAGGTGTCACCACGCCATCCGGTGACTCGGGGAACTAAGGCATCCAACACCCCAATACCTGGCCCAGGGCCACGGAAAAATTAAGATTAGGGAAACTGGGATCGAAAGTCACAAGGGAAGGCTTGGCTTCTCCGAGGCCATCGTGGGAAAGGAACTTGCTCCTGGAAATGTAACTAGTCCCCTCCGAAGCGTCAGAGTCAGAGTGGGAATCAGGCCTTCTCCCGGCCCCAGCCGCGGTGGTTCAGGGGTGGCTGTGACGCTGATCCCTGGACCGCGTGCGGCTCGGCAGGAGTCCCAGGGCTGAGTGCCCGTCGCCCTCGCAGTGGCCCTCGGTGACCTGCCGGGCCCGAGCGTGGGCTGGGGCCGCCCTGTGGCCCCAGGTGCCCCGATGGGCTCCGCCGCCGGCAAACGGGCTGCCCTGGGTGATTCACCGGGACGGAGGCTCCGCTGCAGGTGTCTGGTTCCCCGCCCGTCCCTCCGACTCTCATTTACCTGTGGGTTCTCTGAATGTGTTGAGAACATTTACCTTTTATAATTCTTTAATTTTTAATAGTCCTGTGATCGTCGCTTAATTACGCTTTAAGAGAGCCTACGGAAGAGAGCGAGCCCGGGGCTTACTGGCAGGCGCTCGGGTCTTCAGCACGTCTGACGAGCCAGAGACATAAAGACACGGGAAGACGTTGACGTCTTCTGGAAGATGAACCACATGTAATGGGCTTGGGCTTTGCTCGTGCTGGGAAAAGGGATGATTTTTCAAAACCACAAGATGTTCAGATGTCATTCAAATGTGCCCGTTACAGCTAATGCGTGTCTGTGATCGCTCTGAGCCACTTTTCAGTTTTCACCAATTCATTTTCGAATATGGGGTGGGAAGCTCTGCCCATCCTGTTGGTGTGAGTGGAAGGACGGTAGGCCTCGGGGAAGCAGAGACCTTGGTTCGGGTCCCGGCACGAGAGTCTCCTGGACATACGATCGTCCACGTGTCACTTAACCTCTCTGATCTCAGTTTCTTTATAAGCTTAGTGGGGATAACATTTTCCTCCCCGGAGATTTCTTGTGGGTTAAATGTAATGTGAAAGCCCCTGACACGACCCCACCCCTCCTTGCCAGTTCTTCTAATACTTTCCCTGGAAGTTTTCTCACTCAAGTCTCAAGCCTGAGAGTAGCTAAAATGTATAAAAATGTGGTGATTTGTTCACTTCTTATAATTATATTTAAGCATCGCATTTTATTTTTTTTAGGACTTAGAAAACGACACAGGAATTATTAAAGCAAGGCATCTATATCATCTTTTCAGTGTTTTGAAATGATTTCATGTTTCACATTAAAGGCAATTTGGAGGGCAGCAAATAGGCCACAATTAGAGAAAATTGAAGTGGATCATAACTTATTTAATATTCCTTTTTAGGCTAAGAGTCAAGTACAAGTGAGTTCTCGTGTATTTTTATCCAAACCACATTCAGAACTCGACTCGTATCTTCCTGCTAACTTCTATTATCTGTACTTGATATTCACATCCACAAACCCTTCTCTTGCTCTTTTTCCAAGTGAAACTAATTCAGAATCTTAAGGGGTGTCCTTGTTGAAACTGCAGAGCAACGATTTCCAACGTGGAGTGAACGGTTCAGATGGCTTATTGACATACGTAAGAGAAGAACCGAAATGCAATGGTAATGATAAGAGAAGGATTCCTTATATGTTTCAGAACTTCGTGTTACTCAAGATGTACTCATATATTATTTAATTGCTCCTTACAATGACTCCGAGAGGTTCTTCCACAGTAAAAAAAAAAAAAAAAAAAAGTAAAGGGTGAAAGCCACCAAGCTTGTATAATTCTGATGCCCAAACCAGGCAAGATAATGCAAGAAAAGAAAATTGTAACCCCTTCCATCTATGAATATAGATGCAGAGATCCTAAATAATGATTTTAAATTATTTTTTACTTTCTCACTGAAGCACAACTTATAGAGATGTATATAATCTTAAGTGCACAGCTCAATGAATTTTTATATCCGTGGACACCAGTGTAGCCCCAGATCAGGATATGAAACAGTTCTAGAACCCATCAGTTACCCCGTACAATCTTAGTTAATACAAATGGAACCATAGTATATATATTTTTTTGTTTCTAGCCTCTTCTGCTCCACATTAGGTCTATGAGATTCATGCATGTTGTTGTCTATGCAGTCGTTTTTCTCATCGCTCTGTATTTTTCCATTGTATGGTGGTACCACCATTTATTCATTCTACTTCAGTGTGTATTTGGGTTATTTTAAGTTTTGGGCTCTTATGGACAAAGCATCTATGAATATTCTTCTAAATATGTTTTATAAGTATTCATTTATTTGGGGGTGTGAACCCATAAATGGAGCTGCTGAGTCATTGAGCAATTTCCTAAAGTAGTTCAACCAATTTACACTCCCCACTATTGTATGAGAGTGTATACAGTTGCCCCACATCCTCCTCTCACAATATCTTGGAATTGTCAGTCCTTTTAGTTTTAGTAATTATGGTGGAGTAATAGTGTCTCATTTTGACTTTATTCTGCTTTTCCCCAATGATTAATGATGGTTAATATAGTTGAACTTCTTTTATATGCTCATTAGCTGTTTGGATATTCTCTTTTATGAAGTGCTTGTTCAAATCTTTGCACATTTAAGAAATTGAGTTGTCTTTTTCGCATTGATTTGTAGGAGTATTTTTGTTGGGGGGATACTTATCCTTTATTGGATATATGGATTGGGAATATATTTTCCCAGTCTACGATTTGCCCTTTTACTCTCTTAATGGTGTCTTTTGATGAACAGAAGTTCTTAATTATAATGAAGTCCAATTTATCAATCTTTTCTTTTATGATTAGTGCTTGTGGGTATTGTTGGGGAGATCTTTTCCTACTCCAGAGTAATGAAGATATTCTTTTATATTATCTTTTAAAAGTTTTATTGTTTTATCTCTCACATTTAGGTTCTATGATCCATCTTAATTTTTTTGCATGTGTGAGGTAGAGGTTAGGGTTTACCTTTTCCAAGTGGATATTTAACTGACTCCTCACCGTCTACTGAAAAGACTATTCTTTTCCTGCTGAAATTCAACGGTGCCTCTGTTTGTAAGTCAGGTAACTGTATATGTGTGGGTTTGTTTCTGGACCCTGTTCTGTTTTGGCCAAGACATTTATCTTTGCACCGTCTTTTACTTTTTTCATTGTTTTAGCTTTACAAAAACTCATGATACATGATAGTATAAGCCCTCCAGTTTCTTCAAGATTGCTTGGTTATTTTAGGTCCTTTGTATTTTCACATAAAGTTTAGAATCAGCTTCTCAATTTCTTTTTTTTTTTTTAATTTTTTTTTTATTTATGATAGTCACACAGAGAGAGAGAGAGAGAGGCAGAGACACAGGCAGAGGGAGAAGCAGGCTCCATGCACTGGGAGCCTGACGTGGGATTCGATCCCGGGTCTCCAGGATCGCGCCCTGGGCCAAAGGCAGGCGCCAAACCGCTGCGCCACCCAGGGATCCCAGCTTCTCAATTTCTAAAAAAAAACCAACCAAACAAACAAAACAACAACAACAAAAAATGCCTTCCTGGCATTTTGATTGAGATTGCATTACATTCTATGACAAGTTAGGGAGAATTGACATCTCACCATTTTCTTTCTTTTTCTTTAGTATTTTTTAAATTAAATTTTTTTTTTAGTAATCTCTACACCCATGTGGGGCTTGAACTCACAACCCTGAGATCAAGAGTCCAATACTCCTCTGACTGAGCCAACCAGGTGCCCCTCACAATTTTCTTTAAGTAGAAAAGTGTTTTGATAAAGTCTAACCCCTATTCACGATAATATATTTTTTTAAACAAAGGAGAGAAACATATGGAAGCATAAATGTCTAGGACTATAGAAGTTAACCTTAAAAATGAAGTACGGAGGAGACTTTTTCCCAGCCAGATGTTAAAGCATACTACAAAGCCGTAATAATAAATAAGGTATGGTATCGATCTAAGAGTAGACAGATCAACTACTGGAACGGAAGAGGCAGCACAAAGACCAAGTGCAATAGGAAAAGGGGCAAAAGATATGAGCAAACATTTTATAGAAGAGGAAACCCCAAAAGGCTTACAAGGATTACATACAAGTGATGCTCAAGGTCCCCGTCAGGCACGTGCACTCCGCGGGCCGGCCGTGGGGTCCTGCACACCCGGTGCAGAGCGCTTCCCCCAGAACAGCGGGGAGCAGCGTGTTAGTCCCTCGTGGGGGGCCGGGAAGTAGCCCCGTGTGCTGCAAAGCAGAGAAGCGAAGTGTAGTGAGCGCACACCCTGAAGTATTATACATCAGTTTTAAAAAAGATTTTATTTATTTATTCGTGAGAGATGCAGAGAGAGAGAGAGAGGCAGAGACGCAGGCAGAGGGAGCAGCAGGCTCCGTGCAGGGAGCCCGACGTGGGACTCGATCCCGGGTCTCCAGGATCACGCCCTGGGCCGAAGGCAGATGCCAAACCACTGAGCCACCAGGGATCCCCTGTACATCACTTAAAACCACTTTTAAATGTGCACGTAGCAGAGCGGATGCCGCTTCAAGAGGTGCGGCTTCGTGAGAAGAGTTTGGAATGAAAGAAAGCAGCACAGGTAACCAGGTGAGGCACCGCATTTCGCATTCTGCACCCAGGACAGGAATATATTCGACAAGAACGTGCCACGAAGGAGATGCACTCTGGATGCGTTAAGATGGTTGCTCATGAGGGGGTTTGGGGCTGGGATATGGGGCTTAAAGGGAAAAGCTAAACAAGCTGGGAACGCCATGCACACAGATATGGGGCGCACCCAGCCAAAGTCTTGGGTTCACTCAGCCAACCGGACAAGCCTCCTACGTACCTGAGGGTGAGGACGGCTCTGTGGGCACAAAGGTGACTCGGACATTATCAGCCATTGGGGGAAATAAACAGATACACTCACTATAAGATGCAAGTCCCCTGGATATCACGAGAGCCCCAGCGAGGGATGCTCTCTATCCCGACAGCGCTCCTTCTCCTGAACAGAATCTGGAGGGACAAGTGGGAGGTAGTCCGGCTAAGACCAAAGGGAAGGATGTCTTGAGAAAGAATTATTATTCGCCCCCTTTTTATTTTTGAAAAATCTTAACGAAAAGAAAAACCCTAAGAACTAAAAAAGACAACAAACCAGCAAAACTCTCAGAAAGTACCAAGAGTAATATGATAAATATGCTTATACGCATGACCTAAAATGGACAATTGTAGCATATTTGCTTCATCATTAAAAGTATTTATTTTATTTTATTTTAAAGATGTTATTTATTCATAAGAGACAGAGAGAGAGAGAGAGAGAGGCAGAGACACAGGCGGAGGGAGAAGCAGGCTCCATGCAGGGAGCCCGACGCGGGACTCGATCCCGGGACCCCAGGATCACACCCTGAGCCGGAGGCAGACCCTCAACTACTGAGCCCCCCGGGCGCCCCAGAAAGTAGAATTTCCTTTCATCCCAATTCCTACATCTGTCGCCTTCCTCCTTCCCTGTTTAGTGTGGATCCTTTCAGTCTATTTCAAAATAGTCTGAAAAAAAGCTTTTAATACGCTTACACTTCTTTAAGAGGAATCTACTGCAATACTGTCTACCAGAAATATAATGCACTTCACATGTATAATTTAACATTTTCCAGCACTCACGTTTACAAAGCAAAACGTACACATGCACCACAGTAGAGCATGTTCCATGATGACAGACTGAAATGTAATACCGTCAAACATCAAGGTTGTGTTTAATGGAAATAGCATTTCACATCATTTTGGTTATTAAAATTTAAATTCATTAAAATAAATAAAATGAGACAATTCAGTTTCTTCGTCACACTGGCTGCATTTCAAACGCTTAGTAGCCACTTGCCCTTACTGGGCAGCACGACTCCATAGGTGTTGCTTGTATATCTTCTGAATTTACATAAACTGAACACTCTATTTACCTTTTTGCAATTTGCTTTTTGCATTTAACGTTATGTTTTGGGATATGTTCACGTAGGTGCCATGTGGACCCCGTGTACTCTTCTGAACAGTTGTGTAGTATTCCATCAGAGATGGACTCAAATACCACAGCTTACTGTACTATACAATCACCAAATATTTTTTTATTTAAGCAATCCCATTTTATGGATATTTCGATGATTTATAGTTCTTGCTATTATAAATGATGCTGCAGTAAATTTCTAGTCTGCACCTCTTTGGTTGTAATACATAGAATTCCTGGGCCATAAACCATACTATAAACCATACTAATTTTTTTAAAGAATTGGTTTATTTATTTGAGAGCGAGAGCACAAGCAGGGGAGCAGTAGGGAGAGGCAGAGAGAGAAGCAGGCTCCCCACTGAGCAGGGAGCCCCATGTGGAAATCGATCCCAGGACCCTGGGGTCACGACCTGAGCTGAAGGCAGACGCTTAACCGACTGAGCCACCCGGGCACCCCAACTTTGGATTTTATAATCCATTTCATGCTGGTATGGGAATTCCAATCCCTTCACGCCCTTAGGTGACATATATTGTCACACTTAAGAGCAATGGAGACGATGGTCTTCGTTTTAATTTTTTTGGCTGGATAATTTAATCAGCTAGCTCAGAAAGACAACGGATGTCACGGTTTTGTTTTTTTTTTTTTGTTTTTTTTTTTTTGTGTAAATACCATATACTGAACATATCAACCTAACCTGAAAAATATGCTATTTTAAATGACTCCAAGAGAAACAGGGAAATGGATAACAATGAATCCACCAAAATTCTTACTTTTAAAAGCACAGGGCGAGCGCAGGAAAGGTGCCTTATTCATTTATATGATTATCTGGTCGCATGTCATCAGAAAGGACATGAGAAGGGCGAATGGTCTTGTCTTCTAAGGGATGGACCCAACGACTAGTTTATGGTCAATAAGTAGGTGTAGAAAAGAAGAGAAGAGATACGCGTGCCTGGAGAACACGTGATCACGACGAATTCACGCCCTGTTAGCGTGTCGGTAGTCGGCCTTCAGGCCTCTTGTTCCTCGGCCCAACATGCCCGGAGCGTGGCCGGCAAGGCCCTGCCCGCGGCCCTTCCCTCCGTCGCTCCAGGCCCGCGCGGCCCTCTCCTCCCGCCCAGCCCGGCGTCCTGTGGGCAAAGCAAGTCCCAGGCCCGCGGCCTTGCCCGGCTGTGCTCCCACGGAATTCCCCCGGGGCGTGCTCACCCCTGCGGCCTCCTGACGGCTTGGCCTGCGTCTCCTGCCCTCGGTCAGGCTCCGAGGCCCAGGCCCCTTGGTTTTGCCCTCCCCCCCCCCCCCCCCCCAGCTCCCGCCGCCTACGGTGCCTCTTGCCCACCCCACTCTCTCTTCTTAGAGCCTTTGGCTCTTTAAGTACTTGGGATGAATGAATGAGCATCGAGGAAAAGAGCAGCTTCTGTCGTGCTCAATATCCTGGCGTTGGCTTCGTCGCGGACTGCAGTGATCACGGAGAGTTTCGGTGTTTCTCCTGAAAATTGTTAAGGGTCTCGGGGGGGGGGCCGTGCTCAGGCTTGTATGCACTGTCAAGTATTCATGGAACAAAGACTGTGTGTAAGTGTTGTGGTGGGGGGCGGTGAGTCTACACAAGGAGCATCCATCTAAACAAGACATGGCTTTGGCCCCAGTTTACAAATTAGCAGACTTGGGGGAAAGTAAGCGTACCTCTCATGCCGTCTAAGGGAATGGGAGGGACCTACATTTAGAAAGTGTCTAGTGGGACACTCTGTAGGGTAGGGACTATCATGCCCATTTGGTATCTGGGGAAACGGAGGCTTCAAGAAATTCATCAAGGGCCAACCCTTAGGTCTGTGTGACTCCAAAAGGCAACCTTCCCGTTTGGAAGCAGGGATTCCAGAAACATACACAGAATGAGTAAATACGGGAAGCCCCGAGCCCTGTGTGACGCACCGTATACAGTGCAGAGCAACGTTGAGGAAAGAGCGGATTAAACCCAAGACATTTCTTTTGTTCGGTCTGACTCTCAGACTGAGATTTGGCTCCTCTTGGCTCCTGACTGTTTCCCTCAGGCAGCATCGGTCTCCTGCCTCATCCTGTCCTCTTTCTTAACTTTCCCTTCGGAGAAAGCTTCGAGAAGAAGTGACATTTAAACTAAGGTGGGTAGTGGCCACCAGGTAGACCAGGAAGGGCGTAGAAGGTGCTCTGGGAAAAGGAACAGGATGTGCCAAGGCCTGAAAGGTGCTGCTGGATCTTGGGGTCAAGGTTGTAACGAGAGGAGAGTAAATGAGTTTCCCGGGGTTGTCAGACATGAAGCCTTTCAACAAAACTGACTTGCCCGACGTGTCCCAGGACTCGGCATGTGGTTGTGTAGACCGTGCACCACACAGGAGCGCCCGGCGGGTGGCTGTGTAGACCGTGCATCACACAGGAGCGCCCGGCAGGTGGCTGTGTAGACCGTGCATCCCACAGGAGCGCCCGGCAGGTGGCTGTGTAGACCGTGCATCCCACAGGAGCACCCGGCAGGTGGCTGTGTAGACCGTGCATCCCACAGGAGCGCCCGGCCGGTGGAGGCTAAACTTGTGCTGTCCAGGCTGAGGGTCCAAGCCCTGGGTGACTTCAGTCCAGAGGAATTGAGGACCATCTATCTAATCTACCTGGACTGGGGGATTTTTCTAATTTGTCTTTTAAGAAAAGTTCTCTTTTTGTGATTTATTCCTCAGGAGGGGACACTTTTTCCTACCTTGTGCAGAGTCTCAGGTTGGCCGATTTCTGCCCTGCCTGGTATTGTTTAGAAATTCCTGTTCTCTAGGAAGAGGAGCTTCTCCCACTGATCTCAGTTTGAGTCTTTGGCAGGAAAGCAAATACCAAACCCAAGCCGGTAACACGGACAGTGAACACATTTTATCTTTCTCCTGGGAAGGAAGTATTTGCCACTTTATCCCCTTGGCTGTTCCTCTTCCTTCCTCTCAAACTGTTTGCTCCAAAGAATCCGAAAAAAGTAGAAGATGCAAGCCTGAGCTGGCTGCTGTCGTCCGCCCTCTGCGTAGCGGGGTGAGGGTAAGGCCGCGACCCAGGCGTCCACAGCAGGACACTCGGGATGGAGGCTGCCAGCTTGGGCCGCTCAGGGCGCAGAGCCGCCTTCCTCCTCCCCCCCCTCCTCCTCCTCCTCCCCTAAGTGACCAACACCTATTCGGATGGATGCGCACTCTCGTTCCCTTTTGTCTGCTCCCTCCCCCCCCCCAATTACCTGTACGTAGTATTACGTATCTTTTAAGTTCGAGTATTTTGAGAATTAATAGTATCCCCTTTTCTGATACGAGTTTAATGCAATCACAAAGTTCCACTGATTATTCTATCCACAAAAGCGGTTTTTATCAGCATTATCAAAGGTTGGTGTTTATATTTAAACTCTGTTTTCACGGTGGAGGATGCAAAGTCCTCTCGGCCCACGGCCCACGAAGCTGTCGGGACGTCTTTAACGTTAGTCCTTAAGTGAGTCAAGAGAGTCTGAGGCTAAAAACGTTTTTACAGTTTTAAGTGAGTAAGCCAGGGGCGCCTGGAAGGCTCCGCGGTGGGGCGTCGGCCTTGGGCTCAGGGTGTGACCCTGGGGTCCCGGGATCAAGTCCCGCATCGGGCACCCTGCAGGGAGCCTGCTGCTCCCTCTGCCTGGGTCTCTGCCTCTCTCCCTGGGTCTCTCATGAGTAAATAAATCTTAAAAAAAAATTAAGTGAATAAGCCAGATTCCACAAATTAATCTAAAATAAACACAATTTCTATGAAGGCATTTTAGTTCATTTTTTTTATATCCAGTTTTTGAAAAAAATAAGTGCATCTCCGAATACTGTTGCCAGTTTTCTGCTTATGGAGAAGAGCTGAAAAATAGGTAAGTGAAAGCAGCATGCATTTTGAAGGATGCCCTAGAATGTATTGCATAACTGTTTTTCCTGCCAGTGGACTTCTTTATACCCTTTAACAAAGAGCAATATAAAAATTACTTTGTGTTTTTCTGAGTAGACTAGTTGCAAGGCAGGGATTACAAATTCACCAGAGTAAATCCCTGAACCTACCTCTCTAGTTGGTAGCAGGAGATTGAGTGTAAGTATCGTTATGCAGCCAATAAGAATGGGTAGACTAAAAGCCCACATCTATGAAATACCCATTTTTTACAGAGGGTTTTACAATTTGCGTTAGTGGGAGTGGGAGTTTTTTAAGGGGCGATTATAAAATAAATCCTTGATTATTCTATCCCTTTTACAAATTTTCTCCTATTACATTTTTGAGGAAGAAATATGATTTTGCTTTCTTTGATTAATTCTGTTCCTTAAGGCTATTCAATATGTTGGCTAAGCCAACCTGTAAAGGCTCACTAACACTAATGGCTTCCAGAAATGGGGTATTTGACTCTTTATAGAATAAATTTTGGCAATATTTACTTAAGTATATCATCTAAATGTTGTTATGGACTCTCATTTTTGCCTGGGGAGGAAAGACAGATTACTTCCTCCTAGGATTTTTGGAAACAAATACTGACTTTTACATATTTTAGAAGTATTTTTCTCCAGTTTTTTTTTTCCTAAAGAAATTTGATTCTATAGAAGTGCTACATTTCTTATTTTTTATTCATTGAAAATAAGGAAAAAGAGCAGAGGATATTCTTATGGTGTCTGGAAAGAATTTGATTTTGCAGAATTTCTAACAATTCTGCCCGGAAAGGGCTTCTGGAGGACGACTTGAAGCAATTTTAGGTATAAAACTATTACTTTTCACTGGTCCTTCTTAAAATCAGTTGAACTAGAGAACAGTTGGTACTGATAGATTGGCTACAGCAGTAACCAAGTTTTATCTATGAAAATAATAAATATTACATCATTGCACTTTGATTGCCTTCTATGGCCCTACTTCTAAGTCCAATATCCACAAGAGAGAGCGACAGAGACAAGACAAGGAATAAAAACAAATAGGGTAGAAGGAATCATCCGGTTACCTTGGGTAGCTCATGGTACGGATGAATCAGCAGATTTTACAGACATCAATGACTCTGTGATGTTGATTACATAATTGGCTCAGAATTTTGTAGTATTGTGTTTAAGGCACAGGTGACGGACTCTGTCTAGGTTCAACACCTTATTGTGCCATGTTCTATCGATGCATCGGTTTTCTGATGTGTTAACTGGGATAATAATACACATGTTTAACATTTTTTGGTGAATTGAATGAACCAATTCATTTGGTGTCCAATGCCAAGTGCGTAGGGCACAGCACACGCTCAACTCAAGAGCTAGTTTGTTTAGATCAATACTCAGGGATGACCGAGTCCTTCACTAATAAAGGGACCGAGGGATGGGCAGTGGTCCCAGTTGGGGGGCATCAAACAGGGACATGCTTACAGGACAGGAAATGGACTCATTCTGAAGTGCCAGCCGCCGCGTGTGGATGGGGAAGGGGACGCAATGGTGTAGACCTGCAATCGACATGCGAGTAACAGGCTTTCGAGTCTAAGTAAATCCTCCTGACCGGGGTCCGAACATAGGTTTGCTTGGCCGCATGCGGGTTTGTAGAGAAAAGTGAAAAGGAACGGGGCTGGTTAGATACATGGTCAGAGGAAGGTTGGCTTAATTAGAAACAATCTATTTGGAAATAGGGAACTTTCATGTTCTTAAACCAAACAATGAGATTATGAAACAGGTATTTGTGAAGGTGATTCCGGCAGCAGCATCCGGGCTGGATGGGGAGACAGGAGGGTCCGTGCAGAGTGTTGGTAGTCCAGGGCCTGCACAGTGGTTTCTGGAAAGTACTACGGAATTAGAAAGCAGGAGAGCAATTCCAAGAGGCAGTTTGGATATGGCGCAGCTCGGTAACACGCCCGACGCGGGAATTAAAACAGCAAAGCTGAGAACCCCTTTGCTTATTATTGTATCTGCTTACCTATGAGGTAAATAGAACTTTCCATCCTACCGCATAGCATCCGTATTGGAAATAGAGGACCGGGTGGTCTTCGTCTAAGAACTTAAGGCTTCCGCAATGGTGCTAATCCTGGCCTTGGTCACTCCAAGGGAATCGCTGTTGAGCAAGTGCAGGGAGGGCAGTCATTCTGCACCAGGCGAGAGGACTGTGTGTGGGTGCGTGTGCGTCCACAGAGTGCACACGTGTGTCTGCTCCTGACTGGCTGGTGAGGGAGCGAGGACGTGAGAAGGGTGGAGGAGACATAGAGAATGGCCAGGAACTGTTATGAATGGAGATTTCCGATACAAAATGTGAGTTTTTGTATGACGTATTCTTTTTTCAGTGTTCTCGGACTTCCAGGCACAGGTGCCACATTTGCCAGGAGTGTTTTCCTGCGTGCGTGCGAGCGCGTGCGTGTGTGCATGTGTGCAATGATGGAAGGGGATGGAGATCTAGGCCTAGGTTGATGTAGTGCGACGAGGACCTGGCCGGGGAAGGCAAAATGACCCTCACGCTGACGCGGCTGGGCGGAGGGGGCTGAGTGCCAGGCGGGTTTATGGCACTAGGAGTCTGGGCACGGGCCGATCCCCAGATCCCCAGGGAAGGCGTGGGCTTCCCACCGTCGCGGGGCATGGGACCCGACCTGAGAGGGTGACTGGCTGGACCCTTGCGGGGACAAAGTGGACTCTGCGTGCTCGGCTTAGGAGGGCAGGCGGCGGCCGTGTGTTTCCGTTAGCATTCGGTGCCCCAGGCCCGCCCCGCTGGGCCCCAGCTGCCCTGCCGGCCTCCCCCTGCCCTGCCGGCCTCCCCCTGCCCTGACGGCCTCCCCCTGCCCTGCCGGCCTCGCCCTGCCCTGCCGGCCTCCCCCTGCCCTGCCGGCCTCCCCCTGCCCTGCCGCCCCGGGCCTCCGGGGAGCTGAGCTGCCGCCCGGCTGACGTGGCGTCTCCGGCCTCCTCGCAGACGCGGAGATGGGTCGGTGTGGGAGCCTCTGTCTTCCCGACTTACCTCCAGGACTGGGAGTCCCCCTCCCCCGACTTGTCAATAAAGATGACAGCTAGAGATGATCTCTCTAAGGCAGAGTAACATTTTAAATTTTTAAGTACTTAATGTATACTCCCAGAAATGCTGGGAAGGAAATCTGAGGCACTAGATTTTTTTTTTTTTTTTTTTTTTTTTAGATGAATGCTTTTAGGAATCTGTTTGGAGTCATCTCTGGGTCTTTGTCTCTCATTTCTGTCTAATTTTGTGGTTATGATGCTATTTGAAAATAAATGTCACAAAGCACAAACCAAATAAATATGTCATCTGACTTTTTAGCTTTTAATTATTTTTAGTGTCGTATTTGAATGATTTTCCTGCCTTTTAACAGGCTGTTCTGCTCCTGAAATAAATGGGGGATGTGGGTGGGGAATTAATTGTAAAGAAAATAGAATTATGTGGGTACGTGGCTGGTGACAGGTTAAGGGCAAATTTATCGAGTTTGAATCCTAGCTTTTCTGCCTCCAAGCCCAGTAACCTCAAAGATGCTAAGCCGACCCGGAAAATGGGGTTAACAACAGTACCTACCTCACAGGGCTGCTTCCATAACTCACGTGAGGTTCCCAGAACATTATTGGGCATCTGATGAATGCTCAGTTAGTAGTTTTTAATATTATTAACAACACTGTTTTATTATTTATAAGAAAAATGAGTCTACTAGAAAAATCAATCTCCTCATTTCATGGCTTTCCTCTGTTTTTGACTCAAAGTGTTACTTTCTTGGTTGTGCATCAGAACCAGTGCGTTAGGGGACCCCCCCCCCCGGGGGCTCTGCGGCTGAGCGCCTGCCCTCGGCTCAGGGCATGACCCCAGGGTCCCGGGATCGAGTCCCGCGTCAGGCTCCCCATAGGGAGCCTGCTTCTCCCTCTGCCTCTGTGTCTCTCATGGATAAATAAAATCTTTAAAAAAAGAACGAGTGGGTTAGTTTTTAAATGACTATTCGCTGTTTTCACAAATTCATAAATGCATACAAGTCTGCAAAACTTGTGCCTACTGTAGGAATGTTCTATTGAGCTTGAGGCCGGCCCCCTCCCAGGTCCTCTGCCATGGGGAGCTCAGGCACAGTAGGTGCGAGGTCTCCCCAAGGGTCTTCCGAGAGGGGGTAACAGGTTTTTGAAAATGCAACGTGGTTTCCGTTAAAGCATGCTCCGGTGTATGAGTGCTGTGATGGGGACGACGGCCCACCCCGCCGCAGGCCGGCCTGTGCTCCCCACCGCGAGTGGCCTGGGTGGGGCGAGGGGCCCAGGCCGCGGGTGTGCGGTGAGGCCGTGGTGCTGGTTCCCCGACGGCCCCGGGGTTCTTATGGGTAAAGTCGGGGCCGGGCGGGGTCGGAGGGGACCAGGCCGCTGCCCTGCAGGTGGAGGCCCCGCCCCGCCTCTGCGGGGGTGCTGCCCCCGGGGGGCCTGCCCCGCTCTCGGGGTGCCCCCCCCTCCGTCTCGGCCGCAGGATCTTCCGGAGAAGAAAGTGGGTCCTGGCCGAGCATTGGGAGAGGCGTGTGCCCCGCGCCCCGGAGGTGCACGCGGGCCCTGGAGGCGGGTCACGCACAGGTCACACGGCGGGTCGCGCACGGGTCACACACGGGTCACACGGCGGGTTGCACGGTGGGTCACACACGGATCACACACGGGTCACATGGTGGGTCGTACCCAGGTCACACGGTGGGTCACACACGGGTCACACACAGTCGCACGGTGGGTCACACACGGGTCACAAACGGGTCACACACGGGTCGCACGGCGGGTCACACACGAGTCACACGGTGGGTCGCACACGGGTCACACATGGGTCACAAATGGGTCACAAACGGGTCACACATGGGTCGCACGGCGGTCACACACGGGTAACACGGCGGGTCGCACGGTGGGTCGCACGGCGGGTTGCACGGGTCACAAATGGGTCACACATGGGTCGCACGGCGGGTCGCACTGTGGGTCACACACGGATCACACACAGGTCACACGGCGGGTCACACACGGGTCACACACGGGTCACACATGGGTCGCACAGCAGGTTGCACGGTGGGTTACACACGGATCACACACGGGTCACAAGGTGGGTCGCTCCCAGGTCACACACGGGTCACACGGCGGGTCGCATGGCGGGTCGCACGGTGGGTCACACACGGGTCACACACGGGTCACAAACGGGTCACACACGGTCGCACGGTGGGTCACACACGGGTCACACACGGGTCACACATGGTCGCACGGTGGGTCACACACGGGTCACACGGTGGGTCGCACGGTGGGTCGCCTGGCGGGTCGCACGGTGGGTCGCACAGTGGGTCACACACGGGTCACACACGGGTCACACATGGTCGCACGGTGGGTCACACACGGGTCACACGGTGGGTCGCACACGGGTCACACACGGGTCACAAACGGGTTACAAACGGGTCACACACGGGTCACACGGTGGGTCGCACGGCGGGTCGCACGTCTGGTCACACGGCGGGTCACACGGCGGGTCACACAGCAGGTCACACACGGGTGACACGGTGGGTCTCCTGGCAGGTCACACACAGGTCACCCAGTGGGGTCCCCGGGGGGCACCCTCCGCGGGGCAGCGGAAGCGGCGGGGCACGAAGCTCTTGGCTGCGGGGTCTGGTCCCCGCCCCGCCCCGAGATACGTAAGCGACAGGGCCTCTGCGACCTTCAGGTCCATAAAGGACAAGAGGGACAACGGGGCAGGTCGCGAGCGCCGGCGCGTGGGGCGCGGAGGGCGACGGGGGCAGCTGCGGGGCCGCGGGCGGGGGGCGCGGGGGGGCCCGAGGGGGTCCGGGGGGCGGGGGGCCCGGAGGAGCGGCCGAGCTCCCCCCAGCCGCGAGGACGCAGGAGCGCCGGTGCGGGAGGAGGCCGGAGCCGGGCCGGGCGGGGGGGCTGAGCGGGTCCGCCGGCAGGTGCGGCAGGTGCGGCAGGTGCGGCAGGTGCGGGGCGTCGGGAGGCGCGCGGGTCCCACCCCGGGCACGGTCGACAGCGCACGAGGAAAGAGCTGCCGGTCGCATTAGTAAGATGCGCGCGTGGACGACGTGGTCCTCCTGCAGACCGTCCCGCGCGGGTACAGGCCGCGGGGGCGGGGGGCACGGATCTCCCCCCAGGACCAGGACAGGAACGAGCTCCTCAGGCTGAATCTAGAGGACGCGACACCAGTTCATGAACAAAACAAACCCACCACCACGCGCGCGCACACACGTGCACACAGGTGCACACTCTAGTAGAACCACGGAAAGCCTGCACCGCGGGGTGTGGGCCTGGAGCTGCAGCAAGTGCACTTTTGGGGCGCCGGAGGGGGTGGTGGCTGACGCCTGGTTTAGGCCGAGGTCGGGATCTCAGGGTCCTGGGATGCAGGCCCCGCGCGCTGCTCACTCGGTGTGGGGCCTGCTGAGACCTGCTCTCTCCCTCCCGCTGCCACCCCCCGTGCACCCGCTCCCTCTCTCTCTCTCTCTCTCTCAACAAGGTACAGTCCCCAGGTGCGCATCACCCGCCCAGCCTGGACCGCTCAGGGGCTGACTACAGGATTTTCACACGCTTACCCTAGATGACTGTAGGTTCCACATCCCCAGAGTTAAATGTCATGGAAAACTCCACTCTGGGGTTTGTGCTACATGACGGGGACCTGGGAACGAGCTCAGGGCAATGCGGATTGCCTGACCTAATCTCCCACGCGTCTTCTTAATGAATGAATCCACGTAAGATTGGACTTGTTTTTTTTTGTTGTTGTTTTTGTAATTCAGAGATGGTGCAGAGTGGTGAAGAGCGAAAGATTTGAAGCCAGACAGATCTAGGTTAGAATCTCGGCTCAGGGGCACCTGGTGGCTCAGCGGTGGAGCATCTGCCTTTCGCTCAGGGCATGACCCCAGGGTCCCGGATCGAGTCCCACATGGGGCTCCCCGCAGGAAGCCTGCCTCTCCCTCTGCCCGTGTCTCTGCCTCTCCCTGCATCTCTCATGAATAAATAAATAAAATCTTACAAAAAAAAAAAGAATCTTGCCTCAATTTCATGCAATGAGCATATGAACAAATTCTTTGACCTTTTCGAGGAATGGTAATAATATTTACTACAGATGGTTTTATGGAGATTAAGTGAAATGGCTGATATACAACTCTTGGCACAAAATATATACTCAACAAAAAAAATGTATTCTCTTAATAATATGGTAGATTTGAGTACAGCATACGACGTAGATGCTTGCTCGAAAGCTAGCGAACCCAGAATCTATTTTTACCTTAATGTTGAGTAACATAGGACTCGGCGTACTGGTACTTGATAAATGGTCGTTATGAATGTGCATTGATTGTTAAGCCCTGTGACCTTGGAAAAATTATAGTCTTCACTTGACCTCAATTTCCACATAAAATAGGATTAACCTATATTTTTTCAGCATTTACTGTGCTCTGAGTCTTATTAGAGCACCTGGTTTCTGAAAGAAGGGTTAGGACTAATGTACAAGGAACTGGGAGAGGAGAGCGCAGGGCTGCACCCCTGCAGGCGCAGCAGGAGCCGGGAGCCCGGAGAGTACCGGCCTCTGGAGCCTGGTGGGGGGGGGGGGGGCTGGGTGCTGCGGCCTGGGAGGTCCCTTGGGCCCTGCGAGGAGCGGAGGCCGGGGGAGGCCGCAGTGCTTTGGGGCTGGGACCCAGCTGCGCCGGGGCGCCCAGGTGGCCTCCCGCACCCGGAGCAGAGCGCGCGCTCTGCTGTGGGTCTGAGAACCACACTGGAACATTCGAAGCTGTAATCATTGTCTTCAGGTGAGGAGAGGTGAGTAGATGTCGACTAAAAGGGAGTAGTTTCTAAAAAATATTTTATTTATTTATCCATGAGACACATAGAGAGAGGCCGAGTCACAGGCAGAGGGAGAAGCAGGCTCCCTGCGAGGACCTGATGCGAGACTCGATCCTGGGACCCTGGAGTCATGGCCTGGGCCGGAGGCGGGTGCTCCACCACTGAGCCTACCAGGCGCCCGGAAAAGCGGGGATTAAAGTTGGAGACACAACTGGAGGCCAGGACAGAATCCTCCCCGAGGATTACAGAGGCTTCAGAGGAGATGGGGTACGCGAACCCCTAAACCTCTTTCCTTCTCGTGGAACTCCGCAACCATCCACAGAAACTTCGCTTTTCCTGTTTCACCCACTAGGCTCCGAGTCCCTTGAGGTGAGGACCAAGTTTTGTTCCTTTCCCTCTGTGAGCACTGAATGCCGACACCTGACACTGAGTGCAAAATGCTCGGGAGGCGGATGGAAGTTTCTGGAGGTTCTAACCACACAGTGGTATTAATACTTGCTCTCCACTACGTTGATTCCTGCTACACATCTTGTCTGCTTGTAAAAGGCCTTTCGGTGTCCTGCGCGCTGAAACAGGGCGCCTGGTAAGAAACGGGGGTCAGATTTCAGAAGGAGAAAGCCCCCTTCCTCGCAGGCACTGAGGCCAGGCGGATCTGATGTTCGGGCAAGAAATTCAGATTTGGTTTCCGGCGGTGGTCACGGAGAGAGGATCACACTGTGCTTTCATTTTCTGATAAGCTGCCCACAACCTTCAAGTGCAGAGAAAGAGTTTTTTCCCCAGAAACAAACTTGAGGAGGCAGTGATCACATGGGAGCTCGTAATATTTCAATTAAATGTTCCCGTATAGGGAGGGATATTCAACTGGATACGGGGGAGCATAAAATAGGCTCCGGAGAGAGCTGGCACTGAGACCAACCCCGTTTCTTCCGGCTTTCCAGATGGTTCAGGGATGAAATTTACCCAGGGTTTTTTGTTTTGTAATTTCGGTGTTTTTTTTTTTTTTTTTTGGAAGTGCTGTGCATCTGGAAAAAATAACCACAAACTCAATTGTTTAAGAAGTAAAGATATTTAGGTACAGTTAGAGGATGGAGTTCATATTAAATGATTTTGCTTTGAAACATGGTAAATAACTTGGAAAAGAGCATAAAACACTTTGCAGGGCCATGGCTCATAAATCTGTAACATTGCTTTTATTAATTTGGAATCTTCACGAACTGAGATGAAGAAGAGAGTCCTTGAACTGATTTCCACATTATGCTGATTTTGTGATCCTCTGTGTACTAGAAGACCACCCAATTCATCTCTGTTGTAACTCACACCAGATTTTGTCCTGGATTTGAGATCTCTAGCTATGACACGCAACATATTTAAAAAATCTGTTTGATTGATAGTTTAATCATTGTTCACCATTACATCAGCAGCCAGGCCTCGTATTCCAATTTTGAAGGATTGTTTTGCCTCTGTCCCCGTGTCACACAAAGTACTTGTGGCTTGCCAATAGTAGATCTGATTGCAGCTTCATGGGTTTCAGACGTAGCTGAAAGTTTAAATTTTACGTTACGCTCTTGCGGTTACCTTTCAGACGGCCTGTGATTTCCAGTCCTCCTGCTGTGAAATAAAGTCGACCTCCCAATCGTTTTCATTGTGCGCTCTCGCCTCGTCCTTTCTTTCTTCCGTATTTACACGAGTGTCAACAATTCTGTGCTTTTGAAAAGCTGGTGGAAAAGCCAGCCAAGCCACCCCTTGCCTTTTTGGAGCTGAGCAGGCCGGCGTGTAATCACTTTTTCATCCGGGTGTGGTCGCAAATCCTTCCCTTTGGTTAGTGTCATCATTCTAGGTTTTCTATGGGATTTAACAGTCCTGCAAATCCCCGTGGCTTTCAATGCTGAAGGAATTCAACTGGGCCTAAAAAAATATCACTGTTGCTAAGTACGATGTTTAATTGAACTTGATTGTTTGGATTCATCCATCGACGGCACACGCGGCTCTCAGGCCAGGCGCTCAGTAGGTAAAGCCGGCTGGTGGGGGCCCGGCTTCTGGGGCGTGTCCTCTGACGTCCTCATTCCCTTTATGACATTTTTGGGTTTCCTCAAAACTCTCTCCTCCCACACCTATAGCAAGCACCTCGCCTGATTTGTCTTTTTTGGGTATATTCCAAGTTTTGACTTTAAATAAGAACCTTCGCCGAAGCGTAATTGCTGTACAACAAGCTGCCCTCGGTGACAGTATAATTCGATGATCTTTGACATACGTGTCCCCCGGTGGCCACTACGACCGGGACAATGCACGCATCTACCACCAACCAAGCCTTCCTTCTGCTTCTTTGTGATTTTCCTTCCCACCTCTCCCTGCGCCCCGCTCCATCCCAAGACCGCCTCTGTTTCCTGTAACCATAGATTTATTTTTTATTTTCTAATATCTTGAATGAATTGAATCAGGTAGTATGTATTTATTTTTTGGCTTTTTCCATTCATTTGAGATTCATCCACGCTGCTTTGCATAGTAGCAGTTCATTCTGTTTATTGCTACTACTATTCCACTGTACAGACATAACCACAATTTGTTTATCTAGTCGCCTGATAATGGGGATCCGGTTTGTTCCCAATTATTGGTTAATACAAATAAAGTTTGCTATGAACGTCACACACGAGTCTTTGGACATGTTTTCGTATTTCTTGAGCATTTGCCTACAATATTCAAATGGCTGGGTCACATGCCAGATTCACCTTTAGCTTTTTAAGAAACTGGCAAACCCCTTTCCAAAATTATTGTACCACGTTACATTCCCACCATCAATGTATGAGAATTCCAGTTGCTCCAAACCTTTGCCAACTCTTGATATTGTCAATTTTTTCCCACTTTTTTTCTTTTCAAATTTTCATTTAAATTCTAGTGAGTTATTAACATATAATGTAATATTGTTTCCAGGAGTAGAATTTAGTGATTCATCACTTACATGTGACACCCAGTGTTCAACACAGGTGCCCTCCATAATACCCATCACCCATTCAAGCCCGTTCCTCACCTGCCTCCCTCAGTTAACCCTCGGTTTCTTCTCTCTCTTTCTTTTTTTTAAAGATGTTATTTATTTATTCATGAGAGACACAGAGAGAGGCAGAGACAGAGGCAGAGGGAGAAGCAGGCTCCATGCAGGGAGCCCGACATGGGACTCGATCCCATGACTCTGGGGTCACGCCGGGCAGATGCTCAACCACTGAGCCTCCCAGGCTTCCCTTCCTTCAGTTGGTTCTCATAAAAAATCCCTTATGGTTTATTTCGCTCTCCCTCCTCCCCTCTTATGTTCGTCTGCTTTGTTTCTTAAATTCCACATGTGAGTGAAATCATAATTGACTTATTTCACCTAACGTGATACACTCTAGCTCTATCCATGTCATTGCAAATGGCAAGATTTCATTCCTTTTGATGGCTGAGTAATAGTCCGTTGTATAGACACACCACATCTTCTTTATCCACTCATCTGTCAGTGGACATTTGCGTTCTTTCCATAGTTTGGCTGTTGTTGGTAATTCTACTATCAACACGGGGGGGCATGTGTCCCTTTAATCTGTATTTTTGTATCCTTTGGATAAATACCTAGTAGTGCAATTGCTAGCTGGTAGGGTAGCTCTATTTTCAACTTTTCGAAGAACGTCTATACTATTTTCCAGAGTGGCTGCACCAGTTGGCATCCCCACCAACAGTGCAAGAGGGCTCCCCTTTCTCCGCCTCCTCACCAACACCTGTTGTTTCTTGGGTTGTTAACATTAGCCATTCTGACAGTTTTAATTTTATATATTCTAATAGATATATAGTGTCATCTTTTTTGTGGTTTTAATGCTTATTTCTCTAATGACTAACAATGTTAACTATCTTTTCATGTGCCATTTATGCATCTTTTTGTTGAAGTGTCTGTTTAAATCATTTGCCTATTAAATAGTTGTTTTCTTAGTATTGAACTTTGAGAATTCTTTATATTCTCTTGGTGTCAGTTCTCTAGCAGATCTGTGATTTGCAAATGCTTTCTTCTAGCTCATGGCTTGTCTTTTCATTCTTTAACAGTGTCTTTCTTAGGGCGAAAGTTCTTAATTTTAATAAAATTTAGCTTATTAATTTGTTCTTTTGTGAATCACGTATCTGCTATCGTAGCTAAGAAATCTTTGCCTAAACCAAGGTCACAAAAGTTCTCCCCTATAGATTGTTCTAGAATTTTTATAGTTTTAGATTTTACATTTACGTTTACAATCCACTCTGCGTTGGTTTTTGTACTTGTATGAGGTATGAATCTAAGTATCTTTTTTTGCATATAAGTATCCAATTGTTTATTGCCCTATCCTCCGCTGGCTGAATTGCTTTTATATCTCTGTCAAAAAATTAATTAATTATAAAAAAATAGAATCAGACCTATAAATACAGATAACAAACTGATGGTTGCAAGAAGTAAGGGAATGGAGAGAATACATGAAGAGGAGTAGGGGATACAGGCCTTCAGTTATGGAATGAAGTCATGGGAATAAAGGCACGGCATAGGGAATGTCTGGCAGAGATGGCAGTGAGGGCCCCGCAGCAGAGGAGAGGGCAGCGCCGCCAGTGATCGTGGCCAGAGCTGTGGTGCCAGTAGTAAGGTGAACGGCTAAGTGCCAAACTCCGAGCTTTACCTGGAACAAACGAACCTTATGAAAGTAGCAGTAACAAAGAAATAGACGCCTCCTCCTATGTGGATCCACTTGGCCCTCAAATAGAAAGACCAAAAACTGCAGCCAAAAAAAGAATCGACAATCGACGAGGATGATCTTGCTGATGAAGAATTAGGAGATGATTTGCTTCCAGAATAATATACACTTTAAAATTTTACTTACTAAAGGAAAGAAATTGCCTGACAAGATAACACTTATGTGAAATGTTGGATTAAACGCCCAGATTTTAATTTTGTATGCGTCAAAACCTTGAATAAGTGTATTCTATGAGATGGGTCTAAGTTTTGTTTTGTTTTATAGGAAATAAAGATATGTGGAACTAAACAAACCAAAAAAAAGAAAAAAAAAGACGAGTTGTAATAGCATTGTGAGGTGACCGATGGGAGCTACACTTGTTATGGGCATAAAGTGCAGTGTAGAGAGATGCTCAATCACCGGAAGCTAATGTAACATTGAGTGTTATTTGTAACACTCAATGTACAGTGTTATACTGTATTCAAATAAAAATATTTTAAAAACGAATTGGGTATATATGTAGGTCTAATTCTGGACTCTGGAAGTCAGGTTGCATAAGTTCTTCACCTTCGTGCCTCCTTTTCAAAGTTTGTTTTTTGTTTATTTTTGTTTTTGTTTTTGTTTTTGCCTATTTTAGGCTCTTTCCACTTCTATATAAATTTTAGAATAAGCTTGGCAATTTCTACACAAAAGCCTACTGGGATTTTGAGTGGAATTACATTGAATCTGTAGATCGGTTTGGGAAAAAAATGACAGCTTGAGGATATTGAGCCTTGCTCATACATAAACATGTGGTATCTGTCCATAGACTTAAGACTTCTTTAATTTCTCTAAGCCATGTCTTGTGATTTTCAGTGTATAAATCTCATATATCTCTTTTCTTCAAGTATTTCATATTTTCTGTATTATTGTAAACGATACTGTTTTAAAAAATGTTAATTTCCATTTGTTTGTTGTGATAGAAATACAAATTTTTAAAAGATTTTATTTATTTATTCATGAGAGAGACAGAGGCAGAGGGAGAAGCAGGCTCCCTGTGGGGAGCCGGACGTGGGACTAGATCCCGGGACCCCGGGGTCACGGCCTGAGCCAAAGGCAGATGCTCAACCGCTGAGCCACCGAGGTGCCCCTATACCTGTTTTTCTTATATTGACCTTGTTCATAGGTTCTGCAGGATTTTCTACATGAATTATTATGTAATCTGCTAATAAAAATAGTTTTACTTCTTCCTTGCCATGTTCTGATTTTAGAGGGAAAACATTCAGATATTCATCATTAACTAGATGTTCACTATAAATGCTCTTCATTAGATTGTTCCTTTCTAACCCAAGTTTTCTGAGAGATTTTATAATGAGTGGATGCTAGATTTGGTTAAATATTTTTTCTGCATCTTTTGAGATCATGTGGGTTTTAGTTTTTTAGTCTGTTAATATGGCCAATTATATTAATTGATTGTTTGAATATGAAATCAAACAATCTTAGGATAAAACTCAGTTATGGTGTATTATATTTTTATATGTTGTTGGGTTTGATTTGTTAAATTTTATCAAGAATTTAGTAAAATCTTGTCATGAATTTTATGTTTATGAGTGATATGAGTTTGTACTTTGCTTTCTTTGAATTGTGTTTGTATGGTTTTTGTATCATAGTAATTCTGGCCTGATAAATTGAGTTGGGAACTTTCTCCTGATTTCTAAATTTCTTGACAAGCTTATATAAAATTGGTATTATTTCTTTCATAAATGTTTGGTAAAATTCATCAGTAAAGCTATTTAAGCCTGAAGTTTTTCTGTGGGAAGATTTTTCACTGCAAATTCAATTTCTAGATATAGGACTATCTATTAAAAAAATAGATTCTTTCTTCTTGAGTGAGCTCTGGTAGTTTGTATCTTTCAAGGAATTTGATTATTTCATCTAAGTTGTCAAATGTATTAATATAAAGCCATTTATAACGTTTTTAAACTATCTTTTTAATATCTGCGAAATCTGTAATGATATCATCTCACTCATTTCTGATATTGGTAGTTTGTTTAGGTCTTCCTCCCCCACCCCAATCAGTATAGATAGAGGTTTATTGATTTTATTAATTTCCTGAAAGAACTGGTTTTCATTTTGTTAATTTTTCTCTATTCTATTTCATTGATTTGTGTTCTGATCTTGATTTGCTTTCTTCTGATCACTTCGGGTTTAATTTGCTGTTCTCTTTCTAGTTTCTTATGGTAGAAGATAAGATCATTAATTAGAGGCTTTATTTTCTTCTAATACAAGTATTTAGTGCTTGAAACTTCCCTCCAGTTATCGTGTTAGCTTGTATTTCACAGATTTTGATATGTTGTGATTTCATTTTCACTTACTTCAAAATACTAACTTCTTTTATTTCTTCTTTGATCCATTGTTTATTGAAAGTGTGCTATTTAGTTTCCAAAATATTTGGGATTTTCTGTCTTAATTTTAATTTAATTCTATTTCTAATTCTATTTTGTTCAGGGGACATACTTCGTATGATTTGGATCTTTTTAAATTAATCGAGACTTGATTTATGGCTCAGATTATGGTCTCTCTTGGTAAATGTTCCATGTGCACTTGAAAATAATCCTGTTGGTGTTGGGTACAGTCTACAATTTTCAGTTATGTCAAGTTGGTTGATATCCTGTTTTGAGTCTTCTGTATCCTTACTGATTTCCTACTTATTCTATCAAGTATTGACAGAGAATGTTGAGATCTTTGTCTACAATTGTTGATTTGTTTAGTTCTTGCAATTTGATCAGTTTTTGCTTCATACATTTTGAAGCTTGTCATTAGGTATATAAGCAGTTAGGCTTGTTATATCCTGTTGATGACATGACCCTTTTATCAGTATGAAATGATCCTTTTTCTTTTTGCCCCCAAGTAAGTGAAGCCTTTAAAGATGCCAGAAAGGGGATAAAAGGTAGCTGTCTCTTACACTTCCCTTCCAGGTGACTGGCTGCAGAGAAAGGCTTCGTCCTGGTGCCTCGTCCATGCTACTCCATGGCACCTCAGGGGTAGAAGATGAGCTCAGGGAATCTGCCTAACCTGGACCCTAGTCCCATTGGTGCCGACTGAGAAGCACTGAACTGGAAGGTCGCCGTCCCATGCTGCACTGTCATGTCTTCCTGCCCAATGTAGCTGAGCTCACTGCCATCCAGAACGGCCCTGGCTGTGTAGAAGGTGTCCTGCTCTACCTGAACAGGGTGTTCAAACCAGACCACGAGGGGGTTGCTGGAGCCATCTGAGACAAATGTGGTGAAATGACTCCCTTTGCAACTGCTGATCCTCTCTGCTCAAAAAAGAAAGAATATTTACTATGTCTGTTATTAATGCAGCCACTCTAACTTTTTAAAATCCATGCTAGGGTAGTATATTTTCACCGATCCTTTAACTTTTAACCTAGTTGTGTCTTTATATTTGACAGTTGTGTTTTTTTAATCCAGTCTAACAATAGCTATTTTTTAATTGGGTTATTTAGACCATTTATGTTTAATATGATTATTGCTACAGTTGGGTTTAAATTTACCATCTTGTTTTTGGTTTCTATTTTCTCATCTGTTCTTCATTCTCCTCTATTGTCTTTATTTGCCTCCATTTGGGTTGAATATTTTTAATGAATCCATTTTAACTTTCTCGTGGGCTCATTAACTTAATAACTTTGAATTATTTTAGTTGCCTTAGGGTTTATAGTGATAAGCTAGAGGTGTCACACTGCCCATATTGGATGCTGGACTTTATTTAGTGTATAAAAACTTCTCAACAATGTACTTACATTTCTCCCATCCTGGACTTTGTGCTGTTTATATCATACATTTTATTTTTACATATGTAATAACCTAACAATACATTGCTACCATTTTTGCTTTAAATAGCCAATTATCTTATAAATAGATTTAGAAATAAGAAAAAAAGATCTTTTATGCTAACCCTTATGAAACTGGTGCTCCTCTTTCCTTTGTGTAGATCCATGTGGTATCATTATCCTTCTGCCTGAAGGACTGCTGGTGATAAATGCTTTCAGCTTTTACGTGTCTGAAAAAGTCTTTATTTGTTCTCTATTTTTAAAGATATGTTTGCCATGTATAGGATTCTAGGTTGACTTAAAAATATAAAGAAGATATTGCTCCATTGTCTTTTGGTTTACTTCCAACAAGAAATCTGCTATCTCCCTTATCTTTGTTCCCACGTATGTAACATATCTTTTTTTCTGCTGGATTCTTAAAATTTTTTCCTCTTTATTAGTGGTTTTAAACAATTTAAATATGATATGTCTTGGTATAGTTTTCTTCAATTTTCTAGTGCTAGGGTTTGCTGAACTGCTTTTAAACTACTTGGATATGAATGTTTATATTTTTTATCAAATTTGAAAGAATTTGGTCATTATTTATTTAGATTTATTCAGGTAATTTTTTTTTCTGTCTTCTATTCTCTTTCCTTGTTTTGGGGGATGTCAATTACATGTGTATTAGGCCACTTAACATTGTTCCACAGCCTACTAAGGGTGTGTTCACTTTTTTTTTTTTTTAAATTTTCTCTCTGAGTTTCATGTTGGACAGTTTCTATTGCTATGTCTTCAAGTTCACCAATCTTTCCCCCTCCCCCCAAATGTCTAATGTACTCTTAACCCCATCCCACTATTATTCTTTTTAGACATTATAGTTTTGATCTCTAGTTTGACTTGAGCCTTTTTATATTTTCCACATGTCTATTTAACATGTTTAATCTTTCTTTTAGGTTCTGGAACACACAGAAGAACATACTTACAATAACTTTTAATGTTTTTGTCTACTAATTCTATAATTTGTGTCATTTCTAGTCAGTTTTAATTGTTTGATTTATTTTCTGGTCATGGCTTGGTTCTGAGCAATGCTGCAGCTCTACTAACCAAATCAGACCCTCTGGCTTGCACTTCAGTTCACCCTGCCCTGTGGGACCCAGTGATTTGGAACTGACAATCCACTTTGAGGCCAGCCCTCCAGCTGGGTGGTCTTTCCAACCAGTCCCTTTATGCTCCTGGCTTACTTCCCTCTTCTCTGCTCCGCCACTCCTCTTCTGGATCCTGGTAACCAAGGTTGCATAGGTTATGTCACTCAGTGAAAAGTATTTTTCTTTCTTTTGCAAATTAACCCCATTTATTTATTTTTCACAGATAAGATATATTATTTTTCCAGATTATAAATATAAGACATACTAATATGGGCAACTTGAAAATTTTGAAAAAATATAGCTCTCAAAATTAAAATTAAAAATAGAGCTCTCAAAAAATTAGTAGCATTTTTTAATACTTCTCTCCATTTTACATGGTTGATCTTATACTGTATGTACACTTTAAATTCTGCTTATTTTCAGTTATCATTTCTTGTGTCACTAAAAATATTTTAATGATTAATGCTCTTTCATCATGGAGGCATGCCATAATTTATGTAACTATTTCTCTACAATAGGACATTTTTATAGTTCGCTTCCATTTTTTCCCCTATTATATCTTTCTGCAGAATTTCCTCCTGAATTTGGGATTATTTCTTTAGGATAGATTCCCAGAAATGTAATAATAGGAATGAACCTTTTCAGGCACTTAAAATGTAATGCCAGATTACTTTCCAAAATGGTTATAACAATGTACACTTAAACTCAATCAGCATTTGATGGAGTTTTCAGTTTTATCTGATGAATGTTTTTAAACTTCACAGGTTTCTTCATTAAAGTGAACGATAATATTTAATAAACTTGATATCTACCTGAATTAAACTGTCAGTTGAGGAATTTATTTTAGGTAGCTAAAAAAAAAACATAGGGGAGAATTTTTCTTCTGCTTTCAGATCAGTTTTTAAAAATTCACTTGCATCCATTTTATAACCAAAACCAAGTACAACCTTTTGTTTTCATTTGGAATCCTACATTTGCATGAATTTGACAAATCAAATCATAGGATGAGCATGTTATATCTTCCTTAATTTGGGTGAGAGTTTTCTTTCATGATTAATGTCAAGAGTATTTGGGGGATCTGCTTAAGCCTGGTAGAAGCCTTTGATTTATTATGCTATTTGTTTTATTTATTCAGGATTTCTATCTTGCCTACTACTAAGCCAGATTTGAGGTGACTTTTACATAACAAGATAAAAACAGTAAGATAAGGGATACAAAGAATAGAGAAAAAATGTTAATGGGAACCTAAGTTAATTATTGTATCTGGATATTGATTTTTAAATCAGAGTTTTGTGGCATTTTTGCACATTAGTTTTTTAATTTTTTAAAATTTATATTTATTTATTTATTTATTTATTTTTGGCCTTGGGCTCTGCAGGCATCTTGTAAGAACTGAGCGGGATGAGAGAGCAAGTCAGACACTGGCTGGGGAGGTTGTGGTACTTCGGCATCAACCTCAGAGTCCTCTGGGGATGCTGGGGTCTCACTTTCTAACGGGAATGCTATCATCTATCATATTCACATTGTCCCAGGAAACCCCAGAGAGGGTACCCTTCCCTTAGAGGACACCTCTCCAGGAGCTCTTGTGGCATTTGGTGGGCAGCATTTCAGACTACCAGCTTCCGTGGTGGGATGACAGTTTGTCTTCGACTTCAGCAAGGGTCCTTTGCACGGTGGTGCAGCAGGAAGTGGAAGACCGCGGCCCTGCCACTGTGCTAGGGAGTCATTATCGCCAGACAGAGTAGAAGTGGGGACTGCAGATAATGGGCCTCTCTGGCTGTCCAGAAATCATTACAGGACTGAGGAGGAGGCAGCAACTGTTTTAAATCCCATTAGTGGGGCTGATGGGCTGTCTGGGACAGGATGCCTATCCCTGAACCAGCAGCTTAGAATAACTGCTCCTTATTAACCCTCTAATGCTGGACCTGTCATCGGTCAGGCTGCAGCTCCATCACTTTTCCAAGAAGGAAAGGATATTGTGTCAGGTGCCTCATACATTATCTCATTTAATTCTAGCACCCAACTTCTGAGGTTGATATTAACTCCTCCTTGCGAGTGAGAAGCCTGAGCTCCCACGCGAGGCCACGCAGCCAGTCAGTTACAGAGCCGAGGTTTAACCCGGACCGGCTGACCCTAAGCCTATGTTCCTCTCACATCCCAGTGGCTCTCCAACGCTGTGTGTGGGGTTGGGGGGGTGCCGGGGTATTGTGGCTCATGAGTGCTCTTCCCGGTGGGTGACATTTATGACTTGGGATCTGACACGGCCTTGACACACACATTTTTGCCATCTCGAAATACTCACATTTCTCTATATAGACTCCATTTTCAGAATTTGTCAAAGCTCATGCCATTTTAAATTCTTCTTCCCCTTTCCATAAAAAGCTTTCCTTTCTATTTTTTTTGTTCTGCAGAAACTTAGATACGATTAATTTTGTAGGCTGATTGCCAAGTATGATCTAATAAAAGGAAGATGGAGAGGAGCAGCATATCTCATTCTTTATTTTTCTTTCAAGGTTTTATTTAAATTCAGGTTAGTTCACATATAGAGTAGTGTTAGTTTCAGGGGTAGAATTAGTGATTCATTGGTTGCGTGTAATACCCAGGACTCATTCCATCAAGTGCCCTCCTTAATGCCCCTCATCCAGTTACCCCATCTCCCCCACTTCCCAGCAACCTTTTATTTGTTCTCTATATTTAAGAGTCTCTTCCGGTTTGCCTCCCTTTAGTTTGATCAGCTAATTTAAGTTTTTCCAAGTATCCTCTGATTTTTTTTCTTATGCTTAAGAGTTTTAATGTTACAAAATGAGTAATTCTAATTGTGGCTTTGGGGGGTAATTTTTATCTGTTTAAATGTCTACAGATTATTACTAAGAATTTTAAATCATTTTCAGGATAGAAATAATGATTACAAGGTGAATATCATAATGATATCCTCTAATAACTTTGTGCTTTACAGAGTTACTTGATAGCTAAAGGGTCACCGTTATAGGATATGCCGAATGTAGGTATCTTTAAAAAATGTTCACCTTTTCTTCATTATGCTATTTTGGGCATTGAATAATTCATTGCCAAAGCATAAAAATTCCTCAATAATAAAAACATGGTTTTAGTTAAGGACCACCTCATTTTTTTTTTTTTATCAGACTATCCTCAGGCTTGCAAAGCTAGATTGTATAAACTTGTTTATACTGAAGAATTGCCATAGTGCCAATTCCAATGCTTTTGCCACTTTGGTTCCACTTACTTTACAGAATAGTCATGAGGCAAATCAGTGGCCAAAACAGAAATAGTATACAGAAACAATCTGACTCTTAAGGAGTCTTTTTCCATGTGGTAATCAATGCTTAATTATATTCATTCCAGCTGTCTATGGTGCCATGCTAAGCCAGTTAGACTTTGTCTTCAACTTCTAAGTAATTTCTTTAAAGTAGTTTCCATGGCCAACATAGCTTGAACTCATGACCCTGAGATCAAGAGTTGTGTGCTCTATACTGAGCCAGCCAGGTGCCCCTGTCTTCAATTTTTAAGCAGTAGTGTTAGCAAAAAACTTTCATTATTTGGAAATCTTTTGGAGTGTTTGAGACTCCGAGATATTCTTCAAACTCAGCTACATGTTGGGATGAAAGAATGTTTTGGGCATGAGGGTAATAAACTACGCAGACGTGGGAATCCACAATCCACATGATTCTTAATCCACAGTGAGTTATCTCAGTGTGTGGATGTCCCACAGCAGATTTCTCTTCCTAAGACGATGCTTTTGCTTGCTAAAGTGGTATTTCTGAGGGGGCCTCCCCTTATACTGGTTAACACACTAGGCGTCAGTCTACTGACCTTGAGATGGTAGTAGTAATAGGTGTATACCCCGAATTCACAGATGAGGAAGGCAGCCCTGACCTTCAGTCCATGGGCATTCTTGACAGGTTTTAAATCATGGATAGCATTTCAATAGTTAGAAATAGGAAAGCAAACTCCAGGTCAGAAAGGATGGTGTATATCGGAGTGGTTGCAGGAGAGATGTGGTAGGAGCAAGAAGGAGGAACCAACCACTAGAGACTTGCAGGAGACAGAATGTGTAAGTTGGCAACTGATTAGACATGGAGGTGGGGAGAAGAAGAAGGAGAAAGAATGGATAAAGCACATTGGATTTGGTGATTAGGAAGTCATTTTTTAAAAAGATTTTATTTATTTATTCATGAGAGTCATACAGAAAGAGAGGCAGAGACACAGGCAGAGGGAGACACAGGCTCCATGCAGGGAGCCCGACGCCGGACTCGATCCTGGGTCTCCAGGATCACGCCCTGGGCAGAAGGCAGGTGCTAAACTGCTGAGCTCCCCAGGCTGCCCAGGAAGTCATTTTTGATGTCTAAATGTGCTGTGTCAATAAAGCAGCTGAAGATAGAAACCACATTATAGGAAATTGGAGGTGAGAGCGAGGACACAGAAGGGAATTCACTCTATTTCTCAAGAAATTTGTTAGCAAGCACTAGGAAGGAGAAAGGAGAGGGAATGGCCGACTGGTCAACTGAGAACTGAGCATGCTAGAAGGCAGAAGAGGAGGGGCCAGAGGCAAGTAGAGAGGAGCAGAACAAGTATAATTCATGGAAGGAGGAAATGGAAGAAAGGAAAGAGACTTTACAAGTGGAAGGATTAGCTTTGAACAGGAAGACAGATATCTGTTCTTTTGAGAGAGAAGAGAAAAAAACCAAGACCAAGCAAAGATAAGAGACATTGTGAAGTGGCCTGCGGGAAAGGCACTGGGTCTCAAATTTGTTGATCCTGATTTTGTGGAAATCTGAGGGGAGCTGGGGATGATGGAAAAGGCCTGACCCGTTTTTGTGGGGTAGAGGCCAGGGATCCACAGGTGATGAGGAGGATGACTAGTCATAAAGGAGTCCTAGCTGATGTCAGAGGGACATAGTGTGGGGTTATGGGTGGGGTGGGGCCACGCAGGTTGCGGGGGATGGGGGGACCCTCGGCTGCCACCATGCTGTCTGCTTTGCACGTATTGATGGTGTTAGTAGCCTAGGGAAGACTGCGTTCGGTTAATATGGGCTGAAAAATCATGCAATGGTATTTCGAGTCCATGAGCCTCTGTTCCACGAGTGCAGGTGCCTGGGGATGGGCTGCACTGTAGGTCTGACGGGATCTAGTTAGGACAGGCCTAAGCGCAGTAGCCTCAGTCAGGTGGCCAGTCCCACACTCTCCATGTCGGAGCCTACAGGGTCTATGGGACTCACCCAGGGCAGAGCGCCAAGCAGGGGTGTGGGCCGCATCTCCCGGGCTCGCTTTACGTAACCTGAGATGTCACTGAGAGAAACCATAAAGGGGAAACCTGCTCTGAGTGGGATTTAACAGAAATCAATCAGCACACAGAAAAGAAATGAAATATATACCGTCTTTCCTCTTTAATCCTTCTGTGGAGAAGAATCTATATAAAAATCTGTGTTTATATGGAGGCTTAGAACCGTTGTAAGAAAGTTTGAGTCATAAAATTTAAATGGGAAGAAGTTACAAAGGCATGGATGGCTGGAAGTAGTTGACAGGACAGGGATAATAGAAGTTTTATGGGTCAAGTGTTGCATGGCTGTTAATAGTTGAGGATTATAAGGTTAATTTGAGTAGACGAGGTATCTTGTGAGGATATATGTTTAACTGAAAGAATTTTGTTATTTTTATTTTTCAGAGAGAGAGAGAAGAGTATGTGAGTGGGGAGGGGCAGAGGGGGAAGGAGAGAGAGAATCTCAAGCAGGCTCCCTACAGAGTGCGGAGTCCAGTGCGGGGCTTGATCTCATGACCTTGCATCATGGCCTGAGCTGAAATCAAGAGTTGGACACTTAATTGACTGAGGCACCCTCATGCCTCTAACTGAAAGATTTGTTGTTGTTGTTGTTGTTGTTGTTTTTTGTTTTTTAACTGAAAGAATTTTATAATGACAAAATCGAATGAGCTGGAAGTTCCAAGTAGCTGAATTGTGATTTTAGGTTGTCTCAAAATCGAGGATAGTAGCTTAATTTCCCCAGGTCTTCCTTTCCTCAGCTGTAAAATGATGGGGCTGGTCTCAGAGGTGCCCTCAAGCTATAACATTCTATGATTCCAGACCCAGTATGAGCCCCTCAGGAATCATACAGGCAGCTTGTCTGGTTACACTCTTATCGCTGTACATTGGAGATGTGGTTAAAAAGAGCACTGAACAAGGAGTCGGAAGGACTATTTTAGTTCCAGTTCTGCCACTTGCTAGCTTTGTGCCAGAAGTTTCCATGAGCTCTAATGGTAGGCAGGGCAATGTCCCTCCCCTTGTTCCCACTCAGATATCCAGGTTCTAACCCCTGGAACAGGCGATATGTTAAATCACATAGAAAAGGAAATTTGCAGTTGGAATTAAGTCTACAAACCTTAAACAGGGAGATTGTCCTGGATTATAGGGTTTTTAAAGGTGGAGGAGGAAGGCAGATGGTAGGGTAGCAACATTTGACGATGGAAGGGGAAAGCAGAAGAGATTTGATGTAGGAGGGGGACTTGAGCCACCATCGCTGGCTTTAAAGGTGGAAGAAGCTAGCCACAAACTACAGACGGCGGGCGGCCTCTAGAAGCTGGGAATGGGCCTCAGCGGACAGCCAGCCAGGAAAGGGGGAGCTCAGTCCTAGGACTGCAAGACCCGAATTCTGCTAACAACCTGCATGAGCAGCGAAATGAATTCTTTCTTAGAGGCTCCGGAAAGAAGTGCCGTCCTGCCATCACCTTGGTATTAGCCTGGTGAGATCCGTGTCAGACTTCCGACCTCCAGAACTGATAGGTAATAGACTGGTGTTGCTTTAACCTGCCAAACTTCTGGTAATTCGTGATGGCAGGAATGGAAGACCTGTGCATCCACTTTCTTCATCTATAAATGAATAAGACTTGTAATAGTAGTAATTACAGCCTATTAGTCTCTAGATGAGGTTGATTATAAAAGATACAGGTGACATCAGCAAAAATGGCAGATAAAGGCATCTGAAATCTACTCCTCAAAAAAAAAAAAAAAAAAGCAGTGAGGAGACTGAGAAAAACTGTCAAAATCAATTTTTTCAAAATTCTTGGAATTAACCAAAGGCTTGCAACCATTGAAAGAATATTCAAGAAAAACAGTTGAATCTTGATAAGAACATTGAGCTTTTGGTGTTTTAACTTGCCCTATTTTCATTTCTCTCTCACTAGCTCTGCAGTAGCCTTGAAAACCAAACAAAATATTTAACACAAAAAAAGGCAGAAGTGGATGGAGAGAGGAGCAAACAAGACGCAAAACATACAGGTGACAAATAGCAAAATGGCAGACACAAACCCTACTTTACTGGTAATTACATCAAATGGAAAGGATTAAAAGGCAGAGGTCGGCAAAATGGATAAAAGACATGATCCAACTACATGTTGTCTGCAAGAGACACGCTTCAGATTCAAGGACACAAATAAATTGAAGGTAAAAAGATATGTGTGCCACGGTAGCCCAAAGAGAGCTGGAGTGGTTACGCTAAAAGCAGACAAAATAGACTTTAAGACAAAAATTGTTATAGATACAAAGAAAAACACTTTATAATGATGAAACAGTCAATCCATTAAGGAAACAAGTGACCATTATAGACATATATACACTTACCAACAGAGCCCTGAAGTAAAGAAAATGTGATAGAACTCAAGGAAGAAATGGACAATTCAGCAATACTCGTGGGAAGTAAACTAGAAAGCAGATCAACAAGGAAATATAAGACTTGAACATCAATATAAGTCATGTAGAGCTCACACCAAAGAACACTCTGGGGCAACACTCGAGTGCACATTCTTCTCAAGTGCTTATGGAATATTCTTTAGGATGCACCATATGTCAGCCCATAAAACACACATCAACAAATTTAAAAGGACTGAAATTATATAAGGTATCTTCTCCGATTATAATGGAATGAAATTAGGAAGAATTAACAGAAGGAACTTTGGGAAATTCACAAACACATGGAAGTCCCACAACACACTCCTAAATAATTAATGGGCAAAAAGGAGAAATTGCAAGGAAAACTAGAAAATATTTTGTAATGGAAAAAAACAAAATACAAGAAAACAAAATGTATGAGTGTAGCTAAAGCAGTGCTTAGAAAGAAATTCGCAGCTGTAAATACCTATATTAACAAAGAAGAATGATCTCAAATCAGTAACCCAATTTTTTACCTTAAGAAACTAGATAAGCTGGGGATCCCTGGGTGGCTCAGCGGTTTAGCGTCTGCCTTGGGCCCGGGGCGCGATCCTGGAGTCCTGGGATCGATTCCCACGTCGGGCTCCTGGCATGGAGCCTGCTTCTCCCTCCTCCTGTGTCTCTGCCTCTCTCTCTCTCTCTCTCTCTCTGGGTCTATCATAAATAAATAAATATTAAAAAAAAAAGAAAATAAATAAGCAAGAGCAAGCTAAACCCTGAAGAAGCATAGCATAGGAAAGGAAATCATATAGGCTAGAGTGGAAATAATGAGATAAAAAATAGGAAATAGAGAAAACCAACAAAACCTGAAGTTGGTTCTTTGAAAAGATCAACAAAACTGACAAATATTAAGCTAGACTGATACAGAAAAAAAGAGAAGAGATTGAAATGACTAAAGTGAAGAATGAGAGGACGTCATCACCAACCTTACGAGAACGAGAGGGCTGTGAGACAGTCGTGTGAGTAGTGTGAGTAATTACACGGCAGCGCTGCCACCAGCAGGATGAAGTGGGGGCAGGTGGCAGGGGCCTGGGCACCGAGCGCACTGCAGGGACCCGGGGACCCGTGTGGAGGGGCTGGAGCGAGAGCCAGGGTCAGCACGGCTTGGGTGGCTGCAGGGGGGAGCAACAGGAGTGCTCATCAGTTGGCAACCAGGTAAGCAGAGTACGGGCATCTAGCATCTACCTGGCTGGTCGTTTGGTCAAAAAAGGATAAAGTCACAGTACAGGCCCCCGCCGGGCGAACCTTGAGAATGTGACCTGAAGTGAAAGAAGCCAGACCCAGAGACTGTGCATCGTCCGGTCCCATTTATGCTGAAGACCTGCCACAGGCTGATCCTCAGAGGGAGGAGATGGTGGGGCTGTTATGGGTGTTGGGAGGGGGGAGACGCCCGAGCGAGGTGGCGGGAGCTTCATGCCTCGGTCCAGGGCCAGGAGCAATTGGGCACAAGCTGGGCGTCTGGCCACCCCAGGAGCCCACTGTCCCCGAAGCACCAGCTGCAGGGCTCGCTCTGGGGGGGCTCCGAGGAGGGCCTTGACCACCCTGCTGGGGGTGCTTGTCCTGCCTGCATCCGCACAGCGCCCTCCCCGCGCTGCTCCTCCCGCGCTCCCTGCAGGACACCTGCCATGCAGGTGCACGGGGGTGCCTGCCCGGGCTACAATGGGCTCCCCCGACTCCTGCGCTCCAGCGATTTGACCTGGGTCACAGGGTCAGGGGCCCGGCCTGGGCAGGGGTCGCCGTTGAGCCTGTCGAGCCCGCCGCCACCCCGCCTCGGGCCGCACTCCCACCACCGGCCTGTGTCACCTCCGGCAACGCGGGTTATGGCACGCGAGTCATCTTTCAATAAAAGGGAGAAGACGTGTGAAATGCTTCCTAGTATCTTTACAAAGATATTCCTTACAAAGGGCAGTGATTAAGTATATATTTAGATAGATTTAAATAATCTTTCTTTTTTTATAGGTTTTTTGTTGAGTACAGAGGCCGCCAACGTTCCAGGAGTTTCGGGGGTACAGCGCGGGGCCTGTGAGCCCGGCCGCTGGGTTGCGTGGCTGGGGCCCGGGACCCACCGTATTCCTCTCCTCGCCCCTCCTCCTGGGTCCCTCATGCCCTACCTGGAGGCCTGCATCTCCCTCTCCCCCTCGCCCATATGCCCACCTTCCACCCCGTCCCTCCGGCCACCGTCAGTTTGTTCTTTGCGTTTATAGTTCTGATTCTGCTTGTTTTATTCATTGCTTAGGATTCCACTTAGGGTTAGAGTCATGTGGCATTTCTTCTTGCCAGTCTAACTGAGCACAGTATCTTCTAGGTCCCTCCATGTTGTCTCCAATGGTACCATCTCACCTATTTTTATTGCTGTGTCATAATCCAGTGCATGTGCGTGTGCATGTGTGACATTTTCTTTATCCTTTCATCTGTCAGTGAACGCCTAGGTTGCTTCCATGTCTTGGCTGTTGTGAATACTGCTGCCATATGCATAAGGGCACATATTTTTTTTAAGGTAGTGTTTTTATTTTCCCTGGGTAGATACCCAATAGTGGAATTATTGGATTATATGGTAATTCTGTTTGTAATTCTAAAAAAAATTTTAAAAAGATTTTATTTATTTATTCATGAGAGACAGAGAGAGAGAGAGAGAGAGAGAGAGAGAGGCAGAGACACAGGCAGAGGGAGAAGCAGGCCCCATGCAGGGAGCCCGATGCAGGACTCGATCTGGGGATTCCAGGATCACGACCCGAGCCAAAGGCAGATGCTCAACCACTAAGCCACCCAAGAGTCCCTGTTTGTAATTTTTTGAGGACCCTCCACACTGTTCTCCACAGAGGCCACACCAGTTTGCTTTCCCACCAGCAGTGCACGAGGATGCCCTTTTCTCCACATCCTCACCAACACTTACTGTTTCTTGTCTTCTTGCTTTCAGCCACTCTGGCAGGTGTCAGGTGGTATCTCAGTGTGGTTTGGATTTGCATGCCCCCGATGAGGAGTGATTTAAGCATCTTTTCATGTGTCTGTGGGCCATCTGCATGTCTTCTTTGAAAAATGTCTATTTAGGTCCTCTGCCCAATTTTTACTGAGATTTTCTTTTTGGTGTTGAGTTGTATAAGTTCTTTAGAGACTTTTAAAACCAAGTATTATTGAAATTAATCTTAAATCTAATCTACTAATGTTATAAATTAAGATGGTAATCTCTGCAAAAAATACTTTAGAAAATATTTTCTTCTTTTCAATACCATATTTTACAACATTTAGTTTGAAAACATTTTTTGATGACTATAAACAAAGGTAGACGATCTCTAAGTTTTACTGCTTTAATTATCTTTCATTTTTCTTTTTTGGGGGCACACATGCTATATAACGGATACAAACAAAAGATACTTTTCAGATGTACCAATATTCACCTAAACACTCACAAACTTCCTTATTAATAGAGGTATATCCATCATCCCTTACTATTTGATGGTACTTCTCATATGAGATTTAAGATGAAAGTAATCCCTGACCTGAAAGAACAAAACGGGAGGTCAGTACCCATGGATAGTTTGAGAAGTAGCTTAGAGTAGGTGAATCAAGTCTTAGCTTCCTTTTTGAGAACCAGCTGCAGAAATGGGGGCTTTATTCAAAACAAGACTTGGACACTCATCACCTGTACATTCTTTCACTTAAAAATTTTTATTTTAAAGATTTCATTTATTCACTTGAGAGAGAGAGAGCATGCAAGTGAAGGAGGGAGAGGGACAAGCAGACTCCGTGCTAAGCATGGCGCCTGACACGGGGCTCGACCTCATGACCCCAAGACCATGACCTGAGCCTGAGCCAAAAGCAAGAATAAGATGCTTAACTGACTGAGCCACCCAGGTGCCCCCAACCCCAACTTTAAAAATTGAGATATGTGACATATAACATCATGTAAGTTTAAGGTGACAACATTCATTCTTTTTTTTTTTTTTTCTCACACAATTTCAACCACTTTTTACTGTGAGGACATGGACACAGACGCCAGCGCAGAAGGGAATTCTGTGTTAATGTATTGCTTCAGTTTTGGCTGAACGTTAAAAAGTGGTAAATCTCTGGTATGTTTTGAACAATTTGGTTTCTTCCTCTACAAATAACAAAGATTGGTTCTCATCTGTATGAGCCCAATATATGTTTATGCTTTTGTTATAAAGTCTATGCCAGTGGTTCATTTTTGTCTTATTCATCGAAAATCGTTGATTAGGGTGACTTTATAATGAGTGAGTCATCGTCGGTTTATTTTTTATTGCAAATAAAATAATTTTATCCTATTTTGCTGATGGCCCACCTAGAGCTATAATGTTATTATTAGATGTCTCACAATCCCTTTCTTCATGCTATTAGATATTATTATTTATATTATTTGTTTATCATTTGAAATCTATATTTTAATCCATCAGCCAAACAACTGACAAGTGTTTATTCAATGCCTCCCCTCTATCTGATATTATAGGGAAAACCAAAAATGTAAGCCTTTGAGAAACTTGCATTTTTCTTAAGGAGTCAAGACTTATGGCCATGGAAATAGTATTTTTAAAACTAGAGAGAACTTTGGAGAATACTTACTTAAAGATGAGAAAACTGAGGCTCAGAGACGTTAAGTGACTGCTGAAGGTCACAGCGCCGGTCTATGGTCGATTGGGCTAGAACTCCACCATGTTATTCAACTTCCTCATGTAACAGGTGAAAAAGACGATGTGACGGTATGTGACTAAGTGATAATGTATGTAGGTCCAGCTAAGAATGACTTCATAAGTGAAGGATAAGACATTGGTTTGGCTGATGGTGGGTAAGCAGGCTCCCAGAGCAGTGAGATCTGAGCTACAGGATTTGGGTAGGTAGAACGGAGAGAGAGAAGACCTTCCAGAAGAGGAATGCTGATGATTGTGGGAGGAGAAATGCTGGTGCTGGAGGCTGGCGCAGTATGGATTCTGGAAGAGGCTGCTGGGCGTCTTGGTTAACCTCTAACTTAGAAGCATCCACCCAAACGAAAGGCTGGGTATGGGCTCCACGGGAGGCGGTGTAAGCAAGGTAGCAGAAAAAGCACAGCATTCAGAGCAAGAAACATCTGGCTTCAAATCTTGGCACCTCTGCCTAGGAGTTAAATGCTCTTGAGAAAGTTCCTTAACCTCTCTAGGTCTGTTTCCTCATACAGCAAAGTGGAAATAATAGTATCTGTTTTATGAGGCTCTAAAGGATGAAATGAGGGAATGGGTGTGAAGAGCCTAGTACTGTGCTGGGCGCAAAGTATGTCCTCAATGTACTCTCGGTATGATTATTGTTGTTGTTATGTTCTAAGTGCAGATCACCCCCAAATTTGGTGAGTGACAAAATGCAAGTTTCTTCTGAATTGCTGTAGTTTTGGGCCCCATGGAGCATTATATGGATGTGGAACCTCAAACAGAAATGGTCTTTGCCTTCGAAGAGTTTCCAGTTGAAATGACAGCGGCACGTACCTTTGCCGATAGATGCTCACAAACGTAACCAACACTGTCAGCAAGATGGGTCACGTAAGAGTAGATGCTAACGAGCCCACGGAAGTCTGCATTTTGAGGAACTCATGTCTGATGGAGCGTTCTTACTTGATATACAAACTGTGATGGAAAGCTCGAGTTCTCATTGATTAATTGGCTTATACTGTGAGAAACTATAGCCTTTTCTTCTTCCTGTGGTGAAGTCGTCTTTCATGATCACTCACGTGCCAAAGAACATTTTCCTCTGATTGGTGGAGACAGTGAGATACAAAGGAGAGACGCCTGGGAGAGCTGGAGGGGTGCGAACTTTGCTGAAAGACCTAGTTTGAGTGCCAGCTTCCTTCCCCTTCCTGGCTGAGTGACAACGGGCAATCCAGTCAGTCTTGCTCCAAATGGACATCCACATCCATGGAGTGGGGCTACTTCTGCCTCGTGAGGTTGTTGCAAGGATTAAGCCTAATAACGTATCTGGGTATGTTTTGTGAAGGTAAAAACGCTGTGTGAATATTAGTATTTATTCCCGGCGGATGGAAAGGGGCATTGTATTTCTTGGGAGAGTTTCCTTTAGTGCTGAGAAAATGACCCAAGGAGTATTTTAGACTTGAGATGCACAGAACAGAATGACTAATGTACCAGAAGCTCTGCAGAGAGAAGAACAATAGCAACAGCTGTTACTTATTATTAAGCATCTAGTATATGCCACTCACTTTCTATATGTTCTCCCCAAATATTACCCTGGTCCTTCAGTGGACTTAGTATTTCCATTTTACAGAAGAGGAAACAAATAGGGAGAGGTCATCTGACTTTCCCAAGGGCACACATAGAAAGTATCGAGCTACGATTTCAATCCAGGGATGCCTGACTTTAATAGACCACATGCCTTTAACTTAACATATAGCTCAACGTCGTAGTAGACATCCCGTGGGCAATGCGTGTGAGAGATACATCTCCCAAGAACCCTGCGTTTTTTTTATTCATTGCTCTAGAGACATGTAGAAAATAATAATAAGTATGCCCCACGATATACTGAGGACATATTTTTGGCCCAGCATTATCTGGGCTTATCATATCTATTCCCTCACTTAGTCCTTCATGATGGAGATATTACTGCCACCTTGGTGATGAGGAAACAGACCCACAACTGTTAGGAACCTTGCTCAAGGCCATGTAACTGCCGGGCAGAGGTGTCAGAAATTGAAGCCAGTTGTGTCTTACTCTGGACACTGTGCTTTTTCTATTACCCACCTTGCCGCCATTTAGGTCTCCATCCAGCCTTCTCATGCTGGGATGGTTGGATGACAGTGCAAGTGGACGAGGGTCTAGGATCCAGACTGCTTCAGACTCCATCACCAGCATTTCCCCACATGGAGCCTGCAAGACCTTCTCCATCTTCACTCTTCCCACCTCAGTTCTGCACAGCCTTCAAGACCTCGCTCAGGTCAGTACCCTCACCTCCCTCTTCTGTCCCACACCAGGGGTGGTCAGACACCACACCCCAACCCTCTAATTCAAAGGTTCCTCTAAAATGCTAGCAGTGATAAAGATCTTTAAAAGGATATTTGTCATGAGATATAAACTGATGTATCTAGAAAACTATTCCAATTATGCCTGTTATTTATAGAAGTAAATACCACTGGTAAGTTTTAGCAAAGCACTTACAGTAGAGTGGTTTGGATTGAATCCAAGTTGTTCACTTGTTAATATATTATTTACATTAACAAAATCAAATGATAGGCTGAGCACCAAGTCCCCCCCGCCCCACCAATACTTGGTGTTTACCAAGGCTCTTGCCCTTCTTGAAAATTATTTGTCAAACATAAATTTCATGATACGCACCACAATTTCTGAGACCCTCGATGACAATTGGAAATGCAGATACAGGGGATCAGCTAACTTGAAGGACAACCCACTCAATCAATTTTGCATCATTACCCATGAAGCCCTTGTCCACTGTTGTTTAGAAAGATTTAAGATGAAAAAAGGCCATGACTTATTGCTGTTTTATATACTCCCCCACTCTGCAGTCTGCTGGGTTGTTTGCCATGGATTACTCATCCTCTCCCGGGTGGCTCTCAGCAGTGGTCAAATATTTAAGATGTATATATTTCATCAGGACTCTATGACATACTTCCCCTTCAGTGCCTTCCCCCCTCCTAGCCTGAGTCATCACACACTTGATAATCTATTAAAGCATTAACCTATTTCCATTTTAGTTTCCCTTTTCTTGCAGAGCGAGATTTTACAATATGGCCAACCAGAACGCATCCAACTGTGACTCAGGCGGGCACCTTAGAGCAGCGGGCACGGGGTGGGGGGGGAGGGCTGCCATCCAAGCATCGTGGACCGGACGGCCTGGTTCTTTCCCCACACTGCTTCATCAGCCACCCCTTGTGACTTCGGGGTGGGTGCTGTGGGCAGAACCTGGCCCCCGGGCCTTGTATCCATGTGGGTCCCACACGCGCCAGCTCTGCTGTTGGGGAAGCTGTCGTCCAAGTCTTAGTTTGCACATCTGAGCAAGAGGCTAATAGTGCACCTGCCTCACAGGGTTGTTGTGACAATGATATGAGACCACAGACATGAAAGTACTTCACAAATTCTGTGTAAAAGGCTGGCCACTTCATTGTTGGGCCTGTAATTATTAAAAAGCTCATCATTAATTCAAAATCTGCCTTCCTCTGAATTATGCCCATTGCCTTTCATTCTAGTAATAAACATCAATGCACCAATCACAATGCTGCCACTTATTGAGCACTTACACGCGGGGTGTTTTAGAGGACTCACGCACGCGGGCTTCACAGAGTGATACGACTTTTGAAATTGGCAGCATGACGCTAACTGGTGCATTGAAAGAAGCTTCGTTATTAAAATACAATAATAATAAAGCTAGTAGATACCTGGCAGGACGCGTCGTGCTTCTAACCCCACGGTGTGGCTGCGTCACTCAGGAGGTCAGCAGGAAACAGATGGGCCCTCCGGGGCCTCTGCTCACCGCAGTGCGGAGAGACTAGGGAATCCTGATACAAGGCGGAGTACCCAGGGCTGAGGCCCGGGAGCCTGGGCGTTGCCTTAGGCAGAAGGAACGAGAGGAGGGAGCTGTCACCGGTCCCAGGAGCCACAGTGCTGGGTGCTGGGTGCTGGGTGCTGGGTGCAGGATTGCTTCCCAGGGACTGTGGCCACAAGGAACCGGCTCCTGGCCCGCGGCCGGGAGGGACAGAGGGAGCACTGCTCCGCCTCCTCGCACCTCTGCTCCGGCCGAGGCCCCGCTGGCTGCCCTGGGTCCGAAGGGCGGAGGGCGAGGGGGGCCGGGAGGCGCCGGGCAGCCTGGAGCTCGGTGCCCTGGGGCCCAGGCGGGGGAGGCCCTGCAGCGGGTCAGCCTGGGTGACGGCGCAGGGGCTGCAGCAGAGAGAAGGAAGGTAAGGGATTCGTTATGCAGACCTCGCTTAAGATCGGGTGGTTTCCAAAACTTTGGTTTTCTTTGGTTTGGTGGTGACGCAGAGCTTATTTTTCTTATTTATCTTAAGCGCTGACGCTGGGCTGCAGCCACCCCTGCCAAGCCCTGGGCTTTGCCCTAACACGCACTCCTGTACCGCTGGCCCCCGGATGAACGCCAGGCTTGGGGCCAGGGTCCCCGGGACAAGGGAGCCGCCTCCGCTGCCAGGGCCCGGGACTGGCCGCCAGGTGGGCGGGTGCTGGGTGGGTGCCCATGGCCGTGGTGCAGGGCGCCCTTCCCACCGGGTCCTGGTGCCTGGCCCTTCCCACTGGGCCCCGGGTGCCTGGCCCTTCCCTCTGGGCCCTGGGTGCATGGCCCTTCCCACTGGGCCCCGGGTGCCTGGCCCTTCCCTCTGGGCCCTGGGTGCATGTCCCTTCCCACTGGGCCCTGGTGCCTGGCCCTTCCCACTGGGCCCCGGGTGCCTGGCCCTTCCCACTGGGCCCCGGGGGCCTGGCCCTTCCCTCTGGGCCCTGGGGCCTGGCCCTTCCCACTGGGCCCCGGGTGCATGGCCCTTCCCACTGGGCCCTGGGTGCATTGCCCTTCCCACTGGGCCCTGGGGCCTGGCCCTTCCCATTGAGCCCTGGGTGCGAGGCCCTTCCCGCTGGGCCCTGGGTGCATGGCCCTTCCCACTGGGCTCCGGGTGCATGGCCCTTCCCACTGGGCCCTGGGGCCTGGCCCTTCCCACTGAGCCCTGGGTGCAAGGCCCTTCCCACTGGGCCCCGGGTGCATGGCCCTTCCCACTGGGCCCTGGGGCCTGGCCCTTCCCACTCGGAAGTGGAAGGTCGTTTACAGCCTGGGTCTGGGACCTTCTCCTCCTCTAGCCTGGACTTGGCGATTTCCTGCCTGTGCTGAGTCAACCTGTCTGGTTAGGTCTGCGCCCCTGAGATAGGGACCCCGGGGGGAGGAGTGAGCTTGCAGGGATCCCTCCTGGCCTGGCCGAGAACTCAGACGAGCAAACCCGCAAGGGCTGACTTAGTTTTCCTCCTGGGCTTCAAACCTTCTTTATTTTTTTAAACTTGTGACCATTGTTTTAATTTTTATTCGGCAAGTGTAATGAGTATTAAGGAACTTCTCAATACTTCAGCAGGCAAGATTGGACGGTCCCCGCACAGGACAGCTCCGGGTTTTAATCGTGCGCCGTCATGCTGTGATGCCCCGATGTCCGCCCTGAACCGCGGGAACAACGGGAATCTGCGGAATGCACCTGATGGTGTTTACTTTGGAAACCGGGGAGTAGACAATATTCCCTCCAACACCACCTCCCTGTCCCCCCCGCAATTTTTAGAACTTGACCCTTTTCCGGAGAGAATGTGGTCTCTCCGTGCCTGGCCAGACCCAGGAAGGGCCTCCCCTTGCCAGGAGGGCCGTGCCTGGGAACCAGGGCACCGCGTGGAGCACCCTGCAGGTGCTGCCAGGGACGCCGGGGCACCTCTGGGGGTGCAGCCCGCCTTCTCTGCTTCTGTCCATATTGCTTGTGAGTGGGCTCTGCGTCCAGGCGGCCTCTGCAGGCCCGGAGCCTGTGGGTGACCTCGGCAGGGTCACGAGCCCTGGGTGGCTCAGTGTGGCCCAGCCCGCGGGGCGCCGGGTTACAGTGCAGGGTTGTAGCACAGGGTTGCAGTGCTGGGTTGCAATGCTGGGTTGCAGCGCCTGGATTTCAGTGCCGGTCCGGTTCTGCCGCCCCAGGAGGTGCAGCGGGAACAAGGCCCCGGCGCCACGCCTGCCCGGGACCCTGGTTTGCGCGCCCAGACCAGGCCTCCCTGCAGCTCTTTGCCAGCACTTCCGAGAGCGCGCGGCGAGGCGCCCCATGCGGGGGGCCTTGGCACAGGGCCCGGCACACAGTGGGCGCCTGCTGTTTGCGGCTGCCCGGCTGATCCTGCACCTGCACCCCCGCTGACGTAGGCAGGGGTCAAGGCAGCGCAATCTGCCTTCATTAATTAAGGAGTATAATTACCTCTCCGGGAGTCATTTGCATTTTAAAGAAGCTTGTTAACTCAAAGAGCTCTGTAATTCGGAGACTAGCAGGCACTGTGATACAGGGGTACGGGACCCCCGGGCACGAGATGCTGTGGAGGCGGCCGCCCGCGGGTGGGCCTTCTGCATCCTTCGTCCGGGTCCTGAGCCCTCCCATGTGACCCCCAGGTCGGGGGCCCGTGGCCTGGCGCGGGGGGGGGGGGCGGGGGGCAGCCGTGGCCATTCACCCCCGTGGAGTCTCTGCAAATCTGGTGTCTCTAACCCCGCCGAGGCCCGCGCTGTTTGTATTTATTCAGTGATGTAACACAAGATGCACACACAATTTATTTGAAAAGCACGCCTTTCAATTTCATGCTGAGCCTAATGCAGGAAGTTCAGGGTAATGCAATTATCATAAAATGGTAGCAGAACAACGTTTTGTTTTAGGTTGTGGAATTAGCAAGTAGAGAACCAGTTGGAAGCCGACCTTCTCAAAGTCCTTTGAATGCAACGCTGATTTGGAGACCAAGGCTCGATGGCTACGCGGGCTTACTCTTCTGACCCAGCCCCAGAGGACATGGAAAGAGCACAAACGGTCTAATGAACAACAGTTTCAGACACAAGCTGACCAACCGTCTTGATGAAATGACAGGAAGTCCACCTTGGGTTTTCCAGGTCAGAAATATGTGATGCTACACAACTGCGGCACTTAGGCGACATTTAGGATTAGCTAAAAATCTGTTGAAATCCTTACATTTTTTTCCCTGCTTAAAAAAAAAAAATCCGGAAAACATCAAACTTTTTCTGGAAGTTGAAGTAAGGAAATTAATGTCAGTGACAGAAATACAGCGAATCTAATTAGAAGTCCCCGGGCAGCAGCTCATTAGTGTGGTTAGTTAGTAAATGAAATTTCAGCTGCAGTGAATTAGACTATGTGTCTTCGGTTATTTTTTTCTAAAAAGAATTACAAAACGTCTACAACTGGTTTTTGTTAGGAGAGTTTTTTTTTTTTTTTTTTTTTTACTTGCAAACAAAAAATATTTAGGGTCTTTTGTCACAAGGAAAGAAATTGCCATTTGGGGACAGATTTTCTGAAATGTCTGTATGTTAAGCGTGGGCCAGAGAAACAAAAGGCATTTTCTCCGGTGACAGGGAGAGGCTTGCATTTGTTTCTTAGGCTGCTCAGCTTCACGTGTTTCTTTTGTTAAACCCTTTAGTTAGTTAGTTAGTTTGTTTTACCCATTTGTACTTAGTGATTGGATTTCTCCAAAAAAATAAAAAAAAATCTCAGCCAGGCTGAACAATACAGTCCTGGTATCAGATTTTTAGGGTAGGTTGGAAAATTTGTCAATTATTAAAACGTGACACTTGTTTCCTTTTTTATGTCACTGCCATGGGTGTTTATACTTTGGCTGCTGGAGAGTTCATACCTTTCTGGAGAAAGCCTGGAACGCATCGACTGGGTCCTCTGTGTCCACAGTTTAGCCATGATTCCAGTGTTTTGGGGTCTGCAGGTTCAGACTGGGGATGGTCTTTCATAGTTTTGCAGCTGGAGGTGACTTTCTCCAACAGGGAGTAGTTGGCAATATGTGGGCACAGTTTCAGTTGCCACAATTCACAAGTTGGGGTGTGGGGAGAGGGAGGGACTACTGGCGTCTGCTGGGTAGTGAGCGGGGGTGGGGAGGTGCTGCCAAACATTATACACGATGAAGAATAATCTGGCCCCGGGGATGCTGGTCGGCTCAGTCGGTCGAGCACGTGACTCTTGACCTCGGGGTTGTGAGTTTGAGTCCTACCTTGGGTGTGGAGACTACTTAAAAATGAAATCTTAAAAAAAAAAAAAATCTGACCCCAAAGGTCAGTACTGAGGTTCAGAAACCCTGTCCTAAGTCATCACAAGCTCTCACTGAAGGAGCAGACACACGTGTGATGGACGGTCCACTTCTCGGCTGCGGGGATTGCTGCGGAGGGCAGGACGGGTGTGCGTGGGGCCGGGCCGGCGCTCCAAGGCCTCTGAGGCTTGTCCCCGAGGAGGCTTTTGCAGTGACTGTTTCCGCCTCTATGCTCCTCTTACAAGATTTACATTTCCAATTCATGTCTCCGCGGCGGTCCTTAGGGCAGAGGCGTGGAGCGCAGAGTTGCACTGTTGGCAACTGGCACATTTTCTAGTGTGACTGGTCCCCAGCATCAGCTGCCGAATAGTCTTCAATCTCGCTCAAAATCTCGTATTTTTTTTTTTTAAGTGGAGAAAGAACCATGTGAGGTCTTGAGTGAAGAATCTAAACCATCCTGTGCCCTTTGCTGTGCGTCACCTCCAACAGCAGTGCGCGTGTATCACAAGCAACGTGAAGCCAGGGCCCTGCGGGCGGGCGGGAGCGTGGCCCACGGGCTCTGGCTCCCCTGCCCACCCCCTCCGCTGGCACCGCGCTCCTTGTATGCACGAAGCGGAGCAGGACAGGTTCTCGGAGCCGGGACGGAGGTGTTCGTGTCCCGAGAAAGGGGACTCGGCCAAGCCAAGAGCCGGGAGCTGCCCCCGGTGCTGCAGCTGCCGCACCCCGGGCGTCGGTGTCCCCCCTTGGTGCCGAGCTGGGGCCACCCGCACGCTCCCCTGGCAGCCGGGGGCTTGGCAGCCGCGACACACGAAGAAGCGGGCACCGATGTGTGTGCCAGGTTCCGCCTCACCTGTTCTTCTCCACCCTTAGGACGTTTGCAGTGACGCCGTTCTTACCCAATATTTCTAAAATTCTGTAAACGCTTGGCTGTGCAGTTTGACTCAAAAAATAGAAACACAAAGAATAAAACACAGAATGCAGGGAGAACGTTCCTACCCACCCAGGATTCTTATTCTTCCCTCCTCTTACCCTTATAGATATTGATATTGATAGAGATACGTATATGCATTCCTCTTAATAGCTTTATTGAGGTATCATTTATATACTATATAACTCACCTATTGTAAATGTGGAATTCAACGGTTTTTAGTAATTTATGTAATTGTGCGGCCGTCACGATCCAAGTGTAAAACCCTTCTGTCCCTCAGAAAGGTGTTTGTCTGTGGTCGCTTCCTGCTCCAACTCCCAGCCTTAGGCAATCACTGATCTGCTTTCTGCCTCTATAGTTTGCCTTTTCTAGAAACTTCCGGGGAATGGGACAATAGGTAGCCTTCCGCTGGACATAACGCTTCTGAGACTCCTGTTGGCCCGTGTTTCAATCGTCCATCCCTTCACACCGCTTGGTAGTTTCCCATTAGATGGATGCGGCACGTTGTCTTAGCCTGTTAGGGCCGCCGTAGCGAAACACCGCAGACGGCCTGGGTTACAGACAACAGAAATGTATTTCTCCGAGTTGTGGAGCTGGGGAGTCCAAGGTGACGGTGTTCACGGGTCCAGTGTCTGCTGAGCGCCTGCTTTCTGGTTCTTAGATGGCTGGTTTGTTTTTTTGTTTGTCAGTTTGGGGTTTTTGGGGTGTGTCCTAACATGTCAGAAGGGGTGAGGGATCTCTGTGGGGTCTCTTTTTTCTTCCCTCTTCCCCTCTGTTCACCTGTTTTGTTTCTTAAAGTCCTCACGTGAGTGAAATCATATGTATTGGTCTTTAACGTGTTTTGCTTAGCATAATACACCCTACTTCTAACCACGTCATTGCGAACGGCAAGGTTTCATTCTTGATGGCTGAGTAAGTAATATTTTAGTGTGTGTGCATGTGCGTGTGCGTGTGCGTGTTGCACCTTCTTTATGCGTCCATCAGTCGATGAACAGTTAGCCTCTTTCCATGCTTGGGCTGTTGTGGATAATGCTTCCACACACATCAGGGTGCATGTGCCCCTTCAAACCTGTTTTGTGGGATCTTTTTCTATAAAGGCCTGAATAGGGACGCCCGGGTGGCTCAGCGGTTGAGCAGCTGCCTTCAGCTCAGGGTGGGTCCCAGGTCGGGCTCCCTGCATGGAGCCTGCTTCTCCCTCTGCCTGTGTCTCTGCCTCTCTCTCTCTGTGTCTAGCATGAATTAATAAATAATTAAAAAAAGAAGGCCTGAATCCCATTCATGAGGGCCTCACCCTCATGACCTAATCACCTTCCAAAGGCGCCCACTTCCAAACACCACCACACTGGGGACTAGGGTTCAGGACAGGAATCTAGGGGAATACAAATCTTTAGTCCATAGTATACATTCTGCTTGTCCTTTACCAGACGCCAGGCATGTGAATTACTTCCACTTTCTGGCTCTCATGTTCTACTATGAGTATTTGCTTCTAAGGCTTTCTGCGGATACGTTTCATTTCTTTTGGGTTTACACCTAAGAATTGTGGGGTCACACTGTAAGTGCCTTTTAACTTTTTAAGAAACTGCCAAGCTGTTTTCTAAAGTTTGCGTTCCCACCAGCAGTTTATGAGGGTTTTAATTTCCCGACATCCTCACCCACTCTTGGCAAGTCCACCTTTTTGATTATGACCCTCGTAGTCGGTGTGAAGTAGTCTTCCTCCGCGTCCAATGCCGACTTCCTTCCTTCTACCCTCTCGTTCTTTTCTTCCCAACTTGTGCCGTCAGTTGTTTGGGCAAGTGCTGCAGTTGCACAGATCTCTCTTTCATGACTTGCCATGTGGTTCCATCCCAATAATATTGCAAATAAAGGAAAATATCATAAGTCGAAATGCATTTAATACAGCTCACCTATCAAACAGCTTAGCTTGGCCTGGTCTACCTTAACCATGTTCAGAACACTCATTAGCCTACAGTTGGACAAAATCCTCTAACACAAAGCCTATTTTATAGCATCGAGGATCTAATGTATTGAATACTGTACTGAAAATGAAAAAAAAAATAGTGGGTCTACGGGCACAGGATGGTTGCCAGTGTATCAGTGGTTTGCCCCCGTGGTCATGGGGTGGACTCGGGGTGCGGGGCGCTGGCCAGCAGCAGGAGGGTATCATGCCATGTGTTCCACCACATTTCACTGGCTACGGAAAGATGAAAATTCAATAGTCCAACAACAGCTTCTACTAACTGTGTATCGCCTCTACACCCTTGTAAAATTGAAAAATCATAAGTTGAACCATTGTAAGTCGGGGCCATCTGTATTCACTTATATCAAATCTCATTGCTGACCAATTCTTAGCAGACAAATAGTCAAGAAATGATGCTGGTGTGGATTCAAAGACTAATTCCCTTTGGCAACCCATTCTATTCTCTTCATAGATGTTCCTGTGTTCCTTCCAAATGCTCTAGTTTCACATGTAGCAGAGTAGAACAAGCAGCTTTTAGGGCCATGAAGCATATCTGTTTGGAATTAGTTTAATAATGTGGATCCGAGGACGCTACAGGCGCACCTGTAAGCAGGTCCCCCCAAGCATGGAGGAATGCTGCGGCGCCTCCACGACCCTCCAGCGGGAAGATGTCCGTGATGCCTTCAGTCGCGAGGGCAGATTTACTTTTGCTGGTGTTCTGCTCTTTTGTTTTTCTACCCTGAGTGCTTTGTCCTTGGCCCGAGGGGTGAAACTGTGAAGCCGAGTTTCTCGGAGTTTCTCCGGGTAGTGCCTGAGCCTAACTCGATTTAGCCTGGCAGTTTATGTGTCAGCAATCCACCGGGAGCCAGGCTTCTCCACCCTGGATGCCATTTAGGGTCACTTACTGAGCTTCAAAGCCCTAACTCTCGTCCCAGTCCTGCGCCAGACCATTTAAACCAGAGCCTCAAATGACTTGGGAAATGCGAGATGGCCAAGGGCCTTCTTTCCTGTTCCTAAAATAGATATTTCAAAATTCAGTACTTGAAGTTTTGAAGATATGGGAAGAAATAGGCAAAATAATCAGACTAAGAAATAAACAGGCATCCCCTGAAAGCCATGCTTTAGAGGTAGCTCACAGGTGTGGAATTAGATCTGGATCTGGGGGGCTCCTGGGGGGGTCAGGGGTTGAGCCTCTCCTTTCGGCCCAGGTCGTGACCTCGGGGTCCTGGGATCGAGTCCCGCATTGGGCTCCCTGCATGGAGCCTGCTTCTCCCTCCGCCTGTGTCTCTGCCTCTCCCTGTGTCGCTCATGAATAAATGAATGAAATCTTTAAAAAACAGAGAAAGATCTGGATTTGGACTCCGATGAGCAGGGTGATCATTCTGGCCCTGTCTTTGATGACTAGTCATAGGTTAGTCTGCTCTTAGTTGGGCCCTTCCTGCCTGTAACACGGGGGACTCATGTTTGCCTCGTGGTTGTGCTAGAGCCAAAGGGATGGTCTACCTAGAAGTACTTTAAAATAACATGTTTTTAGAGCACTCCACATCTGCTAATTATTTTCATCAGATTTTTTTGAACTTGTCTGGTCCTACTTTACTGCACACAATTTGGGGTTGTTTTTATCTTGTGTTTCCTCTTTTGATTGGGCCAAGAGCATGGGTTCTAGAGCCAGATGGCCTAAGGGCAAATCCCAACCCAGTCACTGATTCACTGTGGGACCTTCCATTTCACCTCCTTTAACCTCAGTTTTGTCCTCTGTAAAACGAACACAAGAGAACCTACCTACCCATGGTTTCATGAGAGTTAGAAGAGGCAATGATTGCGAAGCACTTGGCACATCCCTTAGATACCAGGGACTGAGGAAGTGTTGGTTTTTCTTATCATTACTGAACAGAGTAAGTGCTTAAAAAAAATCCCTAGAGATTAGGCATTTTATGGTAAAGGCTGAAAGGACAATTGCACCCTAAGTGGCCCATTTTAAGAGATTTTCAAGCCCAGGGTGGCAATGCAATCAGTCAGCCTCAGGGTACTTTTTTAGACTGTGCATCAAGTCAAATGAAATGTCAATGTTTGTTATAAAAAGCAAAACCAAAACTTTATATGGACTTTGTCATTATTGCATTATTGATTCCTCCTTCCATACAGCATGTGAAAGGAAGCATTTCATGCAAGTTTCATCTTCCAAAATAAGGTAAGGAATTGTGATGATAGACTTAGATCGCAGAAAACCTATTTCCCTAGAACTGCATATTTGAAATTACCAAAATGATACAGTTTAAGAAACCTTTTTATCATGGATATTGCCAAATAATCTATAAGCCATAGAGTCAGAGAAAATACTATGATGAATCCACATGTACCCATCACCCACATTCAACAAATAACAATGCTTGGATATGACAAACACTTGAAAGTGTCTTGTAACTGAGAGCTAAAGGAATTCCAATCAAACAGAGTTGATATATTCTTGTTGTTAAAAAACACCCAAATAAAACCGAAGTGTGTAAAGTACAAACAGAATACCCGTATTTCCAATCATTTGCTAATAAACCCTTTAATAAGGATGCTGTATCAGTCAGGGCTTACAAAGTCACACGGTGTCATAATTTAATGAGTGATGGATAAAAATTCTGGTCATATCCTCACTGGGGATGGTTCTGACATATCAGTTACTTAGAAAATCTGATCTTTTCAGACTAAAGCCCTTTGGCCGCCGCCACTCTGTTTTAGATCATCATAATTCACTTGTTTCTTCATAGATACGGATTACAAAATTTACAAGTTTCTGTAATTGTTTTCATGGCCACAGAAGGAAATAGAAAACATGCATAAAGAAATAACAAAATAAATGGCTACAACTGTGTTATGGGATGGTTGTATTCTAATGAAGCTTTGGGTGAGGGATTACAAATGTGAGAAAAAGAAAGCTCATTATCTCCTGGTTAGGTTCAAGGACACCATCTTTCTGGATGAAAGGTGATTCTGGTATTCACATTTAGTACAGATTCTGAGCTGTGCATTGAAGGTTATGGTTTGAATTTTTCCCAAATTAGGTATATAGCCATTTCTGTCTGTGAGAGAAAATGGAAATTCAGGTCACATTTCAACTGGAGTTCATTTTTCAAATTGCACCTTCAGAAGCAGTGTCTACACAACCAACTGGCGGAGTTAGCCTTCCAGAAAGCCCTCTCCTGTTGTCCCACTTTCCAGTGACGATCTCATTTCTTTACCTTAGGCCCTGGGTACACCATGACACCAGGACATTTTATTTTAGATTTGACAGAAGTCTTGAGACCTCGAACACTCCTTTTTTTTTTTTAAAGTAGTGGTTGTTTTGTGGTTCTTAATCTGATTCCACTAATTATTTTTAATGCCTTCTAATTAGACTCTATTTGCAATATCCCAGAAATATTTGATGAAACATCTTTTGCACTATCCACGATATTTTCAGTGAGTATTAAAGAAATATTCTAAATAAGTATTATTAAAAAATATTATACAAATTCGATTTTGGTCCTATATATACAGTATGTTCTAAAGTATTACTGACTAGATTAGCTCAACAATTGGGCCACACAGGATGTTTCATAAAGTTTAGACACTAGAATAACATCTTAAGGCAATAGTAATTTGATTTTTTTCCCTAAATGTGTTGCCATAGATTTTCCTAAATGTTTCACAAACAGTTATTAAAAGCACATTGAGAATCCGAATTCCCTTTGGGCAAAATGTTTTAGTACTTAACTTTCATTTAATTCAAAATTACATATGGTTAGAGTTGCAGAAAAACATCAGAAAATCATAACCAGCTATCACAACACCACATATTCAAATCAGTGCAGCACAGCCTCATCAGAGGCACCTCGAGGTGCCTAATAATAAAAGTAAATAAAAGCCAGCAGTAGTACTTTTGTTTACACTGGGAAAAAGGGGGACATTTTAATTTTAAGTTTATTCTTAACAGTGCAAAAGCAAAAGCTTTTCTGAGATGCTATAGAGAAATTTCCAGTGATTGGTGAATTTTGGGGATAGGCTCACTGCCAGAGAAAGCACAGGAGGGCACCAGGAAGGAATTGTTAGGGGCTGGGGCACGGGAAGATCTATCTGGAGAAAACATTGATTAAGAAACTTGATCCGAAGTCCCAGTTTACTGTCATGAGAAAAGCTTTGTTTATAAAATGAAAACATTTAGGATTACCTGAATTGGAGCTTGGACAATTAAATTGTATAATTTGAAGGATATGCAAATAGGTGATGGACTAACTACTAATGTATTTGGAACTCACCGAACAGGGAGTCTATGAAATGAGCCAGCTGGTGGATGAAAAGAGCCGAGGAATTATGTTTTATTTCTATTTAATGTTTCCATTTTAATTGTGCCTCTAGGTAACAGGCTTATAAATGGAAAGCCTGTCTTTTGTATGGAAGGTAGAATTACTCATCTAAAAAATTTTAAATTGTAAGAGTTGAAAAATACCTTCAAGAGAATAATTTATCAAAGAAGAATACAGAGAAAATTTGCCAATGCAAAATTATGCTGTTTCTGTACCCAATACTATTTGTATAAAAATGCAAATTAAAGTTAGCATGTGTTTTAGTTGGCTTAAAGCAAAGACAAGCTTTAAAATGTTCTTTTAGGCCCTATTTCAATAAAAAAAAAAATCTCTGATCTGGATTGCAATTAGGCATCTCTTTCTAAATCTATGCATCTCCCTTGCAATCAACATTGTGCTAGGGAATCAAAAAAAATTTTTGGTGGGTGCTAGTTAAATTGGTACAACGCTTTGAGCTTGGGTTTATGAATCTGACTCATAGCTCTGCCATGATTCTAGACATGTCCATGAGCACATTACTCCCAAGATTTGTACCTTGTTTCTCCTCTCAAGGGATTTAAACTTAGGGTGCCACTTGCTTTATCTGGTGCCTGTGGTTTACCATCATTTCTGAATTAAAAAACATTAAATTATACTAAAAAGGGGAAAAAAACTTTTTAAGGACAATTCTTCCTTTCAGGGAAATCAAGAAAACAGATATTCTGGGATCGAATTGTTTTGATTTCTTTGTACGGAAGAGGGTCACGCAAGCGTGCAAGTGGCAAGGAACCGCTTCCTAACGGTGTTACCACAATTTGAAAGTAGTTGCACTGGAATAAGGTAAATTTTCTGAAGTATCTCACGGATTTAAGAGCATACTTTAGAGGAGCTTTATCACTTTCTGAGATCTGTTTATATGGGTTGGTGTAAAAGGAAGCTAAATCATGCTGATGAGTGAGGACAAAGAATAATGTGTATTTTTCAAAGCCCGACAAGATGGCCATCCATAGACAACCGAGGCATTTCATCGGGGACCCACCTCTTAGCAGTATCCTGTAAGCAGAAGAGCGCTGGGGGTAGAAGAACTCCAATCCCACTGAGTTGATTTGCAGAGCACGGAAATATTCACACACACACACACACACACACACACACACACACACACAAAATCCTGTATCACTTGTTGGCACAAATAATAAATAAATAGGTAAATGTGTTGATCTGGGTTTTGGTAAGTCTAAGTCTACGTGTGAACCTGGGAAAGATTTCAAGCAATTATCTCTCGTGAAGTAGAGAAGAGTTGAGACTCACTTCTTCCCCCTAAATTCCTCTCCCAAAGATGGCCAGGCCTGATCCTAACCAACACCCTCATACGGCGGCTCTACTTGGCAATCTTCTCACGGCTCCTCTCTGGAATCCCCACGTTCACTCCACTGCAAGATGCTGCCCTTATGTGCGAGGTCTCTCTCCCTTCTTGCTCCTTTCTCACTCCCATTGCTGCTGCCTTTGTTCCAGCTCTCGTCTTCTCTTTCACAGATTATCACCACCACCCCCTTGACTTTATGTCTTTAATCTCACCTACTTCCAAATTGCCCTCCATTCACCCTCAGAGTGCTATTTCTATCACCGAGTTCCCGTTGGGTCACTTTCCAGCTCAAAATCCTGCAGTGGCTCCTATCTCCCGCCTGAGAGAATGGAAACTTCTTACGTGGGCTATCAAACACTTTTGGACCAGACCCAGAATCACATGCCCAGCAGCATTGCTGTCATTCTGTTCAAGGAAGGCAGAACCACGTGGAGCCCCCCACTGTTGAGTCTTTGTGCATGTTCTCTTTTTTCTCTCCTCTGTTTCGCTCTTCCTACCCTTCTCATGCCCAGCAGCTGTTGGTCCTCCAGGCGTCATTCTTTTTCTTGAAGTGCTGAACGGACTCCTTTCTTCCCCCCACAACTGCCTCCCCAAAAGTTCAGGCCTCTGTTTCTGCTCCCGTGGTACCTGGCGCCCCCTCTGTGGTCACGCAGGATGTTCTGTTGTAATTTTTTGCCTATTTCTGCTATAAGCCATACACTGAATAAGGTCAGGGAGGGCGTCATCCCCTTTAGGTATGTGCAACCCGTGACAATAATTTCTGAATAGTGTTGCCCAATAGATATTTGTTGAGTGTATGAATATGTGAATAAGTCGCATGAATGGAACCAGATGAAACAGAGAGACTAAAAATGCAACGTATCATTGAGAAGGCACCGACTTGATGATTTTCTGTCTTTAGAATTCAGATTTTGACCTTAACTCTCACTAAAGGAAATCCGGCAGATATTAAGAGCAGTTGTTTTCCAAAGGAGATTTAATGGCTTAGGTTTTGGAGAATCATGAAGGGATAAAACCATGAACACTACTTGCTACCATAGAGAGACTTCAAATCAAAAACACCAACAACAACGTTCACTGTGCTCACCCTTTACTGTAGACAAAATAAAAGGATGGTGGAAAGCTCAGAGTGCTGTTTACAGATGTCTGAAAGATTTAGGGCTGCATGTCAAGGCTGAGACTGGAACCATCTTGGATCGGCACATCAGGTGACTTCAGAAAGAGGCCCACCCGGGAGACCCCAAAGTCTGGAGAGGACTGGAGGCTAGAAGTGGAACAATGCTGGATCCATAAACGATGGGACAGATCCCAGTCCAAAGTGGAATCATATGGCAGCAGAGGCATAACAAGTCTGCAGGAGAATCCAAACAGCGCTTTGCAGTTCTAAAGTCCTTTTCATCCTAAGAGCTCAAAGTGCTTTACTCTATCTGGCTTTCTTGGAGCAAGAAACCTTGGGTCTAAGGCGAGGAGACTAATCTGTAAGCAGAAAGTTTCAAAGGGTTGTGTGTTATGTTTTATGATCTGGCCCTTTTCCTAATTGTGAGCCCCAGGAGATCACAAAAGTACCTTTTCTGAGCTCACGTGACATAAACTATCACTTTAGAGGTCTTCAAGTTTACAAGGAAATGTGGGCCCGCTTTCCCAGGCTTCATTCATTTGCATCAACACAGAGTAAGATACAGGTGAGTGTTACAACCAGATTTTCACCTTTTAACATGGAATAAATGCTTCCCACCTTTTCAGTGAAGAGTGATTGATAAAAATGGGACCTCATCTTGAGGAAGTGGTAGCGAATGTACACCAAATCATATATTTAAAATCGGACATCAAGTTCCTTCTAGCGCTCTGTAAAACACCGATTAAACCAGGGAACCGCAAGTATTGAGTATAGGCCAGATCCTGGCCTGGGCCAGATGCCACATTTCCAAGTCAAGCGAAACAATTCCTGCCTTCAAGCAGCTTATAACTGGATGAAAGAGGAGGAGAATAGGTCACACTGATGGGACACTTTGGTGCGCTGAACAGGCATTCAGGAAGTATTGTGGGGACTTGCTAAGGAGAGGGACGCAAACCAGGTTGTGTGTGAGACAGTTTCTTGGAAATGAGTTTCAAAAACACGCAGGAAAAAAAACACGCAGGAATCAATATTCTTTCCAGAAGGCAGTACGGGTGGAGGACGGAGGCCTAAGAACACAGGGCTGCTTTCCACACTTCATACCACAGGGAGGTGCGCCCGGGGCGGGGGATGCAGGGGTGAGTACAGGGAGATGAGTGATGAACAGCAGGTGGGGTTGCAAACAGCTTTGGTGTTAGTGTAAGGAATTTTGACTTTCCCTGGAAGCTTTGGGCCCACTTAGGGTTTTAAGCAGAGGGAAGACAGGATCATATTTACATTTGATTAAGATGCCATTGGGAGCAGTAGGGGGGCTGGTTTCTCGTGGAGTGGAACCGAGGGGAGAGTCGGGGGATGCTCCTACAGCCACCCTGCAGAGGCGGCGCTGGGGGCGGCCCGGGCCACGCGGGCCTGCTGGGGACTGGGGACGGGTGCTGTGTGCACCCACCACACGGGACGGCCGTCCGCCTTATGTGCCGCCAGCTTGGAGGTTCTCTGCTAAAGTAAGTACCTTCCCACAGGTTTCTTTCAAGTCTACTCTTTACAAAGATTTTACATTAATTTTAGGGCAGCCCGGGGGGCTCAGCGGTGGAGCGCCTGCCTTGGGCCCAGGGCCTGACCCCGGGGTCACGGGATCAGTCCCACGTCGGGCTCCCTGCAGGGAGCCTGCTCCTCCCTCTGCCTGGGTCTCTGCCTCTCTCTCATGAATAAATAAATAAAATCTCAAAAAAAAATAAATTTATTTTAGAGAGAGAGAGAGAGAGTGAGGAGAGGGACGGGAGAGAGAGTCTCTAGCAGACTCCCCGGCCCGACCCCGCCCTCCCCCGCGGGCTGCCCTGACCTGACCCCGACCTGACCCCGACCTGACCCCGACCTGACCCCGCCCCCCCACGGGCTGCCCTGACCCCGCCCCCTGCGGGCTGCCCTGACCCCGACCTGACCCCGACCTGACCCTGACCCCGCCCCCCGCGGGCTGCCCTGACCTCGACCTGACCCCGACCTGACCCTGACCCCCCCCTCCCCCCGCGGGCTGCCCTGACCCCGACCTGACCCCGCCCCCGCCCGCCCCTCCCCGCCCCCGACGCGCCCTGGGGGCTCCTCTCCGGGCTCCTCGGCTCCCGGCTCAGCGCCTCGAGCGTGGAACCGTGGACCGTTCCTGCGAAGGACGGAGAAGCCCGGCCGTGGGGGTGGGTCGGGGTTGAGGCGGGGCCGGGGCCGGCGGGAGGGACCCGTGTGCGGCGGCGCAACCGCGGGAGGAGCCCGTGGCCGTCGCCCACCGAGAGGGCGGCCGCTCTTCGCCTGCGGTCTCAGGTGTCGCGGGGCGGGGCTGTGGGGTCGGGGCTGTGGGGTCGGGGCTGTGGGACCGGGGCCTGTGGGGCGGGGCTGTGGGGTCAGGGCCTGTGGGGCGGGGCTGTGGGACCCGGGCTGTGGGGTCGTGGCCTGTGGGGCGGGGCTGTGGGGCCAGGGCTGTGGGGCCAGGCCTGTGGGGTCGGGGCCTGTGGGGCGGGGCTGTGGGACCCGGGCTGTGGGGTCGGGCCCGTGGGGCGGGGCTGTGGGGCCAGGCCTGTGGAGTCGGGGCCTGTGGGGCCAGGGCTGTGGGGCCTGGCCGTGGGGCTGGGCCTGGTCTGGCTGGGCGCAGGCGACAACCCGGCCTCTGCAGGATGGGTCCCAGGGTGGCCCGTCCCGCCGGGAGGAGACCGCGCTGCTTGCTGCCGCCTGGGGCGTGCGGGAGGCCTCGCCGCTTGGCTTCCCTGGGGATGAGCAGACGCACCCGACCAGGGTTTGCAGAACTAGGGGAAGGGCCTCGGCCCCACAGGCCCCGGCCCCACAGCCCCTGCACAGTTGCTTTCCCTAAGCGTGCAGGCTCTGGGGCCCGTGTGCGGCCGCAGCTGCGAGCATCTCCCGGTCCCCACGGCGGCGACCGAGGCAGGACCCAGCGTCCGGAGCTCAGGGGACAGGCTGAGCGGGGCCATCAGGCTCCTTACCCGGCCACAGCGGGCATAACGGACGTGATAAAGAGCCGCTGGGGTCGCTAAGGTTCCCTCGGGGCTCATGTGGGGGCACCTTCTGCGCCCTTTGCCCAGTTTGCCTCACGGCCGCCTCGCAAGCACCATGACAGAGGGGGGGACACCCGGCCGCCCGCGCCCCTGCCTCCTCCTGCTGGTGCCCCTGCCCCCTGCCCGGCCGTCCCCAGGACTGTGAGGCTGGAGCGAGACAACGCGGCCCCAGGACTATGGTGTCGCTTTTACAAAATGGCACGGCCCGTCCCATCACTTGCGTCCAGAGAGCCTCTGTGCGGGGCAGCTGAGCTCCCAGGGCTGCAGAGCCACGCGCGCAATCCCGCTGCTTCTGCAGGGAGCCCTGTCCCCCTCTCCTCGGGCCTATGGCCCGTCCTTGGTACAAAGTCTGGCTCAAGACCCACTTCTCCTGGCAGTTGTTCTACCACCTGCTACACAGTGCTGCCAGCCTGCCGGGGACGGGCCACCACTGACCCCACCGCTCGCCCCACTGCTGGCCCTGTCGCTGGCCCCGATGCTGACCCCGTTGCTGACCCCATCGTGGACCCCGTCGCCCGCCAGCCCACCTGCTCCTTACCTCCCCGTGTCCTGTTTTCCCACGACAAGGCAAATCACCAAAGGCCGAGGACCCTGGGCGCTAGCCTGGAACCCGTCGCTCACTGGGTGCTATGGTAACTAACGCATTGTGAGGCCACGGCTTCGAGAAAGCCCTTTCTGCCTCAATTTATGCAACTGGACACTCGCTTGGAAGAGATGTCGAGAGGAAAGGTTGTTTTTGGTCAAAGGCATGAAAACTAATTTTTAGGAAGGTTTTTGTTGGATTCCGCTGTGTTCTTGCCTCTTCCCCATTTAAACCCTGGCGTCTATTCCCCCTTCTTCGTCCTCCATATAATACAGATAAACGGGGCCGCGAATGCTGACCACAACCAGAAAAACCGCCACACAAACTAGAGGTAGCTTGTGATGGGCGCGACGGGCAGGATGCTCGTGGGTGGGTGGAAGGGGCGCCGCTGGAGCGGACCTTCCCTCAGGTGTCAAGGAAGGTGTGGGCATCTTGTGGGAAGGAAAGAGAGGGTTTCTGTGGCGTGTGAGTGGACACAACCATTTTCTTCTTCTCTAGAATGTTCCAGGCCAGTGGTTAGGGACTCACGGTGGAGTCTAGGCCCTGAACACACATTTTATAAGGTGCCCCACGTCTCCTTGAGTTTAGGTTAGACGCTGGGTAAACCCATGCCGGCTTCACTAATCCAGGTGGGCACCAGGCCTTGTTTGCGTCTTAAAGTCAAGAGCATGTATCGGATCTCAGTAGTTGCGTTTGCCCGGTAGGGGCATAGCAGTGACTCATGATGCATTTGTTGTTGGTTCAGTGAACTTGAAAGCGTAAAAATATCAACAGTTGCTTTCCCTGAGTGTTTGGCTGGTTCCTTTGTTTTCACAAGACTTGTTGACCTTGGATCCGGGGCACTCACTTTCAAAGCATAGAGTGGTAGAGATTGTGGCAGTGTCCGAAAAGTGGCAGCCGGGGCCTTTCCTCGTTCCTTCTAAGGAAAAGATGAAGCTGTGTTAAACAATAGGTAATAATAATAATAATAATAATAATAATACCCGTCATCTGTGTACAGTGCTTCATCATTTTCAAAACCGCTTCACATTTTTTATTTTGCCTTGATAGCCAGTCGAATACAAAACAATCACGATGGGTGATCAATATGATGAAGGCGCGACGCTCAAAGCAGGACTGGAGAGAATGTGGATGATCTAAGCCATTTGTTGTACAAGTGTAATTTTTCAGTTAGGACACGTGCACATTTCCGAATTGCAGGGAAGGGAAACCAAAGCCGCCCGCCTGTGTCTCATGAGTCCAGGAAGGCTGCTCAGTGGGCAGCTGCATTTCATTACCTTTGGCTTTGGGGCAGGTTCAGAGGTGAGGGAGCTCTCTTTTTCATGTCCCTGTTATTAACTGTCTGATACGTATTAAAATTTTGGTTAAAGGATATTTTAAATTATGGAATAAGTAACTCGGGCTGTATCTCAGATCCTTGACAAGTGACAAGCCTGGGTTTCCAGAACAATACTCCATGTAGGGTCCAGATGCAAATACCACTGATAACAGCTACCAGGTGACTGAATAAAGAAAGTGTAGTCTGTGTATACAACAGAATATTACTCGGCCACAAAAAGAAGGAAGTCCTACCAACTGCAACATCACGGATGAACCTTGAGGGCATGATGCTAAGAGAGAGTAGTCAGAGAAAGACCAATACTGTATGATCTCGGTTGTAGAATCTAAAAAACTGAACTCATAGATGGAGGACGTTGACATTTGCCAGAGGTTGTGGGGCTGTGGGAAATGAGGGGATGTGGTCAAAGGACACAGCCTCCAGGCGTAAAATGAGTAAGTTCCAGGGATCTACCGTACAGCGTGGCGACGCTAGTTAACTCTAGTGTATCATACGCTCGCGAGTTAGCAGGAGAGCAGGCCTTAAAGGTTCTCGCCACACACACGTGTACGAGAGATAGCTATGTGGGGTGTTGGGTGAGCAAACTAGTTTTATGGTGGTGATCATTTCACAACACATAAAGGTATCAGACCATCACATCATTCACCTTAAACTTCCACAATGTTCTATGTCAGTTATATCTCAAGAAAGTTGGGAAAAAACTCCAATACACATAAATGACGATAAAAAAAAAAAACCTTGCTATCGGGTTAAGCACACACTGTGTATCAAAGTGAGCTAGCTCCTACCATTGGTCCCTTCCACAGTTGGAGATGCTGAGGTTTAGAGAGATGAAGTAATTAGTAACTAAGGGAGTTGGGACTGATTGATTGATTGCTTTTAAATATTTATTTGAGATGAGAGAGATGGAGAGAGAGAGAGAGAGATTGAGAATGCACAAGCAGGGGTGGAGGGAGAAGCAGAGTCCCCGCTGAGCAGGGAGCCTGATGTGGGGCTTGATCCCAGAACCCTGAGATCATGGCCTGTGCCGAAGGCAGACACTCAGGTGACTGAGCCCCCATGGCGTCCCAAAGCTTGACACGTTTAATCGTTGTGCCACGTGCACATACCAGCGCTAAATGCTGACGGCAAAGCTGGTAGAGGGGAAATCTGTGTTAGCTTCCCTGGATACCCGTCAGAATCAGAATTAGGATCAAGCCCCACGGCCAGTGACCACAGGTTAACAATTTACACGCTGAGTGAGACAGGAAGGAGAGGAAAATGGCAGGAACTACAACCTTGGCAGTTCCAGAAAGCGCAAATAGAATATCAACAGATTAGTGTTTTTTTTTTTTACATTAATGTAGCATTATCACCATATGTATTTTAGTGGGTAGAACATTATGATGGTGACGGCCCCGAATAAATCCAGTCTCCTGTGTCTATACGATTCAGCTATGTAACTTTGCCACTTCTCACATAGAGAAGTGGAGTCTCTTTCCCTACTCTCTTGGATCTGGGCTGGCCTTGAGACTTTTTTTGACTAATAGAGTATGGCAGAAATGATGTTGCATGGGTTCCAGATCGAAGGCCTCTAAGGGGGCTGTGGTATCTGCTTTGACCATCTTGGAACTCTGAGACCTTCGTGTTGTGAAAAAGTCCATTTTAGCCTATTAGAAGATGAGGCCATAGATGGAGGAATAGAAGGACTAGACTGAGGTCCTTGCTAAGAACGAGCACCGACTGCAAGACATATTCATAGGGCCGTTTTGGGTCCTTCGATGAGGACAGCCTCGTGATTGACCCCAGCCTAGACCTGCTTACTTAGTTCTAAGTAGGCAACTCACCGGCTCAGGAAGAGTAACAAATTATTGTGGTGCTGAGCCACCATGCTTTGGGGTGGCTTGCTGTGCAATGACAGACAACAAACAGTGTCCGTGATCTTGATAACACTTCACGTTGGGTAACATTTTGCAGCGGTTTTCATAAAAACCTTGGGGTATGCCAGTCTAAAGCGGACAGTGATTGGCCCAATGCCGCACAGTTAGAAAGTAACAGAGCTGGTATTGGAATCTAGGTCTTGACCCAGGCATTAGGTGGCGGAGCATGAACACCAGTATTCCTTATTTCCTCGGATTCAAAGAAAAAATAATGTTGGTTCACTTGAAAGGTGACTTAATCATGTACTTAATAAATTTGGCTGACAGGTTTTACATACAGCCATTAGTAGGTAATCATTCAGTGCACTCAGGAGGGTGCATTGGAGGCCGTCTATGCAGCCTCTGGAAAGCACGAATGTTCCCAGGCACTGAAGTCATCCCTGGCTTTTTCTTTTTACCGCAAGGCTTAGGTTCATGAGTTCACTGCTTACATGGGGAGGGACTTCCCAATAGGGCGTAATTATTAGGAGGTTACTTCTCCTTCCATTTAGAGTTTATTGAAGTAGCAAAAATAAATTTCATTTTAAGAGATCAATGCAAGCTAACTAAGTTAACCATGTAAAAATGCTGTAGAACATTTCCGGAGTATTATCTTACAGCACCACGGGGACCACTCTGTGAGCTTGTTTCAAAAACAAAGCAAAAGCAAAACAAAACCAAACCGAACTGGGCTTCTCCAGAGATGGAATCTTTAACTTTCATCCAACTTAACACTCATTTCTAGCTGTGATTAAACACCACAGGCTTTTGGGTTTTTTTTGTTTTTGTTTTTGTTTTGAAACGTCGTGTCCCATTAAGTTTTGTGTGTGTGTGTTTTCAAGGAAGACAGGCTGCCGTTTTCCTTTACAATAAATCATAAGACAACTGGCAGGAGTAGGAGGGAACGTTGCTTAGGTAGCATCGCACCCCTACATGGAAAAGAGCAAGGTCCTTGACGTGTGTACACGGCTTCACCTCTGGCCAACGTCGTCTGCTGTGGTGTCTGTAACAGTGTAGACGTTGGTTTCTGGAAAATGCAAGCCGTTTCTAGAACCCTTGGCTATTATCTTAAGCATCTGCTTGTGTGCCGCAAGAGTTGTTTGATTTGAACACGAGCAGGCACTTGTTTTAACTATGAAGTGACACAAAGTCAATAAAAAATCAGAAATAGTGATAATTTTGTAAGCTGGCTTTCACTAAAATTGACCTGTATGGTATTGGTTGATAGGATCGTTGGCGATGATTCTGAACGACGTCAGTGTGTTCCCTGGGTTTGCTGAAGTTGTGCGAATGTCTTTTCTTGGCAACTCAAAATGGCACTCGGTGTGTAAGGCCAATTATTTAAACATGGCCTAGATATTGCAGAACATGGGATGTGAAAGTGACCGTAATGTGATTTCCTAGTCTTCCAGAAGGCTTCCTGAAAATTCCATTGTTCTGCTGCGATCATGCAAATGAGAAAAGATACAGGCTTTAGCTTCCGTATCCTGTGTATTAGGTGATGGTCGAAAATATGAAGGTTTTCCAAAAGAAAAAAAAAAAAAAACCGAAATGTCCCGTGTCTATTTGTTTCTAATTTTCTTTCTGTTAATGTCACTGTAAATTTCAATGTCATATTCCCGCACGTCGCTGCCCCTAATCTGACAGTGTCAGAGGATCTATCTTCATTTTCTCACTCGTTTCATAATCTAATCCTCAGCTCTAACATGCAATTAGTGCCCTCTTCGCCCCCTGCATACCAAACAGGCAGCCGGTTACAGCCTTCCCTGTGCAATCCGTTTAGCGAGGCCGCCCGTAATGAATATGTACATTCGGAAGACCTCGGCGCAGGGGGTCACAGGCAATCAACCTTGAATTCAATTATGCGAGTCAAGGTTAATGACTCGCTGCAGTGGTCAGAGGCATTCAGAATCCCGCAGATTAAATCAGCCTGTCAGAGCTGACAATGTAGAAAGGACGGAATTACTTGTGTGAGAAACAGGGAATCGTGCAAAGATAAAATGGTGTCACTCCTCAACGAAGATTACATGGAGTTCTCGGTGGCAAATCAGATTGTAAATCTCCTCTGGACTCGCAATATGATTAGTCTACATAAAGACGTTTCTAGATGGTAATACAGAGCTACTAATAAGACCTCCTGAACTCCACCCTCACTAGGTAACTTCGTTTTTTACCTCATCATTCACATCTTCTGATTGTTCAGCCTGAAAAATGAAATTATTATTTTTTGTTATTTTCATGAAGTGCGCCCCATGTGATCTTTTGTAGCATGACCCGACATTGAGTTGGTGGGAAAAATTAAAGATCTTTTTGCCTCCTTTTTTTTTTTTTTTTTTTTTAACATTCCATTTTCCGTTAGTTTTCTATTATGCTCTTGTCTTGGTAACACTAGAGCTAGCCAGGGAATAAAAATCAGAAACAGGTTAAAAACGGTGTTGCTCGTGAAAGGAAGTGTCTTATGAGTTAAAATAAAGTGTGTGCATATTCAGATTTTGTTATAATTTATTTGCAGAACAAACAAATACAAATTTGGTGCCAGAGACTAGCCGGTTTCTTGGTGCGTGCTGAAATATGCACATGTTCCCCAAATTCATGTGTGAAAGAGAGACTTTCCCCTTCTTTATTCTCGTTAGAGCAGGGTCCCTGATTTTGACTCATTTCCAACTGGAGAAGCCCTGACCTGTGAATAATCATCGGCGACACATTTCTTGCATATTAAAAAAAGCACATCCATATAATTATACATTCCTTTAAATGACAGACGTGTCCTTTAAATGTGAGGTTTCATTAAAACTTTTGTGATTTTTAACAATATATCAAAGTCAATAGGAGAGTTATTTTTCCTTCATTTTCTATTTTCTTTCCCTTGTTTTCCCCTTCTCTCTGTGTCTTCGTTTCTTTCTGTATTTACTGAGCATATACCGTGTGTCTTGTCTGTGTTGGTGCAGAATCAGGATGAATTATCTGAATTTGTGGGGAGTACCAGTCAAGTGAAGGAGGAAGGATGTAACCAGCCAGCGGGTCAGACAGCGTGGTGGGGACACCTGTGAAGTGCCAGGTCGCAGTGGAGGAGTGTGTAAAATACTATGTCAGATCCCAGAAAGAGGCTGTGGGTTCATGCCTGTGTGAGTGTGCACGTCAGGGGTGCGGGCGGCGTTAGGAAGTGGGGCTCAAGCAGCAAGGAAGACTTCACAGGGAAGGGAATCTCTGGGTCGAGCTTTGAGGAATCAACCAGAGTTTTCTAAGCGGGCCGGTGGAGAAAGGCCTTCTCGGCCCAGAGGACAACGTAAGCGAATGTAAGATGTGCTTGCGACGGTAGCAAGAGCCGCGAGCTGGTCAAGGGGTAGGGACGGCAGCAGGAGACAGAGGGAGAGGGCACGCGGGGCCCAGAGTCCCCAGGCTCCAGTGACAGTAAACCTCTTGGCAAATTTTGTCATAAAGCAAGACTCATTATCTAAACCAGATCATATCGTTCTTTCCCATTAATCTTTTCATAACGTGGGCTTTTAGGGTTGGACTTGCCGAAGTAGACGTGTATTGCCCGTTGCATCCCCCGGTGAAGGGAGAGGTCCGCTTCCCAGTCTCACGTGGGGGGAGAGCACGTCGGTGGAGGGGAGGGTGCGTGGCCCTGCTTCTCTGTCTTCACTCTGGGGACCAGCCTTGTGCCAACCCGAACACCAAGCCACGTTCATGGGTTGAGCAAAGGGGTTTCAGGGTACGTGTTAGGCCCCAAATGGATGCACATTCTTTTGTGCCTGAGGGCCTGGGCTCACACCGTTCCCACGACTGCCATCAGCCTGTTTTCTCTGCTCTTCCTTTCTGCCTTGAGGTCTTGAGTTCTCGTTCTCTGGGGTGACTTTCCAAGCCGCGAGGCCAGGCGTGAGCTCGTCTGCTTCTGGCCTCAGAGCACTTGCTGCCCATGAACGTGGGCCGCTAAGCCGTGCCGAGGTGGCCTTTTTTCTCATTTGATTCTTGTCTCTGAATTACTGGGAGGATTATTGTTTAATCACTCATTTAAAGGTTGACCCCATAGTATGGCCCACGCTGCCTGGTGTGACTGGTTCCTCTTACTCGGTGATTTTTAACGCTGGTGGGGAGGACGGAGGGCTGGAAGTCTGTGGAAGTCTTTGTCGTCTCCGTTCTCGGCTGACCGGGAGGTGCGACAGGAACTATTGGCCGGTAATGGACAGAGCGCCAGGCAGTGAAGGGACGGCGATGCCCCACTGCATTTTGGTACAACTCACTTTACCCTACCCCCGAGGCCTCACACATGAAGTCGCTCAAGCTGGAAGGGTGTCCCGCTGTCTTCCTCTAGCTGGTGACTCTTCATCCTGCAGGTGACAAGTTCATCTGTTGTCTATGTTCACCCCTCTAATTATTCGCTGCACAGCTCTCTTCCGATTCCCTTTGCAGCCTGTATTTGTAGGTATTTCTTTGTTTTCTTACTTATTGTTAGACTTTGAAGTCCATGAGAACAGGGATTTTTGTCTGACCTTTCTCCATGTAGCATCAGGACCAGTCATCAGCGCACAACTGGCTCCCAGTTACTATTTGTTAAGTGATTCTTCTTTTATAGACAGGGTATCCACATTTAGCAAACGAAAATACAAAACACTCACTTAAATTTGAATTTTGGATGAAGATTAAATAAAGATTTAAAAAAATATAAGTATGTCCCAAATACCATCTGGGGCATACCTATGCTAAATATGTATACTAAAAAATGATTCATTGCGTATGGGAAATTCACATTTATCTGGGCATTTGGTATTTTATTTGACAAACTTAATGTCAGTTATCAATAGCCTGAGGGTGCACACATGCGTTACACATCTTTCTGTTTCGTCTATTGCCTCAGTTAGTGCCTTCCAAAAGTAGGCACTCAAACATGTGCTGACGTTATTTGACTGAACTACATAGCATTTCAATATAACGGGATTGAATCTCTCAACTAATAGATTTCATAAGTGAAATCTCAGCGTAGTAAGTTTCCTTAGGAAAAAAATAAGAGTGAAAAATATCTTTTCATTGGGGATTTTTGTCTTGATGTGGTTTTTGGAGTTACTTCCAGTAAAAATTTCCCCATTTCTTTAGTTAAAACAAAGCCTATAATTCAAAGAGCTAATTGTGTTGTGAGACATTTTAGCTGCTAATCCCTAAACGAGCTCCATAAGTCACCGTCATTTTAAATGGGTTTGATATTACTCATAGGACATTTTGTTCTAAAAGATTATTCTGAGTCATGTTGAAAAATGTCCTCTACACAGGATTCAGTGATGGTCAATGGCCAAGGAGCTGTCAGTGGTTATATGGGGACTGGGGTTCTTTCATGCAGTTCCATCAGAATTCCAAGCAAGAAAACAAATGTCCTAGGGCTATTTTTATGAACCACATAGCCCAGAAATGGCAGAAATACCAAAAGGGCAAGAATTGTGTTCCTAGTCCTAAGTTTGGCCTGGGAGGGTCCAGCCATTGCTGGTACCCATCTGGTACTTGGGGTGCAGAATGCTGTGCTCTCTAGGTCCTACACTTCTTTTGTGGGTGGGTTTTTCTGGAGGAACCATGAGTGTTGGAAGGAAGACCCTGGCTTCGCGCTTGGGATAATGCAGGTCTTTTGGCAGGAGAAGCAGTAAATGAAGGGTGTGCATGCATTTTCCTGCTGTGCTCCCAAAGGTAAATATAGCTGATGGAGCAAACATACACTGGGTAGAAGAATGAAAAAAAAAAAAAAAAAAAAAAAAAAAACAAGGAAAGAAGAATGAAATTCAACTAGCTCAGGAGATAGGGTTTAAATCAGAGATCCTGTTGAATGGTCTAGTGTAATAAAAGGAACTGGAGTTCTATAAAATCATATAACGCCAGAAATTGTTATTATCTTTGTCATTATCAATATCACTCCAATAACATGATCCTGAAGCATCAAAATTTAAAAAATTCATAGGATCAGAAATTTGTTATTATTATCATTTTTTAAAGATTTTACTTATTTATTTGAGTGAGAGAGAGAGAGAGAGTGCTTGTGGGAGAGAGCATGTGTGGAGTGGGAGGGGCAGAAGGAGAGAGAGAAGCAGACTCCCTGGTGAGCAGGAGCCTGACCCAGGGCTTCATCCCAGGATCTTGGGATCGCGACGGGCACCAAAGGCAGGCACTTAACTGACTGAGCCACCTAGGTGGCCCCTGGATCTGAAATTTAATATGACTCTACCCAGACCTTCCAAACAAAAGAATACCTATCTCTTGGAAAGTGTGTTGCTGTTTTGATTTAGTTTACATAGTTAAGAGCGGTTAACATCAGAAGATTTTTTACATTCTTTATTCTGCACAAATAATATTTCCAGGTTTGTGCCCATCCAATAAGCCAAAATTGTTCTAGGAGAACAGAGTATAATTGCTACCAAGTTGCTTTCTGGTCGCACATGCTCTGCTTTTGTGATTCCTTGCCGTATCTTTGTGTTTTCTTCTTTTCCCATATCTTTAATATTATTCGTCCCAAATCATTTTTTTCTCCTTATTCTTCTCCTGATCCTCCCAGGATTTCAATTTTTCAAGAAAGCCATCTGATTCTATTAAAAAGCAGACAATGAAACAAATGCTTCCAAGCCCGGACTAGCCTGGGAGGTCTGGCCAACACGGATACCATGGGACTCAGAGGACGCCCTTGTGATATATGGGTCACACGCCCAATTTAATTTTAGATTATTTATGCTAAGTCAAGCCAGTCTTGAATTGACTACAATGTTCTATTATTATTCCCCAGCTCCCTTCCTGATCAGTGGAGGTGATAGAGTTGGCGAAGTTGAGTCTTTCCCAGATTGTGATTCTCTTTCCTCTGTTGCTATGTGAGTGAGCTGTGCCCTTTATGGAACTGTGGGAGCTTCTTTTAATGACAATTGATGCTGGTTTTCTGTTTGTGCTGTTAGTATACAATTGCCTTTATAAGTAAGTTAAAAATTGTTTGATTTTTAAAAACTGAGCAGCTAATAGTACAAAAGGTAAATAAGTATGGCTAACGTAGTAAGGTGGTCCAGTAGTGATCCAAGGTTGAGAGACACTGGGTGAGGGCCCACTGGCTGACTCATTCAGAGGACACCTCACGGTTTAGCCTCACAGCACCAACTGATGAGTCTCAAATTGTACTAGCAGAGTTGCCCTTGCTAAGAGAAAGGAAGCAATGGAATTTTCAGGATCCATTACTATATGAATTATGGATTAAATCAGTAAAGGTTCTGAGCTATAGATTGACATGATGCATCCTGTCAAAGGACCACTTATAAACTTGGAAGGTTCATTTATGATGTAACATGTCAAAAGCCCATTTATTAAAATCTCTAGGCCCTAGATTGATGATATTGTCTTTTCTCAAAATATATTTTAGTCTTAAGTGAAGGGAAGAGGAAAGAAAAGACAGCTTTCTTTTTAAAGTGACAGTTAGGAGACCGCTGTCGTAGGCCAGGTAAGCGATGGTGAAGGCCTTCACTGAGCTGTGGCTTTGGGAATGGTTTGTAGAAATATTAATGGGCAGAATCAATAGACTTTGTCGTCGCCAACTGGGTTGTGTCCCGGTTTAAAGGCCTTTGAAAATGGGGCTCGACCTTGTTCATCCTAATACCTCCTCCCCTCAAGGCCTGTGAGTGCACTTTGCTCACATTTGGCTTTTTCATGGATGAATAAAGATTTTGGAAGGGAAAGAGCCCAAACCAGTCTTCTAAGGAGGCCCCTCATCATCAGTGAATGCTGACGTGTAATAACAATCTGCTTTATACATTTAAAAAGTCTAATAGAAAAAAATGCGTATTGAATGTCCAATGACATTAAAGATGAGAAATTGGCATGTAGCTACAGTGAAATAAAAGTCATGAATACAAAGGGGTACTGGTGTTGTGAATTAAATGGCATAACAGCCTGTGAACCAAGTTCTGTGTTGGGTTAATTATTCTGGTAAATAGAAAAGATATACGAATTCACTCATTCATCCTTCTAGTGTATAAATATTTATTGAGTACATTGATTATGGTTTTATGGATCAGCAGTACCAAGCGTGCAGGTGGCCAGAACAGGTTGCGGACACTGTATTTAAGAAGCGAATGCTCTGTCCAGGAATTGCTAGCTAAGTGGGATGTTATTTACTGGTGCAGACAAATTAAAAACATAAATAACATTCCAGTGCCTAAATCTTTTCAATAAACACAAATTATGAGTTTTGTGTATGTAAAACACAATCTCCCAGTGGAAAAACACTTTATTGATAATTTATGTTGTACCAAGTGTGGGGCAACTGCTAAAGTCAAAACTATTTCCTAATTCTGTTTGCATTAAGAGTGCCCCCACCATAAACAACCCAAATATATATATAGATTAATCTGTGGATAATAAAATAGTGTCTGTTTGGTCAAATCTCATTCATTTGTTTCTAAATGGGTGGCTTTGGCATTTCATTCATGTTTTTGACTCCCGATTTGAGTCCAAGTCTACATTTGAAATGGTAACAAGCAAAGGGGCTGTCTCTGGTCCTACCCACACTCTCTCTCTCTGTGGCCAACCCAGGCGAATGGCTGGAGCAAGGGTAACTTGTCTTCAATGGACCTAGACTAGGTCACAAGGGCGAGTTGCCTTTGCCTCTAGCGCACTTCTTTCATGCCCTACTCACCCACCTTTTAGAAAAAATTTTTTATTTGAGTTCAGTTGACACACAACGTCCACATTATTTTTAGGTGCACAACTTAGTGATTTGACAAGTTTATACACTTTGCTGTGCTCACCACAAGTGTCGCTCCCACCTGTCCCACTCCATTGCTGTTACCTCATCATTGACCGTATTCCTTACGCTCCGCTGCTTCTTCCCTGGACTTCCTGATTCCATAACTGGAGGCCTGTATCTCCCTCTCCCCCTCACCCATTTTGCCCAACCATCCACCACTGCTTCCCCCCAAACAACTATCAGTTTGTTCTCTGTATTTATAGTCTGATTCCGCTTTTTGTTTATTCATTTTTTAGATTCCATTTATGAGTGGAGCCATATGGTATTTGTCTTTCTCAATCTGACTTAATTCACTTAGCATAATGCCCTCTAGGTCCAACCATGCTGTCTCAGATAGTATGAGCTCATCCTTTCTATGGCTGTGTAATATTCCTGTGTGTGTGTGTGTATCACATTTTCTTTATCCTTTAGTCTATAAATGGAAATTTAAGTAGCTTCCATGTCTTGGCTATCATAAATACTGCCACCATAAACATAGGGTTGCATATATCTTTTTGAGTTAGTGGTTTTGTTTTCCTTGGCTAAATAATCAATGGTGGAATTATTGGATCATATGGTATTTCTATTTTTAACTTTTTGAGGACCCTCCATACTGTTCTCCACAGAGGCTGCACCATTTGCTTTCCCGCCAGCAGTGCACGAGGATTCCTTTTGCTCCACATCCTCACCAACACTTGCTGTTTCTTGTCTTCTTGAGTTTAGCCATTCTGACAGGCGTGAGGTCATATCTCGGTGTGGTTTTCATTTGCATTTCCCTGATGACCAGTGATTTGAGCATCTTTTCATGTGTCTGTTGGCTCATCCTACCTTTTAGATCCATTCTCTGCCTCATAGCCAGGAAGATATGAAGAACAAAACAACAAAAAAACACCAGTTAAGTGGAATCATGTCGCCATTCTATGGAAACATTACAGCGCATTCAGCAGAAATGCTGACTCTACCTCAGCTGATCCTGCCCAGCCTGCCTCCTTTTGCTCATCGTACCTCAGTCACATTAGTCTTATTTCTGTTCCTCATACTCCCTAAGCTCCCTTGCTTATGTTTCTCATAAGATTTTATCCCAGCCTGGAGTCTGGTGGGCAACTACTGACCCTTCGGGTCTTCGCTAGGGGAGCCTTCCCTGATCGCCCAGTGTGAAGTAGACTATCTCCTTTTGCCCACGGCTAATACCACTAATAACATCCTGTACTTTTCTTCATAACACTTACCATAATTTGCTGCATCTTTATTTATATTTTTGTTTATTTGTCTCTAGTCTAAAGTCCACGAGGGCAAGTAAAATGCCTCTTTTGTTGACCATTGAGTAATAAGCACAGAGTGCATATGTGACACAGAGGAGATAATAATTATTTGTTGAAAATGTTAACTAGAAACATTTGTTCATTCAAATTCAACAAGCCCATTTTGTTGAGGTACAAACTTCGGGTAAGACTTACACAGTTGTGCCTCTGTGGACAAAGGGATTGTGAAAGTTCAGGGTACAGTTTGTGGTCAGAGGAGGTATTTTGTCTGCACCCCTGAAATTGTGTGATGTGGTGACAGCAATGCGGTATAGGCAGTGTGTGGTCTTTGGCTCTGACATTTTTCGTTGTTACTTTTATCACTGTGGGAGGACAGTCTGAGCTGCTTGGAATTACTATCTCCGGTGGTAGAGACACAGTGGCCTTGTTGGTTCCCAAGTCCTTGAATAGGTACCGTCTCTATGAGCCATCTGTTTTCAGCTGGAACCGTGGCAGATAGAGTGAACAGTGAACATGTGGGGCAAGATTAGTGTGAGTTGAATAAAGTTTAATAAAGAGCTCAAAGTAGACTGATTTTATTTATTTTTATTTATTTTTTTAAGATTTTATTTATTTATCCGTGAGAGACAGAGAGAGGGAGAGACACAGGCAGAGGGAGAAGCAGGCTCCCTGTGGAGAGCTCGATGAGAACTCAATCCCGGGACCTCGGGATCACGCCCTGAGCCGAAGGCAGATGCTCAACCACTGAGCCACCCAGGTGCCCCAAAAGTAGACTGATTTTAATTTAAATCTTGGTCCAGAGCAGGAAAAGGAGTTTTTGCAATTGTCATATGGTCCAGCCCAGCTCCTTTCTTTAAGGGGCTCCAGGGAAGTTTCAGGGTTCCCTTTGTTGTGGTTCCCTTGATTCCTACTTGGCCTTAGGGTTTGGGTTCAAGACAGAAAGAGGAGAAAAACCATAGAATAGAGAGAGAAACCTAGAAGTGGGTTCTCAGATTCTCATAAATGGTACTGTTATTACAATTTTTAAGAGAATTAAATACAGTAACAGCTTGTAACTCCTTCACTCATTCCACTGACTTCTCTATCCCCTAGTACCAGGACCCCAGAGTACCCTGGATTTTAACTCAACATGTTCTCTTCTGCATGGAACAATGGGGGATGAGCACAGGAAGACCTGCACCCCCATTAGAATTTAAGAGTAAACTACAGCCTTAACTGGGACATCGCCCACCTGTCTGATATTTCCAAAAGGACCACATGTGTATGCTTAGGATTTGGGTGGACATTCCTCACCTGTTAGGGACTGAATGTTTGTGCACCCTTAAAATTCACATGTTGAAGCCCTAAGTCTCAATGTGATGGGAAGTAGCTAGTAGCTTGTGAGATGAGCTCACAAGGGTGGAGCCCTCCTAAATGAGATTAGTGCCCTTATAAGGGACAAGATCTCTCTCTCTCTCTGTCCCTGTCTTCCTCTCCCTCTCCCTCCACCATGACAGGTTACAACAAGAAGACAGCAGTTTGCAACCAGGAAGAAGGTCCTCGTAGAATCCACCCATGATCTTAGAATTCCAGGCTGGCATCCTGATCTTAGACTTCCAGTCTCCTAAACTGTGAGGAATAACTACCATTTTTTATGAGCCACCCAGTCTGCGATATTTTGTTATGTCAGCCAGAACTAAGATATTATTTCTGTTCTCTCACTAACTCCTGGAGCCAATAATCTGGTTGGCGAACTATTACTCATCTTACAGATCTAGTTAAAAAGCCATCTCAAGATTAATGTAAGCACTCAAAAGGGTTCCCCACCCATGATCCCTTTAGCCTTTAAAATGTCAGTGCTCCCAACCCCACCTTCCAACTACCACTGGTAGCATTGTGACTCTGTTCCTGAGGGTTTGTTCTGGGACCAGATCCTGCTCTAACCACAGGCAAGACAGGTCAGATGTGCTGGGGAATTAATGCCCCTTGGGAGCAGCTCTCAAATAATGTCCAGTAGGATTTGATTTAGCCTGGAAGGGAAGATGGGCTAAAAGGGGTGTGCTATCAGTAGATTGCCACTATTAAGGATAGCCCTTAAATCTGCTGAGCACTCTGGGATGCAGTGTTGAACATGCACCTCAATGTTATCCCCCTGAAGGGATGAGGGAGTGATTGAGACAACTCTGAGGCTTAATCCACACACCAGAGTTTTACTTTTGGATCAGAGAACTTTACCCAAAATCCCCTCTCCAGTTTGCCTCCCCCATATTTTATTGGATTGTTCTGGGATAATTTCTTTAAGAAATCATTTGTATATGGATCTTTATCTCAAAGTCTACTTTTGGAGAGCCCAACATAAGATGGACACTTCTTTGTTCAGCTGTTCAGAAAATATAGTCTGATTGGGTCCAGGTGTCCCTTTAAGTGACCATGGCTGAGGAACTGGAGGTACAACCACCTAGGAGACAACTCTTTGTTGAGAGACCACTTTCACCAAGTCTCTTGAATTTCTGCATATCTTGCAAGAGAGGCACTGATTGCCATTTGTTCTAGAGCAGCACTGGAAGATAAAGATAGTGTCTTTCTCCAGAGCAAAGGGCCCGCATGCTTACTGCTCTTAATGAAAGACTCATGTTTCCTAAGGTCGGCGTTCCTTTCCCATGGTGTAACCCACCGCATGTGCAAGCGTCTATGGAGACCCATCCACATTGCCCCGGAGACCCTGGGAGCACGAGGAATTAATGCAAATAGGCTGATGCTCATGTTGTTCGCTGTGCTCTGAGCATAAAATCCTTTGTTTTTGAACCAGGAGTCTTGTGCCCTCTGCTAGCATCCATGAAACTGTGGCAAGTTAAATTCTTAGCTTGAAAATAGAGTAAAATATCAGACTTTTCAACTGTTCTTGATGCGTTTCTATTCAGCAATTGCCAGTGGTTCTTTTCCCCTCTGGCCATCTTGTTCAATTCCTCTCATTCATTTGCCAAATTTGCCAGAAGATGCTTTTCTGATTGACCCACTGGATGTGGCCTCTTCTCCCTCAGATCTGCACTCTTAGTATCTGCTGGTTGGTCACATGCTACCTTGATCTCACTCTCAACATCAACAAAAAAACCAAGAAGCTTACACAACTAAAAAGCACATCCCCATGGATGTTCTACCTCAAACACCCAGGCTTTCCTAATTGACTGTGACCTTGAAGCCCTAGCTCCCCTTTGGGCTCCCGAAGCCCCTGCTGGCTGGGCCCTCCTTCACTCCATCCTCACCTGTGCCTTGGGCTAGAGGGCATACCCAGACCAAAACATCTCCTTCCCATTATTTCTTTATTCTTGATCGTGTATTCAAAAGCCTACATTTTCAAATAGAATTTGAGTTGTTCATTTACATGTTAAAATGAGCCCAAAGGACTTCATAAATTGGCATGTTATTATTTTAAGTGACAGAGAAAATTACACTGAAAAGTTAAACCCAGTTTCTTGATGGCTCATTTGTGAAATCAGAAAATCCTATTTTTTTTAAAGTTTCAATTTCTATTTTACTTACTGTCAAAGTAGTGACTTTGTTTTTATTACCGCCCAAAGAGCCCATTATCTCTTTCATCACACGAGACTGCCCAAAATAACATGTCTCACTTAGAGAGGGACAACTCAGAAAACCATGCTGTGAAGGGTGGTGGTTTTGTTATGGAATCTCTCAGGCTTTGATTGGTTGAAAGGAACTTGGAAAATCTATATTATCGAGACTTAAAATCTGGTGAAGATTTTATTTGAGGATGTAGTACTTACACAGTTTTAAGCAAGCTATCCAATTCCATGGGAAAACTGTGGGTTAAGAACAAGCTCCATTTCTTACTTACTGATCTTAGGACTTAAAATCACAAAGCTTCTGTTTATTTGACTATAAAGTAGGAATAATAATACCAGTATCCCCACAGGCTGGGGGCTGGGCTAGGAGGATTAAGTGAGATGGTGCATTTGTATGTACTAGGGAGCATTCTGCAAAGCTGAGCATGCTGCCTGACGCAGAAGGGGAATTTAATAAATGCTTATAGAATGAAGGAAGATGTTACTTAGCAACTTCAAATCTACTCAGACCCATTAAAGGAAATGATTTTTTTAAAAAGATTTTATTTATTTATTCATGAGACACACACACACACAAGCACACACACAGAGGCAGAGACACAGGCAGAGGGAGAACCAGGCTCCATCCAGGGAGCCCAATGCGGGGCTCAGTCCCGGGACTCTGAGATCACACCCTGAGCTGAAGGCAGACGCCCAACCTCTGAGCCACCCAGGCGTCCCTAAGGGAAATGATTTTGGATCTTGATTAAAGGTGAAGTGATTTTTCATAAAATATAATTCGCAAAGATTATTTTTCTGTATCTAAACTTAGTTTGGGATTTTACGACATCAAGAGTCATTTAGTAGGAACCCCGTTGCCCTCCATGACATTAGCTTCAAAAGTTTAGTGATTCACAGCTCCCCACCACCAATATATGGCTAAATCAAAATTCCTATTCAATCTAATAATATTTTACATTGTACTTTCTGCAGGTATGACCAGATCTATGAGTTTTTATACAGTGGTATAAAGCAGACCTTTTACTTGGCCTGAAACTTCTGACTTGAGTTATCTCTAAGAATTTATGAATAAGTAACCACCAGAAAAAGGATTTTTGCAGCTATTGCTGCCCCATAGTAGAATAAGTGGAAATATGGTAATTATGTTCGGTGTTTGGAGTTTAAGTTCATATATAATGACTTAGGTTGACTTTGACTATCTTGGATGTGGCCCTGGGTTTCCAAGATTGTTAGGCCTTCCTAGGAGCTACATCTCCTTGTCTCACATTTTTTCTCTTTGAAAGTATCTGATTCTAGCAGTTAAAATATGAGCTATTGAACATTAGCATAAAATAACACATCGTTGGAATGAGTTAACTGTCTCAAGACACCTATCAGTGCTGACTTTAATTTGTTCAGTGAGTTTATCTATTACAAATGTTTCACCTTATAATAATTCTCTAAGATCTGATTTTGTCATTCTGCTCGGACAAAAGAACTTCTCTTAAATTTCCGGAGTGGTTTATTTTTCATTTATCCATTTGTATATTTATTAGACATCTACGAATGCAAATGAATATGAACAAATTTACATGAAATCATCAATGTACGTGATCATAAATGGGGGAGTTTGTTGGGAAAGTTGGATGTTTTTATAAGATGTTACATGCTTCTTTCCAGCTGGAAATGAAACAGTTTTATTTCAGCATGTTGGAATGAGGAAGAACAAGAAGCTAGAACACATTCAGAGGAACAGCAATAAATAATTTCCCTCCTTTTAACAGTCTAGCTCTCCTTCCTGATATATTTATTCCATCATCATTGATTGGAGGAAGAAGAAAGAGAAGAAGAACTGCGTGAGCAACTAACTTCTGTTTCTCATCACGCTCAAAGGCTGAGAATCATTCAGAGTCTCACTGTCGCTAACAGTCACCTAGAGTTTCCCATAACCAGTGACTGAACCAGAAGAAGATGGAATCTTCCAGCACTGATTTCTCAGGAGTTTCTTACTGCTTGATGGCTTACAAACCAGGCTTTTTTTAAATGTTTATGGGAGAGAAAGGGCCAACAGGGTGGTGATTTGCTACTGTCTGAAAGGCAGGTTCATCTTGTGTGTAGGATGATCCTTTTTTTCCCCAGGTTCCAGACTCAAACAGTTGACTCTGGTTCAGCTGCAAAAGGCTCAGATTCATTGTTCCAGGTTAATGAAAAGTCTACCAATTTTGAGCTAATAATGCTGAGGAATACAAGGGAGAGGACAGACATGGTGAGGAAGGAGGGGAGAGAAAAGATGATGGCATATTCAAAAGTTCCCAGAGTTGTTCCGGGGGGAGGAGCCTGTGTAAGAGCACCTTGCATACTGGTCTGGGCCGACTGTGTAATGTCTGAAGTCAGCACAGGTCTATAGGTCATAAGCCACGTCCCCAGGTGAAGGGTCACACTTCCTAACACAGCTCCTAAGATGTTCTCCTTTTTTTTTTTTTTTTTTTTTTTGACAAATTCAAAGCTCAGGAAAGTAGGAAGTGAACACATACTCCACAATTTCTTCACATTTCTGTCTCTGTTCACCTTTCCCACAGGGCAAAGAAACACCTCTTGAATGAATTTCCGGCTCCCCACCCACCTGCACATTTCATGGTGCATCAAGCTAAATATTTATCACTCACACGCTCAGTAAATTTAGATGGCAGTTATTGCTCTCAACTTGAGGGTAGAGCAGCAAACAAAACAACTTCAAGTTCCTACTCACAAGGAATTTAATGTTTAGTGGGGAATCAGGCAAGAAATAAGTAAAAAAAAAACCTATATGCTAGATTGTGGTGAGAATAAGAAAGGAGGGTGATATGATAGGTGTGGGCGGGGAAGGGTGATTGGGAAATCCTCTCTAGGGGCTGGAGGGAGGACCCATCTGCCTGTAGATCTAAGTGTCACGGAGAAGTGACATTAGATATCAGAAAAGAACATGTAAGGAAGAGGGAAGTGCAAAGACCCTGAGGCAAAAACGGGTTTGGAATGTTGGAGGAAATGAAAGAAGGTCCAGGTGAATTAGACAAGGGGGGAGGTGTTATCTTTAAGGCCAGAGTCAAAGACTGTTCGTTTTGGAGCCTTCACAGACCAAGGCAAGGAGTGAGCACGTTGAGTAGGCGGGTGGAGCTCAGGAGGGGGGTCAGGGCTGGAGATACACGCCTGGGAGTCAAGGGGGTGCAGCCCGGGTTACAGCCTGGTGTCAGAGGAGGTCTCAGGCAGGGGCCTTGGAACATTCTGGTACGTAGATGCTGGAGAGAGGAGGCACAGAAAGAGCGCGCAGTGAGGCTGCAGGACAAACAGGAGAATGTGCTCGCAAGGAGAGTGAGCAGCTCCGGCAAGGGTGGCCAGGGGCTGATCAGACCAGAACTGCAGGGCGGAAACAACCCGAAGGGAGCGGTGAAGTCCTGGCTGCAGAGGGTCACGGTCACGAGGGGCGGACAGAACGGAGGGATTTTACTGGAAAGGAAAACAGAAATGGGGACCGTCTGGGGGGACGTGGGGTCATCAGGAGTCCTTCCTCCCGCCTCCCTCCTTGCTTCCAGCCCCCTTCCCCTCTTTCCTCCCTCCCTCCCTTCTAGCCTAGATAGGAGGCTGCAGCCTGTTCCTGTGCCAGTGAGTCGGACCCGACCCCGAAGAAAGGGCTGAAGCTGGTGCCGAGAGCAGGGCCCGAGGGAGACTTAGGGACGCCTGGCCCGTGCGCGCTGTGCGCCTACAATCACTGGGACCTAAATGAAAGCAGCTATAACAGAGTCATCTAAGCGACCACGAGATCTGGACAGAGTTATATGATCGGAGCCAGCGATTGTAAAGCACTATGTAAATAATCCATGAGCTCGGAGACTGGCAGGGCAAAAATAATTGTCAAACATGACCTCTTCAGTGTCTACATCACTTCCAAGCGGTCTTTGCACCATTTTGCTCGTCTGAAGCCACAATCGGATGGGAGTTTCCAGGAAAGCGTGGGCTTAGGTGGCTGCTGAGCAAGGTGGGATATATAGGAAATGACCACGCCGGTGGCAATTAGGAACCAGGGAACAGAGGACATGTTTGTAAAGAAAAACAAATATATTTTGCGAGGAAAAAAATATTTTAAAGATCCACATTGGCTATCTAAGTCGAACAAGTTAACCAAGTAACTAATTGCTCAATTTTCAAGTTTCAGATGTAATCTGGTAGATGATGCTGCAAGGTGACCCTTTTTCTTCCATGTGAATCTTTAATTCAGATCTGTTGTGAATGGAGTATCTGCAGGAATCCCTTTTCTCTTTCTGCTAAAGAAGGAAGTCACTGTGTATTTAAAATGCAATAATCAGTAACCATTATTAAGGGTTTACTTTTTATTAGATCTTATCGCAAGAACTGTTCTTCGACGCATTTAATCCTCACACTAGCATACTTCCTGTCGTCGCCTCTGTTTCATAGATGATGAAATGGAGATTCAAAGATACCACATAACTTGCCCTAGGTCACAGGGCTGAAAAGTGACAGAGCTGGCATGGGAATCCGGGACGCCTGATGCCAGGCGCCTCTGCTTTCAATCACTGGGTTACGATTCTGGTGTGTCTAAAGGTATAAAAATATTATCCCATGGCGTTTAGATCAAGAACAAATATGATGAGCAAGCATTAATTTCACCGTAAGATTCATATTTGGATGATGTCTCCACCTTCTCTTTTTAGATTTTGAGGCTTGCCGTAGCATATAAAACAAATTCAGACGCAAACAAAACCAAAACCCACATCATGACCCTCTTGGTTCTTACACACTATTTAACAATTTCCTATTCTGAGTACCCGCTCCTCCCCCACTAGGAAACGTCCTTAAATTGTAGTTGGGAAACTTCAGGTTATGAAATTTCATTTCTTGCTTGTGAATGTTTTCAGCTACTCTCGTGTGTGAAGGTTTAGGGGCGTCGAGCAGAGTGGGATGGGTGAGGGTTTGTGGCTTCTTTCAGGCTTGAATCTCTGTAACCACAGAGAATGTGTCTATCTTTGCACACCGGGTCCCTAACCCTGGGCCTGGCGGATAAACATTTAATTAATCAGTGAGTGAATGACTCCACCATCCAGCGGCAATGCCTCCTGGCCCGTTGGACTTCTCTTGAAAGCATATTAACAAAATGGAATCCCATGGTGTCTACTTATATTTAATACCTTGTTTTTTTTCCCACCTACAATGAAGTATGAATATCATTCTTTCTTTTTTAAAGATTTTTATTTATCTATTTATTCATGATAGACACAGAGAGACAGAGAGAGGCAGAGACACAGGGAGAGGGAGAAGCAGGCTCCACGCCGGGAGCCCGACACAGGACTCGATCCCGGGACCCCGGGGTCACGCCCTGGGCCAAAGGCAGGCGCTAAACGGCTGAACCACCCAGGGATCCCCTCATTCTTTTTCAATACATTTACTTGTTCAGTTTTAAATTTCTCTATCATTGGACTGTTAGGTTTTTTTTTCACATTTCTTTACATTATAAACAAAATGACAAAGAAAAGACTGGTAGATAAGTCTGTGCACAGATTCTTTTTTATTTAAGTCGTGTTTCTGGGAGGGGCATTGCTAAGTCAAATAGTACACACTTTTTATGGATTTTCCCCAAGTTTTCCTCCAGAATGCATGTACAAATACCATATGGAATATCTTTTTCTAAGCATCCTTTCTACCATGAAGGATGTCCTCTCAAAGATATTTTGCCATTATCTTGAAAAATTATATCACAGTTTTAATTTACCTCTGTTTCTGTTCGCTTGATTCCAGTCTTTATGGAAAGTGTAACAGGGATAATATTTTTTGAAATATATTAATGTTCTTTTCCTTTTTGTACTTCCTCTTAACATTGATTCTTCTGCTATCCAGCCAGAGGCATCCAGTGCTTTGGGGAAGCTTTGGACTGTTACATAATAGAATGAAGAGAGAAAGAAAGATCCAATGTTTAGCTTTTGAATTCCAAAATAGGACTTCTGATCTGCATGAAGTTAATTGTTTCAAAAGAGAGGCCTTTTTTTTTTTTAAAGTAAACTGTTGAATTGAATATCTCCTATTAAAAAAAAAAAAAAAAAGCACGAATCCTAAGTCTTCTGCTTGGTGAATTTTATTTTTACGAGGATGCATCCGTGTAGCCGCCACGCAGGTCAGGATAAAGAGCGTTGCCAGCACCGCAGTTTCTCTAACGTTCCGCTTACCCCTGAGAGGTAACTGCTAGTCTGACTTCTCTCACCATAGATTTATTTTGTCTATATTTGAACTTTATAGAAAATAATTCATCCATTTTGTGATGATTTGTGTTTAGCTTCTCTTTTTCTCTTAAAATTAGGTTTGTGGGGTTTATCAATATGTACAGTATTTGTTTGATTTCATTGATATATAGTATTTGACTTTATGAATGTACCACAATTATTTTTCAACACAGTGAATAAAAATCCTGGGTGCCAATACTTACTCTTGTGACTTTTTAAAAATTTTAGTTACTTCATTGCATGCATAGTGGTATCTCACTGTGGGCTTCATTTGTATTTCCCTAGTGACTAATGATGCCGACCACCTTTTCATATATTTAGTAGCCACTTATATATCCTCCTTTCCAAACCATTTTTTGGGGGTTTGTTTTGACCATTAAAATGGTTCTGTCTGGTTTTTATTTCTTGTTGGTTTGCAGTTCTTTCTATATTTTAGATTTAAATCATTTTGCAGATATGTATCTTCTATTCGTCTTCCCACAATGGCTTGCCTTTTTCTTAATAGTGTCTTTTCATGAAAAAAAAAAAAGTCTTATTTGTAAAGTGATCCTATTTATCAGTCTTTTTCTTTGTGATTTATGCTTTTGTGTTTTGTCTAAGACATCCTTGCCTCCTTCAAGGTCATGAAGATATTCCCCTGTCATTTCCTGGAATCTTCGTTGTTTTATTTTTTCCCACATATGTCTAATATCTAGCTGGAATAGATTTCTGTTTATGGTGCAGAGTGGAGGATCAAGATTAACTTTCCCCCATATGGATACTTAACTGACCGATTACTACTTATTGGAATGACCGTTCTTTCCTCCGCTGCATTATGATGCCATCTTTGTTATAAATTAAGTGACCGCAGACATGAAATCTGTTTCTGGACTTTTATTCTGATTTGTCTATTCATCCAGACTGTACCAATGCCACACTGTTTTCTTCATTAATGCAGCATCATAATAAGTCCTGATATATGCTAGTGAGTCTTCCAGATTTGATATTTTTCTTGCAGATTATCTTGGCTTTTTGCAGTTCTATATGAAATTTAGAACGGGCTTGTTAATTCTTACACAAAAAAATCCATTGGGAACTTGATGATGATTACATTGATTCTATAAATCAGTTTGGTGGAGAATGGATACCTTTATTTAATTTATTTTGAAATATTTTATTTGTTTATTTGAAAGAGAGAGAGAGAGAGAGAGAAGAGAAGATAAGAGAAGAGAAGAGAATACAGAGAGAGAGGGAAAGCAGACTTCCAGCTGAGAAGGGAGCCGGATCCCAGGACCCAGAGACCATAACCTATTAGGTTTATAATAATTTCTCTCAGAAGTTTTCCCAGTTTTCGTTGGAGAAGTATTCACATCTTTCATTAGGCTAATCCAGATATTTAAAAACGTTTTTGTTGCTATTTTAAGTGATACTTTTTAAAAAATTTCATCCTCAAAGGTATATTGCTTCAGTGTAAAAATAAAATTGATGTTTGTGTAATGACTTTGGACCCAGAGACTTTGCTAAATTCACATTTTTTTGGTATATTTTTTTATTGGAGTTCGATTTGCCAACATATATCAACTCATCCTGTCAAGTGCCCCCCTGCTAAGTGCACATATTAACTCTAGTGGTTTACCTATAGATTCATTTGGATTTTCTATCTTTGTAATCATCTGCAAATAATGGTAGTTTCATTTTGCCCTTTCTGATTTATATGCATTTAAATTTTTTCTTTTCTAATTACATTGAATAGGATCTCCAGTAAAATGTTAAATACAAGTTATAATAGTGTGATTCTTTTTCGTTTTTAACCTTTGGAGAAAGTTGCCACTTGATCTTAGCAAAACGGCTGAGAAGAGATGGGGAAAGTTTCCAGTACTTCACTGTTTATATTCTTTGTAAGATTAAAGAAAGACTCTTTCATTCCTAGTTTGCTTAGAGTTTTTATTTTTTAATTAACAAAGAGTGTTGATTTTCATCAAATAGTTTTAGTCTATCTACCAGGATGATCTTGCAATCTTTTATTGTTATTGTAGTGAATTACATTGTATAAATTAACTAATATAAATGGATTGATTTCTGAATATTGAATTAATCTTACATTCAAACTGAACTCGGTTCTAGGGCTTTATCTTTTTTTATTGCTGGATTTGATTTGCTAAGTTTTGTTTAGATTTTTTGCATCTATGTTCACAAGATATACAGGTATATTATCTTACAATGTTCTTTATGAAGTTACATGAACCTTATATAATGAAATGGGGAATATTTACTTCCTCTTTTCTGCTTTGTGTAAGATTGTGCTATTTCTATCTTAAATGCTTGAAATAATTCACAGATAGAGCCATTTGGGCCTGGTGTTCTTTTTGGGGAAGATTTTAATTACACATAAAATGTATTTAATTTTAATACATTAGTCTTAAGAGATAGCCCTTTCTTATTGTGTAAATTTATAAGTTGTGTTTTCAAGAAAATTATCTATTTGGCCTAAATTTTAAAAATTGTTTGCGTAAAGTGTTTTGTAATCTTATCATTACCCTTTTAAGGCCTACAAGAGCTATAGTGATGTATTTTTAAAAATTTCCTGATATTGCTAATTCATGCACTTTTCTCTTTAGAGATTTGTCTTTAGTACTTTATTAATTTCGTTAGCCTTTTTTTTGTTAATCTTTTCAAAGAAGTCTGTTTTGCCATAGTTGATTTTCTCTAATTTTTTCTTTCGTTAATGTCTTTTATATTTCTTTCTTTATACTTTCATTTCCTTGCTTAAAAACAGTTTCTTGAGGTGAATCCTAAAATCATTAGCTCTCACCCTTTCCTGTTCTCTAAGATATACATCTAAGACCATTTTTTTTTTCTGTTTCTTTTAGCTATATGATGCAAGCTATGGTGTTTTATTTTTTATATTTTTTTTAATCATAATTCAGTTCAAAATAGTTTTCCATTTACATTGTGGTTTCTTGAATGTACTGAACTGAATCTGTTCAGTTATTAATTGTTATTTCTTAAATAACTGGGTTATTTAGGAGTATACTGCTTAATTTCCAGACTGTTTGGATTTTCTAGTTATCATTTTTGCCTTAATTTCACAGATCAAAGAAACTACTTTAAATGATTTCCATAGTGAGTAATTTGTTGAGACTTTATTTGCCTCCGTGATTAGCCAACTTAGTCTTTTATGATTTATGTAATTACTTCTGTATTTGGGTTTGCATACACTGTCTTCTTATTTGTCTTCTGTTTGTCTCATCTTTGTTTCTTTTCTCCCTCTCATTTTCTTTTGTATTAATTATTCTTTTCAATCTTTCCTTTCTATCCTTTTCTTAGTCCATTAGTGCTTACCCTGGAGATCACAATATGCATCTTTGGCTTATTAGTATTTTACATAAATCAATTTAATCATTTCCTGGACCTAAGAAATTGTTCGCTTCATATATTCATCTCCTCTTCTCCGTGTTACTGTTTTTTATCATGTATTTTATTTTTTTTAAAAGATCCATTTATTTATTTTAGACAGAGAGTGAGTGAGGGTGTGAGTAGGGTGAGAGGCAGAAGGAGAGAATCTCCAAGCAGATTCAGTACTGAGCGTGGAGCTGGACTCGGGGCTTCATCCCACCACCTGTGAAATCGTGACCTGAACCGAACCCGAGAGTTGGCTGCTTGACTGACTGAGCACCCAGGCGCCCCATCATGTATTTTAATTGTACACATGTTTTAAACTCTTCAGACATTAAACTGTAGTTATTCTTAATTTTTCCAGAGATGTGTATTTTTTGAGTTCTATTCATTTCTTCTTGCTGTCTGCATTTTCTACCTATTTCATGGTATAAACCCTTGAATCTGTGAGTTCATGATCATCTTTGGTTTTGGGAAATTCTCAACTATTGTCTTAAAATATTGCTTCTATCACATTCTGTCTTCATCCCTCTGGAGCTCCAGTTATGCATGTTTTTGCATCATGGCTCTATGCTTCATATGCTCTTTTCTCTATTTTCCTTCTGTTTTTCTTTCTTTCTCTTTTCCTTCTGTTTTCCTCACATGCTTTTGTTTGGACATTTTCTACTGATCTGTTTTCCTGTTCACATCTTCTGCTACATTTAATCCATGTTTAATCTTTGCCTTGTCTATCAAGCCCATCTACTGCATTCTTAATATCAGTATTCTTTTCTTTTTTTTCTTCTTTCAAGTTTTTATTTAAATTTTAGTTAGTTAACATACAGTATAATATTAGTTTCAGGTGTAGAATTTAATGATTTATCACTTACATACAATACCCAGTGCTCTTCACAAGTGCTCTCCTTAATCCCCATCACCTATTTAGCCCATGCCCTGCCCACCTCCCATCCAGCAACCCTCAGTTTGTTTTCTGTAAAGAGTCTGTTTCCTAGTTTGTCCCTCTCTTCTCCAATTCATCTGTTTCTTGAATTCCACATAGGAGTGAAATCATATGGTATTTGTCTTTCTCTGACTGATTTATTTCACTTAACATAATACTCTCTAGCTCCAACCACGTCATTGCAAATGGCAAGATTTCATGCTTTCTTATGGCTGAGTAATATTCCATTGTGTGTGTATATATGTATATATCTATATCTATATCTACATCTAATCTATCTATCTCACTTCTGTATCTGTTCGTCAGTCAATGGACATTTGGGCTGTTTCTATAATTTGGCTATTGTTGGTAAAATCAGTGTATTTTTCAATTTTAGAATTTGCATTTAATTCTCTCTCTTTTGTTTTTCATTTAATTCTCTCTTAAGGATTCTAGCTCTCTAGTGATACTATTTATTTGGTCATTTATTTTCTTGAATATATTAATCTATAGATATTTAAAATCTATATAATAACCCTAATATCTGAATCATTGGTGGGCCTATTTATAGTATCTTTTTTAAAAAAAAGTCTTGCACTTTGGAAATTTTCCTGTATCCTGGCATACATGATAGCTTTTGATTGTGTCAGATTTTATAAATGAAAAATTGTAGAGGCTTTGGGTGACAGTATTTTCCAAGGAAAATGTAATTTTCTTCTTGTGAGCGCTTTACTTTGATCCTTGATCCAGGGATCAAGGTGATTTAAAGGTAGATCTCAGTGTTTGTAAGGACATCTGTGATTTCCAGTTCACCTTCCTCCTAAGGCTTGGTCCTCAGGAGCCTCAGTGGAAATCCTGGAATGTTTTCTGAGATTTTTCTTCCTTGTCAGGTGTGACTTAGCTTTTTAGCAGTTTAGCTGCTGATTTCTCTGTAATATCTTAGCCTCTTGCCCTGTATAGCTTAGACACTTGAAAATGCTTCAAGAAGAATGTACTAAATATTGGGGTCACTTATCTAAGGGTCACTTTACTCCCATCCCCTCAAGTCCTGATTGCCTTAGCAACCCTGACCTTCAGCTTTCGTCTTTCTGGCCTCATGAAAATGCTGAAAATCTTTTTCTGTTGCTTTCTTGGCTGTTAGAGTAGGGTCAAATCACATTGATTTAAGGTCTCAGATTGAGATGTCTCAAGGCTGGACTTCATGCTTAGTAAGGCCTTGTTTATTTCCAATGTCTTCATACTCCTAGTTAGTCCTTCAGGGCTCCAAACGCAAAGACTCGTCTTTACCAAAGCCTTCAACTTGCCTGTCTCCCAAACAGCAAAGACAGTGAATTAGCTGTATTTAGCTTCTTAGTCTCTTAGTAGCTTTTTCTGCTTGGATCCTCCACCTCTTTGCCTGCCTGGTTTGCAAAATAGGCAAATGCTTTGAGGGAAGAAAAGCAATCCAGACCATCAGGCTCACATCCCTGAGCTCCCCTTCTCTCCTGGGAACCAGTCCTTCCGGTCCTGGCTGTTTCGGCAAGCCTGAACTCCCATTGTCCATATCCCTGTCCCGTGAACCTTTTGAAACCTCTGACCTGCCACTTTGTTTTTAGTCTCTTGCCTAAACCTCTCATAGATGGGTGAGTGCCTTATGAGAAGAGGCAGAGAAAGCCGAGCTCACCCCAGTGTGTTTGTCTTTTCTTTGAGATCTGGGCTCCTCAAGTCTGGGATGCCTTGATTGTTCTTTGATGGCTTTAAATAGCTCTTTAAAAATGACTTTATACAGTTTTTATAATTGTTTTAGTTGTGTGTTAAATTGATGCAAACCACTGTCTTAGCTGGAAACAGAAGTCTGAAAAGCTAGGTTTTCTTCCTAAAGAGAAAAGCTTTTTAAGTTTTATAAAGCTTCTCTTTACATATCAACAGCTATGTTTAATCAATCTATGTATTTGTTCAGAGGGGCCGGAATATGATGACAAAGATGTCCTCCCCAGATAGGAGGAGGGTGCAGAAAGCTTGCTACCATGGGAGGAAGGGGGATATTTTTGGAGGAGCAAAGGCAAGATGAAATGTAGTCTGTAGTCTTCAGAGACTCTGTTCTCACCAACTTGGGCTTTGGCTTAAGAATTCAGGGAAATAAGAATACAGGAATCCTAGAATGTTGAATGAAAGAAGTGAGCCTACAAAGTATACATGAGCTATGAACCATCACAATATTCAAAGACAAACGAAACAAAAGACTATATATTTTAGGCACATCTACCCATATCCCAAATTCATACCAATAAACAAAGAAATGACAAACATAAAACTAAAGAAAATAGGCAAAGGAGTTTGCGGACATCAACTGTACTGATTATATTCCATTTCTTAATTTGGGTGGTGGAGTCCTGAGTGTCCATTATCACGCTAACTTACTTACCTGTTACAGAGATGATGTTGCTTGGATCAAATGTGTCAGAATGAAAACTGCAAACAGGAAAAAAAAAGTGAAGGAAAAAACGAACACTAGGCAGGAGCAGCTGTGCATGAGTTGTGACCTGTGCAGTACCTCTGGGGGTCAGGCCAGCCACCTCACAGCAGATTTCAGTAAATTCTGGAGGACTGTTGAAAACCCATGTGGTTCTACTGCTCCCCTCTCCCACTACCTTGGGGCCCTAAGAGCCCTAACAGACTCAGATGCCATCATGAGGAAAAGCAAGAGAAGGAAATTTCCCAAGTTGAGCATTTACCCAAAGGAGCCTGAGGTAATCCCAAGGGAAGAGATTTAGTTGTCTTCCATTAGCAAGATCTCCCCACCTTGCCCCTCCATCACCAGTGGAAATGTAGGGGCTCTGGAGCCAGCTGAGATCTGTCTCAGAGAAGAAAAGAAGGTTTATAATTATTGCACATCATAGCAACTGACATTGTGAGTAAATTTTGACCCTGGTACAAACTAATGCCTACGTACCCCGGACACACTGATGAAAAGGGGAGAAGCTGTAACAAAATTAGATTCTCAATCCTGTCCTGACCGCTGGCTGGCTGTGTGACAATCTCGGGTCCCTCACACCACCCGTAGTAGAGTGAGAAGGTGATTATGGGATCGCTGGTGTTCCTTCCAGGTCTGCGAGCCTAAGCATCAGGGACAGCCTTTGTTCTCTTGAGCATTCATGCTAAATCTTCTTTATTCTTCCTTCTATGATGTGATTCAGGGATGAAGCCATCATTTTGAATGTGTAGCCATCGGTGGTGGGGCCATTGGATCCCTTACTTCATCAAGGTAAGTCACTTTAGAACGATTTTTATCTCTCCCAACAAATTGCACGCTTTCAGAGGGCTTCGTGAGAGGGAAAAAGTCGAGAATACTGAAAGTTAAATACAGCTTCCAAAGGATTTATCAGGTAAATGTTATGGATTGTTGTGATTTAATTTATGGGATTAGTTTGACTTTCAATTACCAGGCATCACATTGAATCACTTTATATTTTGAACTCTGTAACTAGGACTCCTTATACTCGATCTTTCATTTGGAGAGGGATTATCAATAATTAGACACTGTGGCCTTATTGATCAGCTAATCAATACCCACATTAATCACCAGTGGTCTAAAAACAATTCACTCTTTGCATTAAAAGGAATCAGCGTGATCAAATTAGCATCTTTTGCTACAAGCAGAGCAAAGCGGTAGTTCTCCAAAGGGAAGCAAGGCTGAAAGAAGATGTGCCAACAGAATTCAGAGCCAGGTCAACAGTTGCTAAATGAAAATAATCTAATGACAGTCACTTCTGATGGTTTTTGCTTTTGTTTGTTTGTTTGTTTTTTTACTCTGATATTTGCACCATTTAATAAAACGTTACTCACTGCAAAAAGTGGGACAAAATGAATGTGGTCTACATTGTAAATAAGTGTTCTTCATTCTTGCAGTTAGACCAGAAATAATTTTATGCTGCAGAGAAAATCTAGGTACCTCAAAGATTCTAGAAAAATAGCAAGCATTTAGGGTTAATAAATGTGAAAGTGATTTGTTAGCTATTACAGTGTAAGAGTATTCCTATTTTCCCAAGGTACACCTATGACCCCAAACAGAGCTCTAGAATGGAAAAGACTCTTTTTTTTTTTTTTTTTTCTCTCAGAGATGTGGCTCATCTGGTTTCAAGTTAAAGCAGCTTGGTGGGTAGGAGGACAGAGCTTGTCTTGGACTAGGCCATACAGGCTTCAACTACACTGTCTCTCACGCTGTCACTCAAACCAGCGGCTGTCAAACAAGGTCACAGATTCACCCAATGGCTTTTAATAATTTGGCATTACTTTCGTATGAATAATTTATAATCTCCAAAGTACGAGACTATTATTTATGGTTAGTAGCTGTGAGATAATGAGACACATGGTTTTAGGGCTGTTTTTATTACCAAGTGGTGTCCATATAGTTGTAAGGAGTTAAAATAAAGAGAAGTGAAAGTGGATCTTTTTTTTTTTTTAAGATCATATCAGAGGCAGAAATGATATATCACAGATGAGAATAATACTGGCTGTCTCTTCAAATTTATCCATTACAAACACCACACCACTTCTTTGAAATGGGAGCTTACAGCAGCATTCTGGCGGTTTCTTGAAGTCAGTCGTTTTCACTCTCGGAGGAAATAAAAAACGGACTTGTTTGGTCTTTGAGTCTCAGTTCCTACTGGGAATAAGACAATTAAGTATCATTTTTTTTATTTTCACTTTGGGTCTTAAAGAATAAAAACTATTTTGTCTCTGTGAAAACTTGGGAAAAAAATAGATATTGTATAATGAAAAAATATCATCTGTAATACCACCAAATAATTTTCACAGAAACAGGAATCGTAACGAGTAGTTTTTTTTCCTGTTACCTTTGATCATTTCCCACATTTAAAAATAGCATTTGAAAATGCTATCTTTAATGATTAAAAATATTCCACTGTATGGATGGTTACATAATTTATTTCCCTATTATTCAATAGTTTTGATTTTTCCAGTTTTTTCATTGTTATGAATACCTCTTTGACGAGAGTTCTTGAACATATATCTTTATTCATATTTCTTATTATTTCCTCATGATAGATTCCCAGGCGTGGGGTTACTGGGTCAAAGAGGAAGAAATTTTTAAACCTCTTGGTATGTTTCACCAAGATACGTTCCAGAAAGTTCATAATGATTTACAAGCCTACCAACAGTGGGAATGGGTATTGCCTTAGACAAATTTTGTCAAGCTGGTAGGTTAGAAAAAGGTGCATCGTTGTTCTAATTTGCAATCTGTGGATACTAGTAGCTGGACAATTTTAATATGTTTATTAGCCATTTATACTTATTCTTCTGAGAAATGTCGGCTAATGTCGTTTGCCCATTTTATTCTTTTGTGCGGTTAACACTTTCCTTATTGGAAAGGAAAGGGCTCTTTGTATATTAAAAGATACTGATTCCATGAAACATTTTAAATCTACGTGTATGTTTTATAATTGAAGAGACCATGTAGGTTCTGTAAATATCTCACCAATTAAAGATAGGTTCACGCCACACATCTCCAGTGACTGAAGTGTGGTTTGCAAAATTTATGAATTAGCTTTTATTTATCATCAATATCTTGAATTCATGGAACCAGTAGATAATATACATGTGTGTGTGTGTAAAACAAATATACGTATTTACGATATCTACCTATATATAGATCATACCGTCGGAAACCAAAATCATCATCTTCTTATAACCACCAATCTTCCCACCCATAACTGGAGACAAGTCCAACATATGCCTGTGAGGAAACAGACACGTTCAGGATGGCTCTCACTTCTCACACATTCCCAGTCACGTGGGAGAGGTGGACGTGGACACAATTAACTTCAACACAAGGCGGGGTTTGGTAAGCGCTGTAGCAGCATCACAAACAGAACGCGTCAGGCTTCTGTAGGAAGGAGAGATTAAAGGCGGCTGAGCTAGTCCCCTTGTGGACAGGGTGCCTGGAAGCACCTCGTACACAAAAGATAATTTTTAGTCTGGTTTGACCCCGTTAGGCCTGGCCTCAACCTCTCTAAACAGATCGGTCTTGGACAAGGAGAAGGTGGACCAGTGACAGCGGTTAAGTGTTGCGGTGCGGGGAAGAGAGAGAAGTGAAGGGCGAAGGCTCTTCCAGGAAGAGGGACAGCTTGGCTGGAAAGGGACAGCGTAGGGCCCTGCAAGTATATCGGCGTGGACCGGGTGGGGGCACACAGCCTGGGGTGGGCCTTGGCCCCCTGGAGAGGCAGGTGAGGACCAAAGAGTGGGCGTCTCGGAGTGTCAAGCTGCTTATGTTATGAGAAGTGGGGAGCCTTTGAGGTTCCTGAGCGGATGAGAGCTGTTGGAGGCGATACCTAAGTCAGACTGAGTGGCCGCAGGACAGTGGGCGTGGGGAACCCAGACGGAAGTTGAGACTAGGGAGTGACGTTCCCAGAGGAAAGCCAGCGAAAAGGAGAGTATGTAACTAAGGGCCACGCTGGAGGCAGAACTGAGAAGATTTGGTGACTCATTGGATATGGTGAAGAAGAAGGGAAGGGGAAGGAGCAAGATAAATCCCAGACAATCCTGGAGAGTTGTCTTGTTTGCCTTCCCATCCCCAGGGGTGTGATTCCTTGGCAGGGCTCAGGTGCATACCTGCGTTACAAACATCACACAGCTGGCTGCAATCAAAGGCTTCTGGTTTCGACATCAAAGGGAGAACCCTCCTCTCCGCACCCCGTGCAGGACAGAGCACCCTGGGCAGGTTTCTGGAGGAACACTGGCCAGAGCCTCAATCACTGCGACTTGCCCGAAACAGACACGAAGCTGTGGGACACTGGACGGGTTCCTCAACCTCTTGCAGCCTCCGTCGCCTCATCTGAATTCACTTCCTCGTGTGGCTTCAGGAATTAGGTGAAAAATGAATGTGGATGCTTTTCAGAGTGACTAGTAACCATAAGTGCTCCATTAATGCTGGCTATTGAGTTGATGGTGGTGAACATTTGGGCGCTACTTGTGAAAAGTAAGAACAGGGATACCCCCATGTGAAATGCAAGGGCTGAATATGCGATAAACTTGGAAGGGGCACAAATTCATAACATGAAGCCTGATTTAGACATAAGGAATAGAAGCCTAAGCTACACTGCAATCCTAAAGAGAAAAATAATTCGAAAAACAAACTCTTAGACTCAGTTGTCTTGCCTGAGATGGCATCCAAGGGTTTTCCGTGCTCCATCCCTTCTCCTTCTACTCACTTCCGAGTTTAACATGGCTTGACGCATTGTAGACTTACCAGATGTTGTATTTAATGTGTATTATTTGCTCTGTGATATTCATATTCCTTAGGATTAGAGGGTTAATTTAAGCCAGTTGTATATGTGTGCCAACTAGATATTTAGGACTCTGAGCGGATACTCGGCAACCTTTGTGAATGCGGTATTTCCTTAGACAGGCCTGGAGCACTGATCCAAATGAGACGCTCTCTCTTATAAGTGGGGTTTAGTTATATTAGAGGAGAGTTGCACAATGACAGTGTCTTAAATGTTTTCTCAGACCGATGACCTTGAGCAAAACGTCTTTCTAAATTAAATGAAATTAAATTAAAGAAAACAACAGTGATTGTAAGTGTGTGGTCTCCAGCAGCAATTCAGTAAATACACATGGCACCTGGTCTGTGGGAGAGCGACTGGTTCATTACAGGGTGTGCGCACCTGATGCCTCTTTGAAACGGAGTCCAGACATATGAAATGCAAAAGCAGTGGAAGTTTTTATGAAGGCACAAGCAATAATGGGCGCTTGGATAGACTTTCAAGGCTTGCTCCTCTCTCATGAAAATTCAATTATATGATGAGTTTTGGTTTTCTGATCCTGAACATCCCTCCTAAGTTTTCTCTATTGACATCCGGCTCCCTTTGGAAGGCAAGATATAAAAAACAAATATTTTTTTTTAAAAACCAAATATTTTTGCTTTCTTGGTAATTTACATTGAAAATTGTCTTAGTTTCTTGACATTTGAGAAATGGCCCTTCCTTTAGCCACCATGTTTAAAGTATTTGTGGATTTCAGCATCAAAATAAGAAAGATATTAATGGATTATCACACATGAATAACATAAGCATTTGTCAGTCCATTTAATAACAAACAGACAAATGAGAAGAGGAAGCTCCTCCTTCCAGTAGGAATCAGACTAATCAATGTAGACAGAATGAGGATGATGAAGTTAACAAAAAAAATCATCATTTTGTAATCCTTAGGAAAGGATCATTAATAGATGCTAAAGGTAGTGGCTAAAAATTTGATGAGGAACAGGTTTCAAAGTTTCAAAGGGTACTTTCAAAGTATCTTCCTAAATTATTCATTAATTATATAAAGAAAATGGTGACATTATAGTGGAGAAACTGGCAGGTGCCACTTGCACCAAGTGATCAAAGTGAGCATCACCACTGGTGGGACCAACCAACAGTATGAGCCTCCTGCGCTGGTCCCCTGAGAAGGACACAGTATCACTTCTGTGGTATTCCTGCCAAAAATGCATAATCTGAATTTAATCTAATCATGAGGAACACAGACAAATCCAAGGTCAGGGGCACGCTACACACCACAGGCCTGTTCTTAAAAAAAAAAAAAAAAAAAAAGTCAAGAGCAGGAAAGACAAAGAAAGGCCGAGCAATTGATTTAGATGAAATGAGATTAAAGAGACGTGAGAACGAAATGCAAAGTGTAATCCTGGATTGGATCCTGAACCAAAGGGGATAATTGCTCTAAAAGACATTTTTTGGAAAAGTCAGTGAACCTGGAATATGACACGAAGATAATAGTATCGGGCAGCCCGGGTGGCTCAGGGGTTTAGTGCCGCCTCCGGCTCAGGGCATGACCCCAGGTCCCGGGATCGAGTCCCGCATCCGGCCCCTGCATGGAGCCTGCTTCTCCCTCTGCCTGGGTCTCTGCCTCTCTCTCTTTTTCTGTGTCTCATGAATAAATAAATAAAATCTTAAAAAAAAAAGAGAAGATAATAGCATTGTATTACTGTTCAAGTTCCTGATTGTGAGAACTATGTGGAGGTTATGTAGGGTAATATTCTTATTCATGGGAAATACACTTGAAGTTTTAACAAGTAAAAAGGAATTATGTGTGCAACTTATTCTGAAATGGTTTAGAAAAATAAAACGTGTGTAAATCCATGTATTTGCCTATCTATGTGCGTGTGTACACGCGGACACACACAAAATGGGGCAGGGAGGAGGACGTGTAGCCGCTTAAATAAATAGCCTTTTTCTCAAAGGTAAAGTTCTTAGAGGAGAATATTCAAGCTACCAGAAGAACGTGAGGACCGTCGGTCATTTTCTCTCTCCCCCTCTGATTGGGGGGACTTGTGTGACCGCGTCGGCGCGGGTCGGCAGTTGCACTGACGTTGGTTTGGGGACCGTCTCGTCAACATGATTGGGCATCTGTCTAAAGGGACAGCGACACTTCCTTTTCTGGACAATCAGAACGTAGCTTCTCTCCACGTCCTGGTCTCACACCCTTGGCTTTTGACAGGTACCACACTCACGCGGGCTTCAGCTGGCTGCGCACGATGGAATCGGGCCTTTACGTTTCAAGTACTTGCGGTTCTGTCGTTAGGAGCAACTTCAGTCTGTTTGCTTTATTATAATCACCGTTAGTCTTTTGACAGGTACCCCCCCCCCCATAGAAGGGGGCTGTCAATAAAACCCCGTCTCTTTGTTTTTCCCACCTTGATCTTGGTCTAAATTAGAATTTCTCCACGTCCAGGATAGTCCTATCTAGAAATGCAAGTTCTTCACACAAAATCAGGTCGAAATGCCTGCCCTTGAGTGAGTCGAGACCTTACATGATGCACATCTTTCTCATTTGTCCATGTCCCTTGTTTTATTGCTCAGAATAACTTTAATTAAGTTTTAAATCCGGTTCACTTGCACTGAATTGTCCAACGTCCTCCTGAATGGGGACTGGGAAATTTCGCCGAGCTGCATTTAGCACGTGTCTCCCCAAAGCGAACGTTAATAGCCGCATCACCCATAAATCAGATTAGACTATTAGGAGAGTAGTAAACTACCTAATCACCTACTCACCAATCGTAATAAAACTGAACTTGGTAATTAATGTACTCAATTTACTAATTGGGCCTTAAGCCCCTCGGGCCTTGGTTTAAGACTTATAAGGTACTCTGGATATTCAGTTTGGCGAAAGCCATAATATTCCTTCAGGGGTCAGCGACATTTTGCTGTGTGTCACCCTGACAGTGTCGCCCACAATAGGTAAAATGGCATTTGCTTTACCCGTGTATCGTTTTATTTTGAGGCTGGAGACATCAGAGGTAGCTTCTAGGTAGAAATTAGGACGAGACTTAATCAATTAGAGTTAATCTTAGCTTGATTCAATTCCAAACTAAGGCCAGTTTCAATTTGGCCAAAGCCGCCGTTCCTAGTTTATTATCAGTGCCCTAGTGGTGACGAACAGGAGGGGGTTCCGGGGCGATCAGCTTCGCACCCGTCTGTCCGGATCCTTGGCAGCGGGCTCCTGCGGCCCAGGGCGCCGAGCGGGCGGGGAGGTGGGCCGCGTCCAGGCCTGGCTTCCGGGGCCCTGCTCTTTGGTGTGACTTTCTGCCGTTCTTGTCTTGAAGCTCCTAAGGACTTTCCAACAAGGGTCCCTCCTTTTCGCTGTGCCCCGTGCCCCACGCGGGTGTGCGAGGCTGTCGTGTACATCACGTAGCTGCCCGAAGCGCTGGTGGGCCCGGTCACCTCTCCCGTCTGTCTCGTTCTTTCTCCGGCCACTGTGGCCCCGCAGGTGAGCCTAAGGGAGGCGGTGGCCCCCCCGACGGTCGTGCGACTGGGGCAGCAACACCGAGAGGCCGGGGACGGGCCCGAGCGCTTGGCTGGAGCCCTGGCGGGGACAGGCCTCACCGGGCCGGGCTCGTCCCGCTCCGGCTGCGTGCTGGTCATGCACACGGGATATGCCTTCACCCGAAGCGCCAAGGGTGCAGCGTGGATGGCGAAGGGGTGCGCTTCCACTCAGGAGGAATGGGCTCAGGAGCAAGAGGTCTGCTTGCTTCTCGAGTGACAGGAGCCGAAGCAAAGAGCCGCGCCTCCTCCAGCCACGGTGACAGGTGGCACGTGCTGTGCATGTCCTGGGTGCCAGGCGCTGGGCGTGCCCGTGTCCCCGCCGGCGCTCCGTGTCCCACGGTGGGCTTGCTACCCTTGCTGCACCCGTGACCGAGTGGAAGCCTCAGAAGGGCCGCAGCTGCCACGACTCCACCGGCTCAGCTGACCCCAGGCCCCCACGCACACCCTCGGGCCGGAGTCAGATGGAGGGTGACCTGGCCGCGACCCCACCACCCCATCGACTGCGACGGCCCCGCGTCTTCCTTCTCCCTCACCTCTGTGTGCGTCAGCCGCGAGCTGCAGGCTCCAACACAGGAACGACCTTCCCTGATAAAGGCTTTGTCACCGCTTGGCCCTGCGCCGCTCAGTGAGTCCTCAAGCTGGGGTGTCTTCTGTGGCCCCAAGGTGCCTCCCGAAGCACCCAGGGGGTGCCGTGGGGATGCGCTGGCTGGGTCTCTCCCTGCAGGTGGCCCTTCCTGCCTCCAGCCTCACCCAGGCACATCTGCCGGGGTTCACCGTGGGTACTCTCAGCTTGCTCTGTTGCTAATTTTTTTTTTTTTTTTTTAATGAAAGAACCATCAAGAGTTGAGGATGAATCTTCTATTGCTGAGAAATTCTCTTGCATTTCAATCCATTGTCCATTTAATTAAAGGAATGGAGAAAATCTGCTGTCATGGAAGCATATACTCAATAGGTTAGAGAAATAGCTCCTGCTTATGTAGGAATTAGCCCTGTCAAATCGATGAAGTGGGGTCACTGAGCACATAAATTCTGTTTACATACTTTGAAGCCAGCGGAGGTAAAGAAGGCATCGTTTTAAAAAGTTTGTTTGGAAATTGTAATGTTTTTGTATGAAAAATGAATTTGAAAGAAGAGCTCCTTATCTTAATAAATGTAGGATACATTTATTTCTAAATTAGAAGTAGTACTTTAAAATACTAAAAAGTGTTTATAGTAGAGTAGTAGGATTACAGGTAATTTATTTTTTTAAAAAATATTTTTATTTATTTATTTATTCATGGGGAGGCGGGTGGCAGAGACCCAGGCAGAGGGAGAAGCAGGCCCCATGCAGGGAGCCCGACATGGGACTCGATCCCGGGACTCCAGGATCACACCCTGGACCAAAGGCAGGTGCTTAAACCGCTGAGCCACCCAGGCTGCCCGGATTATAGGTAATTTAAAAGTTCTTTCTCTATTTTCCAAAATTTCTATACTCAAATATAGTTGTGTTACTCTTTCATTCAGAAAATAAAATATTGGGGATGCCCAGGGGGGCTGAATGGTCGAGCCTCTGCCTGCATTGGGCTCCCTGCATGGAGCCTGCTTCTCCCTCTGCCTGTGTCTTTGCCTCTCAGTGTGTGGCTCTCATGGATAAATAAATAAAATCTTAAAAAAAAAAAACAAAAAACGATAGTTTTCTTTTGTTTATCTGCATTCACCAATTTTCAAAAATATACATGCATTACCCATGGAATAAATAGTAAAATTATGGAAGAGAGCTCCTTTAAAATTTTATATAGTATGTTTTACCTTTGTTTCAAAAACTCTCCCAAATCCTAAGCGTAAGTAAGGAACCTGGGACCAAAAGGCAAAATAATGTGTGTGTAAATGGGGTTTGGTAGGGAAAAGTCACTGCTGAGATTTTCAGCACTCCTCGACATGATCTGGAGGGTGGAGGGACACAACACCGAGCCTGGGCAGCCCTGTTGCTGACCCAAAGGCTGCTTTGTTTCTAGGCCACGACCTTGGCCTGCTTTCACCAACACAGGCTCACGCGCATCGACACTGGGAATTGCAAAGCAGGTTTTGATTGAAGGGTCCAAAGGGATTTTTAAATTTGGGATCCTGGGGACTATGGAGCATGGGCTTTTGCCTCTGCTGGGGTTTCTGTGTCCGTCGTGCGGGAGCTGGGCTTCCTGAAGGACCTGGGCAGTGGGGGCTTCACCCCAGGAGTGTCTCTGGGCCTGGCTCCCACGCGCCATCGCTGCTCGAGCTGGGCGGTGTGGTTGGGCCCTGCGAGGGGCCACGGGGAGGCTGCTGCCTCTGCGGGGATGACTGACAGATCAGGCCCCGTCAAAGTTCAATTCTCCTTCTACTCTCAACCCAGGAGGGGGCTGGGGGAGCCTCCACCCCACCCCGAGCTCCCGCCTCCCTCCTGTCCCCTTGCCAGCTTTTACCTGTCGCGTCTGTCAGCACTCTGTCCAACTGACCGTCTCTTGTGCTTGTTGTTATTTTTCACTGTGTGCATCTTGATGTGTTCTTTGAGGGCAGGATTCATGCCCTTTAATTCTCAGGATGCTGTATTCTTTTTTTTTTTTTTAAAAGATTTTATCTGAAGTAAACTCTTCACCCAGTGTGGGGCTTACAGTTCCGACCCTGAGATCAAGAGTAGCACACGCCACCGACTGAGCCCGCCAGGCGCCGCAGGATGCCATCTTCTTGGGCGACAGGGAGGATCGTTGTTGGACGTCCCAAATTCTTGTCCCAGCTCTGTTGGGTGAACCCTGAGAACTCACCTTCCCTTTCAGAGCCTCAATTTCTTTCTTTTCTTTTCTTTCCTTTCCTTTTCTTTCTTTCTTTCTTTCTTTCTTTCTTTCTTTCTTTCTTTCTTTCTTTCTTTCTTTCTTTCTTTCTTTCTTTCTTTCTTTCTTTCTTCTTTTTCTTTCTTCTTTCTTTTTAAAAGATTTTACCTATTTATTTTTCCTTTACTTTTTATTAAAAAAATTTTTTTTAATTTAAATTCAATTTGCCAACATCTAGTATCACACCCAGTGCTCATCCCAGCAGGTGCCCCCCTCCGTGCCCATCACCTGGTCACCCCCAACCCTCTACCCATCTCCCCTTCTGCAACCCTTTGTGTGTTTCCCAGAGTCAGGAGTCTCTCATCGTTTGTCTCCCTCTCTAATTTTTCCCACTCAGTTCCCCTCCTTTCCCCTATAATCACTGTTTCTTATATTCCCCGTATGAGTGAGACCATGTGATGACTGTCCTTCTCCGACTGACTTACTTCACTCAGCATCATACCCTCAAGCTCCATTTACGTCGAAGCACATGGCAGGTGTTCATCCTTCCTGATGGCTGGGGAATATTCCATTGTGTACATAGACCCCAGCTTCTTTATCCAATCAAGATTTTATTTATTATTTTGAGAGACAGCACGAGCAAGGAGGGGGGGCACAGGGAGAAGCAGACTCCCCACTGAGCAGGGAGCCGGACGTGGGACTGGATCCCAGGGCCCCGGGATTGTGACCTGAGCCGAAGGCAGATGCTTAACTGGCTGAGCCCCCCAGGTGCCTTCAATTTCTTTTCTTTTCTTTTTTCTTTTTTTTTTCTTTTTTTTTTTTTTTTGGCTCACAAACAATTCTAAAGCTGAACTGTAACAAGGTGGGTAACGGCAGTGGGTGAGGGAGGCCGGCTTTATGAAGGATGCTTCTCGGAAGATTAATGCCTGGCCTATTTGTCCCACGTCTGGTACCAGGAACCACTGAATTTTTTAAGAGGGACGGTGGTGCAAGAACCATACTAAGCAGGTGCCGCCGTCCGCTCCGGCCTCGGGGGTGTGGAGGGAGTGGTGGGGACCGAGGCCAGCCGAGAGCTCGTGACCAGTGTCGCTGAACTGATGCTGCCCCGGAGGGGGCCGGCCAGGCCGCCGGGTCTCCTCGAGGTGCCAGGCACACACGTCTCTTTATGTTAAACGTCCTGCTGTCGGCCGGCTGGGAGCGGGCAGATGTTAGGGACGGTGGAGGTAGCGGTGCGGGCCCGTCGCGTCCCGGGCCCCAGGCGCGGTGCTGAGCTCCGGGCGGCCAGGAGCCCCGCTGCCCGGTTATTCCCGGTGTCTCCGGGGAGCGCTGCGCTGGGAGCGTGCACGGGCTCCTCACCGATCCCCCGGCCTCGTTTGTAGGAAAATGCCCATCCTATCAGGTGCGGTACTTAGGACCTTGGAAGTGCTGCCCACCTTCCCCGGGCGAAGACGGGACGCCCGCAGAAGCAGCCTGACGTTCACAGGGAAGCCTCGGCTCTCCTGGGTCCCCGGGCCGCGGCCAGCCGAGCTGGGGGGCGCGGGGGGCACCGGGGGCCTCTCTGACGCCCCGGCCCCGGCGAGGCCACGGGACGGCCGTTCCCCTCCTCACTCCTGGCGCCGCAGGACCGGACGTTTGTTTCCAGCTTCAGCAGTTGCACGGCGTGCTTTCGCTACACCATTGTCTAAAATATTGCCGGGGCCCTACCCGCGATAATTTGTCTTTTGTCCTATATAATTCGGGGCCGTTCGGGCCGGACGGGAACATCTGCATGGCAGGGCTGAACCCGACACGGTTTCGCGTCCTACACTGGGCCTGCTCGGAGGTCAGTTTCCTTATAAACTTCGTTATCACTGTTGGTTTTATTCATCCTATTTGACATATTAAGCTTCTGTATCTTGGCATAAAGGACACAATATTGCAGCATATTGGCAAGCTCATTTGCTTTTCCCAGCTAGTGTTGTGTCCAAATATCAATCCCCAGGGACAAACACGTGTATATCGACTGCAGGAAAATGAAGCTTAGCAGCAGGTGGCCTTTTGCCGCCTAATGAACATGGCAATCTGTTACTATCACCACGGCGCCTTTCACCAGACAATTAGGCAACTAAGCATGTAATTATTCAGGCCAACGAGAAGAGGCTCTCCTCTAATTTCATCTTTTCATTGCTGTTTACTCACCCACACTCCCCTCATTAGCGAGAGATTTTCCAGTCTATGCTAATTGGTTTCAATAACATTCATTTCAGTTGAAAGAGAACGATTCCGTTAATTGAGAATCGAAAGAATCTTTTCATTTTAAGTGCGTCCTGCTACGGAAATCTGAATACTCTCAACAGGTTCGAGCTAATGAAATTAAGTCACCCAGCCATTAGCGCTGTAATAGAAATAAAGTAATTTATTTTCATTGAAGCATGTGCTGTAGGTCCAGAACAATTAATACAGCTTGGAGAGGGGGGTCGCTCGGAACAGGAAACAGATCCGGGAGAAGCGGGACGCTCTCCCTCCGAGCGGCCTGTTGTGTTCTCCCTCGAAAGCGCCCGCCCGGCCCGGGCCACTGTCCACGTATTTCAAGGCAACACAACTCATTTGTGAGATGACACGTATCTAATCGCGGAGCGAGGGCCCGCTGTCCCCACGGCGGCCACCTAGATGTGTCCGGACGACTCGATGGCTGAGCTCGGCCGAACGCGCTCGTGAGCGTTTCAGAGCCAGGCAGGCCGCCTCGTGGGGAGCGGCTCGTTCCCGTTCCCGGGGCACTGAGAAGGGCAGGCCCGGTCCCGCTCGCCGGCCTCGGCCCGCCAGGCGCTGCAGAGTCCCCTCCAGGAACAGGCGGGGCCGAGGCTTCAGGGCCAGGTGCCAACAGACGTGTCCCATAAAGCGCGCACCCCTCCGAGCAAACGGGGTCATCCAGGTGAAGCCCTCAGTGTGAACGAGATGAGAGGCTTTGCTTTGGGGGCCGGGCCCACCCGTGTCGCGAGCCACCGCGCTCGGGAGCCGCGGGAAGGTTCTCGCCGGCCAGGATCCCTTTATTTTAAAGCAAATCTCCTCCAGTTTCAGAGGCTGGGATACTGAATACATTACTTTCGCACCCGCAGAAATGTACCTACATCATGACACTTTTACCAAAATTCTCATATCTTATTTAGTTGTTATTTTTTTTCATGGAATAATCAATATGAAGCCATTTGGGTTGCTGTCAGGCTAGCTGCCTGCGTATAAAATTCCCTTTGCTTCTCCCACAGAAGAGCCAGAGTTCTGCTGTGGCCATTAGTATATAGCACAGGTCTGCCTGTTTCTAGAAGCTCCTGTGGATGTCGGTTGGCGGGTGAGTGGGAGGGTGGGCGGGGTGGTGCGTTATGCAAATGTAATGTCTATTTTTTTTTTTTAGTTAGATTCAGAAATGCATAATGGGGACAGACTTACAAAATAATACACTGCATAGCGTTATGAATATTTCAAAGAATTATTTCTTTATTTTGTGCATAGCTCAGAGTGCTGACATTTGATTTATAGCTGCATGGATGTACCTGGGGTTGCTAAGGTTACCCAATTTCATTCACCCATAGATATTTGAGATCTACATAATGCCATCACATCCTCCACTGCATTTCAAAGTGATGTTGATAAATGGTGCCTTCCTTAGATGATATTTCCATTTAGATGTGATATATCTCATGATTTCTGTCTTTTAAAATATTGTGGTTGATGAAATTTTACATTATGTGCATATACAGAAAGCAGGGATACATATTTTTTCAGTTTTAAAGGTTCGAAAAACTATGAAGTGTGGGCTTCCCCTCCCCCTTCCCCGCCCTGCACCTATTCCCATATGTTGAGGCTTACTGTGACTAACATTGAGCTCTTTTTTTTTCCCCTAAAAGAAAAAAAAAAAAAACACCCTACATTATTGTTTGTCTTATGTTTAGAGATATAACAAAAGACTGGCTAGTCACCTGCAATCGTTTTTATGATGTTTTATACCTTTGCAACAAAGGCTTAAGGTTTTCTAAAAAAAAAATGAAAACGTCTTTTGAGATTTTGGTAACAAACCTATGGAAGTTATTTTTTTTCAACAGATCTTTTTAGAAGTAACAGTTATTAGAGTCTCTGTGCATTTACGTACACACATGTGCATACACGCGCATACCCGTGTGCACAGGCACACGTACCTGTAACTGATAATACATAGTTTGCTGCTGCTGCAATGATCAGTGACCTCGTAGCTTGTAATGTATTCCAGTCCTAGAAAGAGGTCTGGTTCAGGGTCTCCTAACTTCAAAGGAGTAAGAGATCAGACCTGTGGAAGAAAACAGTTGAAAACTAAACATATCCATAAATTTTTTGCGAGAAGGATAGACCTGGCTCCACAGGGCCATAAAGTTGCCGGTGGGGAGAGATGAACACATCCAGCCACGAGCCCCCCTTAATGAGGGACGACTCTGTGGCTTCGTTTCCCCCTACCCAGCTGCCTTGAGTTCTGAAAAATTCATTCTTTCCCTCCCGCATCTCAGTGAGGACACAGTACCGGGCAGGGTGGCAGGATGAGGGCAGGGGGGTGGGGGTGCTGGGGGGCACCTGGCAGCCCACCTGCTGAGGTTCTGGCCTGTGCACGGTCTCGGACCTGCGGACCTGCTGGGCCAGGCTGTCGAACACGTGGAGAATGTTCTGAATTACCTGGAACATTTAAAAGATTGGAAGATCTCACAGAAGAGGTCTGTGTTTTGGATTCTTTTTTTTTTTTTTAATTTTAATTTATTTTTATTCTATTTTTTTTTATTTTTTTTTGTGTTTTGGGTTCTTGTGCAGAATCGGAAGGCCCGGCCAGGCCTCACCTGCTTGGCCAGCTGGGCCCAGCACGACTCCTCAAGCCCGACCCCTCGGATTAACCCTCCTCCTCCTTGGGGCAGGCAGGTGCCTTCGGCCAGACGGCAGATGACCCGGGCATACGGCCTTGAGGCCCCGCAGACCTGGGCCCGAGCTCGGCTCCCGGTGACTGGCTCCGTAAAGCCACTCGCAGGAACCTGGGCTACCCCAGGGCACGTACAGGTACGGTGACGCTATCCTGGGTCTCAAAAGGTAACGGATCTGCCTTAATCAAACAATACTTGACTTCTCAAAAATGCTAAGCATCCTCTGAGCTTTCAGAGAGCTGTGGTCTTTGTCGGTGAAGGATCTCAGGGTGGACAATCGCTGACTACCCCACAGGGGTGCTTGCTGGCGGCCCTCGTACTCCAGGCCACGGTGAGCGGGCCCCCTTGATGGGCTCTTCCCTTCAGAGACGATTCCTCCGTCCTGTGCAACGCTGCTCGGTAGCATTTTACCCCAACCAGAACTTTCAAAGTCAGAGTCAATTTCGTCAAACCCTGGCTGCTGCCAAGTTTATGGAATATTCAAAACCCTTGGTCATCATATTAACAATCTTCAGCGGCACCTTCGTCAGGAGTAGGTTCCATCTCAAGAAACCACTTTCTTGGCTCATCTGTTAACAGTTCATCATGAGCTCGCAGCAATTCAAGTATAATAATAGCGAAAAAGCTTGAAATATCGTGAGAATTCTCAAAATGTGACAGAGACACAAAGCGAGCAAACGCCGTTGGAAAAACGGCGCCGATAGACTTGCTCGGCCCGGGGTTGCCACGATCGTTTAATTTTTAAAAAATGCGAAATCTGCGAAGCACAATAAAGTGAAGTGCAGTGAAAGGAGGCGCCCCTGCACTTGCTGAGCGGCTGGAAGATAGCGCTCTGCTGTATTATGTACGTAGAGGCCTGTCCTCCGCGGGGGTCGTGAGATCTTGTGGGGCGAGGCGGACTCGCTCCTCACTGTATCTTCAGGGCTAACCCAGCACGGTAAACATTTATAGACATTGGTTCAGTGTTGCACACATGTCGTGCGGCTGAGCGATTGCTCTCCTTGCCCAGGGAAAGAGTAACACAATCGAGAGATGGGAGACAGTAGGTCGGCTAGGCGGTGGCCCCGAGAAGCCAGCGAGAGCAGCACGCGGCCCAGGTTCAGATGCCACCGGGCTACTGGCCTCCGTGGGGAGCACGTTCCTCAGCGTGTGATCTTTTTTGGTCTTTAGCTTTCAGGCTGCCAGAGAAAGCCTTCTGGAAGCCTTACCCTCTGTCCTCCTTAGATGGACACCCTCCCGCCTTTGGTGTCATTTCTCTTGGCCCTACTTGACCTGTCTGTGGACCCCGTCTGTTTTCCCTTTAGATTAAGATCATGTTTTTACTCTTTCTTTGCCCCTTCTCTGTCTGATTCCTCTTCCCTCCATTTTCCCATGGAGCCACCTTCAATTTGACGATGCCCAATTTTGTGCTTTTCGGTTACATGTTTGGCTAAGATTCAAGGTGGAAAAAAGGGGTAGTTACGGTGGGGAGTGGAGGAGAAGTAACTGGAATTATACATTCACCTCTGGTGGTCTATTCATAATTCTTGAACAAGACCACTTAGCAATAAAACTGGGGAGGTCATTGGGAGCACAGGCTCAGGAACGGGATTTCTAGGATTTGTGTTCTGGCCCTACCTCTTATGAGCTCTTTGACCTTGGATAAGCTATTTAAGCTCTCTGGCTTCAGTGTCCTCATTTGCAAAATGAAGAATATAATAGTGCCCACGAATGTGAAGATTGAATGAACAAATATATTTGGTGCTTACAGCAGTGCTGGCATATGAATGCTCAACAAATGTCAGATGTTATTATCTTAGCCACTTGTTTACCTTCATTCCAGCCTTTTGGGTGGTGCCATGACCACCAAGTCACCAGTTATACAAATTCTCCTAAATATTTCTATAATCTTGGGGCATAATAAAACATATTCTTTGAGGAGAACTTTTTTTTAAAGATTTTATTTATTTATTCATGAGAGACACACACACACACACACACACACAGAGAGAGAGAGAGAGAGAGAGAGGCAGAGACACAGGCAGAGGGAGGAGCAGGCTCCATGCAGGGAACCCAATGCAGGACTCGATCCCAGGTCTCCAGGATCACGCCCTGGGCCGAAGGCGGCACTAAACAGCTGAGCCACCCGGGCTGCCCGAGGAGAAGTTTTTAAAGATGTATTGAATAAGAAGAATGAAGGATAACTATGCATCTGTAGTGTTTACGTCCAGGCAATAGTGGTGATGTATAAGGGTCTTCTAAAAGTCTCTCCAATATTTTTAGTATAGATGCAGAGTCCTTTATCTGAAATCCAAAGTCCAAAAAGCCCCCAAGGTAAAATATTTTTTCTTCATAGTCTTTGACCTGCATTTGATGGTCAAACCTTCCCTGAACTGGCAAAAGGCTATTTTGGGTCTTTGACCCCTTAGGGTGAATATTCTAGATTTTCTGCAAAAATATTAACATATTTGATGATGAGATGCTGTCCCAAACTCTACCCTGGATGCTTCATGATATATGATATATGCACTAAATTACATTTCAAAAATTTAAGAAGTTTTGAATTCCAAAGCAATGTGTATCCAAGTGTTTTGGGCCACATCTGCCCTCTTGTCTGGAACAGAGAGATACTATCTTTTATGGCCTTTTTACCAGCTGTTTCTCCTCCTCCCAAGTACAGCACTCTGGATCACCTGTTCATTTATTCCATATTTACTGAATGACTATAGTGCCAGCCACCGTTCTAGGCTCTCGGATACATGAAGAAAAATGTGGGCCTTGTTTTCATGGGTCTTATACTCTACCCAGAGAAGATGCTTAATAAAGGAATAAGAGCATTTCAGGGTTTTGAAGAAGATAAAATACAATCATGGGGTGGGCAGTTACTCTGCATAGGGTGTGTGTGTGTATGTGTGTGTTGTGAAGTCCCTTTAGACAGGCTGGTTCAGGAAGGCCTCTCTGGGTGGTGACGTTAGGACAGAAACTTGAATACTAGAAAAAGTCAGCCATGCAATGAGCTGAACAAGAATGTTTCAGGAAGAGCAAATAGTAACTGTAAAATCCCCAAGGCCAGTATGACCTTGACAGCCTCCAGAGCTGGAAAGAAGTGGAAAGAACTACTCATGTATGTAGTTGGGGGAACACTGAGCCATGGTGGACAAAGGTGCAAGGTGTGGTCAAATATGATTTAAAAGAAAAAAAAAATAAAAAAATAAAAAATTTATATGATTTAAAAGGCCTTGGCGGGGTGGGCACAGAAAGAGTTTGGATTTCATGCTCTACGTAACGGAAACTGTGAGAGGCTGTTAAGGGGGTGACATAACAGTTGTACATTTTCAAAAGATCATACTGTTGGTTACTATACATATGTGTTGTCACTGTTTGTGGGACTAATTATTTATTATGACACAAGTACATGTGGAATACAATGCATAGGTCACCTGCAAGTAAAGGAGCCGAAATAACAGTGACTTAAATGAGATAGTTGGTTTTCTTATACAGAAGAGCGAGGAGGTAGGCAAATGCTGGGCTGAAGGGAGGACTTGGCTAGATGCACAGACCCCTTTTAGATTTTCGGTCTAGTATCCCTAGGTAAGCGTTCATCCTTTGGTCTAAAATTGCATCAGGAGCTGCAGCCATCGTATTCCGTCTTCCAGGCAGCGTAATAGGTGCAGTGGGAAAGGCCATATGTGAATTGTCCCTTAAGGAGGGTTCCTGAAGGCTGACAAGTGACACTCTGCTTACATCTCACTGGCCAGAATGGAGTCACATGGCCACACTTTGCTGCAAGGAAGCCTGGGAAATGTAGTCCTTACTTTGGGCAGCTATGTGAGCTGAAGCTCTGGAGTTTTGATCTTGTAGAAGAAGGGGGGAGGCAGATGCTGAGGGCCCATCTGACCATCTCGCTGGCATCTATGATCTGGAGGTTAATCTCGATGACAGCTCATTAAAACTGGAAGTGAGATAGGAAGTTGCTAGGTCAACCCGACGGTGGTCCCGTTCCCACAAGCCCCGTTTCTAACAGGTGCCGTAACAGAGCCCCAGAGGCTGGACGTGAGGCACCCAGGGTCACACGGGGTGCCACTGGCTCTGTCGGAGGACAGTGCTGCCCACTGGAGTTTTCTTAGCAGGACCCAGGCTGTCCCTCCCACCAGTTTTGCAGTTCCCCTCCTGCTCCCCCCCCCCACACCCCCATCACAAACAATAGCCAGTCAAATTGGGTGGAATGGGCAGATTTGCATATTTAAAAAAAAATGTCCACCTCGGAAGCCAAAGAAACACAAATCGAAAAGGTTACCATTGGGGAAGCTCATCTGTTAGTTCCCCAAAGGAGGATCTTCAAGGTCAAGATTAGCAAGTACCGGGCGTAGACCTGGCCTGGGCCTTTAGCAGGTGGGTCTTCCAGCTCCCAGAATCGGTTTTCGTTTTTTCCCCTTTCTTTCTTATTTTTAAAAATATTCATGCCCTGATGAGCAACGAATTCCCCAGAGCAGAATGGAGATGACCCCACGGAGCACTGGGCTCTGTTGATGGGAATTGCTTTTACCTTCTGGAAAGAGAATAGGCCACAAAGGATCAATCTTTTCTCTGTTGTATCTCTTTCAAGTTGAACTGCATTGGACAATGAGTGGATTAAAAAAAAAATCCTGTGGCCTGGTGTGCCTCAGATGTATTTGCCAATTTTAACATCATTCTCTAAGTTATATAAAACTGGAGAATAAATGCCCAAGCCTTCTGTATGGTGAGCAGTTTACTTCCCAGGCAGGGATCACATTTGTAACAAATCTCCTCAGAGATGCATTTTGTAAGTGAAGTGAAGAAATCATTAGCAAAGCAATATTTGAAGACGCAGACTGGCCCAGTTCTGAAAGCAACTCTATTTTAACCTTTAAAAGATATCATTTTACTTACTAGGCTGCTTATTACAATTACACAGTGTTTTTCTTGGCCCCTGGCTCCATTAAACATACGTTTTATAGCAAGTTCTCAATTACATTATCCTGACAGGCCGGCTCAGGAGGACACGTTATAAAGGGGAGAGGCTGCAAGGCGGTAAACTGGCCCTCATTAAGTTTATGGTTCTATTACCTTGTTTAGGGCGCTTTTTCTTCGCTTCCCCTCACCGGCTTGCTCTCGTGGTGTTTAATTTATAAGAAGCAAGGGGGCCACTGTCGTCCTCCCCGCTGGCGAACCTGCTTCCGAGGGGCTTTGGGGGCATGTGCGCTCGGCCCTGCTGCACCCAGCCCTCTTCCCCACGTCTCCCCCTTAACCCAGCTTGGGTCTCCTGGGTCGTACCCTTTCGGGGTTAAGTGTCAGTGGACTGTGCATCCTGGCCCGAGGCCGGGTGCCCTTAGATGGGGATGAGGTCTTCCCAAGCTTGCCAAACGCGATCAGACGGACACACCGACGTTTGGTAAACGATGCGCGCTCTGCCTTCGCGCGGCCCAGCTTGCTGCTCGGCGGCCACGGTCCCTGCGCTCACCGCGGCCCTCGGGTCAGCTGAACTATTTTAATTTGCAGAACATTACACATGCATAAATGTATTTCTATCTCCGTGCTCCGACAGGGGAATCAAATCAGCTTGAATTTATGTAAAATGCGTTCAGGTTGTTGGTGGAGGAAGGAGCGTTTGTGCTCAGACGCCCAAACGCCGTGTGGCCGCGGCTAATTGTAGGCTTGTAACAAATGGCCGGTGGTTGCTTCTGAACCAGACAGAATCTATGGATGTTGATTATGAAGAGCTATTATGTATTGATAGGCTGGGATTTATTACTGACGGTAGAAACCGATGGGCCTGGGGTGGACGAAGTGGGACGCTGGGGAGTGGGCTCGGGCTAATCTGTCGGGAGGAGGGCGCTGCCTTCTATCAATTAGGGAACAAGCAATTCTACTGATTTGCTATCGGCGGACTCATCAAGGGAATGGGCGTCCCAGACGGCGCGGGCTGCAGAGCCCAGGGGGGCGACGGCACCTGAGGCAGACGGAGCAGCAGCTCAGGAAACCCCGCGGAGGCTGCGGTGCCCCGAGGTCACCGGGGTGGGGGGAGGGGGGCCCTCGCCGCCCCGACGCCGCCCAGGGGCTCCCCCGACACCCCCGCGGGGCTCCTCGGGTCACCCCCGCGGGCCCGGCCAGGGTGCAGGGCACATCCGGGTCCCCGCAGGTCCCGGGGGCGGCCAAGGTGGCCCGGCGCCCTCGCACAGGCGCACGACTCCTCCCACTGGAGGCGCCCGGCATCTGCTGCAGCGACGTCACCCCGCGGAGGGCCGGGAGCAGGGCCGCGAGGGCTGGGAGCAGGGCCGCAGGGGCGCCTGCCTGGCTCGGCCGCGCTCGGCCAGGGGGGTCGCTCTCCCGCCGGGGTCGCGGGGGTCGGGGGGCGGGGGGGGGGGGACAGCGCGCCCCAGCAGCGCGGCCTGTGCGTCCTGCCCGGCGGTGCTCACGCGGTCCCCGCGCCCGAGTTCGCGGCCTGAGCCCCGCAGCTGCCCTGCGTCCTCCCAAAGGGCCGTCCGCTCCCACGGGCCCGGGAGGCCGCAGCCGCGGGAGGCGAGTCCGCCGCGGCCTAACCAGGTTTCGCGGCCTAGAAGGTTCTGCGCGGGTTCTCACGGGCCAACGGGCGGGCGGCGGCGAAAGCAGGCGGCTCCGCTCCTGGATGACCCCGCTGCCCCGGGGTGACTCCCGCTGCCCCAGGGTGACCCCCGCTGCCCCGGGGTGACCCCCGCTGCCCCGCGGTGGCCGGGGGCCCTGCAGGCCCGAGAGGCGGGGCGTGGCGCGGGCGCTGAGCGGGGTCACGCACCTGCCGGCCGGGGGCGCCGAGTAGCAGGTGTCTGGGCCGCGGCCGGGAGCGCCCGCGAGCCAAGGAGCCTCTGGCAGACGAGGACGGGCCGGCGCGGCCCACAGCGGCGGGGAGGCTCGAACACGCGGCTTCCAGGGCACCGCCACCTTCCCAGCCTGGAGGCCTGAGAGCCGGGGCGAGCCTGCAGCCCGGGAACTCCCTGGCCAGGCCCGCGGGGCTCGGCCTGGGGTGGCCGCGGGGCCAGGGCCGCGGGCCGGGGGAGCGACCCCGGCCGGGGTTTCTCTGGTCCGACGGCGGCGTCCTGAGCCGTCAGGGGCAGAGGCCGCGCCTGTAAACACCCGCCGGTGCAGCCGTGTTAGGGACGCGGCCCTGGCGTCTGCACCTGTGCTGCTCCTCGCCTTCCTCACCCGGGGGGCCGCCCCGCGCCCCGAGGCCTGGCCCCGCCGGGCGCTCGCCTCTCCCTGCAGCCTCGGCTTCGGGTCCCTCCACCACCGGCCCCTCCCAGGCTCGGAGTCCTTGTCCCCAAGCCCGCCCTGCCTTCCAGGCCCCCGAGGCACCTTGTCCCCCCTCTCCTCATCTCGTGCCTAATTAGCAGCATCCTGCGTGGGGCTTTTATTATTACTCTTTGCCCTAAGTCTTTCCGGGATGGGCTCGCTGCCCCCAGCCCCGCCAGCACGGCCCGGCCCGCGGCCTCTTGCTGCTGCCGCCCCGCCAGCTGGGCACCTGGTGCCCTGCCGCAGGTCTCCCCCGTCCTGCCGTCCTCCTCAGCTGCTGCCAGAGGGACCCTACTTAAGATGCAAATCCGGTGCGAGTCCCCTGCTCCTGTCACCTCCAGGGCAGGCGTAAGCTCCTTACAGCTCAGGAGGTCCCCTGCCCGCCCGCCTCCTCGGCCCCAGCTCCTTCCTGCTGCGTCTTGACTCCTACTTGGCGCCCCGGAGGCTCTGCACGGCTGACGGTTTGCTCCCCGCGCTCGCTTCCGTGGTTTCCAGTCTCTGGGCCTCTTGCTAAGCTGGCCTGCCCTCGTGTCAGCTGTTTGGTGTTTGGTTTTTTTTTTTTCCCTCTTTGCCCGGTGTCTTCTCTCTGGCCGGCAGTTCTCCGCCGCAGTGGCCTGCCCTCCGAGCGGGCCGTGGCACCTGCGCGCTCCCTGGTGATGCTGGGACCGAGGTCGTGCCCCTCCTGCCGGCCTCGCTGGGCCCTAAACCATGCAAGGACCGGGCTCCTTCTCAGTCGTCTGGTTCTCCCCGGCGCCCAGCGTAGCACCTGATGCGTTGAAGATGCTCGGTAAATATTTGTTGGCCTGACCGCCTCTGACCAGGCGGTTTCTTGTCTTTCTTAACTCCGATTTACCAGCCTTCAGTGATAAGTCAGACTGAGGTGGAGGTTTTCCTTTGGAGCCTAAAATTGGCACATTTGTCATTGTACACTTAACCAAAAAAGAAAAAAAATCAGCTTTGATGTTTTTGGAGGCTACGTTTGAAGTTGAAAGGTTGACGTATGCATCGTGATATAAAGTAGTGGTCTTTTCAAATGATTTTGCTTCAACCTTCCCAATAAAACAAATGAACTGTGTTCATGGGATTTCGATGTGCTGGTTTTCCTTTGACACTAAAATGAAATGAATGTGCAAAGGCACAAAAACAGTATGTATCCTCAATTGGATAAAAGCTCACCTTTATCTCCCTTTGACCCTTTTATTTTCACAATACTAAAGAAATATTAAAAATGGTTGGGGCTGGCGAATTTTAGAAAAGCCATCAGTTCCCACTCACTTTGCACCTGGTCGCCCTCGGGTAACCTTGAGCTCCTCTTCCTTTCCCCTCTGCAAACACTTCCCAGAATTGGCTTCCTTGTGCTCTCTGAAGCCCACAGTCGACATCCACACAATGGAAAGCCCTCTGCTACATGATCTTTTCTTGGAATCCAGTCCCCTGGGGCTTGTGTGGGCTTGATCTAATCATCGATCAATGTCTCTGGGGGAGAGCGGCCACAGAAAGGTCTGCAGGAACCCTGGCTTGCCTCCCTGCCGGACCAGACAAGAGGGGCTTTGAGCAGAGGCACGTCCGGGTTCTAACGCCAGGGAGGCGGCCCTGGGGGACGAGGCGGGGGTGCCATTCGGTGGTGTGCAAGGAGGCACAGAGAAAGCACCCCTCTTTGACTATATTCTCTTCACTGCATTTCTTTCACACTGTTTTATCTCAGGATCACAGTCAATAAGCACCATGGCCACCTAATACCTAAAAATTGTTGAAAAGGTACTACTTTTGGAGAATAAGCTCAAGGGAAACCACTGACCCCCTTGCTTCCCTCTCGATTTGCAAAGGGCCTGTGGGAATAAGCTCTGGGTACGCATCTGCGTGTGCGTGTATGAAAGCAGGTGTGGTTTGCAAAGTGTGTGTTTGTGAACATTGGTAAAGACATAGGTTCATGTGAATGTATGCGTGAGCGTGTGGTCGTGTGTGTGTGTGTGTGTGTGTGTGTGTTTGGAGATGCGCTGTCTTGAGAAGGACCCCCCTCCCTTGGCCTCCAGTTGTTTTCCCATCACGGAGCCCTATGGAGCGGCCCCACCTGGCTAACTCCTTGTGGTCTCCATCACGTCCCGCCCCATCATCCAGGTCAGCCTACACCTGGGTACAGGCCACATGCTGCGGACTTCTACATCCAACCGTGTTTGCGGCCTCCAAGTTCTCACAGACACGTGCTAGAGCGGCCTCAGGGCTTGCGACGTGTTATCAATGACAGGAGCCAGGAAGAAAGAAGTATCCAGCTCAAGACCTGGAAAGCCACTCTAAAGAGTAAGAAGGTTTAAAATACTAGGTAGGCTGTGGGCTTGAAGACAGACTCTGGAGCAAGAGATGGTGGCTGTAATTTTTTCATAAATGCCCTGTAGCCATAGGTGTGAGTGTGTGTGCATGCAGGTCTTTGAGGCACCGACCGGGGCAAGAGGCACTTGCTAAGCAGGTGGGATGGTGTGTTTCCAAATGATATTCCACGGCAATATCTTCCCTCCTATGTTTTTTGTTTTGTTTTGTTTTGCATATGATCTTGTCATTTGTCCATTTATCCTCCCTTTGAATCTGGGCTGATCTCTGATCTCTTTTGAACAAAGTAATGTGACAAAAGCGACATCATATAGCTTTTGAGGCAGGGCCTTAAGAAACCTGCCGTTGACATCTCCACCTCTCAGAGCCCAGCCTCTCTGCTGTGAGAAGCTCAAGTCAGGTGGCAAGGCCCACGTGGAGGAGAATGGAGGTGCTCCGCCAACAGGTGACAAGGGTTCCAGATAACATCGGCACCCCTTGGCCACCACAGAGTTAGCCACTTTGAAGCCTCAGCCCAGCTGAATCTCTGCAAGACTGTGGCCACAACCACAGTCCAGAGTCTACCACCCGGAGCAGAAGAATAGCTCAGCTGAGCCCTGTCAACCCACAAAATTACGAGCAGTGCTCAATGGTTGTTGATGCTTGAAGACGTTAATTTTGGGGGTGGTTTGTTATGCAGCAGCAGATAAACAGCTTATTAGGTGAGTTGCTGCTGTAGATTGAGCTGAATGAGGACACGCTATCGTCACAGCTGCCAGGGAGGGAGCGACAGTAGGTTATGCAAAAGGCAAATGATGGAAGATGCATTTCATTCACGTTTTTCTTTATGGGAAGGAGTCTTCAACTCTTTAACCTTCATATGATATAGAATAGCTAAAGGAAAACGTTAATAGTGGTCATTTTTGAGTAATGGCTGCTTACCTACAGTAAGCGTTTGTACAATGAACATTTATTATCTCTCTAACAAGATAACTTCTTATTAAAAACAGCTAATGGGCTTCTTATTTAGCTTTTCTGAAAATGGAATAGTACCTTAAGGCATGCTGCACCTCACACTGTGAGGAAGGCAGGGGGATTTTTTTTCTCTGACAGCATTAGCTTTTACTTAATTATTAGAAGGTTCTAATGAGGATCTCATTTGCCTGGTTCTCACTACTCAAAAATCCTTTTTATTTAGAGTAGATAGATTTAAATCATACTTTGTCAGCTTGAAATGTGAAATCCTCCTTTTGAGTCTGTCTTAGTTAAGTGAGATCATAGATTTAGATGGGTTCAGAGAGAACACTCATGGGCTGGCAGGGCATGAGGCACAGCACATTATTTTTGTTCTACGTTCAGTCATCTGCTGCCAACACCCGTGTCAATGAATGCCCATGTGGATGCTCCTCCTCTCCTCCTGGAACACGCCTACACTGCTTGGGCAGCCCCTGGCAGGTATGCTGGGCCTGTGTGTCTGTGCTCCAGCTAATCGGATGGCTCCTTGAGACTTCCTTCCATCCTCCTTCTCTTTTGCAGTTCCACAGAGCCGGGGAAGTCACAGGATGAAGGCGAAGGTACCACCGATGGCCTGAAGGGCCTCGCGGGGCTCGCCAACAAGACCACTCACCTCAGCAATCTGCGATGGCCTTGAGGGTAAAATAGCTCTTTGTTATGTCAAACCACTGAGATTTTCTTGTTATCCTCTGCGTAATCCATATTCACAATTGTAAAGTGCTTTACCTTCCCAGATGAGTTTTCACAGACATCATCTCACTTAATACCCTCAATGGCTCTGTGATCTGGGAAGGGTGAATTTTGTGCCCCTTTTACAGAAGAGAAAACCGAAACACAGAGAGGCAGATTCCTTGCTCAGACAATGCTGTCTGGTCAGTAAATGGCAGAGCAGGGACTTGTCTTCATGTTTCATATTCTTTCGTCTTCCCCTGCTGCCTTTCTCTAACTCAGGTCTGATTTCCTTGATGAGTTTCATTTTGTCTCTAGAGTTAAAGAGCACAGAGCAGTTCTTTACCTCCCTCTCTTCCCACAAAGGAAGTCTCACTAAAGTGATTCCTCTCTGTAAAGTCCAGTAAATTGGACAGTCATTTCCACGTGCTCCTCAAGTAACGCAAACAATGAAATGGATGGTTCATGCCGGCATTTCACAAAACGTGGTCTGGTAACCCTAATCCTGAGAGACGGCTGCCTTCTGCTCAGGGTGTGATCCCAGAGTTGCATCAGGCTCCTCATGGGGAGCCTGCTTCTCCCTCTGCCCCTGTCTCTGCCTTTCTCTGTGTCTCTCATGAATAAGTAAATAAATAAATAGATAGATAGATAGATAGATAGATAGATAAATAAATAAATAAATAAATAAATAAATAAATGAATAAATCTTAAAAACAAAAGGATGTCTGATCAAGCCCTTCTATTCAATTCTTTCTGCTCTATCCATTTCGGAGATAAACTGTATTAGCATGAAAATGCTCTGAGAAGTCCTGCAGTTAAAGCATCTATTCTATAGTATGACACTTCTAAAAATTGTTCTGCAGAGCTATAGTTTTGGTGACTCTGGTTTAGATATTTAATTCACTGAATATAGGAAGTGGAATTAAAAAATATTTTGCAGTTCTCATTTGTTCCATGACTGCATTATATTATGTTTCTCCATTCTCTTTTTCTTAACTATTCTCTAACCAAACTATTTTTAACCAAATTCTTATGCTCTCTCTTGTCCTCTTTCTCCTTTTTTACCCTCCTTTTCTCCTCCCCTTTCCCCTGTTCTCTTCCTATTCCGCTTTTCTACTGCTTGAGATTTGTCACTGTTATCTTGGTTTTCTAAAATGTTTGGCTCCTCTCTTAGTCTGTTTGGGTGGCTATAACAAAAAAATCATAGGCTGGGTGATTTATAAACAGCAGAAATTTATTTATCACAGTTTTGGGAGCTGGAAGTTTGAGATCAGGGTGTCAGCATGATTGAGTGAGGGCCCTCTTCCTGGTCTCTGACTTCCTGTTGTAGTCTCGCATGAAGGAAAGGGCTAGGTCACTGTGTCAGGCCTCTTTTATAAGGGCACTAATCCCATTCATGAAGGCTCTGGATTTCAACAAATGAGTTGGGGAAGGGGGAGGGGTGCTGGGGAGGAGGTAGTAGACACATTCAGAGCAGAGCCTTCCCTATTCTAGTTGATCGGAGAATGCTGCAGGCAAGAACCGTCTGTCTTTCAGTAACCATTTGACAAAATGTGTCACATCCTTGGACACAGAATGGATAAATGTAAGTCAAGTGGATCATGGTAATGACCATGGGGGAGGTGGGAATGGTGGCCGTTAGCCCCACGCGATTCAACAATTTTAGCAGTGATTGGATGAGCACATTAACAGTAACTTGATTGGATTTGTGAATGATGTGAAGATGGAAGGGCTGGATAAATATACCGCATGCCAGGATCAGGATCCTTTAAAATCTCAGACAAGGCTGAATTTAACAAGACATCATTTAACAGGGATAAATTTAGAGTTAGGCTCTTAAATCTAGAAACTCGACTGTATAACTATAGTATCAGATGACATGACTGAGTAGAACCAAATATAAAAAAGTCCTGGGCTTTCTAATTTGGTTGTACATTCAATATATAATCTTGTGGCTTCCACTTAAAAATGGCAAAGTAAAACATTTTAACCCTCAAAACCCACCAAAACTTAAAAGAAAAAGAAAGAGAAAAAAAATCTTTTTATTCATTGAAACCAAAAAGGAATGGGAAAACCCAAGCCACAGAGCAAGAAGTACACATGGCAAATGCTGTGGCTTCCAGGCTGAGATGTGGCAGCTTGCTGAGAGTAGAAATATGGATCCCTGGATTATTTTTGGATTAGGATCTAGGATTAATGTGCTACAAGTCTGACAGATGTGGACAATAAAGCTTCTGGGAGCAAAGACGGGCGAAAGGAGCAGTTGCAAATGCTTCTAGAAAGACTTCATTCCACCCAATGAAAGATGGGGAAGGCAGATTTGAAGGAGAAACTTTGCTGACACGCTATTCCTAATGTCTATCTTGATGCAGTTTGCTGTGAGAGAGAATGCTGTGAGAATTTATTTTATTTTATTTTTTATTTATTTTTTTTTAAAGACTTTTTTTTAAATTTATGATAGTCACAGAGAGAGAGAGAGAGAGGCAGAGACATAGGCAGAGGGAGAAGCAGGCTCCATGCACCGGGAGCCTGATGTGGGATTCGATCCCGGGTTTCCAGGATCGCGCCCTGGGCCAAAGGCAGGCGCCAAACTGCTGTGCCACCCAGGGATCCCTGCTGTGAGAATTTAAAGGAGATTCAACAAATATAAAATTGGTATTCCTACAAATGATAGAAAAGATATTGAAAGATATTTTAGAAAAAAAATTCTCCTTAACTCAAGGCAGACATGAATCAGTAAATCAAAGAGCACACACAATATGTTCCAGGAAAAAAATCAATACAGAACATTCATACCAAAAAATTACAGCGATTTTACCACAATTCAGAGATAAAGAGTCATATGGAGAATGAGGCTTAAAAAACAAAAGAGAAATATACAAAAGGCATCAAATAAGGGCTGGCTAGAGCATTGTGATAATTCTGCTAAATCCTTTGCTTCATTTTTGAGCTTGGAAGGTTAAATTGCTATCTAATAAAATATAAGCCAATTGTAATAAAAATCCCGTTGGAAGGGGTAAAAATAATTTTAGTGCTCATTAGCAAAAATAAATGTGGAAAAATAGGGAAGCATTCGAAAAGGACGTACGCAAAGGAAAATTTACCTTGCTGGATATTAAAATATAAAATTACAGTACTAAAAACAGTGAGGTTCTGGTGTCAGGAGAGGTGGACAGACATCCCGTATAGACAAGGAATACCTGGCATTCCATCCCTACTCTTAACTGCTTAAAGATAACCCCGTCATCCTTTAAGTTTAAGAAGCTCCAAGATCATCTGCCCTGGAAAGTATTCTTTTTCCCCTGCCCTTTCATTGCACCTTGTGTACACATTCATGTTTACTTTAGTCGTCGGTCTAGATTGTAAGGTTCCTGAGGGAAGGAACCATGGTTTTTAACTTGTAATACCGATGCATGTACCGTTGATACCTCAGCAATCCGGGCTGGAGCTGCACAGGTCTACCTTTATGCAAATTTCTCAACACATACAGTACTGTACTGTAAGTGCATTTTTCTTCCTTATGATTTTCTTCATAACATCTTCTTTTCTCTGGCTCACTTCATTGTAAGAATATTGCATACACTACCTGTAACATACGAAATATGTGATTGTTTATGTTATTGGTAAGGCTCCTGGTCCACAGTAGACTGTCAATAGTTCAGTTTTGGGGCAAAGTTAGACGTGGATCGTTGACTGCATGGGGGTCAGTCATCCATCCAATGCCCGTGTGGTTCAAGAGTCAACTGTATTAGTGTAATGCCTGGCAAATGGTAGATGTCCAATATGTATGGGATGAGTGAAAGAAGACCTAGTAGATGGAAGAAAGTGATCTTGGATTATGTGGACCTACTTAGAAGATGACGAGTGGAATTAATACCTGTAAAGCTGCAATTTGACATGGATTTTACAACCATGTGAAGGTTCCTGAAAGGGAAAAGTTAATCTAATAATGGGTTTCCTGTGAAGTTCGCTGGATTGTCGGTTGGAAACCGCTCCATTTTCCCCTTCCCGTGTTCTCTCTTGAACTGCAGGGGCTGGAGACCCCAAAACTACTTTTCCCGGGGTCAGGGCTGCAGGTTCCAGGTCAGAGTTCGGCAGGGAGAGGCGTGGGGTGGGAAGGCCAAGACCTGCAGGAGCCACTGCTGCTCCTGTGGTGGAAGGCCAGAGCCGTCATTGCCCCTATTAACACCACTTTGTTCTCTTATGAGAGCCAACGTTCCTATACTGTGTGTGGTCTTGTTCGGATGGTAACTTTGGGGTCCTGTTGGCCTCTAAGCTGCAGAAAGCTCAGGAGGTTTCCCTCTGGGACCTACGCACGTCGTGTGGGCAGGTGGCCTGAGCTCAGCAACCAGCAGTCGAGTTTATTCTTTGGACGTAGACCCCTGCAGGGTCACAGGGGGCCCAGGGCTCTGCCCGATTGCATTTCTTTGAGCGCAAGTGCCCCGTAAGGCCGCCTGGCCGTTCTTTTTGCCAAGCAGGCCCTGCAGAGCTGCTGACTGCTGTACGTTTTCCGCTGTGTTATTCAGCCTTCTTTCAGACCCCGCGAGCTTCTCCGCATCATCACAGTAACACACGCGTCTGTTTGTTATCCAGAGACGGGCTCTTGCAATCACAGAACCTTGACATCTGCATAACCCGGGAATGGCACAACATGGGCATTTGGATTTTGTTTCTCGAACATTGAACATTCTAGGAAAATACATCTTTAGGTCATTTTATCGGTGAGGGAAATAACATATTTATTCATAACAACATTCTTTCTTCCCATCCCATACTTATGATATTGGTAAAATGTTAACCAAGTTAGTGATCTTAATTAGATTTAAACCCAATAATCTAAATTTAATAAAATGTGGCATCACTGCTATTAGAAATGGCAAGGGATTTCGCAAACACAAGAGAATGCATTTTATCTTCACAATTAGTGGTCTCACTATTAGTGAGATCCCGATCCTGATAATTAATGTCTGCTAATGCCACAGGTGAATTATGAAGGACCCATTTCACACACAGGAATAAATGAATAATCCCACTATAAAGCCATTAAAAATGCACAGGCTGCAAAGAGTATAGGTTAATAAAGTGCCCAATAAATAAATTAACATACTGGCCATAAATTATTGTGTTCTGTCAACATCAAATTTGTTAACCATAGTACAGCAGAGAAGATTTTTAGATTGAATTAGTGCTGTGGCTGAATTAATAGGAGGGAAGAGAGAGGGTGTGAGAAGGAACAGTGCTTCTGAATGAGGGAAGTTACCTCAGTGACTGAGAGCTGGTGCAGTTATGAAAAGTCAAGTGTATCAATCAGGATGGGTTAAGTTGTGCTGCTGTAACAAAACCCCCAAACTCCAGTGACCCGAAACAATGAAAGTTAATTTCTCACATATATCATACGTCCGTTGCCAGTTGGCGAGATGCTCCTTGTCACGGACCCAGGATGACACGGCCGTCACCTGGGGTATTGCCAGTTGTCATAGCAGAGGTAAACATGAAATCCCCGCGGAATGATTCCAGGAATGAAGTGCACAACTCAGACGTGACATGGGTCATTTCTGCTCCCAGGTTGTTGGCTAGAACTAGTCCTTGGCTCCACCCAACACAAGGGGCCGGGAAGTACAACCCTCCCATGTACTCAGAATTTAGGTCAAAATATTTGATAAATGAATGACTATGGTTTAATTTGAAAGAAAATGGCAGATGGCTTAATCTGAAGTGACTTGGAAAGTTTCTGGTTGGAATTTAGATGCTTCAGAAGGTTAGCTCCTGGCAGCAAGGAGGGTAACTTAGAGTTTGTACGCAGTAGATAAAGTACGAGAAGACTCTTCTTACAATTTTTTCCTTTCTATAGTCTTTTTAAAAAAGGATTTTATTCACTTATTTGAGAGAGAGAGAGCAAGCACGAGTGGGTAGGGGCGGGCAGAGGGAGAGGGAGGGACAGACTCTCCACTGATGCAGGGGGACCCCAGGACCCCAGGACCATGACCTGAGCTGAAGGCAGATGCTTCACTCACCGAGCCACCCAGGTGTCCCTTCCTTTCTATATTCTTTTTTTAAAAAATATTTATTTATTTATTTATTTATTTATTTATTTATTTATTTATTTATGATAGACAGAGAGAGAGAGAGGCAGACACACAGGCAGAGGGAGAAGCAGGCTCCATGCCAGGAGCCCAACACGGGACTCGATCCCGGGACTCCAGGATCGCGCCGTGGGCCAAAGGCAGGCGCCAACCACTGAGCCACCCAGGGATTCCCCTCCTTTCTATATTCTAATCAACATTCAGGCCCCAACCTTTTCACCAAAAACATAACCCCTTTCCACACAGAAACTTAAAAAAGAAGTCCAATAGTGTTAGGCGGTAGAATTGAGCATTTTTATATTTTGGGGAATGGGGTAATAAGGAAACTGTAATATGAAGCTGAAACCCATTAGCAAATAAGTCCTTCTGTGTCTTCTTTAGGTTTTTGGTCACGTGGGTATTAATTTCTATTTTTTTCCCTACATCGAATGCTTTACACCGTTTGAATAACAGTTTTATTTCAGGTGTCTGATTTTATTTTTACCCACTCATGCCTCTGTTCATTCCCTTTTAATTTTATCTATTTTTACTCACAGGAAGGAAAATGTTGACAAACCCTGAGGCATTCTTCTGGTGACTAGGCTGTAGATGGTCTCTAGCAAGAAGCTACTTGAAAAGAGCTCTTGGTACCTTTCCTTGAAACGACGGCAACAGAAAGATTTGCTTGGTGATATTACATTTCCTCCTTGGTTCTTTGAGTGCCAGAGAAGCCAGCTTGCTGGAGTTGTCGTTAAAGTTCATGAAAGGCGTGTTGCCGCGTGTTAGATGCCCAGTCCGAGGTAAGCATTAAGAAATATACTGGATTTTAACCTTAAAGGCTGTACACTTAAGAAAAAGATATGGGGTACATTACAGACCAGGGTAATAAACAGAATAATTCATGACTCCCTGAGGGGGTTGGGCTTTTTTTTCCAGGGGGCAAGTGAACAGGAACAAAATACCTCTCAAGCCCTTGAGGGAAGAATGTATTGTGCAGCTAATTCTCATGGGCACAACTACTACTTTATTCAATGGGAAATTGTATTTTTTCATTCGACATCTGTTTTATCACTCTTCTCTCCTTAATCATCTCTTTTTTCAACATTGCAGACCATTTAATCATATTCCAAGCATGGAAAAACAATTGCTGGCGATCAATGATTTGTATCCTCCCTGTCTTGATCAGCAGTGGGGAATTAATAATAAACTAGTTTACGGAGCATGAGGACATTGTTCCAACTGGTTACTGGGCGACGGGATAGTGTAGATGCATCACAATGCAGCTCAAAGCGAGATTTTGGTATTTTGAGACCCTTTTTTTAGTGTAGACAGGGAAAAATTTTAGCAGATTTCTTGAAAATGCTTCAGTCTTATCCTTCAGAGCAACGGGTGCAAATTGGGGCAGAATGATGGTCATACGTATGGTAGTGACTTAATACCTGCCCCGTGCTAGGGGCTCTGCCAAAATGCTGCTCCTCTGTTACATTTATTTATTTATTTATTTATTTATTTATTTATTTATTTATTTATTTGTTTGTTTAGGAATACTTTATTATTCTCAATTTACAGATGAGAAAACTGAGACTTTCAGGCATGAGGTAACTTGCCTAAGGTCACGTAGCTAGTGAATTTTCTGGGTTTTGAGTTCTGGCATTTATGACTGACTCTAAAACTGCTTTCTTTCCTATATTTCTCTTGTATTGCTCTGGAATTCCCAAAAAACAATTTTGCGTGAGGATCTAGGTTTCTGAAATCAGACAGAATGATTAAGCCAACACTGTCAGGACTTCTGTTCGTAAGTCACATGCTTCAGACTTTCAGCTGCTGACACTGGAGGGTGTCTGGATCTGGGTCAGAAGGCAGGATTCTAGGGGCGCTTAGCTGGCTCTGTTGGTTGAGTGTTTGACTCTTGGTTTTGGGTTTGGGTCATGGTCTCAGAGTCCTGGGACTGTGCCTAGCTTGCAGTCTGCTTGTCCTTCTCCCTCTGCAAATCTTCATGGCTCTCACACTCTCACGCTCTCATTCTCTTGCTCTCTCAAATTAATAGATAAAAAAAATCTTAAAAAAAAAGGAAGGCGGGATTCTAACACTTTCTCTACCCCCCATGGATTGGCTGGATGACCTAAACAAATCAACTTTTCTGGAGAGGACCTTTGGTGTTTTTACCTGAAAAATGACAGGAATGATCTTCATCTATCTCCCTTACAAGCAAATGAGGGAACGTTCATGAAAATGTTTGAGAAGAACACACACACACGCACATATATGCATATATAATGGAGGCATTAAATTTACAAGTATTTATTTGTTGAGGTGCAGAAGTGGTGTCCAAGCAGAAATTTCAGAATGATCCTCTATCCTAATTCAAAGCCAACCAACCAAGAGCAAACCAGCAGACATCAGCAACTCCCTGCAGAGGAAGGAAGACGATGTTGAGCGGCTGGCTATGACGCCCTGGCTCAGTCTACCCACCATTTTCTACTACTCAGACCAATTACAATCACCCAAATTTCATCTTCCAGTTTCAGTCTTCCCCTGTGGCATCATATGCTATCTCAGGCCGTTTGGGCTCTGGGACTCTTACATACACTTTGGGCTGTTGCTACCTCTAAGTGGGAAAGATGATCAGCACAGTCCCTGCTATCTTTGCTGGTAGAAGATGGAACCTCCTGGAGTCTTCTAGACTTCCCAAATAACAGTGATGTTTAGCCCTTTGTGTGGTGAACGGACTTCTCTCAGAGAAGCTATGCCTCTCCTTTCGCATGGCACATCAGTTCCCCCCTCATCTGTTTCTTCCGGAGTCATCGTCTGCCGTTTCCCACCTCTGACTTTCTGCTCCAGAAACACTGCACCACCTTTGGTTCTGTCTGTGCCTTTGCTGCTTCCCTTGCCTGGAGACCCCCTTTCTTGGCTTGGCCCCTTTCTCCCCCTGGTGTGCTCCAGGTTACTCTTCTGGATTTAATTTCAGTATCACTTGTCCCAGGAAGTTGTTCTTGACTCCCTACTTCGTCTCCTGCTGCTCTCCAAGCAGAAGTTTCCCTCATCTATCTCCACAGTGCATTGAAATGATCTCTTCATATTCTCTGTCTTCCTAAGTCATATATTCCTTCAAAGAGGATAACGTCTTTCTCACCCTATGTCCTTGATGTATAAGAAGTGCTGAAAATGTTGGTCACATGAATTTCTTTATTTAATTTGATATATTGAAATTAGAAAAATCTTTTCTTAAGCAATAGTTTCGGGTGCCTCTATGTCCAGCCAGTCAAAAGATTTCTGTGAAAGCAGTTATTTTCAGTAATTTTTTTTTCCTCTCCAGGGTGCATGCCACCCCCACCTGCCGAAGACAGGATTGTTATAAACCTCTTTCTGATTGGGAAAAGATGAAAGAAGACGATTTTGAAATTATTTAACTGAAAAATCCTATAAGCATAGAAATCTACCTGGATTAAGTCTGAAATGAGGCATATGCCTTGAGACTGAGAACACGGGACCTGGTTATGACTTGAATTTGTATATTAAGGGACAGAGGATGAGGAGCACAGATACTCGAAGACCTCAAGTAGTCTTCCTCCTGTGGGTCCCCGGGCGACGTCGATAGCGCGGGGCCCTTGGTCTGTGTTAGGACAGCCGTGTCGGAGCCGAACCCCTGTGTCTATGGATCTGTCCTATTTCCGTCTGAATACATCAACATCTCTTCCTCTGATACTTGGGTTCGGAAGTTCTCCTTTCGGTTTCCTGGGTTTAAGACCATATCTACATAGAAAAAAACATATTAAAATGATTATTTGGGTATAAGTAAGTCCCTAAGCCTCTTTTCATCAGTTAGAACGAAAGTGCTGGGTTGCAAGATGGGCCGGAATGAGCCAGCTAATCGCCTGGACTCTTCGCCATGCTGTGTGCGGAAAGGACGGCCTAAAGTTTTTGCACTAAGACGTTCATCCCTCCTTCTTCTTGCTCTTTGATTTTTCTTCTTGTTCTGTGCTAAAGCTGCCTGCCTTCCCCCTTCTCCAAAACCGTATTTCACACTTGAATACACTTTCTTCTCTGCTTTTAAAATTTTTGGTAATCAGATGATGATTTTATAGTCCTGATTTATGTTTTAGAAGTTACTTTTCCTAAGTATCCCAAATGAGATCTATTTGGCCCCTGCTGCAGACCAGATGCTGGTCAGGTCTGGCTGAGCTATTGATTTAATCCTGTACATTTTCATAATTGGTAGGAATCAGTTTTCCCTTTTATTCTAACATTACAGATTTGTAACAATATGTGAAACAGGCTTCATTCTTTCATGTATGGTATGGCCTTAATAAACATTTAGTAGTTTCCTGCAAGAGCATCACATACATTAAGATGCAGGCCTTTCATTTTGTTTTCTGTTTTTAGTAAACGAATTGGGTTAATAAGAGAGATTTTTTTTTTTTTAAGAGAGATTGTTAAAAAAAAAAAAAAAGTGGGGGAGGAGGGCATGGGGAACCAAGAATGTATATTTTCCTTATTGAGTCTTTTCATTCTTGGTATGCATCCGACTTTTTTCCCATCTTTGAAATTCTCTTTAAGATGGCATTCTCTTGGGAAGCTCATCATGAGCTTTATTAGGAATTTCCTAGGTTGAGGCAACCCCAACTTGTGTCTAATTTTAAAACGGATAGTTTCAACCTTCAAGTTTACTTGGACTGGCTAGACTTGGCAATGAGTTTGGAGATGGGCTTTTCTTATGGCAAATTTTCTCCTGGGTGGGTGTTAGAGCCATGAACTTGTAGAGAGAAGACCTAGATTGAATCATTGCTCTACTACTCATTTGGGACATGAACTTGGACAAATACCCGAATGGTGTTGAACTTCAATTTTCTATCTGTAAAATGAAAATCATCATTTTTACCTCTGGCTTATTCTGCAGATTAAAATGAGGCTGAGGCAATTCATATATATGGCAGTCCCACACCCGGTGCTAATTTCATGGGCATTAAAAATATTAATTTCCCCCTATCTCATTTGTTTCCCTCACTGATGCTGTGCCTCTCCTGCATGGGAACAGGTTGGCCCATCGCTTACTGTACATACTGAATGAGAAAGGCATGATGCCACAGAAACATGATCATGTCTAGGAGGTAAAAAATCACACTTTGAAACGTGGGGTGCGTCTCTTCTTCACATTGCGAGACCTTAGAACCCCGGCCTGTGCATTGACCTGAAAGCTTACCCTGAAAAATCAGCTTGTTGTATGAGATTAATACAGATTTTTAGGATTGTAAAGCAGTCTCAAGGTGGTTTAGACAGAAGCCCTCATTTTTAGCTAAGGAAATTCAGGGCCATAGAAGTGAATGAGTTGCCCAAGGTTGGTTATATGAGCATTAGATAGTTTACATAGGAAAGAATTTTTGAAAATAACAGTGGGTGGTAGATAGAGCCTCTGTAAGACCAGGAGCAATTTCCATATTGCACTGGTGGAGGAATCCTCTGGAGACCCAGCTGTTGCTACCTGGGGCCCAGGTGTTAGAGCTGACTGCTCGGGACCCCAGCACTGAGCCTGTCCTATTGCCTTGTCTGGAAGCTGGATGACTTCCTACCAGGCTCCATCCCCTGTCTGTATGAGTTTCACATGGAGAATTCTTTTTTCTTATCTGTATCTTGTCATTTGAAATATATCTCATTGGATCCAGAGTAACTAAAAGCCCCAAGCCTAGGCCATGGGCCTGGGCCTAGCACCAAGGGAGGCCAGGAGAATCAGTTTCTGGCTTCTATCTTGGCAAGTGATCCTCCTACGGTGGGAAATTCCCCAACTGGAAACCATACTGGTCAGTTCAAATGGGCATGAAATGTTCATCACATTAGAAGGTCCAGAACTGGGGCCAGGTGGCCATCTGGTGCTTCCTTTACTATTCTAAAGTGGTTCTTCATCAATATAGGGCCAACCCTGGTTTCAAATGTGACACTCACATTTCGGTAAAAAATATTAAATGTGTCAGGGCTCTGCAGTCCTCCTCTGGGGGCATCACTGAATATCTGTGGAATCTCAGTAGAGAACATATTAATCTCCTCCAATTGTATGTGTCTTTCTAGGATATTAAAATGCAAATAGATTTAGATAAATGATCAATGTTGCATATGAAAATATGCTTGGGCTTTTCTGCAAGCTTGTCTATACAATAGCTTTCTCATTGCCCAATCTTTTGATTTGTGTGGGTCAGAGGTAGGATTTACTTGCACAGGTTGCCCATCTTAAGGTGCCCTGCAGTTTTGGGAAATCAAGGAGAAAGGGAGGAGCCAATGACCTCTGAGCCATCAAATCTGATGTTGATCCAAGGTGGGTTACTAAATGCATAGTTTGCTAGCACATAGAGGACGGAAACTGATCCCTAGGACCTGCGTGAATTTGCGAAGTGGGAACTTTGTGTGTTTAGACTTACCGGGAACGGCCTTGAGGTGCAGGTGAGATACAGGATACGTGCGTTATTTGTATTCTACTTCAGTTTCCATGGTGACTTAAGCTTGAGAGTGAATAAGGATAAAGAGAGAGAAAAGGGAATGTAGAGGAAGAGAGAGGCAAGTAGACACTCTGGAGTATTACTGGCCTCTCCTATTCATTTGGAATATGAGTATAAAAAACATTAGAGCTGTGTTCTGGGTACAGATGGGAATTTCTTCATTCTGTAATCTTTGCATATTTCTTTTGTGCCGGGCATAAGAAACTACACATTTATTGATACCGTTCTGTGTACTGGGAACTATGCTGGTTCTTCATACCATTTTCTATTTAACCATCGCAATCTTCCCAGGTGAAAATCGTTATACCTTTTCATAAGCCAGGTTGTACTTTTTTTCTAGATCACTAAATTATAGCAAATGGATTCTCAGGAAGGTTAATGATTTGCCCAAGTTAAATTGCAGAGCTGTCCTTGCTTTTTATTTCCTCCACCCGCCCCCCGCCCCCCGCATGTCACACTATCTCTCATGAGTCCCACAGAAAGAAGCTTGTTTAAATGGGGACCGGGAGAAGGGGCCACATTGAAGATGGCATTTAATCTGGATCTTGAAAAAAGAGTAAGAGGTCACCAAGGAAAACAAGAGGGGAAAACTACTTGGAGCACAGAGAACATGAGGCATGAAGCCAGGGCCTTATGTGTTAGGCTAAAGAGCTAAAGCTCTGCCCTGGGTAATGAGATTAATAAGCAGGCAAAGGATATGATCACATGTTTTAAGCTGCTATTTTGCCTAATAGCCAAATGAAATAATTAGAATCCTATCTGGATCATGAATTAGAAATTCTGGAACTCTGATGCAAAGTGATAGCCTGATATGCCATTGGCTGGGATGAGCTCTGCTACCTTGGCCAGTGGAGGAAGGCCACGTTGTCCTGCTGCTGTTCGTCAGCCTCCCTCTGGTGCTTTTCAACACCTTCCCTGTGTGCAAGATAGAAGCCAAGGAACAGAACAGACTTAGTTCACTTGTGAACTAGTGATTATTAGTTAATACATTTTGTGAACATGGGCATAATAAAAAAAAAATCTCCAAATACTTCATTTTCCCCGAGTTTGACATATTAACATCCCTAAAAATAACATGGGATCGTTAAGGGGGAAAATATGAACTCAGCCCGCTCCTGGCTCTTGGCCAGTACAACACTCGCATGAAGTGCGGGGAGACTGGCTTGCACCAGCGGGACTCTCTTGTCCAAGTCGGCCTGGCACTGACATTAGGCTCCTCTCATCACTCTTGGGAGCGAAGTCCGCATCCACGTCCACCTCACGGTCTGGGTTAGAAGAAGGTGGATTTACTTTTAAAAGGTGTCAGCTTTTCACTGGCTTCTCAGGGCTTTGTGGCAATATTGCAAGATTCCCGGGCTAGCCGTAGACTCACAATACCTTGATTCCTCCTCTGTGGTTTGTAACTTCTTTTTCTCCCTTCAAAAAGTAGAAGAGACGGATACTTGGAAATAAAAATAAAAAGACTCATCAGAATACTTGGAATTGCCTTGACCATTCTGACCCCTGCTATGGTGCGTTTTTTTTCACGTGGCTATCTTGGACGTCATCTCTGAGAAGGCACAATGACCAAGTCCCCAGCTCCTAGACCAGCCTCCCCCACAGGGGCCCCTCTCCCCTGGCTGGGCCCCTCTGCGTGCAGGCAGCAGCTGGTGCACGGCCGCATTTTCCCCTCCTGGGTCATGCTGTAGTAGAAAAAGGCAGGAACCTTCTTGTTCCACTGCGATGGCTCTTGGTTTCTCATCAGGAGACTTGAAACTCAGACTTCTGAGAACGACAGGCTTCTGTAGAGACTTGCAGCAAAGTGTCTTCCTCAAGAGATAGTACGACCATACTAGTCTGGGTGAAGTATTTCAGTTGGGCCACTTGCCAGAAAATTCCATGCCCAGTGGCAAGTGGTGAGAAGTCTTGGCTGGGAGTTAGGGAACTTTGGTCTAGGTCTAGCTTTGCCGTTCATTAACTCTGTGAAGCGGGTTGTTCTCACTTCTGGCCCTTATTTTTTTCCTTTATATTGACAATACTTAATGTATGTCTGAATCTTTATGTGGAAATGATTTGGAAACACTACAATAGTACCCCCTTATCCATGGTTTTGCTTTCCAGGGCTTCAGGTACTTATGGTCAACCACGGTCCAGAAGCAGATGATCCTTCTTCTGATATAATATCAGAAGCTAAAATAAATAAATAAATAAATAAATAAATAAATAAATAAATACCATCAGAAGCTCCGTAGTCCTACACCACTGGCCTCACTTTAATTCATCATATCGGCATTCTGTCGTCTCACACCAGCATTAGAAGAAGGAGGATGAATGTAGCACAATAAGATATTTCAAGAAAAGGAGCGAGAGACACACACACTTTTTAGTACAGTATATTGTTATAATTGTTCTATTTTATCATTAGTTTTTGCTATTCATCTCTTACTGTGCCTAATTTATAAATTTTAAATGTAAATTATAAATTTTATAAATTTATAATTTAATATAATTCATTAATTTTATAAATCTAAAATTTATAAAATTTATAAATTTAAATTTTATCATTTAAGTACGTATGTATAGGAAAAAAACAACACACATAGGGCTCAGTACTGATGTGCAACTTCAGGCATCCGCTGAAGTCTTGGAACATATCCTCTGTGGATTATGGGGGGGCTACTGTATTTTATCTAATCCCTGTGAAGATACGTCTTGTTATGTTCATTTAATAGATGAAGAAACAAACTCTTCAGTCTTACCCAAGTTTATGAGAACCGTTGAGAGGCCAGATTAAAAAAAACAGAAATTTTCAGTTTTTCCGTTATTCCATTCATTTACTCAAAATTATGTATTGAGTGCCTACTGTGTACATGAGGCTCTGAGGACAATACCATGGTGCGTCAGGAGTAACTCCACTTCTCAGGAGCTTATCATTAGGAATCACATCAGATTGCCCTATAAAATGAGGAGGCACATTAAATTAGGGTTTCACAAATTAGCCGGCTCAAAAAAGTCCTGTGGGGTGTGTGCAAACACATACAGATTCCAGGGTTCTGCCCTCGTCCTACTGAGTCAGACTCTCCAGGGGAAGGCGTCCCATAGTCTGTATATGTGACATGAGTCGCCCAATGACAGTAATGAACAGACCAGCTTGAGAAGCCCTGGACTAAATAAGACCCAAGTTCTCTTCGTTCAGTGCAATGTTCCTCGTCCCCGTTTTCACGGAATCATCAAGGGGATCTTTGCAAATGGGATTGCCGGGACCCCATCTGTAGAGACTAGGATGTGTGTAACCGGTCATGCTAGTGTGCATCCAGAGTTGAGGGCCGTTGTTTGTAGCCCTTCATCCAGGGTCTCAGGCCTATTTGGGGAGAGCTGTTCCCTCTAGATGAAGGGGCGCACTCAACCCCACATTACCAGGCTGTGAACGTTGGAAGATACTTGGAAGTGTTGTGGCATCTAAGGTATACCTGATTCTTATTCTTTATTAGGATAACTTTCTAACGCAGTGGGAACCAGCCTCTGAATGCTTCTTTTCGGTGTCTTTTGGCCTGTAATAATCACTGCTTGGTTTTATTTGATCAAGCTATTTAATCATTTAGCATCTGTCTAACCTAGCGTCACAGTAGTTGATCCTGAGAACCCTCAGCCTACTTCTGAATAGGTCTCACTGCAGCGGGGATATGGCTATTCGGGAAAATGGTGTTGTGCCTTTCCTCCTTTCAAATCCAGAAGGAGTCTGCGAGAGAGTGGGGAATTTAATATTTCACTTTAGTGTGTTTTGAAGGTAATTTGTAAACCCAATTCCATCAATAAAATGGCCTGCTCCAGTGACTGCTGCTTCCACCTGTTGATATCTGATCTGCAAGCGACTCCCTGAGGTCACGGGGACCAACCTGCACCTGGCTCAGTGGCCAGGTGCTCCTGGAAGTGGCCTTTCTTGCGGGTAACACATTTGCTCTGGAATGTTAATCGCTTTTCACAGGGCTCAACATTTGGATCGCCTGGCCCCAGTCAGGTACCTGGAAGTCACACTACAGCCCCCTCAGGTTGGAACAGGAAGCAGGTCGGGAGCTTTGAGATGCTCTTGGGCTGTGGTTGACATGCGGCCGTCTGACTGAGCACTGTTCCTCCAAGTCCCCCAAGGTTCTGAGGTCCCTCCTTCCCAGTTCTCTGGGAAATGAAGAAAACTGCCCATCTCCCTCTTTTCTTCCTGTTCATGTGTTCATGGGTAGGTCAAGCTGGATCCGAAGTGACTTGTCCCCTTTTTTCTCTCCATTGACATTAAGGGCCATTAGGTTGTAAACCAATAATGACCGTGGTAACCATTGGTCCCAAAAGATTTAAAAAACCTTTAGCCTGGCGGGGAACTGAGGTAGCCACACCGACAAGCCCCCCGGTAGACTTAGGTCACGCGAATGCTTATGGGTTGGTAAGCGAGGAGGTTAGGGGGCTGCAAACCTCGAAGCTCGTCAAGGTTAAGCAGCACCGGGCTCCAGCTAGTGCGCCGGGCCCAACCCCACGCAGGTGGAATGACATCGCCCGGCTGGAGTTTCATTTGTGGGCCTGTGAGTGAAGGGTGCGAGGCAGATGCGGTGATTAGGATTTCATTTCTGGTTGAAGCCACCGCAGCGATCACGGACCAGCAGGGGAAGCTCAGGCTTGCTGGCGGGGTTAAGTAGGGTGTGGCTCCGAATTTAATACAAAGATTTGAAACAAAAGAAACCACCACCACCGCCGCCGGGGCAGAAACTCACTCAAGGCCCGTAAGGAAGCCTCGTTCACGTTGGTTCGGCTGGTACGTGCCTTCCCACCTTGCTTAAGGTCACCGGTTCCCTCCCGTCCATTCTTTTGTTCATACATTTATTGAGTTTTAGATGCTGGGAGTCAGCAGCGAACAGAGCAGCAAAACCCCTGCTGTTGAGGGGGCAGGTAACCAACTGCTAAGAAAGCAGCGGGTGTGTGGGGCTGCGACAAGCAAGGAGGACCGGGGTAGGGAAGGAGGAAGTGATGGAGGGCGCCACCGGACAGAGGTCGGGGAGGTCCCCCTGGACGGGTGACATGTAAGCAGGGCCTTGAAGGACGGAAGGAAATGCATCCTTGGATACGTGGGGAAGAGCTTCCCAGGCAGAGGACACGGCGAGATTCGGGGCGTCAGGGAGGGAGCACCCGCCGAGGAAGAGCGCGAGAGCCCGAGTGGGGGGCCCGGAGGGGGCCCGGAGGGAAAGCAGTGGAGGGTGCGCCTGGGTGGGGGGGGGTGCCTGGGGGAGGCTTGGACAGGCAGTGGGGGGCGTAATCTTTGTGATGTCTTAAAATGTTCCTTCCGGCTGTTGTGTGGGGTCAGCGTGGAAGGTTAGGGATGCAGCAGAGAGGACGCTGCGGCAGTAACGTTCGCGACACGTGGCGCTGGCTGGGATGCCGTGGTCGGGTCGAGGTGCCCGAGCGCCTGGATTCCGGGCACACTTTGGGGGTGCAGCCGACGGGGCTCGCTGACGGGTGCGTGAGAAGGAAGGAGCCAGGCACGTCTCCAGGCGGGTAGCGTGAGCATCTGGCCAGATGTAAATGCCATTTACGGAGATGCGAACGACGAAGAGCAGCTGTGCGTGTGCGTGTGCGTGTGTGTGTGTGTGTGTGTGTGTTGTCTGGTCTTAGACACGGGAAGTGTGGATCCTCAGCGGCCTTCCAGGTGAAGATGTTGAACAGGAAGTCGGGAAAAGGAGCCTGGAATTCAAGGGAGAGCTTGAGGCTCGAGGTGTCGATTTGGGGACGGGCGGTGTAAAGAGGGACGTTCTCAAGTTAGGGGACCAGAAGGGGTCCCATGGGGGCAGGCGTGGAGGAGCCTGAGGCTGCTGCAGGGGCGGCCTGCACTTCGCTGGCATCTGCAGGTTGTGGGGCGACGGGAGGGGGGCCCTCAGGAGAGGCGCCCAGCGTGGTCAGAGGGCCGGGGCAGGTGTGCAGAGGCCGGGAACAGGTCAGGGGCAGGACATGGCCACGTGTCACCCGAGTAAGGGAAACCGGGTAGAGCCCCGCCGCCCTCGGGGCGTGCAAGTCAGCGCGGAGGCCACTTGCGAGCGTGGGGACAGGGTTCCAGCGAGCCGGCCTGCCGGGCCACAGGCCCTTCCCGGGAGCTGTGGGTGGAGCAGAGGACAGTGCTGAGCCGGGGGGCTGCGGCCGTCACCACGCCTGCCCTCCCGGTGCCCGCGGCCCGCCCCGCCTGTCCTGGGATCCACGGTCCCCGCCGCACCCAGCTGCTGCCCGGCCAGCCCCAGCCCCCCGGGCGCCTGCCGTCAAGGGGGCGCGGGTCCTGCTGAGGGGCCACATGCACTTAATTGAGGCTTCTGGGGCTTTGGCCACGATTAGGTTGTAATTCTTGTTTACGGGACAGTGTTTGCCCCCTTTTGCTCTGTGCCGCTGAGGCCTGAAGCTTCCCCCTTACCAAAAACGTGGCGTGTGCAGGACTCCCTAGCCGCTCCCTTTGTCACTTCCGCTTGGTATTTTGACACTTGAGACTTTCCGACAGTGCAAGACTGCGCCCTCGCAGTTGCCCACGCGCCATCACCGTTTCCCGCGGCGCCTCCCCGGGGCTGTCGGTCGGGAACACGTGCTTTTGCCCCGTCTTCTTATCCTCTTCCGTACGCCAGGTGAGCACAAGCGGAAAGTCTTATCCAACTGACCTGAGGATATTTGCACATTATTATTATTATTAGCAACTCATTCTATTTATTGAGCACCCACGAGCACGAGTTATCCTGCCACATACATCCCCCCGCCACTGCCTTTTGTAAGAGCCTTCCTCCAAATTCCTGTGCTGTTAAGGCAGAGGAGTGGGTGAGTTGACTTTGCAAGGAGGCCAAGTCTGGAAACATCTCTGTTCTCTCTTCCTTCCCTTCTTCCCCCTTCCCTTCCCACTCAGACCGTGAGTCTTTGGAGCAGGGCGCATGGGTCAGGCTTCACTGTGCACCACTCACCCCAGAGTCCTCCTCTCCCCTACCTCCCATCAGGTCTCCCTCTCGTCTGTACCTCGGGGTACTGGGTGGTAGGTGGGGACCCAGTGAGAAAATACATCTACCTGATGTACTTGCAACCGGGTGGATTGGTTGCGGCAAATGCAGGCCTGGGTGGAGCCCCCATCGGGAAGTTGAGGAGACTCCAGAGGGGGAAGCTAAGTCTAAGAGGAAAGGCCCGTTAGTGGGAAGGGAACAGACTGGAACGCAGCAGCCACCCTGGAGACAGTTTCCCAAACCCTGGTGGAGCGTTTGCAATGCCCCATGGATGGTTCCAGGGGGTGTTGAGTGGTTGAGCAAAAGGCATCAGATGAATCCCCCCCCCCCCCCCGCCCCCAGGAGAATCTCCAAGCTCGTTGTGGCTAACTCCATGCGCTCTCCTAGAGTGATCTTTTAAAGGAGAGTGTCCCGAGAGGGAGAAGGGCTCATAGGGGTGGAGTCCGGGCAGCGGGCCGATGGCCTGGGGGAAGGACACCTTGAGGCCCCCGCAGGACCCCGCCGCCCGCAATGAGACCGGATAGACAGCTGCAGTAGCAGGTGCACGGGGAGAGCCGTGAGGGTGAGGCTTCCGTTGAGTTTCCGGCTCTGACGTCGCAGAAGGCCACAGAGGGGTGCTGGGGCGGGAGCCCGCATGCCCAGTACCGGGGTGCGCATACATCTCAGCTCTGCGGCTGCCTCCATGGACGCCCACCCTACGTGGGAGGGAAACAGATTCCCTGGGCTTGGGACGGGCACTGATGCAGGGCGTGGGCTCTGGGAATCAGCGCAGTGGGGCTTGGGTTCCCGTCCCTGCCCCAGAGGGGGCGGCCACCAAGGAGACAGCGTTAGAGCGCTCCCGAAGCCTACAGCGCATTAGAGCCTTCCCTGAAACCTACAGTGCGTTAGAACCCCCCCTAAAGCCTACAGCATGTTAGAGCCCTCCCAAGGCCTACAGCACTTTAGAGCCCTCCCAAGGCCTACAGCACATTAGAGCCCTCCTGAAGCCTGGACCTCCATCTCTGTGCGCAGGTGCCATGGCTGAAGCTGAGCTGCTGGGGCAGCAGCCCCACCTGGTTCTTGACCGATGCCTGGGCTGCCGCCTCCTGCAGGGCCACCTGGTCTGCGCTGCCCAGGCTTGCCTGCCCGCCCCCCCATCCCGCCCCCCCAGCGCCTGGTCCCCGCGGTGCAGGCCTTTCTGGAGCCCATCGCCTCCCAGGGTCCAGAGGGCAACATAGCTTGCGGCGACCCCTGCCCTGCCCCCGACCCTGTGGGCCGCTGGGAGGTGCCCCAGGCGCCCCAGAGCTCCCAGGGCCGCATTTCCCTGCGTCGGGCCTACCTGGGCAGAGGAGAAAGGGAGCCAGCGGGAACCTGCTTACTGTCCTGCGACCTGGCGCCCCAGCCGTCAGGGTTGGGCCGGGCTGCTTCCCCAGGTTCAAGTATCAGGAGGGAGGCGTCGCAGGCCAGGTGGGAGGGAGACAAGCAGAGAAACCCTGGCTGTGGTTTTTAAAAAAAAAAAAAAAAAGAAAGAAAGAAAGCAAAGTTCCTGCCTTTCTTTCCTGCGTGAGAAAAACTATTTAAACTGGCACAAAATATATTTAAGAAGCATATTCTTAGAGTTCCTTAGAAAAATACCCTGTGTTTTCTGGCAGCAGCAAAATGTATCCTTAATAGAATTCATATGGGGCCTTCAGTGATCGCACTGTTTGGAGAGGAGCCAGATAGTAAGTAATTTAAACATCACAGGAAATTAAATTTTAGAATTCAATTTTGCATAAAGTTTTCTGTAATGAAAATGTCACACATAAATTATGAAGTCTGATTATATTCTTTTTTGACTTTTTAATAAAATAATAGAGGTACTTGACAGTCAAGAACAAATGCATATTTTATGTGAATAGTATTGCGTTCAACCAACGTCCTCTGGAAATAATGGAACAGATGTTAACACTGCTCTATCAGCTATCAGGTGCTCTGTTAAACAGCTCCAAACACAAGTATTTATTAAAAAATGCTAACGGGGTTGTCTTTTAGGGTTATCTAATTGTAGGCTTAAAATGTAGATGGTTAATGTAATTAATTATACATGTAGAATTATATAGTCAGGCTGTAATTTATTATATGTATGCATATATAAATTATATAATATTCTGTTGTAAATTAATTTAATATGGGCACAGGGAATGACTTCTTGAAAATATTAAATAGTTCATAATGTGGTTATAAATCAAAACTAATCTGAATTTCCACTTAATTTTGAATTTTGAGAAGGAGGATGCTTTAACTCACTGTAGGGGACTTTGGGGGTGCTGATTGTGTTTTAGATTAAATCCACAGCCTGTAATTATTTTTAATAATATTCAACTAAAAAAAATGCCCCAAATAAAAAGCCTGAGCACTCTTAATTTGTTTAAGGCCAAGCAGCATTTTTCTTCAAAGGGTAAAAATATAATGAACGTTTATTTTGAAAATTGACCTCCTCCATCATAACCCCAAGGCCCCAAGCGGGTCCTTCTCCGGGGGCTTACGGTGAGCTCTTGCTGAATGCGGCAGGGATGACCCTGCTCTCGCGGAGGGGAGAGAAGTTCTGCCTACGGACGTCCGCCTAAGTATTTCCTTCTTTGAATCCTGTTACGACTTTCCCTATAAGCTCTGTGTTGCGGGGAGGGGTCTGCACACATTTTAAATTCTAAAAGCCCAACGAGGCTTTCTTACTTAATCAGAGTGGCACAAAAATGTGGGCCAGGCCGTTTGTCCAGGAGCTCGTGTCTTCTTTTGGAAAGTAGGCCATGTCAGTTCACAGTGGAAGGAAGATGAAGACGGTGCCTTCTATGACTTCCAAGGCGGGTTCTTCAGACATGGGCACCTTTTTGTTTTTATCTGCCTTTTTAAGAGAACAATGGCTAAGGTGACCAACTTGTCCCCGTTTGCCTGGGACTCTCCTAGTTTTAGCACAGAAAGTTTCATGTCCTGGGAACCCTCCCGGTCCTGTGTACACTGAGATAGTTGGTCACTCTGTCCATGACCCACAAAAGCTTACAAACCAAGACTTTAAACAGATTGAGGTACAAAGGCATGTGTTGCCTCCACAAAGGTGGCACGAAGAGACACGGGCCTGTGTTCACTGAGGCTGGGCTCCTGCCTCCTGGTTGTCCCCGCGTGCCAGGGAGCTGCCCCACCTTCACGGGTCCAGCCCTCAGATGCTGCACTCGGGCCCACGCGGACCAGGCTCCAGTCAAACACGGAAGGGAGCCCCTGCCTGTTTCGTCTGGGACGAGGTGTAAACAGGTGGGAATGTCCCTGGAGCAAAGTCACCGGGATTTGGGGGGTGGCCTGTTGTGGCGCCTCGTGCCAGTGCAGGGACTACTGCCGTGAAGCGGGGTGCTGCCATGGGAGAAACCTGAAAGGCACGGCATTGGCTCAGTCGTCAAGGGCGGGTCTGGGAAAGTAGCCCCGGGAGCTGGCAGGATGACGACCCCTTAGGGGGTGGCCCGATGTTTAGGTAACCGGCTGCTCCGACAGGGGGGCAGGGGGAGGACCTCGCTGATGACCTTGCAGGGCCCCGGGACCCAGTGGGGACGCGGGCCTGAGCACTGCTGGGCAGGGAATGTTGAGACAGAGATGAACGAAGGAGAGAGGTAGTTTATGAGGCGGAAAGAAAGGTGGAGGGAGAATTTAACACTCAGGGCCTCGAAATCTGTAGGTTGGTTGTTTCTAGAACCCCGGCAATGAGAGATGGTATTTCCAAAGGACTTGGAGGGGGAAAATGCCTCTTGGTGGGCTGATACGCCTCAGGGCGAGCACCGGTCAGTCCCTACCTCCCAGGGGGTCGCAGGCCTGATGGCAGGCGCGGCCCGGTCGGGGTCGAGGGAGGGAGGCCTGCAGGGGAGGTCTGAGAACCACCTGCCGCGAAGTCCTCTGAGGGTGACTCGGGTCAAATGAAGTGACAGGCAAAGAGGGTCTCCAGAGAACTAGGGAAGTAAAGCCACCGGGAAAGGGGGTCTGGATATTCAGAACGTGGAGCACCCCGGGGGCGGGGGCGGGCAGTCAGGGCGCCGGAAGGGAGACGAGAAAGCCCAGAAGTCCCCCCCGGGGCCGAGCCCTTAGGGCCCACTTCAGATGTGGCCCAAGAATAAGGGAAAGAAGGAATCTTCTGGAGGAGGAATTTCAGAGCCCTGGAGGCAGCGGAAGCCGCAGCTCTCCTGCAGGGGCCGAGTCCGCATCTCCCCGCGCGGGGCCCCGGGGGGGGGGGGGTGGTCCCCAGGCTGGACTCCAGAACCGCCGCAGCCCAGGGCTGCCGGGCGCCCCCATGCATCTCCTTGCAGACGGCAGCATTTGCACCCACTGGGAGCAGCCCCGCGCACGTGCGCGGACGCCCAGGGGACCCGGGGGCCGTCTCTGTCTCGATCAAGACTTCAGGCCCCGAGAAGTCACATCCAACGGAATCTGACGGACAGACAACCGGACATCACCCAGAAAGATGAACTGTGAGTTGGACGCAGCGGCCGGGCGAGGTGTTGGCTCGTGTCCCTGGTGGAGGAGTTAACTGTCCCGTGGGGAGAAGCAAACAAAGACCTACTTGGCGACGAGCAGGGCGGGTTGGGGCCGGTGTGGGAAATGCCGAGCTGCTGCCCCAATGCCCGTTCCCGCTCCCCAGGGTCTGTGGGGGGGACGCGCCGGGCACAGGCCCCCTCCGGCAGGTGGCCGCCTCCTGCTTGGCACCCAGGTTCTCATTTATTCGCTCTCCCTTCAGACGGTGTTTCCTGACTTGCCTCGACATTCTAGAACCTGTCCCGCTCGGAACCTGCATCACTGCTTTCTCTGCCAGCAGACGCCACTTTGTTCTCCTCGTGGCGCTGCTGCCCGGCGTTTCGGGACCCAGACTTGGTTCCCATACATGCAACATCGAGCAGGCTTCTCCCCAGATCTGCGTGTCCTGCAAACACACTCTTGCTTTTGCATCCTTGCCCGTTTTGGAATTGAGTAGGCGAGCTCCATAGGAGTGTGAGAGGTTTCATTACCTCCAGAGCACTGTCTATTTTAAGCCTCCCCCATATTCATCAAGTGGGAAACTTGGTCTCAGTGAGCCTTGCAGCGAACGTGATGGGCCGGAATCACAAGTTTTCGGTTTTGAACCGCTTCCCCATAGCGTTACCCCTAAGGATTTCAGAAATTTCATTTCTTGGCCTAGAAAGAAGATGACTCATTCAACCAGAATCTTTCCTTGGGTAAAAAAGAGTCACAGGAGACACTGTTGCTGAGGCGGTGGCCAAAAGGAAGACCCGCATCCAAGTAATTGCTTCCTGACCTCAAAGCTGGAGCTCTAATGCTACGGCGTCTCCGGTGGTCGTGAATACCAGCGGCATTGCTCAGACGACGGCCTTCCCTCAGGATGTGCGTGCCTGGCCTCGAAACCGCTTCCGTAGACGCACATGTCACACTGCCTCTATGGATCGTGGCGGATGGGTCTAGTGGTTTTCCCTCCTTTGACCTGCTAAGTCCTGTGAGCTTCCCTCTTCACTCTTTGCTCCGCTGCCAAGAGAGGCCAGGTTCTGTGTCCTCACGGGACGGCTCTGGGAGGAGAGGCAACTAGAGCAGGCCCAGTGGTAGAGACTGGCCTGAAGACTTCAGGTCAACACTGTAGTGTTTCTCACGTGATTTGGGGTGTCAGGGGTTTCCTCACTGAGGTTTTGGAGCGTACCTGCAGTGACGTCACCTGCGGCGCTGGCCCAGGTGATGGGCATCATGACTCCCTGTGGAAAGGGCCTTTGGGCATAGATAGCTTAGATACTCCACACATGGGCTACATCATTCCACATTAACCATGGGAATGTGAGAAGAAGTCGTTACTTTCATCTGAGTTTTGAATATCTAAGCTTCTTTAGTAGTTTTGAGTGGAAGTTATTATATCATAAAACATTAATAAAGTGACCTCCCATAAAACGAGCCTGCGCTCAGTATCGGTGTCTATCTCTGCTCATGGCATCGGTATCCTTGCCTACGGGCTCCTGCTGGGTCTCTGAGGTGGCAAACATCGGACACCAAAATAAAATGCAAACCCAAGGGAAATCGATCGCAGGAGGGAAATGGGAAATTATGCCAAAGGTGCACGATTTCATGAAGTCGATGAAAGTGATGTTGGAGAACTATTTCAATCACACGTAAAATCATTGACAGATGAAGATTTGCCACGGTTGACAGTGGAGAAGTGGAGAGGGATGGCCTCGCTGAGTACCCTCCAAAGAGAATCACTGAAATATCAATTTCTTTTTTTCTGTTGAAAACATTTAGGAAACTCTTAGGTCTGTTTGTGAAAATGACATTTCCTAGGGTCTTCTGGGCATGCAGAGAGTGAATCCCACTGTTATTCTGCTGTCAGCTTGATTTAAAAATTCACATGAAGTCCAAACAAACCAATAAACACTTGATCCATTCTTTGTTCCTGCTAAGAATTAACAACTCATTGCAATTACGACCTACGCTTTGTTAAGTATAAGACTTATTCTCATAGTTTTAGTTTCACAGTGTAATCAGGTTAGAGTTATAATAGAAGCTTCTGTCCCTTTATTCCCTTTCACTATTTTTTATAGTCCCCAAATGAATGAGACCATAATAAAGGGGAAAGGAGAAAAAAACGAGTGGGAAAAATCAGAAAGGGAGACAGAACATGAGAGACTCCTGACTCTGGGAAATGAACAAGGGGTTGTAGAAAGGGAGGTGGGCGGGGGGTGGGGGTGACTGGGTGACGGGCACTGAGGGGGGCAACTTGATGGGATGAGCACTGGGTGTTATGCTATATGTTGGCGAATTGAACACCAATTTAAAAAAAAAAAGAAGCTTCTGTCCCCCTCTGTGTTAAGGGGACTTAAAACCTTCAATTAAAAAAAAAAAAAAAGAAGCTTCTGTCCCCCTCTGTGCTAAGGGGACTTAAAACCTTTTCAGGTACCGCTTAACTTCAGAGAAGGAGGCCTTCCATACTTGTAGTGATGGCACAGAAATGATGCGATTTCATTTTCATTACAAACAATTCAAATAAAGAACAGGGGCAATGCAATACCAAATATATTTAAATAAAATGTTATATAAATATCAATTATCTGCGTTCAAAAATGTGCTCTTCTTAAAGAATTTAATTATAGGGGTGCCTGGGTGGTGCAGCATCCGACTCTTGGTTTTGACTCAGGTTATGATCTCGGGGTCTTGAGATTGAGCCCCGACTCCGGCTCTGTGCTCAGCGAGGAGTCTGCTTAAGACTCTCCCTCTCCCTCTGCACCTCTCTCATTCTCAAATAAATAAATAAATCTTAAAAAAAAAAGAATTATATTTACCAGATTGTTTCCCCTTTGATTGATCCCTTTTCAGGGCTCACCCTCAGGTTTGTCGTCAGCTGACAAGCAGTGTCAGTGACAAGCAGTGTCAGTGTTTAAAGAAGCGGCTGTTCACTTACTTACGCACCTGGGGCTGCTTGTTTGAGTTTACCTGCTCTGATTCTTTCCTATTTCTCAGGAACTGATCCCTGGTGCTCTGGTCCTGAATGTTAGAGAAAACTCCCTTTGTTGGTTTTCCAAAAGGTGAGGCAGTAGGAGATGCAAGGTATGAGCCAAAACTCTCCTACTGGGTTTGTGACAATTACTTAATTGGGTGAGGACTTTACTTTCATACTTTCTAAAATGGAGTTAACACCGTCCTTTCTTGTCCCTTTCATGGTTGTTGTGACTTTAATGGGACAATGTCTATGTTTGGGAAAACACTCCGTACAATGTAAATGGAACTGACGTTGAGGGAAGGTCGATTAGTGTATTTGCAGACCTTATCTCATGTGCTCAAGGGCAGGGTTTGGACATGACGATGACGATGACGATGACGTGACCGTCCCAATAGTCTTTGATTAGCATGAAGCAAACTCCCTTCTCTAGTTCTTTGACCCTCACCGTGGAAACCTCCAATCCCATTATGTCTTCCTGAGTGGTTTCTAATAGACTCACTCAGGCTATCTCTGGGTGAGCAACTCAGTGTAACCCCGTGACCTTGGAGCACAGACGGCCCAAGGGAAGACCACCCAGTAACCGAGACTCTAGATTGCAGGGCCGGTTCTCCGTGCTCCCGCTCTCTAGCCACCTCCCAACATCCAGCGCGTTGAAAGGATCCGTGTTCACCTTTGCCGTACCTGTTGAATCCATTTCTACCACTTCTCTCCTCTGTGCTTGGTCCATCCAAGGTGGTTGTCAGGGACACCCCCTGTGGGTGTTGGCCGCAGGCCTTCTCCGAGGCTGAGGGCCCCTGCCTCCGACAGGCAGCTGGTGAAGTGGGAGGGCGGGAGTGAGGGTGCTCCCCGGGCCTGGCTCTCGGTCCTCTCTCTGATTGGCTTCTTCTTCCTTACTCCTACACCCAAGTACCACGAGGGTGACTTGGTGGTGTGGGTTGTGGGGGCTTTAGCTTCCCCATAACTTCTATCAGAACCCACTGGACCCACCCCCAAGGGGTGCACTCCAAGTTTACCACGTGACTATATAGCGTTATGCCCCTATCAGCCCTTCCAATGAGCTTGCCATTCTGAGCTCCCTGTGACGGAGGGATTCCAGAGCCGTGGAGCACGCCTGCAGGTGCAGTTGCCCGCGTCATCGGTGCCTGCTTTGACCCACCCTACTTGCTGCATCCAGCTTTGCTACTTGTTTTCTCTCCCCACTGCTTAAATCTCAGCCTGGGAAGGGGGTCTTGGGTCTTCCTGGTGGCCTTACAGTGAAAGCTGACAGGGTTGAGGATCCAGGAGAAGAGGCTACTCACAAAGAACTCCCGGGGTCCTTAACACGGTGCGCTGTGACACTGCCCACAAAGATTTTATATTGATTAATTGTTTTTCACTTTTTATCATGTAAACTTTCAAACCATCTATGAAAGTAGAAAGGAAAACACAGTGAACCCCCGTGTACCCACCACTTGGCTTCAACTGTTATCAACCCATGGCCGATCTTGTTTCTTCTATACCTTACCCACTCCCGGGACCTGCTCCGTTATTTTGAAGTAAACCCCAGACACAATAGCATTTCCCCTATAAATATTTCATTTTGTATCTCTAAAAGACGAAGGCTCCACTTCTTAAACAAAACTACGATACTGTCAACCACACGGGGAGCTTTGGGAGAATTCCAAATGCCTGGACCCCGGACCAATTAAATCAGAACGTCTGGGGGAGGGACCCAGGCTTTGGTCGTTTCACGAAGCTCCCAGGTGATTTAATGTGGTTATACTGGGTTTCTAGGCAGAAACTGAAGAGTCAAGGCCGAGGCTCTTCCGCAGGATGGTCGTAGATAGGGAACAAGCGCAGCAGATGCGTCTGTTAACATGAGGTCGTGTCTGCCGTTTCTCTGACCCTTCTCATCCTTAGCAAACCCTCCCATTTCAGTCCTCAGCGCTCTGCAGGTAACTCCCAGCACCAACGTCTTCTGCCCCTGACTCCCTTCTGAATTCCGGTCTCAGACATCTCCCTTGCTGTAGGCCATTTCCATGAGCGTGCCCTACCATTGCCCAAACCTTAGTATGCTTTATATGGCCTTTCCCCTCTGTCTCCCAAACCAGCCCCCTCCCTGGATGGTTCCGTTTCTGCCATCAGGATGGTTCTCTTTTTACTTTTCCCTTGTCACTCATAGACCAGCCAAAGCCTAAATCTGTTCATTTTGCACATCCATCCCATTCTTTATGTTCACATATTCACCCCCTTCCTTCAGTCCTCTGTCCTTCCAGGCCGTACTACTGCAATCACTTCCTAATTAGCTCCTTCTCTTTTTCTCTTTTATTTCCGACCTACTCCATATTCTGAAGTCGTAAGTATCTTCTCCAAACGCAGTTGTGGGTAGACCCTAAATGAATCTCTATCACTTATGAGGCATTTAAAATTCCCATATTTCGTCATCTCTTACAAGATCTTCCACTTTAACCACATTGCTCACTATTCTTAAATCTGGCACATACATTTCCACCTCCTCACCTCTGTCTATACCATTCCCTCTTCCCTTCCTGCTCTATCCTTTTCTATTCTATCCTTTTTTAAAAATTTTTGTTTATTTATGATAGTCACAGAGAGAGAGAGAGAGAGGCAGAGACACAGGAAGAGGGAGAAGCAGGCTCCATGCACCGGGAGCCCGACGTGGGATTCGATCCCGGGTCTCCAGGATTGCGCCCTGGGCCAAAGGCAGGAGCTAAACCACTGCGCCACCCAGGGATCCCTCTATTCTATCCTAATAGAGGTTTTCCTTCTTTCAGAAATGCCCTCATAGCCCACAATAACATCTTTGTCTCTTGATTTCCTCTAGCACTTATCATAGCTTTTATTGTTCATTATCATCTCATATATATGAATATATACACACATATGTATGTATTTATCCAATTTCTGCCCTGCAAGAGCAGAGATCTTGTTTTATGTTGCTATGTTTCCATCACATCAGCCCACATCATGTTTTGTATATAGTAGATGATAAAACAGCAGATCAATACATATTGGTTGGATTTTGAATTTACCCTCTAGAGTATAGCACCGGGTCTTCAGAGACTCATCGTTGGCAGGGGAAGGGTCTTTTAGGCGAATATATAAGAATATATCACAGGGCACTTCAACAGTAGCTCGATTTTCTTTTTGTTTTCTCAATTGATGGTGATCATCCCGAATTTGAAAATTATTTGTAATCTACTGTAGACCCCCACAGGGCGGAGTCGAAGACTGGTCTCCTATAAATTAAATGCAAAATGCTTCCTTCTCTCAAATGCAGCAGTGGTACCAGAGGCTAAAATTCCATCCCAGTTCTGTAAGCAGGACCTTGGGCAAGACACTTCCTTGACTTTCATGTCTTCCTCTCTGAAGCCAAGAGATTAAGTCCAGACCACGCGGTCTCTAAATATTTTTCTAACTAGAAAAGAGTCGTTAAGAGTTGACGCCACTTTCTGCTCCTTGGTGCACTGTGATCAATCACAACTTGACTTTGGATAGAAAATAATGGAGGCACCACTCAAGGAGGATTTAAATTTGAGCAGTTGATAAGGCAAGGGTTGTGTATGGTCAAAATTGTTCCCCCGGATTCTTTTAGGTAGTGTTTCCCTCTGCTTGCTCATCAGGTGAAGAACTGAGATTGGCTCACATTTGAGAGGCATAAAAAATGACTTTAAGCCCTAGAGATCCAGTCGGTGTGAGGAGATACTCCCGTAATCAGAAGCTCACAAGGCCTGGGAACAGCTGAGGGAAGAGCACATCCAGTTTCCCCATCTATCCTCCCTTGGGTCCAGGTGCATTGAATGAGATGACAGTTGGAATGGCCTTCACTATTGAATGTCCCCTCTCTTTCTGCTGTGTGTTTGAATTTGCTCAGCTTAAGTGACCATGTGTATCAAATCAGGGCAGAGCTACCACTCACAGAGCAGACTATGCTTCTGAAAGAATGAAGGGAGGAGCCTAAAATGCCATAGACAAAAAGATTCACTGTCTTAAAAATTCTTCGCTAAAGGAGCATCCACCCCGCCCCCCTTCTCCTGCTCCTAGGTCTCTTTTGGAAAGCAGCCAACCCTCTCTCTGATCCCTTCCCAAGGCCAAAGAAATGCCAATTCAGCATCGAGAGTCATCAGGAAGTGATTGAGAGGCTGGCAAAATCCCAGATCTCATATTTAGGGCAGCATAGTGTGAGGGAGGTCTCTTTATTTCTCACAGAGAGATGTCAAGACATTGTATTCCTCAAATAGCAAACATCGAAAAGGAATGGGCATGTGGATTTGGATATAGCTCCTGGACTAATTTAATTTGGTTATCACTGCCTGTTTTTTGATACAGGAGATTCATTCCTGAGCATCTTCTCTAAATTTCTTAGACAAGAGAATCCCAACAATTTCCAGCTTTACCACAACCATTCTCACATTTCAAACTAATGGATTTGAGTATGAGAAGAGCATATAATTGTGAAGAAAAAGAGTAAAAGCCTTTAGACTAATCAAAATGTTTCTTTTTTTATAAAAGAGTGAAGACCATTAAGTATGTCCACAGACTCTCAGTTTTATTTGGGATTTACTTGGAGTCCATGTAAGCCCAGATAAAAGTGGAAGCTAAGATTACTTAGGTTATGGAGCATGTTTATAAAGAGGAATTGTTGGGATCCCTGGGTGGTTCAGCGGTTTAGAGCCTGCCTTCAGCCCAGGGTGTGATCCTGGAGTCCCGGGATCGAGTCCCACGTTGGGCTCCCTGCATGGAGCCTGCTTCTCCCTCTGCCTGGGTCTCTGCCTCTCTCTCTGTGTGTCTCTTGTGAATAAATAAATAAAATCTTTAAAAAAAATAGGAATCGTGGACAATTTAGGATCCTGGGCCATATAGTCAACATTTACCTCCTTTTTTTTTTTTTTTTTAAAGATTTTATTTATTTATTCATGAGAGACACAGAGAGAGGCAGAGACACAGGCAGAGGGAGAAGCAGGCTCCATGCAGGGAGCCCGATGGGGGACTTGATCCTGGGACTCCAGGATCACACCCTGAGTCAAAGGCAGATGCTCAACCACTGAGCCACCCAGGCATCCCAACACTTCCCTCTTGAGGAAAGTTCTAGAATCCAAAGATGTCTTCTAGACCTTGGCCCACATAAGGTGGTCATTAAGTGAGTATTGAGGGGACGGGAGTCCATCCTAGTGCAAATATTACCGGTGTGGAGTCTGATATTTGGTGTACTTCATCTTTTCCTTCCTACTTCTGCCATTATTCTATGCACGCCTTCCTCTACCCCTCATTCCCTTCCAGCTCTTACCTCCTGGCTAACTAATCTCTTCAAAGCATTAGCCAAGCATAGCTTAATATATTTTCTCTCCTATTCAATAATTCAAACTTCAAAAAATTGATTTTCAAATACAGAATCTTTAGGTGTTAAGGGAGACATTTGGAGAGAGGGAACCTCGACCAGCTATTTTACTCCTCACCTAAAGGCTCCTGTTGGGCACCTCAGTCCCCTCGCTGCTGCTCATACATGATTGCTGTCAAAGTGCATCCTTGCTGGAATAATAAGCTTCTTGGGGGCAAGGAAAGGGCTCCCCATCACATCTCCAAGACGGAGCACAGTGCATGGCACCTAAAATGTGGTCAAAGAGGGAAATCGAAGAAGGTTTCAGAGTCAAAGAAAAGTGGAGCTAGGAGGTCACTTAGAGCTCATCTAAGACTGCTTCATACCATAGAGGAGAAGACCGAAGACCAGAAGGGGAAATGCCACATCTTGGCTCTCCCCCATGTGCACTGTTCCAGGCACACAGTTCTCATATTATTTCATACCCCTAACATGCTTTTATAGTTAACATTTTTATGCTCAGTGCAGATCCGGAGACTAGGCCTCATGGAGGATAAATAGCTTACCCAAGGCCACACAGCTGAGATTTGAACCCAGACTCTTTTATTCTAAAACACATGCTCACTTGGCCTCACCCACCTGTCTCCCAGGAAGATGCTCGGGGCAAGTCTGACATCTCTTGACTCCAATGCAGTCTGGGGACACTGGTTAGTTGTAAATGGAACAGTGCTTTAGGATTCCATACTTGTCTCCACTGTACTAGTCTATTTGGAACACGGTCCGATAGTAACAGCATGTTGGTACAAGAGTTAACCAAAGGAGGCCTAGGCGGGTCCCAGCCCCCGTCCTCTGCTGCCATGAGAATGGGCCCCCGCTTCCGACCGCCTGAGGTTTTCTTCTGTTTAGGGGACTTTCCCATTGGCTAGTACATCTTCACTCATTCTTTGGCCTCTTTCTTCTTTTGAGTTGGCAACTATTCTGGAAGAACGACTTTGCTGTCGAGAAGCCTTTGCAAAATCCTTGACAGGATTTAGAATGGTTTCCAAAAGATGCTGGTCGTCTTGGTGGTGCTTTTTATGTGTCCCGTATACACCTGGCCTGGCTTCTTGAGGAATTAGCAATTTGATCATGTTACCATTCAGCTTGGTGGTCACTGTTGGAGGCTGTCATTGTGGACAGAAGAAGCCCAAGGCTGTAGCAGGGTACACTTGCACAGGTCCTCCACTGTTTCCCTGCTTTTATCCCCTTTTGCTTTCTGCCATTTGTCCCTTGCTTTGTCCCTAGGAATTTCCCCAGCTCTCATGCCCTTCCATGACTCTATATACAGCATTACCCCTTCTCTCACAGGCGATTTCCAGGCTATATTTTATTTTTTTATTATTTTTTAAATAATAAATTTATTTTTTATTGGTGTTCAATTTGCCAACATACAGAATAACACCCAGTTCTCATCCCGCCAAGTGCCCCCCTCAGTGTCCGTCACCTATTCACCCCCACCCCCCGCCCTCCTCCCCTTCCACCACCCCTAGTTCGTTTCCCAGAGTTAGGAGTCTTCATGTTCTGTCTCCCTTTCTGATATTTCCTCCAGCTATATTTTAAAACCTAGCCTGTATTCATCATTTTGGGATGCCTTCCTTCACTCCTGTAGGATAGCACTCCTGACCTCTAGATCCTTTATAGAGACTTTGCACCAATCTCTCTGACAAGGGGAGGCAGGAGGGTTCCAGGCTTGGGAACATCTATTTTGCATTCAAATTCTGACTCTGCCTTTTTAAAGCTTACACAACCTTGAGGAGTTACTTAACTTCTTAAGCCTCAGTTTCATTGTTTAAAAAACAGGGATAATAATGCCACCGCCTCTCACCATAATGGTCATTGTGAGAACTGTATTGATGATGCACTAAGATGTCCCGCAGAATGCCCGGCACACACAAAAGGTGCTCAGGAAACCACACTCTCACTGCGATGTAGCTACTTTTTTTTTTTTTTTTGACCTGCTTGTGTCCTCTGCTAGACAGCGAGGTCTCAGAGGCTAAGGGGTTGAATCTTAGAGCTCTTTGGGTCTTCTCCAGGTACGTTATGGGAAGGCTGGCTACAGGGGCGAGTGACTAGTGCAACTGAACAGGACCCCTTGCTCAGAAAGGTCCTGTGCTTGGGCGTTAACGCTCTACAACCACCGTCTGGAAATCCTTAGTAGTTTTATCTTTGAATTTGTGTTTAAGTTTTTATAAGTTAAGGGTGATGGGACCGCAGAGTGCGTGTCAGAGGGCTCGGAGCCTGGGCTCGTGTCCTCCCCACATCTCCAGGAGGAGTTCCCGGCGGCCTGCTCTCTGCCCTGCGGGGCCCTGCCCCCCCCCCCCCCCCCCCGCCTGCCCTCCCCTTCCCGCCCCAGGCCTGCTGCCCTCCCGGGTTCACGACCAGCTGGCATCGCCGAGGCGGGACGATGCTCGCGTTGCACTGGCACTGTGAGTTGGCAGCGGGGACGTGGCTGTGGCGTGCCCGGGCCCAAGCGGGCTGTATCGCGTCTCAGTGGGGCCAGGTAGCCGCAGGCGCCCTGGGGTTGGCGTCTCAGCAGTGGCCTCCTGAGGTCTCGCTTCGGGCCCGTTTCCGAGGGCATCAGCCGGAGCAAAGGCCGCAGTCTCTGAGGGTGGAGCCAGGGTGCTGTGCGTTGGGGTGCTGCCGTGGGGAGACGGGCTGCACAGTCCTGGGCGGGGGCCCACCTTTCCATGTCGCCCGGGGCCCTCAGATTGTGCGGCCGGTCCTGCGTGGGCATTCCCAGCAGGAAAGCACTTAGTTGCAGGAGGGCCAGGTAGGGACCGGGCGGGCTAGCTTGGAGCCGGAGGGACAGCGTGTTTGCGAAGGCCAGGCCCTTCCGCAAGCCTCCCAAGGTGGAAAGACAGGAGGGCGGCTGGCAGGCAGCTGGGAGCCCCGAGGGCACCGCGCGACCTGGGCCACACGTGCGTCTCCACGCTCAGCTCACGCGCGCCGCTCACTTTCTCCTCCTTAATTCAGTTTTGCTCCCTTTCCCCCTCTCCTCAGATCTCTCCCAAGACCCCCAAACCATGTCCTGTTTTTCTTTTGCCAGGATGAAGTCAGGATCTACATCTGGGAGACGGTGAAGTAGTGATAAAATCTCATTAGCAGGAGTTCCTTATCGGGACTATAGTCGCTGCGGGCGCTCAGACCCGGGAAGGGCCTCCTCTTTCGCAGTCACTGCTCATAATGAAAAAGCAACGGGTGATAAATTCTCGGCAGCTTTCAACACGGTCTTTGCAGAGATCATCTCGCAGGGAGAGAGCGGGGCCTGGGCTGGGCCCGAAGCTCTTCCCTGGGCTTGCAGCGGCTCTCCCCGCTCGTCCGCCACCTCCCCAAACACCCATAAACATCCCCATCCCTAACTACCAGGCCAGCAAAGTCCACTTGAGCTGCTGCGATTCCTTCCCGTAAGTCACACGACTTGGGGGGATAAAAAGAGGATTGAGGTAAACTTGGCCGTATAATATCAACAAATAGTTTTTGAGATCCAGTGCCCTGCAGACTTCTCTTCATTTGCTAATTCAGTTCTGGAAAGGGAGAGAGGAGGGTGCGTCCGCGGGTGGGGGTGGGGCAGTGGGTAGGGAGAGACCAGACGTCAATTTGATATCATCTCCAGCGTATACAGACTGAGAATATGATTTATAGCAAAACACTAATTAAAATGAAATCATTGAAAAATATTTGGGAGCCCAGTGGAATTCTTCATAACGGCGTGTGATCTATGGCAGACAATTAGAGGCATACATCAAGTCGGCCAACTTGCGCGGTAGGGGGAGGCAGGGAGAGAAAGGTCAAAACGGGAGAGGAAGGGGCTCGGCGGAGGCCTGCGCAAGCTGGAGCCTCAAGTTTCCTACCCGACGGCCCGGCCGCCGTGGGGCTGAGCGCGGCCAGTTCCATCGCCAAGATTCTCGGGCTCGGTTTTCAGCCTTGCTCCCCTGCTGTCCGCCAGCCCCAGCCCTGGGCCCGGCTCTCAGCCACCCCCAGCCCCTTCCCCCTCCCCACCCTCCTCCCCACCCTCCTCCCCACGTCCTCCTCTAAAGCCCGGGACAACCAACGTGTGAAATGCTAAGTGTGCGCGTCCCTCCAGGCACCAGGGCGGTTCAGCGTCCGCCTGGTTTTACACTAATTTATCAAAACGAATAATAAGACTGCAGCACTAACGTACCTATTGTGTCAGTTTAAAAAAAAGAAGAAGAAGAAGAAAGAAAGAAAAGGAAAGGGGGAAAAAAAAAGCACCCGGTGAAAATGCACAAAACAAACCCGGTCAGCGTTCAAACTGCTTTGAAAATAAAGTGGGATTTGTTTGCAAGGATTTAAATTGGTAAATGATTTGAATTTCTCCACCCCTAGGTGAATGATTTAGATGGCCTTGACCCCGGTCTGACTGCAGGGATTAATGTGGGATAATGATTGCTGAGGCTATCATTGCAGCCGGCATCATTAATTATCCTTATTGATTGTAGCTTTCAAAGATAAAGCATTATGCTGACTGGAAACTACCCTCTTCCTGCAAGGTCAAGGCTAAAATAGGGAAGCTAAATAATTGCATTAACAAACAAAGAAATAAAAATAACCTCTCAGAGCATTGTGTAATTAAGATCCAATTACAACGTTTGTTCTTGTTTACGAAATGACAGGGTTCTTCTTGTCAAGTCATTTTCCCGAAAATTGCTTCAGTCCCTGATAAGTGCATTAGGGCAGGTGGCCAGCAGGGAGCACGGAGAGGGGACCCGTTCCCTTGGGTGGCTGCCGGGCTCTGGCGGCCGGACTCGCCCCGGGGAGGGGCCCCAGGACAGGCTGAGACACGGTGATGGGCCCAAGGGGGGGCAGCGGGGGGAGCAGGCCCCGGGTCCTACTGCATTCCTCCTGGAGAGTGTGGGGGGCTCGGGGTGCCCCCCGATGCTGCCCCCGCCCAGCTCCCTGCCGGCCTGGCCGCCCTGAGGATCCCGCGTGGGCCTCACCGCCCCTGCTGCTCCTCATAAGTGTGCAACTCACGCTACACGGGATCTTCGTGTGCAAATATTTCGAACAAATGCTTCGCCTTTTCCCTTGGGAGAGATGTTGCAATGCTGCCCCAGGAAGGCGGGGAGAGGCAGGGGGGGCCTCGAGGGGGGGCCGGGCCTGCGGGGACCTCGTTCCTCTGTTCCTCTGCCCAGGACGTGGGGTCACTGCAAACCTCCCTGGTCACGGCCGTTAGGAGCCGGGGACGGGACCACAGCCCGATCCTCCGTGTACAGGTGTCGCGTGGGGGAGCCTCACGTGCAAGGTGTTGTCAGCGGACAAGTGGCGCTTTGCAGGATCCTCATGGCACCGAGGGAGAGCGAGCGACCCCCGTCATCTCCCGCACGCCACGGGCCGGCCCGGGTCGGGACACTGTGATCACACAACCGGCACGTGCACCCTGTGCAAGACCCCGAGCACCTGCTTCACCAACACGCGGGACGCGGACGCTCAGGGCGGCTGTTTGCCCCCAACGCGCACCTGCCGGGCGAGGGCGAGGCCTGCAGCCTTGAGCTCGGGCCCTGCCGCCGAGCCTCCGGCCGAGCCCACACTCCATCCCGGGAGGACGCTCCACGCGCCTTCGCTTCTCCACGCAGCCTCCGTGCCTTAGCTTCGGCCCACGGCCTGCGTCCCTCAGCGCAGAGTGGAAGAGGGACGTATCCCTGCTGCACAGGCTCGTGCAATACAGAAGCTCGGCAGTGAGATGGGGCGGCCTCCGGTCCTGCCAGCCCCCAACCCCGAGACCTCTGTCTGTGGCCAGCGTCAATTTGCTATTTTTTTACACCCTCCTTTTTTTGCATACGTGGGTGCACACACAGTGTTTTTTGTTTCACATACGACGGGTTATGGATTTTATCCTCCATACGAGTATAGTTAAGGGAGACTGCACACAGCATGTACAAACCCATTTATGATGACTTTGTAGACTCCCAGGATAGGAGTATATCCTAATTCCTTTAACCTGCCTCTTTGGGCATTTACATGGTTCTCAGTTGTACTATTGCAGTCGATGCTGCAGTGAACGTCTCTGTACATCGATCTTCGGGGACGTATGTGAACGTTTCTCTGGGTTGTGTTTCTCGAAGTCAAATTTCTGAGGCAGAGGATATGCACGTTGTAAATTTTGATGGATAATGAAAAATCCCCCCATCAAAAAGACTACCAATCTACCCCAGTATAGAATGTGCCCGTTTTCTTCCACGTTCACAAACACAGGGTGTCATTAGTCTTTTAATTTTTCAGTTTTTCAGTTTTGTGATGAGAAAGTATTTCTTATTATGCTTATGATTTGCATTTTCATAGTAAGGTAAAATAGTTTTTATACGTCTAGTTGCCCACTTGTTTATGTTTCTGTAAATGTCCGTACACTGTGATCGCGTTTCTTTTGCGTTAATAGACACTGACCTTTTTTTGTCGTCGGAACGTCTGAGCACCCTGGCCTGGCCAATTGGTGGCTCTTGTCTAGGCACCTGAACCTTGAGGAAACAAAGCAGAACCACAGGGTTGGCTGATGGGTTATCCAACCTCCCTTTGGTCCTGCTGAACCCCAGACTTTTCTACTGATGTGATGACGTACCCGATGACCTTCCCAGGAATTCTTTTTGCTCAAGTGAGTCAGAGATGCCTTCTACAGGTGACAACAAAAGGATCCAAAAGTTACAGTGATCGACAAAAGACCTTCAAGGAGATGAGAAGCATCTGGAACTGGCGGTAGAGCGTAAGCGGGGCTGAAAACAATGAAAATCCTATTGGTATCCAAAGATCTGAACTTGGCAGTGCCTGGCGAGAGACGGCGACACAATGATTATTTTGTAAAATTATCTAGATTATTGCTTGTGGTGACCTGGAATCAGGTGTCTGGTGAGAATAGACAGTCCGTATCGAGGGGCTTTTGGCCCTTCTGTAAATATCGCCCCTAAAATCCAGTTGTATGTAACGGACAGCTGGCTGAACGGCAGAATCGCCGCAATATCGGCAGGAGAGCACTGTGACTACCGTTGTGTTTTTTTGTTGTCTTGTCTCAGATTTGTATATCTTGCATAAAATAGGAATGGCCAAGTTTTTAAGGCGTTTGTTTACATTTTTATTCCAGTAGCGTTAACGTACAGTGTTATATCGATGTCAGGTGGAGTCAACAGTCCCATACATCATGCAGTGCTCATCTTCACTTACTTCACTCATCCCCCACTCCCTCCCCTCCGGTAACCGTCTGTTTATTCTCTATAGTTAAGAGTCTGTTTCTTGATTTGTTTCTCTTTCCATTTTTCCTTCACTGTTTCGTTCTGTTTCTTAAACTCTACGTATGAGTGAAATCATATGGGGTTTGTCTTTCTTTGACTGACTTATTTCCCTTAGCAGTATGCTCGCTAGATCCATCCATGTTGGTGCAAGTAGCAAGCTTTCGTTCTTTTTCACGGCCAAATAATATTCCATTGTTTGCACCATTTCTTTATCCATTCATCTATCAGTGGACACTTGGCCTGTTGCCGTAATCTGGCTTTTGTAAATGATGCTGCTACAAACATCGGGGTGCGTGTATCTCTTTGAATCAGTGTTTTTGTGTTTTTTGAGTAAATACCTAGTAGTGATGACTGGATCATAAGGTAGTTCTACTTTTAATTTTTGAGCAACCTCCGTACTTTCTTTTTTTTTTTTTTAAATTTTTATTTATTTATGATAGTCACAGAGAGAGAGAGAGAGAGGCAGAGACATAGGCAGAGGGAGAAGCAGGCTCCATGCACCGGGAGCCTGATGTGGGATTCGATCCCGGGTCTCCAGGATCGCGCCCTGGGCCAAAGGCAGGCGCCAAACCGCTGCGCCACCCAGGGATCCCCTCCGTACTGTTTTCCATAGTGACTGTACTAGTTGGCCTTCCCACCGACAGTGCAAAAGTTTCCTTTTTCCCTTTTTCTCCACGTCCTCACCAACACTTGTTTCTTGTGTTTTTAATTTTAGTCATTCTGACAGGTAGGTGGTGTTATCTCATTGTAGTTTTGATTTGCATCTCCCTGATGATAAGTCATGTTCTGCACCTTTTCATGTGTCTGTTGGCCCTTTTTTAATCGGCTTATTTGTTTTTTTGGGTGTTAAGTTGTAAAAGTTCTTTATATAATATGGATACTAACCCTTTATTGGACAAGTCTTTTGCAAGTCCCTTCTCCCATTCAGTAGATTGCCTTTAGTTTTGTTGATTATTTCTTTTGCCGTGCAGAAGTTTTTTAATTTTGTAGTCCCTATAGTTTACATTTGCCTTTATTGCCCTTGCCTCAGGAGATGTATCTAGAAAAATGCTATAGTGATGCCAGAGAAATTACTTCCCATGTTCTCTTCTAATATTTTTATGGTTTCAAGTCTCATATTTACGTCTTTAATCCACATTTATTTATTTATTTAAAAATTTTTTTATTGGAGTTCAATTTGCCAACATTTAGCATAACACCCAGTGCTCATCCCGCCAAGTGCACCCCATTAGTGCCCATCACTGAGTCACCCCAACCCCCCACCCACCTCCCTTTCCATTACTCCCTGTTCATTTCCCAGAATTAGGTGTCTCTCATGTTCCGTCACCCTCACTGATATTTTCACTCATTTTCTCTCCTTTCCCTTTATTCCTTTTCACTATTTTTTATATTCCCCAAATGAATGAGACCATATAATGTTTGTCCTTTTCCGATGGACTTATTTCATTCAGCATCATACCCTCCAGTTCCATCCACTTCGAAGCAAATGGTGGGTATTTGTCATTTCTAATGGCTGAATAATATTCCGCTGGATACAGAGACCACAGCTTCTTTATCCACTTATCTTTCAATGGACACCGAGGCTCCTTCCACAGTGTGGCTATTGTGGCCATTGTTGCTAGAAACATTGGGGTGCAGGTGTCCCGGTGTTTCATTGCATCTGTATCTTTGGGGTAAATCCCCAGGAGTGCAATTGCTGGGTCGTAGGGCAGGTCTATTTTTAACTCTTTGAGGAACCTCCACACAGTTTTCCAGAGTGGCTGCACCAGTTCACATTCCACCAACAGTGCAAGAGGGTTCCCTTTTCTCCACATCCTCTCCAACATTTGTGGTTTCCTGCCTTGTTAATTTTCCCCATTCTCACTGGTGTGAGGTGGGATCTCATGGTGGTTTGGATTTGTATTTCTCTGATGGCAAGTGATGCAGAGCATTTTCTCATGTGCTTGTTGGCCATGTCTAGGTCTTCCTCTGTGAAGTGTCTGTTCATGTCTTTTGCCCATTTCTTTCTTTTTTTTTTTTTTTTGTCTTTTGCCCATTTCGTGATTGGATTGTTTGTTTCTTTGCTGTTGAGTTTAATAAGTTCTTTACAGATCTTGGAAACTAGCCCTTTATCTGATACGTCATTTGCAAATATCTTCTCCCATTCTGTAGGCTGTCTTTTAGTTTTGTTGACTGTATCCTTTGCCGTGCAAAAGCTTCTTATCTTGATGAAGTCCCAATAGTTCATTTTTGCTTTTGTTTCTCTTGCCTTCATGGATGTATCTTGCAAGAAGTTGCTGTGAGCAAGTTCAAAAAGGGTGTTGCCTGTGTTCTCATCTAGGATTTTGATGGATTCTTGTCTCACATTTAGATCTTTCATCCATTTTGAGTTTATCTTTGTGTCTGGTGTAAGAGAATGGTCTAGTTTCATTTCCCTTCTGCAGGTGGCTGTCCAATTTTCCCAGCACCATTTATTGAAGAGACTGTCTTTTAATCCACTTTTAGTTTGTTTTGTGTGTGGTGTGAGAAAGTGGAGGAATGACTAAATTTTTAACAAAAAGGATTGAAATCAGAGGACTTACTAGAATTAGGCTAAAAGACTCTTTTATCTCTTAGAACCCAGGACTGATAGAGCTCAATATCAAAGCAAAGAAAGTTTAATCCTATGAGCTGCCAAAATTGCACTATTCATTGAATTTATAGTTTTTTGGGGTCTTTTATGTAAAAATTAAGTAACTGATGAAGTAAAAGTAAAAGGGAACTGGAATAGTCCTATACAGTAGGAAACTTGGACAATGTTGAGCCCCCAACTCCCATAGAGCTCCCTTGTTCTCCATATCAAATAGCTCCTCCTGCATGGTCAGATGATGTTATTATAACACGTTCACCTGAAGAAGGCAATTTGTAAAAGGATGCCAGTATTCATCATACCCTTCTCCATCCATTGTCTCTAATACATAATTAGGCTACATGCCAGCTTGTTGCTTGGGGCCAATCACAAAGTCAGACAGAGGAGTAGAGGAATTTAGACACACACACACACACAATCTCACTGCTGTGCAGTTTATGCAAATTGCATTTTTGTAGAAAACATACCAGAGAGAGCGTATATGTTTGTAAAGTGAGTATGTTTAGTATCAGTAGATAACAGTTTGCCAAGGAGATGTATCGATCTTAAATTCATAGCAGGAGTACACGGTAGTTTCATCTGTTGGACTTCCTCACAGACACTTAGTATTGTCAGTCTTTTTCATTTCAGCCAAATCCAGCGATTTCAATGTGGCTTTAGTTTGAATTTTTCTGATGACTAATGAGATGAAACATTATTTCATGTGTCTAATGACCATTTAGATAATCTCTCTCGAAATATCTCATGTGAGGTACATGGTCTAAATATCTTGGTCATTTTCTCAATTGGATTATTTGTTTTTAAAATATTGATATGTAGAAGTATTTACATAATCTGGATATGCATTCTTTGTGACTACATGTGCTGCAAATATCTTCTTCCTCTTTGTGACTTTTTACTCACTTGATGTTGTCTTTTTTAAAAATTTTTATATATTTATGATAGTCACACACACAGAGAGAGAGAAGCAGAGACATAGGCAGAGGGAGAAGCAGGCTCCATGCACCGGGAGCCCGACGTGGGATTTGATCCCGGGTCTCCGGGATCACACCCCGGGCCAAAGGCAGGTGCCAAACCGCTGCGCCACCCAGGGATCCCTGATGTTGTCTTTTGATGAATGTTGCTTATCTTTCAACTTCATGACATTTTTCCTTATACAAATATTAAAAATTTTTGTACACTCAAAACTAATATTTTTAGTTTGTAATTATGTATGTGTAGAAAGGCCTTTATTGCTTTAAGATGTAAAAGCTCTTCTTTCATACTTCTAATTCTTAAATAGCAGTAAAAGTGGTAGCTTTGTCTCCATACTCCCTTTTGCACTTATAATGCTCTATACATAATCAAACAAATTCTTATGAATCCCCTGGTCTGTTTTGAGACTCTCTTCCACTGAACTATGTTTATTTCTGCATCAGTATAATAGTCTTTGAATTATTATAGTCCCCCAATATATTTTGATATCTGGTAGGCAAGTGCCACTATATTGGTTTTTTTCAAACATTCTTGATATTTTCTCTATTATGTTAATTTAGAATCAGGTTGTCAAGTTCCATACAATATCACTATTGGGATTGAGATTGCATTAAGTATATAGATTAATTTGAGGAAAGAATTATAGTTTTAAAATATTGGATGATTCTATTTGGGAACTAGATATGCTTCTCCAATTTAATTAAATATTCTTTTACATCCTTAAACAAAGTTTGCAAGTTTTCTCCATATTGTATTTTAGTTTTTAGAAATTTTATGCCAAGATACCCTATGGCATACAACTAGTTGCTATTATTAGTGGTATCCTACCTTCCATTGTGTTTTTGAAAGCATATTTAACCACTATGTAGGAATGATTTCTATCTGTTAATCTTGTGTCTGGCCACCTTAATTACCTCTCTTACTAATACTAATAACTTACAGTTGATCTTATTTGATTTATTATATATTGTTTGAATTTGTTGTAGGATCAGTTTTCATATTTTTGATAATGTATGATATGTCAATATTTGACTTAATAAATTTGAGTTAAGAACAACTATTGCTGTCTGAGCTTCAGATTTGCCCTGAAGGGCAGTGCTACATTTGTAGTAGATGCTGAATACAAACTTCATGAATTCTTGATTGAATGTGGTGCATGTTCACACATCACCAATTATCTGCAATCCACATTTAGGGACTATCAGATAAGAGGGGACGCTGGAAGATACAAACTTTGTACCTATTTTGCAATAATAGTTTGTTCTGGAAAAAAAAATTGCTTCACATTATTTATTGCTGCCCTTCTTTTCTTAAATTAGCACAGGTTTACTGTGATTACCTGTATTTTCTATAGATCCCTAAGCTCCCACTTATTCATTGAGCTAGTATGTATGAAACTTGAACTGTGTGGATATAGAATTAAATAACACTCCATCCCTTTCTTCGAGGAGCTTATGGTCTAGTTAGGAAGTCCCACAAGTAATGAATGATTGTAATTCAGAGTTCCTCCGTGTGAACCGTAATTAAACAGCATGATTATACTGGTAATGGGAAATTCAAGTCAGGGTTTGGATTGTTGAGAGTCTGAAATATATCCAGAAAAGGTTAGCTATTCCTCATAGCTTCGGACTTGTGAATATTGATTGGATCACAGAATTTTAAATTTGAAATGGATTATTAGATCACCTAGCTCATTCTGCAGATGAAGAAAGAGAGGCCTAGAGAGGCCTTGGGCCTTTGCCAAGTCAGTAACCTGTATAAATGTTGCAATGTGAAATTTCAACCTTCCAGATCCTTTATCTAAGACACCTTTCATTGTAACACATATAAGTTATTCTTCCTCAAATGATGTTCAAATCAGGGATACATTTTTTTTTGGATTGGTATTTTTTTGGGAGAACCTCAGTTTTAGGACATCATAAGATGTTTTTGTTGGGTTTTCAAGAACTATCTATCTGTCTATCTATCATCTATCTAACTTCTAGGCAGGAGGCTGTTATGAAATAAAATTAGAGGGAAAGGTTGATCTTTGCTAAATACAAACTGAACCGTACCTAATATATACTCCAAGTGGTTGTAGTTGAGTGACATGGGTCATGTAAGGGTTAAAATCTTTGGCTTTCGATTCCACAGGTGCTGGGCTATCAACCTAGCTATTCCATTTACAGATTCTGTGACTTTGGACAAGTCATTTATCATCTCTAAACCTTGTTCTTTCTTCATTGATAAAATGCGGTAATCATATCTACATTACAGGATTATTTAACAGATTAAGTGAGATAATATGATAAAGGGATTAGCTGGAATACAGTAAATTCCCTAAAATTGATGGCCATTAAATTATAAGATGAAGATCATTGCCATTGGCTTGCACTAGTCCCATTTTATCATATAAATGGCCTATATCTTTAGATGTTTCTGTGCGTCTGCACTTGTTAAATGCATTGAAGTCACCTGTTAGTATCAGCATATTATATTATGATGTGACTGAAGTAGTTTTCTTTTTCATATTTCTTACTTTATTATACTGAAATATTACCCTAAAGGTTTACAGTGCTGAGGTATATATAAGATAATCACTAAAACATCTAAGCATATTTAAGAAAATACTTGAAACTGGTAGCTATTTCATTTTAAAGCTGATGCCTAATATTATCTCTTTTCTATCAATCAGATAACTACTCAACAAAATGCTTATTGAAACATGTGAGCAATGGATGGTCCCTGCCTTTAAGGAGTTTAAAGGGTAGTTAAGATAGAAGTTTTAACCATGCGAAAGAGGCAGCACATCCTGAACTCTATGGAAGTGTGGCCGAGTACATTATTATAATAGGAAAAAAAAGGCTATGAGTATAAAGGAGGGGAGAACTTTTTGACTGGCAAAGCCTGATCTGGGAAAGGCTCTTGGATGAAGATAGATGAGTGCTGGATCTTATTGGATAGGGAAGATTTGGGGATAGAATGGAGGAAAGCCAGAGGTGAGGGGCCAAGTTATGTTTAGGGAACCTTAGTCGATCAGTTGTCTTAGAAGACAGAGTTCATGAAAATGTAAGTTAAAACAAAGAGTTTTCAACTACTGTAAGTATATGATATTAAGGACTTCAAACTTTGTTCTTTGGAGAGTGAGAAGCCAGTGAAGTTTTCAAGTAGGCGAGTTAAATAAGCAAGACAGTATTTCAAAAAGATTTGTCTGTTGGCCAAATACAGTTGGAATCAGAGGGAAAGCTCGAGAGACACAGATCATTTAATAGGCACAATGATGAGGTGGCAAAGGGCTGAGTGGTGGAAATGCAAAAGATGGGGGGGGGGCGATGCAAAAAGCCAGAAAGTTGGTTATTGACAGGAAATGTGACAAAGTAGTTTCTAGTTCAGAACCAGTTACAGAAATGAGGAAACCAGCAGCAGGGAGTGAATTCTGGTTAAATTTTCATCAAACTGAGTTTGAAATGGTGGAGAGATATCCAAATGGGATTATCTGATAACTACTCAAGATCAAGGCTGAAAATGTAGATTTGATCATTAGCACCAAGAAGTTAAGGAGAGTGTTGGACATAGGGAGTGAAGAGTTAGTGAGATGAAGCTTTAGAAATTCAGAAGTGGGGGATCCCTGGGTGGCGCAGCGGTTTGGCGCCTGCCTTTGGCCCAGGGCGCGATCCTGGAGACCCGGGATCGAATCCCACGTTGGGCTCCCGGTGCATGGAGCCTGCTTCTCCCTCTGCCTATGTCTCTGCCTCTCTCTCTCTCTCTGTGTGACTATCATAAATAAATAAATAAATAATTAAAAAAAAAAGAAATTCAGAAGTGGAAAGAAGGAATGATGTAGGGAGATGGCTAGAGGGAGGAGGCAACTGGGTCAAGTGTTTCTTTCTCTTTTTCCCAAAGATGGGGTAGCCCTGTAGAAGTTTGAAGTTAGAGATGCCATGGAGGCTCGGGAGCCGTGTACGAGTGAAATATATACAGAGAGGGTCTTAATGTGACCTATGAAATCAGGAGAAGGATGAAATGGGGCCCATGATGTGATGAGTGTTTTCCTTGCAAGTCCTATCCTGGGTGCTTCCTATCAGCTTTGCATGACCTTCATAAGACCCCTTTGTCAGGATAACTAAGTTTGGTTGAAAGGGGAAGAATCCTGTACATATTTTCTAACCTTTCCTTGGGTAAGGCTATCTAAGTCTAACAGAGCAGCAAACTGGTGCTGTTCTTTTTGCAAAAACAATAAAACCCCAAATCTGAATTCTATGTGGTATTGTGCTCATAGGTGAGATATTTGCTTCTTAGGTCATGCAGGCAAAATAAAGAAAACGACAACCATTTCCCAACAGAAAATTAGGAAAATGAACTTGTCAACTGCCGAAGTATTGTTAGAGTGCTAAGGTTTGGATTTGCAGCGTTTGATGTCAAAATTAATTTATCAGTGTCAAAGTATGACTTCCTGCTTTTGACCCCACACCAAAAAGGCGTAAAAGAGTTTGTGAAGAAAAGCTTCTTGGAAGTTAAATGGCTCATCCAAAACAGCATTTTAATGATTTAAGTAAAAATGAATCAGAAACATGTGGATCTAATTTCCCTTAAAATTCACATGGGTTTGAGACTTAAAGGAAAATAGTACTTGGCACAATGTGTTTAGTATTTGGTTAAACTCAAAACATTCTAAAAACTTTGGAGCACTGGATGACTTCGAAATACATCTGGGTTTGCCCATCCATGTGGGCATGGTGACAAAGCCCTCATCCTTCATGGCATTATTCAAACATTCTATCAACATGCTTCAGCTTTCAAATGGTTTAATTAGGATAAAATCAACAAATTTTATTGCCTACTATGTGCAATCAATAGAGAGCCACGGTTTCCCCCATTTCACAGTTAGGAAGGAATGTGGTTAAGAGAAATGTCCACACAAAGTCAGAGGGGGCCACTGGCCTGGTCCTTTGGGAATCCGAATTCTATTCCATCAGCCGTGCCTATTCACAGCCTCTGCCATTGTAGAATTCCGTTAATTTCAGGAGCATGAAAAAGAGAAGAGCTGTGTTATATGGTGCTGAGTCGGTAATCAAGCAGTGCTTTGGGGTTTTAAACCGTTACTTAAAAAGGTCATTCTGGCGTGTGTTGAAAACACAGTTCATGTTTAAAATGTTACATTGGGGACATTAATTAAAATATGTAAAGAAGACCATGAAAATGAGGAAAACCAGAGGTTGGCGAAGTCACCTCTTTGCAGTTGCAACCCCAGCTAACCCACATGGCAAGCCCCATGGTTGGCAAGGGGGCTGTGATGAAACCCGCCGAGGTTCTGCCTAAAAGGTACTCGTATTGTTTATGGCCAATTATATTAATCCCAACGTTGAGTGACACCTAGGGAGATAATTGAATTTCTTAGATTTCTCTCTTTACACTCACTGCCGTGATCAGATAAACACAACTTTGAGTGCTCTTCTCTCTTAGGGTAAGACCACGCTGTCCGTGTAATTGGATAAGTCTCCAGGGAAAACTGGCTTCTCCGTGGCATTTTATAAAAAGCTTTATGGTAAGTTGGCCTTGATTTTTTGGGGTGACTTTTTAAAGAGACGAAAAGGATGCAAGTTGAAATCATCTCTTTTCATCTTTACCCAAGGAAGTTTATGAACCTTGATCATACAAAAAACACCACGTCAGCACGTTTTCTCACAAGGTCTAGGCTACATGAACCAAACAGTCTTTAGAAAAGGACACATCAGGGTTCCTGGGCGGTTTAGTTGGTTAAGCATCTGCCTTTGGCTCAGGTCATGATCTCAGGGCCATGGGATCGAGTTCCACATTATCGGGCTCCGTGCTCAGCGGGGAGTCTGCTTCTCCCTCTCTTCCACCCTCTATGCTCATTTTCTCTCTCAAATAAATAAATAAAATCTAAAAAAACTAAAAAAAGGACAGCTTTAGTTGTTTGAATAAACGGTAAAGTGCAACTGCCCCCCCACCCCCAAATCCCAAATGATCATAGTTGGTAAACAAACCTTGGAAGAGGCCGTCATATACAAAGCTCCAAGTAATTTTGATCAACTTCGATAAGCAGTCCACAGGCTATACAAAGACAAAAATGACATGTTGGCCTGCGTGAGATACTAGGAAATATCCGTCTACATTCATAGAAAAGCTTCCAGAGAGCTTCTAATCTTTCATATTTGTGCTCCTCGATGACCATCTGACATTCTTGGCAAACTTAGGAGGAAATCAACTGTAGATATAATATCCATCACTTTAATTCAGCAAATTTGAGATCCTGAGATCTGAGACTATTGGAGGAAGCAAAGCAGTATGTCTTTCATTAGAGGAGGCAGAGAGGTTAATGGGGACTTCTGCGTTACTCAGAGCCAGGTCTCTTACGACCCCGTAGCCGAAGCTCTGGTATTCCCATGTGCCCCGCTGGGGAGCGATGAAAATATCCCTCACGAACTGGACTACATAGAAGACAAGACCTTCCTTGGTGCTGCTAGAAGCCTCATGGAATCTCTTTGCTTGTTTTCCTGTGGCTGCTGCCGAGGAATCGCTGAGGGAGGGACCCCGGTCTTTTCTTCGTGAAGGACCAAAGAAATAGCTGATGAATACATCACAGGCAATATGCCTACATAACATTCAAGGGAAACAGTTCATTTCTTCAATTAATTACATAATGAGGCCAGTTGTTCATGGCACTGATTAGGCCCATGAAAAGCCCTTCTTTCCTTTTATTTCTTTTTTTTTTAGATGGTTAGAATAAATAGAGGGTATATATATATATATATATATATATATGTGTGTGTGTGTGTGTATATGTATGTATTCTTTTGGTATGAATTAAAGCCTCCTTTCTCCCTCCTCTCTTATTTCCACATAAATTAATTCTACAATTTAATAAAATAACAGGTGGTTCCACTTCAGGCTGAGCAGATGTTAGACTGAATGAATGGAGACCCCTCTTGTGTTCAATATATCCCTGAGCTCTTTCTTTCTTTATCTCTTCACTTCTCCCTTTTCTCCCCACCCCTCCGCCCCCGATTTCTGCCAGATTTATGAGCAGCTACAGTATGAGCTGTTTTGTTTGAGCAATATGAATATTGATGACTGACACGTGCTGATTTTAGATGTATTAGTGACATTCATAATCCTGAATATGTAGACATTTTTCACCAGATAATGAGGTACCAGATTGCCGTACCAGGAAATTCCCTTCTCTTGGTTCCTATAAGTAGATAATTTCTATTACTTTACAGATGGAACTCGAAATTGGAAGCTTATTCCAGAAGAAGTTAAGGGAAAATGTAAAATTAGATCTGTAATTCAGAAAATCCCTATGTTGCTCAGAAGTCTTATGTATTACTTTAGTGACATTTTTTGACTCCCCTCTTGGTTATTTCTGAGAGTAACCCCCCAGTTTAAAAAAAGAAGAGCTTTCCGTGCCTTCTCTCTCATCAGGTCTAACATAGAAATGATCCCATGTTCTTTCTCAGTTTCACAGACTTTGTAAACAATGGGACACAAGAAGTGAATCAAGAGAGTAGTTTTTTTCCAATGGATCTTCTTATAATTGTTCACCAGGAAATGCCCTTCTGATGAGATTCAAAATAGTGGTCTTCAGGTGCAAACTGTTTTTCGTTTTTCCTATTCAAATCATATGTTTATGCTTCTGACTGTATTTCAGATTGTAATTAATAAAGACATTTTTTGGATCCTAATTCTGACTTCTTCCTAAAAATATACCTGGAAGCTTATGGCACATTCCTGGCTCTCCCAAAGCTTTCATGAAAGTCCTTTTCTCCCCTTGGGATAAGATAGAGCTGAGACCTTGCTGATGAAAGGAAAAAGTCACACTCAACCATCAGGACTGGGATGAGATTGAGACTATCCATCCCATTCTTGGCTATTCCCACTCTTTCTTTCTTTCTTTCTTTCTTTCTTTCTTTCTTTCTTTCTTTCTTTCTTTCTTTCTTTCTTTCTTCCTTCCTTCCTTCCTTCCTTCCTTCCTTCTTTTCTTTTCTTTCTTTTTTCTTTTCTTTTCTTTTTTCCTTTCTTTTTTTTCTTTTTTCTTTTCTTTTTTTTTCTTTTCTTTTCTTTTCTTTTTTCTCTCTTTCTCTTTCTTGGCTTACCCTACAATAAAAAGGGAAAATATAAAACAAAATCATAGGAGATGTGATTTCTCTTAGTGTTGGGATAGTTTCTTCAATCATCCTAGATTTTTCTTGGAAAAGAACTTAAGTTCCATTTCCATCACTGATTATAAGTAACATCTCTGGAAAATTACTGACATTATCTACATACAGAAATGAGTTTCTCCCATTATAAAATGGAGTTCTCAGGATCTGTGGGGATGCAGAGGGTTCTGAGAATACGGGGTTAGTGTGTGAACCAACTGTGGGTGTAAAGGCCCATGGTTCCTCTATTGCCTCTTTGCTTCCATTGGTACCAGCAGCTTCCTTTATCATCCACATTCTGATTTCTGCTGTTTCTGACCTTCCTTAACTTTACCTATTAGGCTTATAATATACCTAATGTTGATTTGACAACATGATTGTCATTTCTTAGATTCCTTACCTGATTTCCTGTTTGCTGCTTCAATTGCTCCCTACATCTTGACCTCTGAGTTCTTGACTCTAGGCTGATAACCTGACTTCAGATCTGGAAATTCTTCCCAACAACCTCCGGATCAAGCTGCTGAGGCTGCCTCTGGTAGGGGCTGGTGTCCTCTGAATCTCCTTTTCTCAGTTGATGTAGAACTAAAATGTTGCTAAGGACACTATCAAGTACCTCTGATGTTCTAGACTTTGTGATAAGAATTCTCTATATATAATTTCTACTGTCATGTGATGTCTCTAACCTAGTGAAGCAATATAATGCAATGGAAACAGTGCTAACTCTGAAGTTTAGATCCTTGGATGTAGACTCTGGTCACATTTTTTAACTGTATGATGTATTGGGCAAGTAACATGACCTCTCTGTGCTTCAGGTTTTTATTTTCTTAATTTAATTTTATTATTATCTTCATTTTATGAAGTTAATAATAGTGCCCATTATATGGAGTTTTTGTGATGACTGTAAGATTTAAAACAAGGGATGTGCTTATGACAGTTCCTGGCACAGAGAAAAGCTTAATAAATGTTAGCTATTATTACTATTTTAGGTCAATGTGCTTTGGAAGTGTAAGTACATTAAAATATTCTTTATTTGTTAAAATTACTTTGTCTAGATTTGTTTTCAATTACTTATTTAATTATAGAAATTGTAGATTCCAGGCAGCCTGGGTGGCTCAGCGGTTTAGTGCTGCCTTTGGCCCAGGGCATGATCCTGGAGACCTGGGATCAAGTCCCACGTCAGGCTCCCTGCATGGAGCCTGCTTCTCCCTCTGCCTGTGTCTCTGCCTCTCTCCGTGTGTTTTTCATGAATAAATAAATAAAATCTTAAAAAAAAAAGAAATTGTAGATTCCATTTTTTTTGGAATAGCTATGCACAATTATTTTCCCTTTGTTTGCAATGAAAAGTGAAACCATGGGGATATCTGGATGATGTGCTATTTTACATGGACTTCCTATTTCTCAGAGACTTTTTTGGCCAAACAAAAATAGTTTTTGTCCTAGTGGGAAAGAAATTAGAAAATAGAAGCAAACCTGAAAAAACCAGCACATTACCTAAACCTACAACAAATTCAGTCCTCTGAGTGGATGTAATTAGGTAAGGCCCAAGATCCCATTCAGTGTTTTCAGAATTTTTTAAAAGAGTTTATTATTTGAAAGAGAGTGAGTGAGTGAGAGAGAGAGAGAGAGAGAGAGAGCATGAGATGAGAAGGGTCAGAGGGAGAAGCAAACTCCCCACTGAGCAGGGATCCTGACATGAGGTTGTATCCTGGGACTTTGAGATCATGACCTGAGCTGAAGGCAGGTGCTTAACCGAGCTACCCAGGTGCCCCTCATTCCGTGTTTTCGAGAATCTTGCTTCTGTTCTACTGTCAAGAATCTACTTCTAAAGTAACATAATTTGATCTTGACCAAATCTCACCTAAATTGGTGAGTTATGAAATCTATACAATTGATTCATTTGTCTAATATTTATTGAGTACCTACTCTATTCTAGGTACTGCCTGGCTCTAGAGGTTGAACCATAAGCAGACAGGCAAGGTCGGCCTCTTCTTGTCACTTACATTCTAAAGAGAGAAAATGGTGCAGTGAAGACTGTAAAAGTGTGATGTGACGGTGAGTGGTGGGGTGTAGTGGTTGGGCATTCCTTTAGTTGGGGCCATGGAGGAGATGATAAAAAGGAACCAGCCCTGGGAAGATTCCGGGGCCATTGGGGCTCAAGCAGAGAGCATACCATGCTCAAGCCAATGCCCTGAAGTGGGAATGAGCATGATCTATTGGAGGAAACCAAAGATGCTGGTGTGGCTGGAGGGACATGAGAGATGGGCCATGAGCTTATTAGATTCTTTTTTTTTTTTTTTTTTTTTTAATTTTTTTTTTTATTTATTTATGATAGTCACAGAGAGAGAGAGAGAGAGAGGCGCAGAGACATAGGCAGAGGGAGAAGCAGGCTCCATGCACCGGGAGCCTGATGTGGGATTCGATCCTGGGTCTCCAGGATCGCGCCCTGGGCCAAAGGCAGGCGCCAAACCGCTGCGCCACCCAGGGATCCCAGCTTATTAGATTCTTAATCAAATAGAAATTCACTGGAGAATTTTAAGCAGAAGAGTTCACATCCAATGTTTACTTTTTTTAAAAAAGATTTATTTGTTCATGAGAGAGAGGGAGAGAGAGAGAGGCAGAGACACAGGCAGAGGGAGAAGCAGGCTCCACGCAGGGAACCCGAAGTGGGACTCGATCCCGGGTCTCCAGGACCACACCTTGGGCTGAAGGCAGTGGTAAACCGCTGAGCCACCAGCCCAATGTTTACTTTTTACCAAACTCACTTGGCTGTGAGGAAAATGGATGGAAGTGGGGCAGGTGTGGGACCGATATGACCAAAGACAAGACTCTGTGGCAGTGGTCCCACAGAGGCACTGGGGGCTAGACTAGAGCCGGTGTAGGAGAGACACAAGAAGCAGAGACTCAGAATATGTGTTAGAGACAGGACTTGGCAATGGACTGGAATGTGGGAAATGAGAGAAAAGGACCCAGAAATAATTCCTAAATGTTTGGCTTGATTGGCTAGGTGGATGATGGTACCGTTCTTTAGATGGGGAGGACCAAGGAGGAACAAGTTTGGAGGTAAAATCAAACGCTTTGTTTTGATCTAGGTATTTTTGGAATGCTGTGGGCCTAACATACCAGTGAGTACCAACAGTACTTTTGCCAAATCTATCTGTAGTAGAAGGCGAGTATACGAATAACCAAACTACTGAGCTATCAAAAACCCCATTTTAAGACTTGTCGAATAGAGCATGCAATTAAAAATCTCTCTGATTTTTTTGTGGATATAAGGAAATCTCAAGATCAAAACCAAACTACCATGTTACCACCCGTAGTTCTTTGGAAGGCAAATATGTCTTCTTTTAGAAGCGGGGGCCATTGAGCCTTTCAGTGTTTTCCCCTCCCACTTTCACATACCTATTGTTCTTTGAGACTTTGTTGATGTCAGATTTTATTAACAAATTTAATCCTGAATATTTTCATCTTATTTTGAGTCGATGTAGGTTCCTGCTGCTTAGATGACAAATGGCTACTAGCAGCGTTAGGATGTGGCTGCTAACTGACAGGTGAAAATTGTGTAATAGTTCTATCTTCATTAGTCTTCGGGGTGAGGGTCCCCACTGGATACCCTGGTAAGTAATAAGCTCGGGAAGATTTGAGCCCAACTCGTACGTTCCATATCTCTATGAACTAACCTCATCTGTAGTTCAGCTGCCTTCATTATGTACATTTTATAAATATTCTCTCCAATACTGTATTATCTTGCGTTAACATTAGACACTAACAACTCCTTTAAGTGTGTTAAAACAGAAACAATGAGCGCCTATCATTTAGACATAATGAAATACTAAACTTTTCTTATTTAGCTAAGGATTAAATTACAAGCTTAATTTACCGATTAAAAAAAAAATCCCCATCTAGTAGACTGTAATGCACGCAAGGATATGTGCTGTTTATATAAATAGCATGGAGGTTAATTCAGACCATTTCATGGGAATGGTTTATGTATTGTAATCATGAGTCAATACACAGTTCTCTCTAAATTTAAAACAATGTAAATTAGCCAAGCCAATTTAATTCTTGCCAAGAAAGAATATTCCTTAAAGCCATGTTTTTAAGTTTATTAGGTTAAATGTAACTATATTCTGTAACTAATAAGTGGGAGGATTTATTGAATTTTGAAACTCACTGATTGTAAGTTATGTTTTTAAAGTTACTTAAACAAGTTAAATATGTTTATAATAATTTCATTTCCTATATGACATCTAACTAATAAGAAAAAAAATAAAGCTAGGAGAGAACCGGAGTTGGTTTCATCTTTTTCATGACCAAAGCCAAGTTTAAATCCCGTCCAAATGCCACTTCTCAATCACAGCTTTAAAGGATTAAATGTGATTATAATGGCATTTCCCTACTTTTCTGATACACAAGTTCATGTCAAAGCTATCTTGGAACCTGCCATTGAGTTTCACCCTTGAGGTGAGAAAGTAGCCTGCTGAGTGAGTACTTATTTCTAGGAAGAAGATACATTGGCTTAATATAAATTGGGGAGCATGCACAGCTCTCCCATCTGCCCTTCTTTATGTGGAAGTCGTGTGAATACTGGACTGGAAGAAGAGAACGTATATCAGCGTTTTTCTCTTTCAGATTCTATTTTGCAGATTTGAGGAGGTTTTCCTGTGCTCAAGAAAGTTTGGTTTAATAAGTCTGGCTTTCTGCTTGTTTCATTTTGGAGAAAAGTCTAATTTAGTTACAATGATTTTTAAACTGATCAGACCAAACATATAATATGCAGTAATTTCTTCCTTTACATGTTTTGGTAACGTGGGGACTCTGAGATGGAAACATACTGAGTTTAGGATTTTCCCTCCTTGTTTGGTTCAGAGTATAGTCTAATTTGAATATGGTTTTTCTTCTATAATCCTTTCTCATTTTTCTTTTTCTTGGGAACAGAATCATCTTGCCAAGGACAATTTTCATCTTATTTATTTCTAAGCTCTCTGTATCATGTTGCCCATTTTTCCTGATTAAAATATTTGGTCTGATTATCTCCCAATGTACATTTCTATTTACATAATAGGTATTTTGAGCATGGACTTGGAAAATACGGGCACTGTCCCGGAAGCTCGCTCTCCCCATCTCAATGTGGGCACAGCAGGGCCTCGGCCAGTTTCCTCTGTGGTTCGTGCCTCACCTCCTGACCTGGTGGGGGGGGGCAGCACCCCACATGGCAGTGTTGGTGGGGAGGCTCCCTTGCCCCCCCAGGAAACCACTGACGTCCTCTCTGGGCAGGAGCCCCGGGAGTTGCAGGCTCCCTTAGGGGCGCTGTCTGCTGCCGCCTTCATTGGAAGGACGGGTGTTACTGGAAGTGCTGAGCCAGCCACGGCCTCCTCTGGTATGTAAAGGAGACTCTAGAGACGGTAGCTGCTGGGAAGCTTCCTTCAAGAATTTTCTGAGCTGGCTCTGGTGATAAACCTGCCACCTGATAAGTACTGAGTAGTAACTGTACATTTTCAAGATAATGCCACAACAAAAGGGTGGTCATTATATGCCACCCAAGGAAATGCATTTGGCTGGGGGTTTAGATACGACGGGCACACTGTGGGGGTGTTAGGGGCGTTCCCAGTTGGCCGGTCCTACCGAGAAGCTCCCTTAGCGTGCCCGGTACTTGGAGTCCATAACAGACTCATATGGCAGAGTGTCCTGTTCGCTCAACAGCTGTGGACTAGACATTGTCTAGGTGCCATTAACGTGCTCGGTAGAGGGGACATAATGAGGAGTCCGTCACGGCCTCCGCTCACAAGGGTTCCCACACAAGGAGGGAAGGACATGTAAGCGAATAAGTGTGATAAAAATGACCAGATGTTGGGTTAGAAGTGTGCATGGGAAGTGGCCATATAATGAAGAGGGCTCAGTCTATGTATTTGGAGCAGGAAAGGAGCTGGGAAAGATTTTCGGGGGTGTCAGCCTGGAGCTGAGCCCTGACAAACACGGAGTGGGACAGGGTAGGAAGGGCGGCTTGTGGGCTGCTGCAATCTGGGGTCCCTTCCAGGAGAAGCTGGTGGGAGGCGAAGCTGGAGACAGAGGCGGGAGCAGATTACAGAGGACCTGGCAAGCCACAGTAAAACGCGGTAGGTACTTCATCTAAGTGGTGACAGATTTCAAGCACAGGAGTATTTGCATTTTTTTTTTTTAAGAGGAATAACTGACAGCGACATAAAGGATCATTAGAAAGGATTCGGCTTGACACTTGGGAAATCAGTTAGGAGCCCAATGCAGCAGCCCAGGAGAGAGACCCTGAGAGCGGACACTCAGGCAGATACAGAGTGCGAGGAGACGGGGAGGACGTAGGATGGAGAGATATCACCGCATGGAACGGGTCGGTCTTGTCTCGGTGACCGACGGGCTGCAGGAGGAGATGCCAAGGCCTGGATCTCTGCTTGGGGAGCTAATGAGGCCACTTCCCAAGACAGAAACACAGTAGGGCAGGCCTGGCCGTGCTGAACCTACTGGGTAAACTCACAGCAAGGGTACAATGGATTCAATATAGGATCAACAGTGCATTCCGTTTTCTTCAAGAATATCTAACAACTTGATTCAAGTCCTCTCAGCACCTCCTTGCCTCTTCCTCTGCCAAGATGCACAGGTAGTTGAAAACGGGTGTGTGTTGATCTTGAATGTTTTGATGGATTTCTTTAGTTCTCCACATACCAATGTACGTGGTACAGCACAAATATTAGCTCTGAAAATACTGCTGTCTGCTTTCACAGTGACTTTTTCTAGCAACTTCAGGCAGCTGTCAAAGCCCCAGTGAAGCATACTGATATAAGTTGGAGGATTTATGAGGGGATGAGAATGTTTGGGTGAGTCACAATGCCTTTCTTTCTTTTTTATTTTTTTAGAACCTCTGATTTTATAAATAAATAAAACTGAATCAGAGTAATTTTTAATGTGTTTTATGTGTATGTGTCTCTTTAAGCTTTAAAAAATACATGAAAGGATGTGAATTGTCCCCCAGGATCCCAACAATAGAAAGCAATAGTAATTAAGCAAAAAATAAAAAAAAATTGACGTGGATGTATTGGAGCTAATATAAATCCCGTGCAATTGGCATAAAGGAATTTGTTATTTTCAAAACAGAACTAAATCTCTTTTCCATTATAGATTTAATTTAAGTAACATGATAAATAGTGGTAAATTGAACTTTATTATGTATTCATGAAATGCAGTTTAATACAATTGTTATTTCTGGCATTTGTGGTTTAAAGATATTCCCTTATGGGTAGATGTTATTTTTAATGTGCAAATTCAGAAATAATGACCTCCAGTTCCACTGGTGAATTAGGGCTGATATATACACATGGACAATAAGGGGGAAATAGTCTCTAAGTTCCCGGCTTTATGAAAATTTCTAGTGTAATCTCTGATCCTTTAAAAACTGACATTACACAAATTATTTTAAGGTTACAACTGTATTGCTGGTGAAGAAAAAAGTAATAAAGTAAATATTTTCCCAAGGTTTTTAAAAGAATGGTATTTGACAAGGACATACCTGAGAGCGGAAAACTCACTTACCAAGAACAGGTTATTGAAAAATCTCTGCACAATTTAGAAAAAAAATAGATTAAAAAATTCACATGAAATGATGCCTTACTGGCATGTCCAGAATACAAAATTGGGAACCCAAAGGGAACGGCTGAACAAATAAACAGCATACGCCAAATAATTTCTACAAGCCCCTCTTGCAGATAATCAGGAGGAGCCTGTTCAAGAAAAGACGCACTGGCTCTTTGTCATGACTTTGCATTTAGCTCAGTTCTTTCCAGGGCTGGGGAGTTGGTTGAATGGGCAAACCAACAGGAAAAACAGTGTGAGGACGGAGGCAGGACTCCAGGGGACCCTCCGCTCATAACTAATGGTGCGTGGTGTGACGTCCCACCAACTTCCCCTCGTCGGACCAAGAGGGACTTCCATCCCGAAGCTTTGTTCTAACGATCACTTAATCCACCTGTTTAAAAAGATCTTTTCGGGGGGTGTTGGATGGTGGAGCTTGGCTTCCATCTGATCGGTCGTTACCATCGATAAAGAGTAGGTCAGGCCTGTGTGTAGACTGAGAGCTCCAGCAGCTCTTCCGGAGCGTGTAGCCCGCGGTTGGGAGGATGGAGATGCTTCGGGGTTATTACCCGCTTGTGACAAATGTGTGTGGAATGTGAGGCCTATTTTGGGCGCTGGGCCCTGGCTTGTTCAGCATAGTTGTGGTCATCTCTGGAGGCAGGCAGTTGTCTGGATGAGATGCTTTGAAGGTTCACGAAGGTTTCTGTAGGTCTCGGTTATTATATGCGGGCTGGGTGACCTCGGAGATGGCCCGTCTGGTGGGAAGGCTGGTTGCGAGGAGGAAACCTTCAGCTCCCGGAATCATCAGTGTCATCCTCAAAGGGGTCCTTTGAGCGATGACCTCAGATTCACTGACCAGAGCAGCTCTTTGTTGTGTGAAGACATAATCCAGCACAGGCTGGGCCTACGTTCCCAACCTGGACACCCCAGAACCCTGGGAAGTGGACGTCATTCCCCTGATTTATTTATTGGCAAAACCTGACCCCATCTGAACTTACGTGACAGAGGGTGACCGGAAGTTATGTGAGGCTACGTATAGCCTTTACCTTATTCAGTGTAAATATTCATGCATTTTGATTTACTGGGTACTCCCTCAGACTCAGGGTGTAATACAATATATGACACGCACACTTTATTAACTTCCTAAAACGTGAAAAACTCTGAGTTCTGAATCCCATCTGTAACCAAGGGTTTTAGATAAGGGAAGAAACTGTGGAGCTCTAACCACAAATGAGTCTTAATTTTCCTTTTTCTGCATGCAAATACCTACTAATAATGTCCTTAGGGATAATTTGTTTGGGGAAGTTAAATACTCTTTCTAAAATTTGATTTAAACTATTAATTTGCTTAGCAAAATCATATATTGCACGTTGGCAAATTTAGCTCCGTTGCGGTAAAATTATCACAAATTATAAATTAGTTGCATCTGGATTAATGAGGTTTTATTATAAACACAAAGCAGCATTACTCCCAATGCCTAATTTTCATTAGTACAGAAAAAGGCCAAATAAAGCCAAAGGTGGGGGGGAGAAAGAATTGCCTGTGGTCCGTACCCTGGAAGCGTCTAAAACGTGGCTGAATTTTTTTTTTTAATTTTCTATGCAAAGAAAAGATGGTTATATCGCCTGCCCCCGTTTGACTGGGATCAAGGCTGCCATAAAATCCTTTCAGTTCCAGGGGCCTGTGTATTATTCTCTTATTTTTAATGTACTAAGGCTAAGGGTTTTCTCAAGGCAGCAAAGAAGAGACGTGGTTTTTTTGTTTTAAATGAGCGGACAGGCGGGGCGCCCGGGGTGCCAAGGGCCTCGTGTGAACGGGCGAAGCAGGCCGGGCTCGCGGGCGTTCGGGTGGCAGCGCGGGGTGGTGGAGGGGTGGGAGGATGCGGTGGCGGGACCCGTGGGTGCTGGGCTGCCGCGGTGGGTGCAGCGGGGCTGAGGCCTGGGCTGCCGGGCCGGGACCCACTTGTGCTCCCCTCTGTTTGCAGAGAGGAGCTGAGGTTTGGTTCCTACTGAGCAGAAGGAGGTTTCCTGTCTTTTAGCCATAAATCCGCGCATAAATACTACACAATAATCCTTTTATTAGACAAGCATGGTTTTCGTCTCGGAGCCTGGAGGTGACTTCCAGAGCGGAGGCTCTTTTCAAGTCTTGGCCCGCTCGCCCCTCTGTGTTGTGGCTGCTCCGGACTCGGCTTCTGGTCTCTCTCAAGGGGGGGCCCTAGCGGGGCGCCCACAGCAGGCCGGGGTTGCAGGCTCTGGCGGGGGTCGGCGCGGGGGACCAAGGCTGGAGCGGGGGGCCCAGGGCCGCGGACCGTGGTGGGGCAGGTCCCCACGGGGCGCTGCGGGCGCTGGAGCCGGACTGCGGCAGGGCCCGGGGCGCGGGGGCCTGGGGTGCGCCAGGGCCTTGCATGCAGCTGCCCCGGGCCCGGCTGCTCCCGAGGAGGGGACACAGCCGCGGTCGCCGTCCCGGGCGGGGTCCTCCTCCCAGGCCTGGGCAGAGCAGAGGCGGGGCCCGCGCCTGTGGCACCAAAACTGGCCGCGGCCGCCTAAGGCCCAGCAAGTTCACCAGAAAATGTAAAATATTCGGGGGGGGGGGGATTAAAGAGAGAGCAAAGGTTGGGTTTAAAGCCTGGGAAAACGTAAAACAGGCTTCCCACAGGAATCAGCGAGTTCCCTGTGGCCCCAGGGAAAGTCCCGGTGGGGGGGCCTGGCGCTGGGCCGCTCTCCCCCCCGGCGTCCCACGGGGCCTCTGCCCAGAGCCCGGGGTGGCCGCCTGCCCTCCAGGTGCCCTGGGTGGGCTTCCTGTGACCCCGGGTGGGCCACCTGCCCTCCAGGTGCCCTGGGTGGGCTTCCTGTGACCCTGGGGTGGCCACCTGCCCTCCGCAGGCCCTGGGCAGGCTTCCTGTGACCCCGGGTGGGCCACCTGCCCTCCAGGTGCCCTGGCTGGGCTTGCTGTGACCCCGGGTGGGCTACCTGCCCTCCGCAGACCCCGGGTGGGCTTCCTGTGACCCCGGGGTGGCCACCTGCCCTCCTCAGGCCCTGGGCGGGCTTCCTGTTGCCTGGTCCCATGTCGTCCTCCCGGCGGCCTCCTTGTCACCCTCCAGGCCTTGGGTACACGCTGCCTCCTCATGGTTTTCTCTCGCCGGCTCAGCAGGCAGCGGCTGGGCTGTGTCAGGCCCGGCCCTGGGCCTCGGGTTGGGGGGTGGTCAATGGAGAACAAACAGCCCGGGTCGTATCCCTCAGGGGCGTCCGTCCTACTGGGCGTCTTGCCATCCGGGAGGCAGGCGCCAAACCACTGAGCCACCCAGGGATCCCCTCAATGGTGCTTTTGTTATAGAAAGTTTCGACAAGAATGAAGACCTGGACCAACTCTGGGATAAAGAGTTTTACTGGCCTTACATAGTCCCTGAGGTCTTGGCCTAGACTGTCTTGATTCTGTGACTCCTCTGTAGGCACGGATGGGCTCTCCCATCCACTCTGGCGAGCTTTGCAGGAGTCACCTGCTCCATCACGCAGATTACGTTGCTGGAGAGATCTCCAAGCACACGCTTTGCGATGGTTTCTTTTGACATTTAATTTTCTTCAGAAATCACGACGTCTGTGGTACAAGTTGGGTTTCTGCAGGAAAAATACATATTGCTTGGGATTCAGCTCTCTAAACCAGGGGTCAGCAAACTATGGCTGGTGGATCAAATCTGCTCAGCATGTTTGCACTGGAGCTTAGGATGTTTTTTACAGGTTAAAATGGTCGCCTTTTGAAGGGTTGGACAAGCTGCTTACGTAATACCCTTAATTTTGCCTTTTGGCCCACGAACCCTGCAATATTTACTCTCTGGACCTCTACAAGAGGCGTTGACCAACCCCTGCTCTTAAGCCCGACTTTAGTGGTTGTTATCGGAAACAGGGGTTAATGATAATAGCACCCAAAGCCAATCTGTAATGGGCCTAAATCCACTTACTTCTTTATTTTCGACCAGAGCTCCCGAGGCAGAAGCCACCGCTGTTGTGTTCATTTTGTCCCGAGAAAGGGCAGCGCGTTGAGGCAAAGGAAACCCTTCCGAGTAGTCACATGACACTGGGAGGCAGTGGTGAGTGCTCAGGCTTGGGACGAAGATATACTTTGGGGGGGAGGGAGGGTGTCCTCCTAGGATAAACCGGATTACATTTGAAGGGAGAGATCATTTCACAACAATTAGCTGCTTCGTACGGTTTTTCATCATTTCTTGGAGCAGCTTCTGGGTTCAGCCTCCTGCCTCCCCTTCACACTCGTAGATCAGGGATGAGGTACAGCTGGGACCAATAAAGAGCCTTCTTTTGGAGTAAAAACAAGTCCCCTCGGTGTGGCTCAAAGGCCCGGGCAAGCCAGGCAAGGGGCTGACACATTCTGGTGTGTCTCTCCGCTGGGCCTTCCAAAAATGGGCTCCTTTCTGCTCGGTTCTTGCTTTACCTTTCCTCCCATTCTGTTAGTCCTGAAATCCCCCCCTCTCCCTCCAATACCTTAGTGCTGACACATTTAAAAGCAACATAAAAAGGTATAAAATATCATCAGTGGTTATACCTGCAAAATGAATAGTCAGGAAGCACTGAGATACCCACCTAGCGGCAGAACGGATTCTGAATTCCCCCGGTTCTGAAGTCAGCGTGCAAAAGTGCAATGCTCCGAGGGTGGCTGCGTGGCACGACTTCAGGCACCGTTTATGCTGTGGGCGATGAAGCTGTGCAGTGCAGCTGGCCCTTAATGCTGTACGGTTCGAGTTGCTGTAGTTTTGATCATTTGAGAGAGAAAATTAAGAGAGAACATGCCATTTACTCAATAAGCGTAGAGCTGCTACGAGGGATGAGTCGGGTGGTTCCCGACTCCGGGGACACCAGGCTGAGGAAGGGAGGGACTCACGGCAGAGTGGATGGAAGCATAGGCCCAGTGCCCTGTCGAGGGACAAGTGAAGTGTTCCGGGAGTAAGGGTCATAGGCGTGTTGCTGGCAAGGGCCGCATGGGGATTTCGTGAAGCAGGTGGCGCTCGGGCTAAGCCTCGGGAGGCGGTGGGGTCTCCCCAGGCGGTGGGGGGAGCGCGGCGGTGAGCGGTTGTAGGTGGGGAACGTCGCATTGCCTGCCGTGAATGGCTTGATTTGCTCGAAGGAGGTTTCCCGTCGGAAAAGTGCACAGTACTGAGTTGGGGCAACAGCGAGAGGCACGACGTGGGACCTCCCCTGCGTGGGCGTCAGCTCCAGAGTTAGACTTTCTCTCTGACCGTCAGGGATAAGGGAAAGGAGGCCTGGATGCTTGTCCCCGACACTTCATTTCAGAATAAAGGGCTGCAATCATTCAGGGAGCTGTCTCAGAAGTGATAGATTTTCCATTCCTATTTGAATAGCACTAGTATCTCATTTCTGGATACAAAATGATCATGCATATCCAACAGTCCTCTTTGCCATATTCCCATCCTCGCGGAAAAAAAAAATGCACCCACACCCCATCATCCATCTAGAAATACCCGCATGCTTAGTATTCTTTCAGTGCAGGGCCATCACCTGTCTGATTGCCACTTCGCTTGAGATAGCCCAGAAATTTCTTTTACTTTCCATAAGCAAAGACCTGATCAATTTAATCTGGCCAACATCAACCTGAAAACCATATGCCGCTTTATAGGAAAAACACATGTGTATGAAACCGCCCGATCCCTCACCTTCTTCATCATCCGCGGCTCTCTTCCCGTAGGTGAGGCAGAGATTTTGCATGCCCCGAAGGAGGCCGAGTGTGTTATTCCACCCAGGGAAATTACTGCTCATCCAGAAAAAGGGCCTATTTATACTGAACAGGGGAAAAGCAAACACTGAGGCCATTTATTTGCTAACTGCGAACCCCTTGGGCAGAATGAACCTGAAGATTTAAAATTCCACGTGGACAGCCACGTCACGACCTTTCAGGCTTGCAAGGTCAATTTCTGCATCGATCTCTCGTCTCTGGAACGTAGGTTTCTTGAACGGTCTACACCGCGGTGCCATAGACCTACTCAGCGCTCGCCCGCGGAGTCGGGGCTGCCATCGAGCTGTTGCACGGCGCGGCAGGCTGCTCGGGCCACCAGATGCCCGAGACCGGGTGGCTCACATACCAGAGGTTGACTTCCACACTTTGGGGAGCTGGTAAATCCAAGACCCACACAGCAGCCAGTGGAGTCCCCGGCGGGAGCTTTCCTCGTGCTGGTGGACAGGGGGCTCCTCGCTACTTCTACGCAGAGCCCTTCCTCTGTGCCGCCGTGGGTGCCCAGGCCAGGGGCTCCTCCTCGCGTTACAAGGTCACTCCCACCGCTCCCACCATGAGGGGCCCCACCCTCATGACCTGATCTGACCTAATAACCCTCAAGATCTCCAAATCCCGTTACATTGGGAGTCAGGGCTTCAACGTAGGGATTTGGGGGGATCCAAGCGTTCGGCCCGTAACACACGCCATAGGGCCCGTGGCTTCTCACTGGGCATTCTTGGGACGCGAGGCCAGGCCGAGGTCCTGGCGTGGCTCCTTATGTCCCGGCATGCACGGGCGCTAGTGTGTCATGAAGTGCAAAAATGAGGAAATCATGTGAAATCACAGAATCACAGTGGCCTGTTGACACCGACGCACACGATGACGATGACGAATCGTAAAGCTAATGTGTACGAGCACGGATTGTGCCAAGTGCCCGGCCAAGCTCTTTCACATATATCATTTTGATCCTTACGAGAAGATGTGAAGGCGGTTTTTATGTCTTCCAACTTATGGAGGAAGGAGCTGAGGCTCTGAGAGTTTATGAAAATTGCCCAAGGTCACACATCTAGGAAGATCTGTTTGACATTAAATCTTATGTTCGTTTTTTTTCTATAGCACTTAGCCTAAGAGGAAAAATAACATCCAACTCTGAAATTTACTTGTGAAATTTAATTGGAAGACTTAAAAATAGCTCTTTTTTTTTTTTTTTGGAAATTGGGTGAAAAATTGATAATTCTAGATCAATAAAAGCGTGCAGAACTTCCTGCCCATAACAAGGGAAGCAACAAAGTTAAATGCCAGGGAGGACTGTGGAAGTGCATGAAGGACGGTCGGAGAGTGTTTGCCAGGGAAGCAGACTGTGAGGGAGAGTGAGTGTGACCCAGCGGCGGAAATGCAGCAGCGACGCGGCGTCAGACGGAGCCGGGGCCGCCGCTGGCCGCTGCACTCTGGAGCTGAACAGTCTGCAACCTGGGCGACGTGCACGGTCCTGAGCCCTCTGTGGTCCTGAGCGCTCACGCTCCAGCAGAATTGAGCTGGGCCACTCGTTGCTCCCCCGGTGTTGATGTCTCCGTTGTGAGAGCACGGTGAATGCTGGCTTTTCAAATTCTGTTCTTAAACTTGTACTCGACAAGGGTTTCTTGGGAGAAAATGGGAAAAAACAGTTAGGTATCATCTTTGCACATTTATAGCCTAATCAAAGAAGACTAGATATTGCTTGTGAATCATTTCTTGGGTTTCTCTTCATAAATGTAAAATTATCTTTTATGTTCTGTGAACCTCTTTTGAAGCATCATCTGCCTACCATCACAAATGGGGTTTTTCATGGTTAGTAGTGCCTGACTTTTATTTTAAATAAGTAAAAGAACTGAAAAGATTTCCTACATTATTAAGGAGTTATTATTTGTTTTTAAAGATTTTATTTATTTATTCACGAGAGACACAGAGAGAGGCAGAGACCCCAGGCAGAGGGAGAAGCAGGCTCCATGCAGGGAGCCCGATGTGGGACTCGATCCCGGGACCCCAGGGTTATGCCCTGAGCTGGAGGCAGACGCTCAACCACTGAGTCCCCCAGGGGTTGCTTAAGGAGTTGTTCTTGAGCCGAGTTAGCGGGAGTAGGGAAGTGGGAGACGTGTACGTCAGTCTTTGTTGTACTTGGAAACACACATTTATTTTTAAATGAATGAAACAAGGATGGTAGAAAAAAATATGTTAATCTCTAGCATAGAGATATGATCCAGAAGCAAGGTTACTTTTTTTTTTCTAAAGTGATGAGAATAATTTAAGCCTTTTGTTTCGGATCATATATTCAGATAATATAAATAAAATGTAATGAGATTTAAAATCAGATCTTAAAATGTCCTTAAAGGTGGAAATAAACTATTCAGGCTATAAATTAAATGATCAATAATGATCATGAGACAGGTTGCAAGAAATATTCCTTCTGTTTTCATAAATTATTTCTGTATCAGTCGAGAAGCTTTCATGAAAAATAAAAAGGCCCAGAGCAAAATTAATTATGATATTTATATCTTAGCTTTGAAATTGACTTGATCGTTACTATTTTATTGTTTTTGTCCAGCCCCTTTAAAAGAAGGGATTTAATAATAATATACTTTGTAGCATTATTTATGATCATTAATTAAATCTGACACATTTGAGGGGGCTTCATTTTATAAAGTTCATTGTCGGAAGACAGGTTTTCACAGTTTTTCTGTAAATATTCCATTATTCTGAATCTTTTGCCTTGGGAATTTTTGTCCTTGAAATTCTAGGTTATTAATTTAATTGATGTAGTCCTTGGGGATCCATTTATCTTATCTTTGTAATCAAATAACTGGGATTTAAGCAGATGCTAAGCAGAAATCCAAGAGAGGGGGTCTAGCTCGGAGGAGAACCCTTTGTCCTTGGTGACTCTCCTCGTGGGCCTCTCTTTCCCCACTAGCTGCTCGGGGCCAGGCTCGCCGGGGCCTGTGCTGGAAGTGCCCACCCTAAACTCTTAAATTTTGATCCGAGCTCAGTTTCTATGTTTTTTTTTTTCCTGCATTCTTTGAAGTGCTAATTAACTGCAACAATCTACGATGTCAGGGGGAGCCACGTATGGGCAAAGGCAGACGGTGATTTATATTCAGATTGGATGGGCGTCTTGGTGCCAAAACACAAACCAGAAGTTGGTGATGTAACTCCACCAAAGCGGAGAACGCAATGCCAAGAGTCCTGGGAACACCGGAATCGAAGGACAGACCTGGAAGGAGGCTTTTGCTTCTATTCCCTGACCCTTCGGTCTTGTGAACCATCAGGACGTCAGCCCTTGTCAGCTTTCGAGGAGACCGTGGCCTCTACCCTCACGGAAGCTGCGGTCGCGGTCAGACAACAGTGGAAGCCTAACGCTGCTAAAGTGGTGGGTGAACGTTCAGGACCCGCTGAACAAACTGAAAAATGCATTTTCTGGAGATTCCCTACCAAGGAAGCATCCGGTGGTGGGTTTTGTTTCTCCGAGACAAGCACAGGTCAAGGCCGGCGCGATCGGTGACCGGAGCCTCCGCTAGAGGCTGGCCTTTCCTCACGGAGGCTGGAGAACGCTTGAAAGATGAGTTTCAGTCTTGATCACAATGTCTTATGTGTCTCCTGTCTTTAGAAAAAGGACATTTTTCATGAGTAATTATAATTCAGCAGTAACTGGATGCCCCACATACGAGGAGAGCAAAACGCAAACACAGACCACGTCCGCCGTCGCTGCCACAAGCCGGTGAAGCCACCGCCCTGTCCCAGCGCCCACGTGCAGACGCTGCCCATTGAAAGGAACCGTTTTTCTCAGTCAATATATTTTGTACCTTGGGGACAACCCAGAAATGATAGCCATTTTGGGAATCTCTTTGACGAGGCCAAGGAAAACAAAGGGGCATATTGGGACAATAATGCAAACCGTATTCAAAAAAAAGAAAAATCCCCAACGTGGATCACAAACATGACTGTGGGAGACGCAGCCTGGGACAGAGCCACGACAGGAGAAGCAGCGGCATCACAATGGGACGCAAGCTGTTCTTCCCCTGAACTATACCGTCCGACCTTGTTCTCTCCTCTTCTCATTGCTGTGTCCCTACGGACGGGACTCTCTTTGGTGAGGGACCTAAAGCCATGAGAAAAAGAAAACACGATCTGATGATGACCAATGAAGGAACCGTGGCTGATTCCATCGAAAGATAAGAGCTTCGATTCATGGAAGAGCATTAGGTTGAGAGACACCTGAGAGGTTACCTGTGCCAACTCCTTCATTGTATTGATGAGGTAACAGGCTAATTCGTTCATTCATCCATTCATCCATCCATGCATTTGACAAATAGATATTGCCCTGATCTAGGCCTTGGGGGACAAGAGAGATCATGCCTCTGACCTCCTGAGTCCCATACTCTAGTTGGGCGACAGGCAAGACAATACGTAAATAACTAATCACCGAGTTTAAGCCTGTGCTGTGTAGGGGGAGGAAAACATACCAGGAGGAGAATGACTCAGGGTCAGCTCAGGTTGGACGGTCAGGGAAGGCTTTCCTGGAGTGGTGGCATTTATGCTGCGCCCGAGTGATGAGAGGAATCCAGCCACGGAGCCTTCCCGCCAGAGGAAGCAGCAGACACAAATTTGCAAGACAGGAATGAGCTCAGCAAACTTGAGTGGTTGGAGCTATAGGTGGTCAAGAGGGACAGGGAGAGGGAGAGGGTGCAGTCAGAGAAGTTGGCCGAGGCGGGTCACCGACACCTCGTTGGCTGTGGTCATGAGTTGAGATTAAGGGAATCTAATCAGCAGAGCAGAGTGTGAGGAGTCTAAAGCAAGGGAGTAGCATTGGGACTTCCCTTAGCAGAATCACGTGGTTTAGAGCTTTTATCCAAGAATTACTACTCATCGAGCGTCTTTTCTATGCACGATGTAGTTTAGGTGAAGTGTGCTGAGGGGTGATAGAAAAAAATATCGGACGGTCCCCTCATCTTTTAGAAGCTCGTAGTTTTGGCGAGAATATAAAACCCACAAAGGAAACAACAGACGTTGCGCTTACGTAAAAAATCAAAACACAAGACATCACATGACCCGATGGGAAGGAGTGCTGGGCTAGGAATTAGAAGACTTGACTTAATCTGCTTCTCAGGGATCCCTGGGTGGCGCAGCGGTTTGGCGCCTGCCTTTGGCCCAGGGCGCGATCCTGGAGACCCGGGATTGAGTCCCACGTCGGGCTCCCAGTGCATGGAGCTTGCTTCTCCCTCTGCCTATGTCTCTGCCTCACTCTCTCTCTCTGTGACTATCATAAATAAATAAAAAATTAAAAAAAAATCTGCTTCTCAGAGTCTTGGCTTTGTCTTCCAGAAGAAAAAAAAAAAAAAAAAGGAACAAGAATGCCCGTTCCGCCAATCGTATCAGGGTACTGTGGTGGACCAAAAGAGAGAATGTCTGTAAAAATGCTTTGGGAAGACACTTTGGGAATCAGCAACTGTTACGTAAATGTGCCGAGACGGCATGGCAGAGGTGGCTGGGGTTGGACAAGGGGTGGGATTGCGGAGACTCTGAAATCCGTGATTAAGCATTTACTTTATTTTGAGGGCAGAAGAGAGCTCATTAGAGGTTTTAGAAGAAGGAAAAGCCATGATGAATAGTGGTCTCTTTCATTCATTCATGAAGGCATGGAATACTGAGGAGGGGGGAAGGCGAGAAGGAAAAGATTACTCTCAAGGTTTTGAATTTTAACGCCTGGAAGGAGGTGCTATTGCTTGGAATCCTGTGGTTATGAAGGGGCCACTGTTCACGCGGAGATAAGGAGCCAGGGTCGGCAAACACCGGTGGCTGGGAGATGGTGCGCCCTTCTTCTGGGGCCGTGACGCGGGGACTTGGGGATCCTGGGCGGGGGGCTCAGTGACCGTCGTTTCTCGCTGCAGTCGGGGAACCCATGGTGCAGGCCCTGCTAACGAGCAGGAGTCAGCAGAGAAAGCCCTGAGGATGAGCACCGGGCCTCAGTTTGGACCCGGAATCCAAACAGAAAAGAAGTAAATGGCATGACGGGCAGGGAAGTGGGACTAGAAAAAGCCCAGATCCCCTGACCCAACCCCGGGAACGCCCTGCCTGCTTTTCCTTCCTTGGTGAGCTCAAGCTTGATCTCTGGACCCAGCTCACAATCTCCAGGACATTGTCTTTGGCTTGGTTTGTTGGTTCGAGGATCCCAGCCGTGTGCCCCTGCCGCCAGGGGGTCTTCCTACAACGTGCCACGCCTGGCGGTGACTCCCGGCCTCTGCTGCCTTCCCTATTGGCTTATACATTTCTCGAAGGCAAGGATGGTGCGAACCCCGACGCCTAGCTCAGACTTGGGCCCGCCAGTAGATGTTCGACAAATGATGGCATCCGAAACTGAGACAGAAGGTGCTCCGAGAAGAAAGGGCGGTGGACAGGAGTGGCACACGGTGTCGTATACAGCGTTGAGCATCGGTGGGAACTCTTGGTCCAAGATTTGGAGTCACTGGAGACCCTCAAGGCAGAGCCAGTAGAATAGGACCGGGGTGGCCTGACAGAGATATCCGCTGTGGGGGGGGGCAGGGGTGGAGAAGCAAATGGTGATAGTCACTGGGAGGTGGGGGGCATCTGCGCTCAGGGTTTGGCAGAGAAATAAGGGAGAGACGGAGGAGAAGCGGAGGCTTCGTCCATTTTAAATAGGACAACCGGGATCACGGGTAAGTCTCCTCAAAACGTGGCTGAGTCCTGCGCCCACATGATGCCGGACGTTCGCCGTTGTTGGCATCGGGCTCCGGACCTTTTCCCGGGAAACTGCCCCAGGCACAGGTTAGAGCGGACTGTGGTAGAGCCGCGCCCTCCTGAGGAGCCTGGACGCCCTGCTGACAGCGAGGCTGGAGGATCGTTCTGACCCCGATGGCCACTGCAGGTCGTACCTTATTATTTACGGGCCCTTACAGCGTATTTCCACGAGAACGAATTGCTGGTTCATTTGTCAGGTGTGAAGGAGGGGCTGTTAACAGGCGGGCCTGGGAACTCGGGACAAGGGCTACCCTAGGTGCGGAGGGGCTCCTGACAGGCCCGCAGGCGAGGCGGCCCAACGCCCCAAGGTGGTGATGCGCCTCCCTTGGGGCCGAGTGTCCGCTGCTCTCTCGGAGACGCCCCTACACCCGGACACCCGGTCGGCGCGCATCCAAGCAGGACCCGTCTCCTCCACCCAAGGCCTACCGATGCCTCAGGGTACCCGCGCTCGGATTTCCAGACTGATGAACTCTTTTTCTTTTTTTAAAGATTGTATTTATTTTTTTATTCCTGAGAGACCCAGAGAAAGAGAGAGAGGCAGAGGCCCAGGCGGAGGGAGGAGCAGGCTCCCTGGGGGGGCCTGACGTGGGACTCGATCCCGGGACCCGGGGTCACTGCCTGGGCCCAGGGCAGATGCCCCACCGCTGGGCCCCCGGGGCCCCCAGACTGGTAAGCGGCTGTGTGCCTCTCAGGCCCTGGCCTGGGCCGCGTCCCTTCTCCTCCTCCCAGGACAGTCAGCTGCTCCCTCTCATGCGGGGTCATGAGGCCTCTGGGACCCGGGCCTCAGCTCCTCTGGACACGGGCCTCACCTCCTCTGGACCTCTGCCTCGCCTCCTTAGGACCTGGGCCTCGCCTCCTTAGGACCCGGGCCTCACCTCCTTAGGACCCGGGCCTCGCCTCCTCTGGACACGGGCCTCGCCTCCTTGGGGACCCGGGCCTCGCCTCCTCTGGGTCATGGACCCCGCCTCGTTGGGACCGGGGCCTCACCTCCTCTGGAACCCGGGCCTCGCCTCCTTGGGACCTGGGCCTCAGCTCCTCTGGAACACAGGCCTCGCCTCCTTAGGACCTGGGCCTCGCTTCCTTAGGGACCCGGGCTTCACCTCCTCTGGGACCTGGGCCTCGCCTTCTCTGGGACCCGGGCCTCACCTCCTTGGGACACGGGCCTCACCACCAGACTGAGCTGCTGGAGGTCGGGGTCATGGTTCTGGTGCGAGCGGCCACGGTGAGGGAGGCTCAGGGGAGGACAGGGGCCAGCGTGGGCCGGGGGGGGGGACCCTGGCGGGGAAGGGGTCTGTCCTGGGCCCGGTCAGGCTCCGCCGCTGCTGGGGGAAAACGCGGGGGACACAGGCAGGAAGCCGCTTGTCTCCCTTGCCGCCAAGCTCTGAGTGTCAGGAGCCCCCGAAAGTGCACGGGGCGCTTCTGAACAGGAGAAATTGCCAGTAGAAGTTTCTGGACAGCAGAGGCTGAGCAAGTACACTTGCATGGGGTAACGCCTCCGCCACTCGAAAAGCTTCCCTCTCTCGTTTTTCTTCCGAGCTCGTTGGCCACAGCCCTGGGCTCCCTTCCGCCCGGTCCCGCGGGGCTCTGCCCAGCACCCCCTGTGTTCCTGGGGTCAAGTACCTCATTGATCCCCGAGGCTCGCCTACTTCACAAGAATTCAACAATATTAAAACCAGCTACGTTGTTTAAAGGTTGGCCGTATAATATTCCCTTTATACGAAGACATAATAGACTTAAATGTAAATTCGATTAACCCGTGGAATGGTTTATTTGAGCCACAAAGAAACCTAATGATTTTGTGAGCAAATCGAATTACAACCGGTATATTTCATGTTTCATAAACTAATGAGTCCCTTTACATCCCCTAAAGGCTGACAAAGGTCTTTCAGACCTTACATGCATGGTTCACAGATATTTTATCTCTCCAATTCATTAAATTTCACCATTTCTTGACATTTTCAGGAGATTTGTCATCTCTAATGGGTGTGACCTGAGAAAGGCTGACACATAACTGGGGTGTGGGTTAGTGACCGAAAGCAGGACGAGAGTCCTGACCTTGCCGGGGTATTTGCACCCGACAATAAGATGGGGAATTTGGGGGAAATCCTGTGACCTAGGGAATCTTTCCTACAGCGGCTTCTCTGAAGACCGAAGTGTATTTCTGTGTCCAGGTGTCATGCTGTCCTGAACTGCCCCAACTTCGTGTGGCTATTCCGAGGCCCCAGAGCAGAAAAAGCACCGGACTTGGGTCCCCCCCTCCTTCACCCAGTGATGGAGCCTCTGCAGGCCTCCGTCTCCTCACGTCCGGCGCGGAGCCGCTAATGCTCGGCCTGCCCGCTGCACACGTGCGGGCTCCGAGATGTTACCTGGGAGTCAGCATATCCTTCGAACACAGACTCTTCACTTTCCGGGTCAGGAGTCTAGGGCCTCGGGACTAAAGACAGCAACGTGGGACCCTCTGATCAGAGCTGCCGGCTCCCTGCCAAGGACGGATCTGGGGGCAGCCGCTCCCGGACGCTGACGCTCTTTGTCCCTAGAGCCTCTCCTGAGTCTAGTATTGCAGGGAACACACTTTGGGAAATGTAAGGGAACTTCCTAAAAATAATGCAGGACACTTTGAGAGAAACCAATTTCTGCAAAACAGGCTAGTGACTCATGCATGACGTACGGATGGATGAGGACTGGGTTGTCTGCATGATAAGATAAGAATATTTTTAGTATTTCAAAAAGAAGCATTTGGCCATATCTCGTGACAACCATCTCCTCTAAATTTGGTGGGAACACAATGGAAAGTATCAGAAGAGCCTATTGTACTATTTTTTTATTTGTATAGATTTTTGATTTATCCGTGAGAGACCCAGAGAGAGGCAGAGACCCAGGCAGAGGGAGAAGCAGGCTCCCCGCGGGGACCCGACGCGGGACTCGATCCCAGGACCCCGGGGTCACGCTCTGAGCCGGAGGCAGACGCTCAACGGCTGAGCCGCCAGGGGCCCCTATTTAGGTTTTTAAACTGCTGAGTAGCATTTTAATATTTTAAAAAGTGTCATTTTTACGGCTTCAATGCCATACTCATGGTTACTCTTTCTTTTTATGTGACGATGTCTCCTACTGCAGAGGGACAGCTCTGCTCCTTGAACAAAATTTTTTTTTTTTTTTAACCTGCCACCGTAGGGTGGCTAAGCTTGTGAACAGTGGTGATCATGTCCTTAAACCCTGGATGGAGCCCTCATCCAAGACTCACTGCTCCCAAAGTCGCAGAGAAATAATTCAGTCTTCCACAAGAAATCCATTCACGATAAGGTTGTTGGCATTTTGTGCCTTTATATCTAAGAAATTTGGAAACTAAGACTCCGGGGAAATGTTGAATTTGAAAAATTGACTTTCATTGTTTCAGTCAGAAGGTTGGGTGGTGGTGGTTGAAGAGCCCATCTTTGGAACAGTGAAGGGACTCTTGATTTTATTCTTTAGAGCACCATTTCTTAACTTTTATTTTTAAAGATGTATCCCTTTTTTTGATTCTGTGGAAAGCCGTGCACCTTCTCCCAAAAAAAAAAAAAAAATGCATAGAAGTAGGAGACTCTGGTAACTCCTAAGAGCCTGGTTTGCGATGACTCTTTGCTTAAAGCCGGAATCCCCGGCATTCAGAAATGTTCTTTGTGTTTCAAAACTCACTCGACGTGTGTTTTACTTTCCCAAAGAGGACTTTAGAGTCTGACATTAGGAAAATACGCTGTGGGAATCCTGGGGTCCTTCCAAAGTTATTTCCTTTAACTATATTGGGATTAACGACTTCATACATTTTCTGGTTTGGACTAGATGTGCGTTCTTGGGTAGAGATGACTTCTTTCCTTTCCGCGAGAAAAGAAATTTCCCCGTTGAAAGAAAGAACTCTGAGGAAACTTTGGCTGAGGATTCATTTGATTTCCGTATTTGCCATAATAACCTAATATATTCCGAAAGGGAAGATTTGGATTCACCTGTCAGACCAAGGCTGAGATGCTGAACAGTGACTATGTAGGTTTGAAATCATACCATTCAGTTGTTTCTGAAAAGGCATATATTCAGCGCTCCTTTCAGAGAGTCTGCCAACAAATGGCAGGGGGAGCTATAATTTACTGGGCCAGGAAGTGTTTTAGAAATAATCAAAGCATCCCAGGCAAGGAGAAGAAATTTTAGAGATGTCTTGGAGCCAGCATAAACTTTTCTTCCCTCGGCAAGTTAGGGTCTCAGGCACGGGATCCTGTTAAGCCTCACGGTTCCTGGCATGGACCTGGTGCACGTACAATCTGAAATGTAAAATGGAAAATTTGGGGTAAATGCCCAGTGCGTGGTAATGGACGTGGTTGCTTCAGGTGCCACATGTAACTGAGGAAGCATCAGTATTTTAGGACACGTTAATACCTCCCCATGCGTGGCGGATCTTAGGTGTCGGCGCACAGCATAGCACCCGTGGGAACCAGCCCGAGCGCTCCGGGCACTAGGTACGGACCCAGCGGCATGACTTAGTTCTTCATAAAATACCTGTGTGTGGGAGACACCGAAGGACCCAGGACTCACGAAAACGAACTTGCAACTTGAGGTTGAGTCTAGACGCCGAGAGAGCGAGCCATAGGCACGGAGGTCAACGCAGACCAAGCCATCTCCCATAGTCTTGCTTGATTCCAGGGGACGAGACGGGTACAGGCCACTCATAATTCCTATTAGGCTTCTCCGTGAACAAAGTGCCTTTCTGTTTGAAGAAATCCACCCCCGCCCCCTTACGAGTCTTAGTGGGAAATAGAGAACATGTGCCACTCTGACAGTAGAAGATGCCAGCCCAGGCACGGCCAGCTTCCCGGGGAGCCACAGTGGGCAGGTGACCGGCCCGCTCTGCTGGTTTAGATTCAGTGAGTAGCGACGGGCCGCAGGGGCTGCGTGGCCTGGAGCTGGTGTGGGTGGTGGACAGGCTCCACCCGGTAGGACTCCGGGAGATGGAACTGGGACTGCGCGAGTGGGAGGCCCAGCGAAGATCCCCACAGTGCCGGCCAGGCCTGTGCCCGGGGCAGCGGGGCCCTCACTAGTCAGGGAGGTGTCATTTGGGGCCCCTGTTCCTCGTGCGTAGCCTCAAGTCTGGTTTTCGACTTTCTAGAGAGTAGCCTTTTGAGAATTCCCTCGCCGCCGAAGTCAGCTGGAGTTGTTTCTATTGTTACTAAGGACTCTGGCAAATACAACTCATATTTGATTATGTCACACTTTAAATTCTCTGCCGAGGAGCCGCAGAGCCTGGCTTTCTCAATGCTCCACACTTAGCATAATTGTCGATCGCACAGAGAGGACATTGGAAAACACTGCAAACTGAGTGGTAGTGCTTAGGGTAACATATCCCTGACTTGTAATTTCAACATCATCTCATGTTGTGTGCCAACATCACGTTTCTTGTTTTAAAAATATTAGGCAAGAACAAAAAGTTATACTCACTTCCAAGAAAAAGATACACACCTACCAATCAGCAAAAACCAGAACCAATTAATGGCAAAAAAAAAAAAAAAAAAAAAAAAAGAAAAGAAAAAAAAAAAAGAAAATTGCTCCAACATCTTTCCAAACCGACCCTGGATGGCCAGTAGAACCCCCTGGGACAGCTTTAAAAATCCTCATGCTCAGGCCCCAGCCCAGATCAGTTAAACTGGAATTCCCGGTGTAGGGGCCTCGGCGTCAGTATTTTCACGTTCTTCACATGATCATAATGTGCAGTGAGGACTGTGATCCACTCTATGCAGAACCTCTTCCCTCGCCCTAGGCTCCGGGGGTGGTGTCAGTATCATGTGTACAGAGAGGGACTATCGACTTCTCTGCAACATATATTCCCCGAAATAGCACTGACCCTTTTGACTTCCGTATCATATTGCCCTGCTATCAGATTCAGTGAAATCGGGCACCACCCCTGACATGTCTCCTTTTACCTTGGTGCTTTCTAGGTTTCTAGGTCTGCTGAATGGCTGGCTATGGATGTTTATCTGCATATAATAAAATTCAATTCATTTTTAAACTATATCCCATGGGGTCATTTTCCATATACATTTGTCTGCTGTACCATTTCGAATTTTTCTCTTTAAGCAGTTTAGATAATTGCATGCTGTGTGTGCGTGTGTGTGTGTGTGTGTATGTGTTTAAAGGCACAAGAGAATATATTACTGTGTTTAATTTTAGACATCTATTCATTCTGTGTGCTAATAGGGTAGTCTTTAAAATGTGTCAATCTATCTTTTACAATGATTGGCTTTAGTTGGTTTTCCACTTCAGAGTTTATGGATTAAAAATTAAATATGCTTTAACTCTTCTCATTATACCCCTTTGCATACATCCAATTAAATTTTACTAATTAGCTTTCTACCATCATTAACGTTTAAATGTTGTGTGTTTAGGCAAAGTCACTATTAACTTCCAACTATTCATATTGCCAATTATCTTCCAATCAGATTTTATTTCACCAAGGTGTTCTCTCTCTCTCTCTCTCTCTCTCTCTCTCTCTCTCTCTCTATATATATATATATATATATATATATATATATATATATATATAATATTCGGTTGTCCCTGCTGTAACTGGAACATAATTCAATGTTGAAGACATGTTTATAAGATTTATCATTCAATTAGAAATTTTAGAGGGAGAAAGATAATGTATCTTAATCCTTAAATGATGAAAAATAAAATCTGTTCACAGTCACTACATAACAAACTCAGAAAGTTTTACTCAAATGACTCATTTTCTTTATATCCATATACAACACTATAAGCGCAAGAGAAATTTTATTCTTTACTCATATTTAGAGCTTTACAAACTCTATGTAAAATTTATCTTGTTCTAGGTATGTAAAACCCAAGGAGTAAAAATTCTCCAACATGGGATACTTCCACATGGGATGGCTTTTCTGACTCCTGCTTAAATATTTCAATAAAGCAGCAGAGTTTACTCATGGTAGGAGCTCTTCAATAATAATTGAGATGACAGAAATGAACATAGCTCATATTTTTCAGAAAAAAAAAAAAAAAAGAGATGTAAGAGAATGCCCGGGTGGTACTTTGGTGTATCTTTTGTCATAGAAAACAAAAACCTTTTAAAGTTCAGTTTCAATTTTAATTTTAGTCTCAATAGGGGATCCCTGGGTGGCCCAGCAGTTTAGCACCTGCCTTTGGCCCAGGGCGCGATCCTGGAGACCCAGGATGGAGTCCCGCGTTAGGCTCCCGGCATGGAGCCTGCTTCTCCCTCTGCCTGTGTCTCTGCCTCTCTCTCTCTCTCTATGTCTATCACGAATAAATAAATAAATAAATAAATAAATAAATAAATAAATAAATCTTAAAAAAATTTTAATCTCAATATACATATACATATATGTGATAAATGTATCCTGTTTTTTGAGTAGTTGATGGGCAATCAATTCACATTACATTGTCATGTGATCATTTAAGTTGCAGTGAGATGATAAGCTTCTTGAGGATCCAGACTATGTCTTCTCTTCTGCATTTCCTCATCTGTAAAATAGCCTCTTATGTTCGAGATGATGGTTAATGTCTTGCCTATCTCCACAATTTGAGTTCTTGACCTTGCCCTCCAAAACCTAGCGCCTAATTGAACTGTGAGTTAATACTTAAAAACACAGCAATGAAAATGATATGTTACTGTATTTCACTGACTCAAAAATGGACTTTTTTTGTTTCATATTTATCATCTCTGAAATCAGGACACATCTTATAATTGATGATGTGTCAAAGTGCAATTGGCAGGGGGTTTCTTGTTGGTTTATTGCCCCCTGTTAATGGCACAGACACTAATGATGCATCTTACAATAAAGGGGGACTTAGATTGAATGAAATAGGCCATTTATTCCCACTTCTGTCCAAAAGGAATTTGAAGCAGTTTTCCAAAAGACATAAAATAAGGTAAAATGAATAGATGTAATATGAAAAAACGTAAAAAGCTGAGGTAAGGTAAATTTAAAAAAATGAAACAAAAAAAATTTACAGTCTTGTCAATTTTTCAGCTGTGAGCCCCCAGTTTGGTTTTGTTTTTCTTGACATCCAAAGCAAAATGAGAAACAAAAATGATACTTCCTTCCTAGCACGAGCTTGAAGTAGTGCTCTGTAGAATATTCTTTAAAATGAAATAAATACACTCTACACAATCCAATTTCCTGTATCAAGATTTTTTAGGATCTCAGACAGAAACATTCCTTCCCTCTTTCCCATGCCCTGGCAACATTTTTTCCTTCCTTTATAAATTTCTTATCCTGACTCTACTATGTCTCATTTGTCACTTCCTATTAATTTCAGCTTATCAAAAGCCCAATGTTTAGTGTTTTGCAATAACAAAGCAGTAATTGGAATTGCATGTGCTATATGAGCAAACACGTTCCTGACTTTATGGTCTTTTTCTGAACCTCAAATTGATAAGATTAGGATGATGCTATTTTAGGCCTAGAACTCAAACAAATGGTTAATGTTTAGAAATACCTTGACATGTTGCATTTGTTGTAGAGATTATCACAGCAGCAAGTCTATTTAAAATTTGTGGTTATTTTCGTTTTTGTTCCCTCCCATCACAGAGTATATTGATATATGTGCCTAGATTCTGGTGTTTATCATCACCTTGACAATGTCTGTTAACAAGCTGTGGAGAAAAATATCCATCTGGATAAAAGTGACAATGTCACTGGCTCAACTGTACAGCTCATAAAATTGCTTTGAGTCTGATTTTTGTAGTGTTGCCTCAGTGAAGCAATCCTTTACTTGCTTCGTTAAAAAAGAAATTTCCGCTTTCCGTGTTAACTGTAATGGAATTGTGAACTAATATTATTATTTTGCTCACGGCATTTTATTTGCATTGCAATATTTTAAAAATCACATCAAGTAACTTTACATGTTTATATACAACTTTTGTCAACCTCTTTTTAGAATGTTGATTAGATTTTTCTTTATTATATCAGAGATTAAACGTTTGACATATTTAACTGCACTCCCTTTTTTTGTAATTATAACTAATTATATTTCATATATACTTTAAAACTTCCTGTGAAGTTTTATGGGAATGCATGGGAACTTAGTAATGCTGAATGGTATTTAATAAAACCCAATACAAGATTATTGCAACATTTAAAAATCACTGACTTCTATCTCCACGAGGCTTTTTGTGCAGTCAGTATACAATCTGACCGTGGCCAACTATTTAATTCATCTTGATAATAAAGAAACTGAAGCTGTTTTCCTATAGAACAATTCGTTCTCGTAACAGAAGCATGTGTCAGGTGAAGTACAGCTGTGATCCAACCTCCGCTTCTGCTGAACATAAGGTTATCTCTGGGTTGTTTTAGCTGAACATGAAATGGGATGTCCATGACAATTCAAGGCCAGCGGTCCATGTGATTCTATAATTACTTTTGCCACTTTGCTTTTGTGGAGTCATTCATTATGAGGGTGGGCTTATCTTGTCTTACCTCAGTGTCATTAGCAATGTTTTAGTGTATTAGTGACCAAATGCAGGTTTAACGGTTGGTGATTAGAGTGGGCCAGCTGCCAGCAGAATGAGTGGGATCTGAAACTTGGCAATTGTTTAGTGAAGTTCTATTAAACAAAACAATAATTTTGGAATTGTGATAAATGAACTTGTTCCTAATGAGTAAGATACATGGAAAAGAAAGTGTCCATATTAAAAAAAAAAACAAACAACAACAACAAAACAAACAAAAAACCCCAAAACCAATAGGAAGGTTAACAAATTATAAATCATTGATATTTTCCAAGTTAAAATAAATTGATGGTTTAACACTATCCCGACTTTTCATTGTAAAAGTTACAAATCTGACTAGTTTCAGCTTTCAAAGCAGAAGAGAAAGAAAAAAGGGCCTGAATCAAAGCTCAATGCTAAGATGTGATGATTTGATGTGAAATAGCCTCCATTCTGAGCTCCACTGTTTTGGATCAGTGGTTCATTTGTGTGAATTTAGTGTTTTATCCAGTTAATGTTCCCAGTTTCCCACATCCCATCCCCCATCCCCATTCTCCACTGCCTCCCCCACTGAGAACTTATTTCTCAGTTGGTCTAACTTTCCCTGGTGATGGTCGAAGTGATGGTGATATGCTGGGGACAAGGTTGAATTGGAACAATATTTTCTGTTACAGAAATAAGGGAAGCTTCATTTCCTTTTAAAACACAATTTGTCTTTTTTCTGTATAGGAATTGCATTTTCAATCAACTATGAATGATGCTGTTTATGTGGTAAGGGCTTTAGAAAAACTTAAGTCAGGATACTTCCTCAACTGAAGTAAGAATCCTTAGATTCATTTGTTTTTAATGCTATGGATTGTTTTTACTTATCGGTTGGACTGTAAAATACATAATTAGGTAATTTCACAGTAGCGTATTTACAACTTAAAAGATTTATGAAATGTGAGGCCTTTGATTTCACAATAAATTATAGGAGAAATAATCAAAATTTTAAATTTAACCATAGGTCAAGAAAATGAACTTAAGCATCCCATGACAACCTTAATAAGGTGCTTAAATTGCATGAATATAAAATTTGGAGTGTTAGACGTGGAAACGTGAACTTTGCCAACCAGCTTATACGAGATGAACAAGTTGCCATTGCAAGGAAAACCAATTCTTTGGTGTTTTGGGCTTTTTGTCTACATTGGCATCTATGAAATCAAATGTTTTCAGGTCACTGGTAAAAAATGGAAGCATTAAATTGGGGGGAAGAATTGAATTAGCTCAAATTGAGTCTTAATTAACTTGAAAAAATAATGTTAACCCTTTTAATCCACCCCCAACTAAGGATTGCATGTTTTACAACATGACTGAAGACTGGAAAGCATTTTAAATTGATGAAGTCATTCCATTCCATTTGAGAGTATATATCTAACCACGAAAAGTTGATTTAGGATTAGATTTTATAAGCTCCTTTTTTGGAGGGAGGGGTTGTAGGAGAAATAAATACTTAGACCTTACACAAAAGGGGTAGAATCAAATAAGAAACAGAATTTGAACCTTTTGGCTAGAAAAACTGGTTAGATTTTGCCTTTCCTTGTCATGTCCCACAAATAACTATGAGGTTCACATAAGAATTTTGACCCTTATGTAATCTAAAATGGGAAAGAATCGATTCAAACTAGTCTCCTGCTGAAAGCAAGTTGCCCTAGATAAAGGCCAAAATCTTAGGGATTTTTCTGCATGTAAAATCTCTTAAAGTAAAATCATGTGTTGCATTAAATTAAATGTATGTTATTTTGGCCATTTTTTACATTGGTGAATTTACTGAAAGGTTTATCATTAAGTATAATAAATGCAATAAATGTTACATCATTTTTCATAGAAGACATTTCAGAGAAAGTTGAGTCCAAATAGCGTAATAATAAATCAAAATGAACAAAAAACACCAAATAAATCTTACATATATAATCTAGATCCAGACTGATGTGTAAAAAGAAAATTATAGAGACAGTGCAATGGGACCATGTAAATCATTTTTAAAGAATCAAGTTCACAGCTGGCTGTCTGGACTTGGGCCATACTCTATTATCTGAGAATGTTCTCTTCTTCTTTCACCAAATTTTGCAAATGTGCTACATTTTATTTGTCAGTCCTAATACTAAAAGGCCATCTAAGCTTTGAAATCACCCACATTCTGTCTTACAAATAATCTCAAGTGAGTGGGCAAAAGTCCCTGCCAGCAGGGCCCAAACCATGTGTAAATGAGAGAACAGCTCATTAATAATAGTGTTTAATTCAAAGGGAACGCAAGTAGTTCATATAGGAGACCCAGCTCTGTGGATTTTGGTGGTATTTTTAAATGTACACACCTGAATTTGAACAGTAAATAAAAAGTCTAGAATTTTTAGCTAGAAATGTATTTGCATTATTCAAAAATGTATAGGACTTCCTTTCCAAAATTTGTCTATGGGGCTGTAGACATAGTTACAGATTGAACAGAGTGCAAAAAAAAAAAAAAAAAAAAAAAGCAAATTAACAGTGACTTGTACTGAGTTAAAGTGACTGAAAAAAGGTAAAAAGATAACAAGGCTCACCTGTTTTCTGGCTAATAATATCAAGTGCAATATTGAGAAAATTAAATAGAAGAGTTTTTTGTTTCTTTACTCAAAAAACAGTTATGAAACATACATGTGTTACTAAGAAGATGGAACAGTGAACAAACAGATACTGAATTTTAGTTACTTATTGTACCAAATTGTATTGGAAATTATAATCCACGAATATGATTATGTTTAAAAATGTATCATGAATGTAACAATCTTGAATTTATAACCCAACGAATTCAGTACTGAATTATAGCCGAATGTTTGTGATTGCCTTTATGTAGTTTTTCCAAAGCAGACCAAATTAAGCAAGGATGATTATCCCCATCATTGTTCCAACGTTGTAACGTCCACAAGGGAGGAGAGTTTACTTCGTTATAGGGAAATTTATATAATTTGTTAGTTGAATGCACTTGTTAGTAGAGACTGAATCTTACTTACTTACGTCTTTGTTTTAGGGGACAGGAATGATGCGTACTAACAGTTCTCAAACTCAAGCGTGTATCAGGGTCACCAGAGGGCTTGTGCATATACAAGACCCATCTTTGGAGTTTCTGATTCAGAAGGTCTAGGGCCTGGCTGAGAATTTGCATTTTTAACAAGATCCCTATGATGCAGATTCTGCTGGCCTGGGGACCACTGATTTATTCCAACTCCTTCACCCTGCCCCTCCCTGCAAAGAGCTGTATTTTTTTTTTGTTGTTGTTATTACTTATTTATTTAAGTCAAATGATTATTGTTTGAATCTGTCTCTTATGAGCCCAGGTCAGGGGTTGAGACTCGATTTAGGACTTCAATTGGCATAATGATATATTGATGTAATCAGACTTTGCCTGTGGAAAGGGCTCCACAGCATATGAATAACTATATGGTAATTGTATGTGGCTTTCCTAATTCCTGGGAAGATAATTTCCTATGGGAGACTGCCCATTAAAATATTTTTAGCATGAAATATTTTGTAATAATTCAGTGGATATTTATTGAGCTCACGCGATGTCTCTGAAATATTTTCTAAGTGTTGCTCAACCAATCCTCACAACTGTAGATAAAGTAAGTAGTGGACCTCATCGGGGTGAAGTAACTTGTGGTTAGTAAATGGTAGGGCCGGGGCTTCTAACCATTTACTAATATGGTCTCCATCTCCTCATTCTGTTCTTGAGAAATTAGGCAGATGTGTCTTGGGAAGTTAGTTAAAATCCATCAACAAGACCCTGTATTAAAGGGAGTGTTTATGCGTCTATTCTGACTCCTAACCCTCTCTACTACAGCAGTAGTGTTCAAATGAGAGGCCAGCGTTGGGTGAGTCCCATGAGGAGCTGGGATGCAGAAAAGATATATTAACATTTATATTAATTTATATAAGAAATGAAATCAAACCACAAATTCTCTAGGATATGGGCGGGCACTGTTGCGCTCACTGGACTCCCCCATCCCGCACCTGGCGATCACATGACTCCCAGGGGATGGGCAAGACGAGGGCGTCCCATGTGCCCGGGTGGATGGAGGGGCATGTGGGGGACCCCGACTCCTACGTTGGTCTTTAGATGCACCGCTTTTTTATGTGTCAAGTGTATTTGTGAATGTCATCTTGTTTTGTTTAAACCCTCACTTAATAGGTAGTTTAACAAATTTCTGTAAAGGAATTCGTTTTAATCTAGTACTAAAAATGCAGAATGAGTAACTCACAAGAAAACTGCAGAGCTGATCCTTTCTTTTCTGCCAGATGGACTCTTCTTCCGTCACTTCACACAGTAAAATTGATGTTGAGCTAATCATACCCTGACAAGAAGTTTAACCAAAAATATTCAAAATTATCAGGAAGGCTTGTCATACGGATTTTACATCCAATATTTTAAAATCATGAACCTTGCCCCATGCTGATAGTATGTCTTGAGATACTCGTTATCGACAGCAATATATACAATATATTATATAATTTATAGTAAGCAAATATGTATATATTGCAGGTGTGTGCACAAGAGTTTTTCTTTTTTTCTGAGAGTAGGATGTGACTAAAAAAAAACCTCAGGGACCATTGATTGCAATAATGAATTTATGCAGCTGCTGAGCAAAAATTTTCAACTGTCTGATGTTTCTAGATCTCTATTGATTTTGCTATCTGATAGCAAGTAGACAGCTTTTTTGGCATGGCTGAAGTTACCCTCCGGTTGGTTCTGTATGTAAGTCTCCTCCTCTGTGAAACGGGACCCTGCATACGGTTATTGTGAAGATCAAATACATTGATGCATGGAACATGCTTGGCCCACATGGTAAAGATGCAATAAATCTTAGCTCTCCTATCTCTTCTGTTACATCATTAGCAGAAGAACAAGTTGCATTATTTGAGTAGGAGCTTGGCAGACTGGTCAGTGGTCTCCATGCTCCAGGATTCTTGGGACACCCTGGTAGGCTCTGCAGACAAGCCCTTTAATGGCTGAGAGTGCTCTGAGTTATCTTGATCAGAGAATTTGTTTGCACTAATTCTCTGTTTTTACTTACAAAAGCGACTCCTGAGATGCTCGACATAGCCTAACCTAGTAGAATGTAAGAGAAAAATAGAATATGGAGAACTCATTTAAAGTTCTACTCTACTTTGAAAGAAATTGTTTCTTGGGGCTTAGAAAGATCTGAAGGGTTATGATTAAATTTCACAATGGCTAGTACATTTCTATTACGGAAAGGCCTTTTGACACAAGTCTAATAGCTGTCCTTCTTTCAATCAATTTTAGATTCGCATAATCTGAAAAAAGATCAGGTTCTTGCAAAGCAGGAGAGCCCAACACGTTGCTATCGTATTTGCAACAAACCCGGTGCAAGACATCTTTGCAGATATCAGCCAGACTTTGCTCCATCTGCTGACTTCTTTTTTTTTTTTCCTCCCCAGCTTTATTGAGATAGAGTTGACATATGACATTGTGCAAATTAAAGGTGTACAGTGTCATGGTTTGATGCCCGTCTATATTGTGAAACGTTTACCACAGTCAGGTTAGTTAAAACATCCGTCATCTCACATTATTACCTTGTTTGTGCTGTTATCATGGGGAGACCATTTAAGATCTATGTTCATAGCTGCTTTCGAGGATACAAGATATTACAACACAGTGTTGTTAGCCGTGCTCACCACATTGTACATCGGATCCTTGGAACTTATTCATCTTAGAGCTGAGAGTTCGCCCCCTTTGGCCGACATCTTCCCACCCCCATCATCCTCCACAATGGTAACCATTAATCTGCACTGTTTCTATGACTTTGACATTTATAAATTCCACATATAAGAGAGATCATACAGTATTTGTTTCTCTGTCTGACTTCTTTCACATAGTTTAATGCCCTCAAGGTCCATCCATGTTGTTACAAATGGGAGGATCTCCTTAATTTTTATGGCTGAATAATATTTCACTGTGTGTGTGTGTGTGTGTGTGTATCACGCTTTCTTTATCCATTTGTCTGTTAATGGACATTTTGGTTGTTTCCATGTCTTGGCTACTGTGAATAATCCTGCAATGATCATGGGAGCGTAGACATTTCTTTAAGATAGTGATTTTATTTCCTTTGGATATATACCCAAAGTTAGGATTGCTGGATCATATCATAGTCCTATTTTGAAATTTTTAAGGAACTTCCATACTGTTGCCATAGTGGCTGCTCCAAGCGCTGACTTCTTGAGTGGTTTCGACACCTCTGTCAACGCTGTGCCATATTTTGTCATAGCTTTTGGAATTTTTATGTTTCAAAGCTTGATTGCTTTTATTTCTCATTTGAACTGACTTAAAAAAACAAAACTAGGGAAGCTGTACTTTATTTGCTGTTTAATCGAATACATGTATCTTTCTGTGCCTTTTATATTCGCCTCCAAACAACCCAAAATATTTTGCCTTCAAACAGCCTTAAATATTTACAAACGTAAGAAATATTGAGAAAATAAATTTGACACATGTCACTATTTGCTGTAAGAAGGCCCTTCCTTTCTGTAACGGATCAAATGCAGGCAATTGTTAACATTTAACGTTGGATTACACGTCAGTGAGTTTACCTCTGAACAGCATAAACCGTCTTGTGTCCTACCTAGTAGTGTAGTGCTGCTTTCCAACAATTTCTCAAATAGTCATATTTTCTTCTATAGCCATGCATACAACTTCTGTGCTGGGATTGATTTTTTTTTTACTTCATTGTAAACAGCAAGATAAGCAACCTGTGGACTAAATTCCATGTGAGTATGCATACTTTAAGTAGGGTTAAAGAACTCCTTAATGTTGATATTTCTTTCGCTTGGCAGTAAAACAAAATCAATGCTAATTTAATAGGAGCTCACAAACCAAGTTTTGCTTTCATTGCCCTTTTAAAAAGAGTAAAGGGCTGTAGTTATAAACAGAATTAGTAATTGCTTGGTTGATATGCCTGTTGAATAGCAGATGATTTTTATTCAATCTATTCCTTTTAAAATCCATTACCTTAATTTTAGATAGATTACTTGATAACAAGACCGTTGATCAAAATGGTTGCATTAAACCTGTTTATAATTTTGCAAAATGATTTTTAATTCTCCCTAAACACCCTTCCTCCTGGCAGAGGGAAAAAAATTGCTTGTGGGTTGTTCAAAATTGGCTCTGTTTTTCTTAGATGATCTTTAATTACACTTTAAAGCGGGATTTCTTTATGGGGAATTGAAATTCTGCTTGTTAGAAAATTACAGAGGGTATTTGGGGATCTGCTATTAGCTGCAGGAACAAATAGAGAGATTAGTAAGACAAATGATCAGTAGCCTAAAAAAAATTACCTATGGGACACAATTATTAGCCCAGGGAAGATCTGGCTGTGGTCATGAAGGTTGCCTAAATGATGAGTTTATCAAACCCGTTTTAGAAGCTGCTGAGAAGAGAGTAGGAGGTTTACATTAGCCCCTAGGAATCAGGGGAGGGTTGATCTTGGAGATTAATAAATTTACTGTGGTATGTTTTCAGGCCTCAGCCTCTACAGCAGTGACCGAGGATGGAGTTAGAGGTGAAGAAAGAGGAAGTAGAAGCCCGTGAGCCCAGGCCCATTGAGGAGAAAAGAAGAGAGGTTTCACGGTGATATTTTGGAGCAAGAAGGTAGGATGGAAGGTGACCAAGAAAGGGTAAAATAAATGGAATGTCTTGTCTCTTTTAAGGAGTCCAGGGGTGATCAGACTTTGGGGTAACCATCTTGCCACCAGTAATCTTTCTGAGAATCTCCCATGTCTCGGTGGCTTAGGACTGAGAGAAGAGAGAAATCAGAGTGGATATGCCAAACATGTTGGCTAGCAATTTTTTTGAGACAAAATGAATATTTCATAAACCGAATCTTTAGCTTTCTTTACAGGTGTAGTATCTCTAATGTGAAATGTGAATGCTCTGTGGGCACATACAGAGAGCTAGAGAAGAAGAAACTGTGAGTAAAAGGGATGAAGCCACTGAGAAAAAGGCAAGGAATCCTAGAGTAAGGAAGCACACGGCCCTGTCTTGTACCTGACATTTTGACCTCCTGTAAGGTCTTACTCTGGTTCAGGAGGCACAAAGATCGCTCAGGGCCAGGTTTTATGTCCGACAACCTATCCATCCCTCTGTATGACCATTTGAAAACTTGACACCTTAGTAAAAGATCAGCCCATAGTAGGTGTTCAGTAAAAATGCGTCAACTCAATGAATGAAGAAGTACGTTTATAGATGATTTCATCAAAGTTATAGGTATTTGTAAATTATTTATAAATGGGTTGATTTTGAGAAGTTGCATGAAATTTCTTATCCGCAGTTTTTTATTTTTGTCTTGAACTACAAATGGGTTTGCCTCTTATTACACCAGAGATTTCCTCCTAAAATTTACATTTTTTTAAGTCATTGTTTAGGTATTTTGGAAAACTGAATAGATCCAAGTCAATTTAAGTGCTTGTTAAGTGACTCCTCTGGGAAAGACACGTCATTAGGCTTGGGAAAATGTAGAGAAAGTAAAACTTGTTCTGTGCCCTTAAAAAATACACTAGTAATATTTCCATTCCAATTTTTATTTGGAATCATAGCAAATGATAACGGATGAGGCTGTGGGTGAGTATGGTGAAAGAGGTAGACACTGTATCAGCTATAATCAGGTCAAGTGGATCAATAGGTCTTGATCAAAATAATGGTCAATGAAACTTGCGGTCATCACTGTCCTTCTGGGTGTTGTCTAAGGAGACTTATTTGTCTCTGGAAGCAAGGTCACAACCACGCATTTCATGGACGGCTGGTTTTTCATGGGCCCAACAGCATCAAATTGTCTGCTGGAAGTTTCTATAGGAATAAATGATAACATTACTAACAAAGTAGACGAGGTAATTCATTGGACTTCTCTGTTGTTGTTGATGTTTGCCTTGTGGACGGGTACTGTGTTTTATATGTGTTTATTTTCATCTGTATTTGTTGGGGAGTCATGGGGAATTAGTATTTGTTGAATAAACGAAGGGCTGGGGACAACATTTTCTACGTGTTTGTAAATTTGTGACATTAGCAAGGGCAAGAAGCCTTTTTGTGGGTGGTCCCTAACTATGTCCTAAAAATGCTGCAGGGGAGAGGGGCAACCCTGAAGCCACTTCTGAACGGTTCCCACTAATGTTCGCATTCCCCACATCACAGGCTGTCCTGGAGCAGAGTGCCCCTTTGCTTCAAGGTGAAATGGTTTTGCCTTTATGGATTTTGAATGAAATACAGGATTTGAAGGAGAGGCTTATGACCTCTTGGTTAAGCCATAATGTCAAATCCATTAACTTTTTTTAAACAAAGAATTGGCCTATTGGGGTTCACCATTCCTGTCTTCTTGTTTCATCCACCTCATTGGGTAAACTTAGATCAGAGAGAGACATTCTGCTCACTCACCATTCCCACACCTGGGTGTATGCACACACACACCCACGCGTGCGCACACACACAATCACACCATTACACATAGAAGAGACAGAGCAAGTAATGAGGGGTGGTGATGATGGTGGTAGAAACTATCAAAGTTTTTTGGGGAATCTTCTTACGTCTGAAAAATTACATTGACTATATTTAACCAAGGCCATAATGGTGCCCTGGCCCCTAATTACCAGCCTTATCATTTTATTTTTGAATGGGTGTAACTTCTGAAATACTCGGGAATTGGGCAACTGGATAAACCATTCCTGAATGGGAATAGTCTTAGATCCATAACAAGCAATTTTAGCCTGAATTGCTATGGGACATTTTCCTTTATGTTGCTGTGCAGGAGAACAACACAATTTTAGTTTAAGCTATAGCTGGGATTGTTCTTTAAAAATATGACACCTGTGCACCTAGAAATACCTTATTTTAAAGAACCTTGAGGTTTAGTTCTCTCATTGTTCACTTATTCTGTGCTATAAAAAAATTGGACAAATCTAGTGGTAGCAAAATCTTATGCTGACAGAAGGCCTGGCGCTATGTGGTTATTTTATGATACCCACAAACTTTAGTTAAAGGTTCATACTTGCACAACATTCTATTCAGAGTAACCCAGAAATAGTCTTAGTTTGGTAATTTAATGACCCTCCAGCAGAACACCTTCAGATTGACCGTGTACATTTCCAAAGTTCGGCAGTAATTAGAGCTTTGGTGAATCATCTGAAAATATTGAGTCTATCTCTCTGGGAGACCACTGTGCATTTTTGTTTCCTTTTCTTTTTTTCAAATATGCCAACAGAAATATACCATTTCCAAGAGGCTTTGAGGGTCTTCCTAGCTTAAATGGTAGTGGCAGCAGGGAAAACCAGATACCATGTTTACCATTGGTGATTTCCAAATTGTTGTGTCTTCCAGATGGTTTAGAGGAATTAAATTACTACAATGAATACCATTTTGGAAATACTTCTTTTGGTATCCAAAGGCATCAAATTAAAATCTTCATTTTGTGGGATTTTAACATAACCCACATTTTGGTGGTGCGGAGTGAGGGGAGGCGCATCACAAAGGGTTTTTGCTTATTGTTATCTTCAAACTCTGCAATGGTAACTGACCTCCTGTGCTGTTGTCTTGGGAGGATAATGTTTCCCAGCTGTCTCGTTACTACTTTTTCCTTGTTTTTCTTGTTTGGGACACCACTTGCTTTCAGTATAACTAAACAGTTAAATCCGTGTTGACCGTATCACTAGATGAGAAAGAATAGACCGAGTTTATAGTGTGCAGCATCTCTATCAATTAGAAATCAACCCTGAGCTTCAAGGTGACTGTCATCAAGGCCTAGACAAAGAGAAACCACTAAGCCAGCTGCAGAGAGGCGAAAGTCCTTAGCTGAAATGTAAAAGCTCTCATATATTACTTTTAACCTGGCTGATTAATTATTTATTATTAATGTAGAAATGGAATTATAGCAAATGCAGACGAGTGCGTAGGTTCCAAACCTGGCCTGCTTTATACTCAATGTAGAGTCAGGAAAAGGCACAAGAGCCCATCAGACCCCCATACTACAGGAGAGCTTTCACATTCACTCATAGGGCAGCCCTTCTAATACTCATATTGGCTTTTAAAATATGTCTTCTTAAGGTTCTCACAGGTTTAATAAAACCTCCGTCAAATTTTGGTGTTGCGGCAGCCCCAAACAATCAAATTTTAAGGACTTGTGAGGCCTCACCTGGATTTGCACAGCCCCAGAGCCAGACGGAGTTTTTATTAAATCTGATCCCACACTGTTGGAGACGCTTGTGGAGTCAAGTGAATGAGCGAGTGGAGTCATTCCACAGTGGGGCAGATCCGATCGGCAGGCAACCCTCCTTGCAGGCATCCCTTCAGCACTGCTTTCCTGTTGTATGTTGCAGTGTTTACATAGAGTTTTCACAGAAGGATTCATTTAGGATTAACCTAATTGAATAAACACAAAGCTGCATAATTTATGGACCAAAATAGTTTTTCCTGGTTGGGTTGCTGACTAGCATTTCCTTTCCCCCTAATGGAATATTGCAAAGCCCCATATTGTTATAATCAGAACTTCATCTTTGAGTCAATCCAGTTCATTTGCATGATATGATTTTATTATAAGCCAGATGTATAAATAATTGCTCATGAAGAGAGTCTTTTCCTCAAGCAAAGTAATGGAGCTATATATACATATATTTTTTCTTTTTTATCCCCCTAACGGAAATGGCTAAGTCCAGTGGCAGAAACTATCATTATGGGAATGATATAGAATTCTTGTTACTGTTTCCAAAAAAAAAAAAAAAGATAACTTAGGAAAATAGTAAATATTGTGGCTTAGATTTTGCTAATGAGATAGGATAAATTAAAGAGCACATGCTGGGGAGATGTGGTAATTTATTTAAGATCCTAGAAAATTAGCCATCATGGTACTTCCCCATTTAAAAATGCACAACGATTCCCCATTGCCTGTTAGATCAAGTTTGGGCTTCTTGTGTTTCAAGAGCTTGCATAATCTGGCTCCATCCTAACTGCCCAGCCTGATTGACCTTGCTCATTACTACATGCCCTCCATCAGGGATTGATGAGCAGTGATAATCACTCCCCATGGGCCCCACATATGGCCTCATGCCTCATTTGCTGAAAACACATGATGGCCTTTGCACCTGCTGGTCCCTCTATGTTGAATGCCCAACTTCTTGTGTCTGCCAGTTTAAAGCTGAGCCATCTTTCCAGGTGCTTCTCAAGACCCATCATCTCGGCAAGAAGAAGTAAATGCTGACTATTTTTTTTCCCATGGTGGTAAACTTGTGCTTTTGTTGGTAGGCTGAAAAGTGGCCTTTCAAAGATACGCCATGTTCTAATCTCCAGAACCTGTGAATGTGATCTTCTTTGGAAAAAGGTCTTTGCAGATGCAATCAAATGAGGGATTTTGAGGTGAGGAGATTATCCGGGATTACGTAGGTGGGACAAGGCCATTGCCAATGTCTTTACAAGAGAAACGGAGAGGGAGATTTTGAGATACACAGAGGAGAGTGAGGTAACGTGATCATGGAGACAGAGACTGGACTGATGCAGCCACAAGTCGGCGAGTGCAGACCACCAGAAACTGGAAGAGGCAAAAACCAAGTTCTCCCTAGAGCCTCCATAGTTCCATAGTTGCCTGCTGACACTTTGACTTTGGACTCCTGGCATCCAGAACAGTGACGGAACACATTTCTGTTGCTTTAAGCCACCAGCTTTGTGGTAATTTGTCACAGTAACCACAGGAAATGAATACACCTTCTTTAGAAAGTATCATGCATTTACCCTGCTTGGTAGAGGGAAGTGCCAAATGGTACCCTAATGCTTCCCATGTGGCTGCTCTCTTCCTAAGTAGATGACAAATCCCTGGTAGGCTCTCAGAGGTAACTGGCACAGATTCGGTCACAGAGTGTCACTAAATTCTTTTGGAATAATTTATTGGTTATTTTTAATGCGCTGAGAGAGACAAAATGCTGGTTGTATCTCCGTGATCTGTTGGTGATTGATGTTCTTGCTTCAGGTACATAGTTCCCTTCTATGATGAGACCGCAGATCTAATAAAATGCTTTCTCTTAAGCTGACTGTTGCAAAAGAGAGTAATAAATGGAGGTCTTTGATATGCCTTTATTATCTAGTTCAATCTCCTCCTCATCTGCAAGTCCTCTCTAATGTGACTTTCTGGTTCCAGGATTACTGGCCCATCTACAGTCCATTCTCATCTGTTGCAGAACGTCTGCATTACGGGCTGCTCCTGCTCAGATTGCTCCTGTTCCCAGAGGAGAGGGACTAAGAGGCACGTAGTCTAACTAAGAGAGGTTGGCAGTGTCGTATCTTGGTTTAGGATGCTGGGCTTACGCATCTCAAACAGGGCTAGTGAAACTAGCAGGGGTGGGAAACACACCATGCCACACTTTGAGAGGCAATACTTGCATCTCCCCTGATGTCCAGGGGTCTCTGGAGCAGTACTCACAGGGACTCAGCATCCTTTCATGGAACATGGAACACGGATGGATGTGGTAAAGCTCAACATCCTACACTGGTAGCCTTCCGACAAACTTTCAGAATGATTCATGTATAAGAAAGCTGCATTTTCAAGAATGAATTCTTTCAAGTTCAAGGCTTTAGACCCCATTTTTATTTGACCACTCACTGTAACTTTTATATTGTCACAAATGTAACTCTAATGGTAGAAAGTATAGGCTGGTTCTATCATTGCGAACTTTAAAACGTTCTCTGAGATGCATAAATATTTAGGAATCTGAATTGTAGAGCAAAAGTTCATCTAAAGATTTATCTACAGGAGATCTAAACTAGAAAGGTTGGTTCACCACAAGACTCATCTCTTGAGACCGAGATGAAAACATTTGATCAAATTAATCTACAACTGCAATTTAAGGATGTTAAACAGTAACCCGCAGGGTTAGTCTACAGGGAGTTTTAATAATGTGTCCAATCAAGAGATGACTAGTATTAAAAATAACTAGTGGCTTCCCATCTCTAGGAGAAGGACAGTTTAGATACTGTAAAAACTAATTACATCCCCTTACTTTGCTATTTACACTGCCCCCAAGTGGGTCCTCTTGGTAAGCCCGAGTGTGGAGTCTGGGGTGTTTCTAGCATGGCTTCCAAGAGAGCAATCAGGTAAACAAAATCCCCCTGGCAATGAGATAGTTTTTCCTGATTTACTGGCCATAAATTTACATATTTAGAACTACGGAAACCTACTTATTGTAGAACTTTTGTTAATTCCCAGACTGAAGGAAGTCCTTGTAGCTATAAAATGATTTTAATCCCTCTCCGAAGGGTGGCACAACTGGATTAACTCTTCAGGCATAGTTAAGGTAGAATGGACACAAAGAAGAGCCAACCTAATTAACAAAAAGCAGTAATTTATGACAACCAAAGTCATCCAACTGGCTTCTGAGTGTGTTCTCAAATCTCTAAATTAACTTTCTTCTCAACAAACTACAAGCCTTAGTCTCTCAATCTGTCCTCTAAGAGGAAGAGGTAGGCTATAGGCATAATAATTTTTATCACTAATCAGGACCAAATTCAGTATGATTCAATTGAAAAAAAATTAAGGATAATTGTAGACATTTTGTGGCATTTATTGGCTTATCAGCGGCCCTTGAATCATCTATAGGAACTGTCACTTAAGCATGCCATCCAATCTTGATCTAGCCTTTTAAAATTTCTTTACAGCATTTGTCAACACACCACATCAAAAATCACAGAGGGCAAAGCAAATTCCATTCCTAAGTAGCATAGGAAAGGGCTTCCTGTGTTTGCAGTCATTTCTAATGATTTTCTGTGGTTCTAAGATGAATTAGATGCCCACTACCAAATGCAATATATACTTTACATTCTGCTGATTCCAGAATGTCACCTAGACTTAACATTGCCTTAGGATTCAGGGATGATTTTATAGAGGAAGTGATACTTGAAGAATGGCTTTGCCAGAGATGAAGAGTCAGAGAGAACTCTGGTAGAAGAAATTATATCTATTTATCTATAGATACATGATCTATCTATCTATCTATCTATCTATCTATCTATCTATCATCTATCTATCTATCTATCGAGCATGCCTGGCACCTTGGAGCACTTTAAGTGGTGCCTTATAGCTACAGCCCATTCTAGTCTTGAACTGTTGTCCCAAGTTTAGACTTGGAAGATCTTAGCCTGCAGTTTTAGCTCTTTAAATGAGTGTTACAGTCGCTTGCTTTTGAGTTCAGAGAATTACTTTGGTATCTGCTGCTCATTTTATGTCCTAAACCTGACTTTGCTTTAATTAATTAATTAATTAATTAATTAATTAATTGGGGAGGGACTGAGGGAGAGGGAGAGAGAAAATCTCAAGCAGGTTCCATGCCCAATGCAGAGCCTGATACAGGGCTTGATTTTATGACCCCCAGATCATGACCTGAGCCGAAATCAAGAATCAGAAGCTACCCAGGTGCCCCAGGCTGACTTCCCTTCTATGTGGGTTCCGTGAATTTTGTTCCTTTGCCTTCCGGCAAGCTCATTCCTCCTGCCAGCTTTAGGGACAACAGCAGCATGAAGGTCTGCCGGGATTTTGATATAAGCTTTCCTTCAAAGAATCTCTGGTTTTATTGAGTTCCTATTGGGGGCAGTCTACAGGCAAGTGACATTAGCCTTGTAGGCTCTGGCCAGGGCCTCATTGCTTGTATGACTGGGATGGAAATCCAGTACCCAGGAAGTAAAACTGATAGGAAAGGGCAGGATACTAAGCTCCTTTGTTGGTAGGTTAAGGTATTTGTAGTCCATCCATAGTGATGGTGAGCAGCTGGGTGAATCTGAGCAATGTAGTGAGAAGCTCAATATCCAGTTTAGGAAGATGACCTTGGTGGTTTGGTAGATAGATAGGGGGTGAGGTGGGGAGATCAGGTAGAAAGCCGTGTCAATATTCAAGTGTGTGTCAGTGCTCGAGTGAGAATTGAGAAACAAAGGTAATGGCAGAGAGATGGGGAAAAAAAGAAACTAAAGAGCTTTTAAAACAAAACATTAATGAGAATTGTTGATTTGGCTGTTAAAAGTGAGGAAATGGAGGGACACCCGGGTGCCTCAGCAGTTGGGTACCTACCTTTGGCTCAGGGCGTGATCCCAGGGTCCAGGATCGAGTTCCACATCGGGTTTCCTGCGTGGAGCCTGCTCCTCCCTCTGCCTGTGTCTCTGGCTCTCTCTCTCTGTCTGTATCTCTCATGAATAAATAAATAAATCTTAAAAAAAAAAAAAAGTGAGGAAATGGGAAAGGGAGCAAGGCTAAGGGAACTTGGAGGGTAATGGAACCCTACTGTAGCGGGGAACCTAGGCGGATGATCAAGTTTAAGAGGAGCTAATGGGGTGATAATGGACTTAGGCATACACATCCTGAGTTGAAGACTCCTATAAAGAATCCAGATATAGCAGCCTACGGGGCAGCTGAACGTTTGAGGAGAGAAGACCAAAGGTGCAGGTCCACGAGTTGTCATTGGCAACCATATATTGTGGTGGAATGTCATCCAGTCTTTAAATTATAAGGACCAAGTAGCAACATTAGACCGTGAAAAGAGTAGGATATAAAATTCCATTTTGTGATTTCAATGATGTAAAATTATGTTTGTAAATGGATAAAAGTAAGAAGGGGAAATGGAAAAATTAAACATAGCAGATTTGTTGAGCTGGTGGGTTCTTTCAAAATTTATTTATACGCTGCCTCTTTCCAAAAAGAATTTGTGATGTCATCAAACTGCTAATTTTATTTAAAAAATTGGTTCTGTGGTTATAATATTGTTTGTACATACATGAATAATTAATAGGAGATATCATATGAGAAAGAACTTTGTAAACTTCCACGTGAATAATTATCATTATATGAACACTACTTATTTTTGCTTAGTTGTAAAAGAATGATATTTTCATAATTAGCCATTAGTATTTTCTTTTAAATATTTCTGTTAGTATCTGGATTCTCCTTATCATTTTGAAGATCACAACAAGTCAGGGAATTTCCTGAAAACTCAGAATATGAATAAAGCACAAGTTAAAAAAAGAGTGCTGGATGAAATTTGCTCAGATGATAAAATCTATTTATTGAACAGTCTCTATATGCCAGGCATTATGCTGATGATACATAAAAAAGGATAAAACATACTATCCTCAGGCATCTTAGAGTTTAGTGCAGGAAATGAAGAGTAAATAATGCAATTATTCTATAGTTAATGAGCGAGAGTGTAAGGCCTTACCCATAATTCATAGGGAACACATCATAGGGACATTTTGGGACTTTCCCAGGAGAGATAGCGTCTGCATCGAGTCTTGAGCAAATAGAGAAATTGAGTAAAGGGGCGGGGGGAAGTACTTTCCAAAAAGAGGAGAGTGTCATGTGCAAACATTCGAAAATAAGAAGGCATGACAAGTTAGAGGAACTTGTAGAAGTTTATTCTGATGGAGACAGAGAAGTGAGGCTAGAGGCAGAGAACAGGTCCTAAATGGTTTTATTCGAGAGGCTCAGGATTTTGGACTTGGTCCTGTAAGGAGTGGGTCACTGCAAGGCCTTAGCAAAGGGAGCAACATGGTTATTAGAAAGACGATTCTGGATGCAGTGCGGTGAATGGATTGGGAGGGATTAGGAGTGTGTGTGTGTGTGGGGGGGGGGGGGTGAGACCTGCAGCTGTTGCTTTGATGCAGGAAGAGAAATTAGAGCCTGAACGAGTTAAGCCAAACTGGAGACAAGGGGGTGGGGATGAGAGATACTCGTTGAGAGAAATCAGCAATATTTGGTGACTGAATGTTGAAAGTGGGGGATAGAGAAGAGTTAAGGAGGACCTCTGGGTTTCTGGCTTGGGAAGAGGGGGTCTCCCTCTCCCCTGAAGAGGGGAAAAAAAAACAGGTAGAGAAGCAGACATAGATGGGAAGATGGTAAATTTAATTTGGGTAGTCTGTGCTGAAGGGGTCTGTGGGATGGGGCCGTGGTGGAAATGTCTCACGGGTGCTGAGGTATCCCGGTCTGAACTCGGACGAGAGTGATGAGCTAAGATTCCTCGAAGCGGGGGGATAAAATTGGAATTGGACGTTGCAGGGCAAGTCAGTGCTGCCGTGCCGGGTACGTAGAAGTTGCAGATACGAACTGAGATGTATCAGTGAGTGAATGAGGGGATGGAGTCAGGAATTCCTTGGAATTGGAGAGAACCTCAGTAGTAGGTGAGGAAACTGAGGTTACAGAGAGAGGCTTACCCAGACACGCAAGTTGGTCTCAGAAACCCGGGCTTTACGCACCTCTGTCCGGTTCTCTCTACCCTAGATGGCTCCTGGGTGTGGGCAGAAAGGAGAGTTGGTGAGGAAACACACGAACGAGGGAGGTGGCTTGGCCAGAGCAAGAAGCAGGAGTTGCCAGGCAGCGATGGCTCCGGAGGCCGCGGCCCCTGGGCCTCCACCCCGCTCCTCCCCTAGAGGCCGCCCCCCGCGTGTCGTGGCGAGGACACCACCCCGGAGCCCGGAGCGCTGCCCCTTCCTCTACCTGAGAAGTGTAAAGGCCTGCTTCGTTCTGGGGGCAATTCTGTGACCTGTAGAAGTCAAAGGCCAGGACCTTGATTGCTCTGCGACCCAGGAAAAGCTTTGGGTCTTCAAAAAGAAAGATGCCATCGTGTGCCCGCTCTCCCACGCCCTGGTGTCCCAGGGCCACCTCCCGTGAGGTCATTTCCACGCTTCTGAATGGTTTCTGCCGCAGAGGAAACGGAACGGAGCTGCTAATGACAAGCCCAATGGGAAAGGCACCTGGCAGCCCCGTGAGAGCGCACCTCGTTTTGCTCGGCTCTTCAAAGGGAAGCGGTCAGTGGCATTAGCAGATCAGGTGGGGGACTCCGTGGCTTTGGGTGCCGCTTGCTGTCTCTCTGCTGTTGGACGCGGTGGCCTGAAGGGCCTCGATCTGTTCAAAGGCCAGAGGGGGGATGCTTGGATCCGGGGCGTGCGGGCAGCGTGCGGGACGGGCCATGCCTTGCGGGGAGCGCCCCCCCCCAAGGCCGGCCTGCGAGGCCCAGGTGAAAGGTAGGGAGACAGAGCTCATTAGGCCGCAAGGTGTTTTCTATTATGGGAGCAGGACTTTCCTTGCAACGTCTGTCCTTTGCCTGGGGGAAGATGAGTTTTCTAAATGACTTAACTAACTTCTTTTTTGGCATACTTTTGCAATTGGTTCATTTCCAGGTACCAGAAAGAATGTAAATATGGAATGAATCAACTTTTTCCACATTTTTCTCTAGCAGTTCTTTTATGAAGAACAGATTTTCCATAGAGGAAATTAAAAAGTACATAAAACTGAGAAGCTGTGGTGTTGTTGAGCACGGCCTCATTTTCCCCGTCACTTTGTAACTGGCAGTGTATTCAAATGGCATTAATATAAAGTACGGAGTTTGTTTCAATTAGCTTCATTTTTCCTTGAGATGAGGAATTATCATAAATCCCTGAAATAACAGTTGACTCACAGAGATGCTTGTGTCATTGCATGGGGAATTTTTTATGGCTTTTTTTTTCTCACTACATCCAGTTATAAAAATGATTAAACTCTGATTTAATGCATTTGATACGGGCCCTTTGCCTAAATTAGGAATGAGGAGAGAAGGGCAATGGTATAACTCATTTTTCAGAGACAGACAAATTATTCTTTTTGCAGCAAATTTGGGTAGAATGATTTTTTCCATTTTAGAGCATTTTTCTACACGAAACACAAGAATTTTCATTAGCATTTGGTTCGCATTTTTTCTTGGATGCCATTCTTTTGAATGATTTGAAAATATTCTTCTGGTGCATCTGTAAACATCTGAAAATTAGATATTTGGTAAAAGACAATTGATCCGGACAGCTCAAAAAGCCAGAACTTTATGCAAAGCGGTATCTGGATTGCCATCTAAATGAAAACCGCATGTCAAACAGATGTCATAAATATGAATTCAGACAAATGCCCATTGATAGTTTTTCCGTGGCGCGTCTTAGATGGTTCAGCGAGTTACAGATCTCGCGAAGTGCAGCCTGTTTGGTATGCTGAAGGCAAGTTAAAGTTCTTTTCCTTTCTATTGTGACACTACAAGTCTAACCTTTATTGTCAGGGTCTCCACTGAATTTTCTAACAGCAGATGAGTGGGAATTCATGGAAATAGCATGTGTTTCACCAGTTTCCTTTATTTCTCCCTCAGGACAAGCAGCTGTCAGGTCAGCCCCCCATCGCAGAGCTTGAAGCCATCAAGAGCAGGGATATATTTGCCTTGTTCTGAGGGCAGGCTTTCTGTCGACTCGGGAGATCACATAAATACCTTCAGGCCAGCATATCTGAGTCATCAGTGAGTGACCTCCCTGACAGGCCGAAACCACAAAATGCGACTTATGGGGCCGTCAGAGCGGGCTGCCCGGCTCTGGGTTCAGCCGAAGCAATAAACAGGAAGGGATGAATTCATTCATGTTCACACTCCCATTTTTCTCCATGGTAGGAAACTAATTCCAGAGAGTAATAGTAGCATAAAAATGCAGCCACATAACTTTTATAACCTCGTTTCCTTGAGTGCTTTACAATGAAATCCAGAGTCTTTGATAGAACTTGTTCTATATCCCAACTTCTTAATGATTACGGCTAGTCATGGTTTTGGAGGGGAAACCTGACTTTTAAAAAATGTGAATTGAATGTCTTTTCATTAGCAGACCTCACGCGGGCAGGGCGGGGGTGGGGGGTGCCAATTTTGTTATTAACCTACCTCTGTCCCCTGGGTCCTGGGAGGTGGGCTCCCTGGGACAAGGAGGGAGGAAAATGCTAATCTTTGGTTTGGGATATATGTCATTCTTGTGTGGGGACTGAGAACTCACTCCCTTTGTGTCTTTTAAGAGTCTTGGTCCTCCCGTTTTGCTTCTCAATAATAGTGTCTAACATCTCTTCATTGCTGGATCGTGCACCTGGGTCCTTGCACTGACATCTTCAATCAACCTTACGAGATTGATATCCATAGAACCCGGGGTGAAACCAAAGCTGGTGGGGTAAAGCCAGCTGTCCTGCTAATAAGGAGTAAATGACCAATTTGAATCCTGACCATCTGACCACAGAACCTATGTTCTTATTCATTTATTTACCGAGACATGAAAGATGCGTGGGCCAGCAGGGGGCATACGGATTTGCCTTCATACCACTGGGCTGTTAAAGAATAATGATAATGTGTTACCAAGAGATAACAGTTTTGGGCAAAATCTAGGATCCCATTTGCTAAAACACGTCATATACATCTATACTATGTAACGTTTATGTGTGCCTAAGTAACATAGAAAGAAAAGTCTGGAATGTACATAAAAATGTGGTTTTGTTGGGGTGATGGGATTATGGGTGGTTTCGATCATTTATTTCTTTATTTTCTACATTTTTCTAGGATATACATGTATTATCTTAAAATCAGAACAGTCATTAATAAAGCACTTGACGGGATGAGCACCGGGTGTTATTCTGTATTTTGGCAAATTGAACACCAAAAAAATAAAATAAATTTATTATTAAAAAAATACCTGTATTTATGATGTATATTTATTTAGTACATTATCTATGAGCTCTTGGTGCTTTATTTATCCAACAAATGCTTATTAAAAACTTCCTATGTGTCGACCTTCCATGAGGGGCTGGGGATATAGCTGTGAATAAAACGGGTCTAGTCCCTCTTTTTGGGAAATCACGGGCCAATGGGAGGACAAGTGCCATCTACACTGCCAGAGAAGGGCCCTGAGGATGGATCCCTAACCTGGCCTGGGGAGTCAGAGTAGGGCCTCTCAGGATGTTTAGGAGTCTGGTATGTGTTCAGGGTGACAGAGAGAGAGAGAGATTGAGGACTCATTTGGAAACTACAAGGAGTTGGGTAGGGATGAAGTATAAGGGCTTCCGGAAACCCCCTACCTCTGGTTCCCTAGTGTGGAATCTCCCTGTACCATCCTCCCACAACACACGTACTTTGCCCCCACTGCTCACTCACCTGGTGGATCCTTCCATAGCCTTCATGTCTTGGTATAGACGTCACTTCATCTGAGAAAACTTGCCTACCTCCCCCCACACCAGCCAGGTATTCACCCATAACAACCCATGCTTCTCATTTCCCAACACTAACAACATTATGTTTTTTTAATTGCTTCTTAACCTAGCTGTCCGCTGCTTCAGACTGTAGGCCCTTTGGTGCCTGGGCCTATGTCTTAAAAACTAGCCCATGGAATGTCGCAAATAAATACTCACTGAATGAATGGGTATGGGAAGGAGATACCGAAGAAGGACAAGCAGGACTAGGTCATGAAGGACAGAGTATGGCACATAGGTGCTCTTCCTGTGTACGCCCAAGGCTAACCAACAGGCACTTCCAACCCCTTCTCTTTCGCCAGCTCTATGCAGAGGCTACAGAAGTGAAAGATTCACGTTCCCCGCCTCCCTTGCAGCAAGTGGTAGCCATACGGCATGGTTCTGGTTGATGAGTCCTAGGCAGAGACCTCCTGGAATGGCTCTTGGAAAGCGTTTGCCTTCCTGATGAAAGGAGAATATTATATTTAGCATCGTCCTTTACTGCTGTGAGCACTGGTGTGGATGGAAGAGCTATCTTGTAGCTCTGGAGGAAAGGCCAAGAGAATCCCAAGACGTTGGCTTTGATGTCACTAAGCACCAGTCCAGCCAGAAAACCGGCGGACTTCTCTTCGTGTGGGGAAAAATAATCCTCTGCTTCAGTTATCCGTTCCTTACAGCCAAGTGCATTCCTAATTGCGATACTATAAAATGGTAATAGCAGCTATAGTTCTTGAACTCTTACTAAGTTTATCACCGTTCCAAATGCTTGCCCTATGCTTATCGCAACTAATCCTCACAGCAACTGGACATGGGAGGTACTATTATTATTATCAACTCCATTTTATGGATGAGAAGTAGACACATTCACTCATTCGGAGTTCACGTGGCCAACGGGAGTCAAGCCGAGATTCGAATCCAGGACATCCCACCTTTCATTTGTGCCCTTGACTGCTGTACATAAATGCCGGGTCAAGGAGCTTGAACTCTATTCTGAGGGTGGTGAGGTGACCTGGGAGGCGGAATAATGGTTTCTTCCAGAAGTCTGTGTCCTTATTCTCAGAACCAGGGGAGTTAATGCTTCAGGTGCAATTAAGGTTGCTAATCAGCTGCCCTTAAGATGGGGAGAGTATCCTGGGCCATCCAGGTGAGCATAATTAGTCATAAAGGCCCTTAGAAGGGGAAGAAGGAAGCAGTAGAGGAGGTCAGAGTGAGTCAGAGGACTCGGTCCGCTGTAGCTGAAGATGAAGGAAGGGGCTACGAGACAAGGAAGGTGGAAGGCTTCTAGAAGGTGGAAAATGCTGGGAAATGAATTCATCCTGGAGCCTCCATAAAGGAATAAAATGTGGCCAGTTCTTGATTTCAGCCCAGTGAGACCCGTGTCAGACTTCTAACCTACAGAACTACGAGATGGTAAGTTTGTATTGTTTTATGTCACTAACTTTGTGGTAATTCGAACTCATACGGGTAGCCCCGAAGGGTTTTCCTCAGAGTCTATGTCCAACCAGATCTGCTGTCTTTGTGGGATCCCTGTGTTAACTATGAGGAGTCTGGATCCCTCGGGTTTAAGGCTAAAGGCGTAGAGTGGAAGAAGGGGCATCGCAAAGGCAAAGGCAGCGGAGGGTCCAGTCCAGCCAAGGGCAGTGGATGTGGTTCTGTCTGCTTGTTTTCTTCTCTGAAGGCAGATGTCTTAGAAAGAGTGGCACAGCGAGTCACGCCAGCCTTTGGACAAATGAGTCAGCTCCTTTCCTGGGAAAAATGTAACTGGAGTAGGATGAGGCAGAGGAGCATGGAGCTGGGTGGGAGGAGGGGCTCCATCTGGGGTGGATTGCTGGAGGTCTGAAGCTAAATGCTTTCTCAGCCACTCATGACCTCCTTCCTGGTTCCCAAAGAGAGTGCCTGGGCCTGGGCGGGTATAAGGGGATGGCAAGACCCTTTTTTTTTTTTTTTTTTTCACGGGGTACCTGGATATTCTGTGCTCTGTCAAGGTATGCTGACACTTGGAAGTGTGTCTGCAAGCGATCTTTTGGGAGGCAAAGGGGAGAAACCCTAGGAGAGGTGCAGGGAAGGCACACGCACTCCCTCTGGGTCAGGGAGACGGTGTCCCTCCCACCCTCTGGCAACGGCGAGAAGGGATGCGGAGAACTAGTGCCATCTGATGTAAGGCGAGGTCAGGGGGGCGAGAAGATAGCAGCGTTCAAGCCAAAAGGTTCCTTGAGGGGCTGGTAAACCTCTTTGAGAGGAATATCCTACAAAGAATGCACAGCTTGCTAGGTTGAGAGTTCTGTTTATTATCAAAGGAAACCTTTCTCATCTTTGAAAAAATTTCTGAAAAGAGAGCCTGTAATCCCCAGGGCCTCAGATTTATGTTTTCCAAATGTGGACCTCCATTTCTCCATGTGCTCAATATCTTTTTAATGGGCTACAAATATTTGAAATGTGTAAATACACCGTGGGAGGATGAGTATTTTAAGTGCGTAGGGATGTGGCTGGATTAGGAGAAGTAGGATGTCATTATGGAAGAGGGAAGCAGGAGATGAGATGTCCCAGCAGTCCGGATTGCTGGACTAGAGCACACTCGTCGGGCGGGGGCACTGGAAAGAGTCTTGCACTGGATCTCTCAGATCGGTCCCCTGGACGGAAGCACGCAGCGTCTTCCTTATTGGGGGTGTGCGGCCCTTGGGCCTTATCCCTCATCTGGGGAGAGCGGGACCGTGTCGCCCTTCCTTCCACACCGGCTGACCCTCCAGGGGAAGTGGGGTCAAGTGTGTCTTGGAAATGCTCCCCTGGTGCTGCTGATAGCCTCTCCTCTGCTTCCACTCCAGTCCTTCGCGATGGGAATTAACAGGTTCAAAGCCAAATACTGACATGATCAGAAAAGATTGCTTGTTCTAGACGGAGTGAGGTATTTCCAGTCGGAATAACCTCTGGAGTCTTCTCTGCGGTTTGCCTTAATGGCCTCCATTTTCCAGGCGTCCCTCCGCCGGAGATCCTCTGGTTCCCCGGGTGCGGGATGGGATGAGGATATCCTGCATGATGTTTTGGTGAAGACTAAATGAGATATCCGTGTGGGTGAGTCACCTGCATGCGGAGAGCCCTCAATAAATGTCAGTTCCCTTCCTCGTCGTATCATCAGTTGATAATGAATCACTTCCTGCTTCCCCTGGTGCTTACTGGTGTTTCCGTGCGTTCACGTACGCACCGGAGACTTTAGAACCGTGGTGGGGGCCTGCGGGTCTCAGCTGTCAGTTTTCGTTTGCTTCCTTTTGGCCGAGTCCTTGTCGGGAAGTGGCGGGATGGCTCAATGGTCACGATATGGCCCCTGGAATCAGGCTGACTGGATCCGAATCCACGTTCCATCCTTTTAACTGCACAACCCCAGGCAAATCTCTCAACGTCTTTGGGCCTCAGTTTCCTTATTACATCGTAGGGGGAAATGATAATAACGGTACCTGCCCCGTAGGGTTGTTCAGAGGATCAGACCGGTAAATGTACGTTGAGGATGTGGACCAAGGCCCGACATCAGGTAAGGCCCGTAAATTGTGAGGCTGCTACTGGGTTTTGGCGACTCCACGTAGGGCATTTATGACCATGTTCAGTACCTGTTAGCTATTGTTCGTATTATTACGTCGTCTGTAAAACAGAGTCCGAGATCTCTGATCCGTGAAACTAAATTCCACCTTCTTGAGAATAATTTGAGAGTCAGAATGATTTCTAGGACCAGAACTGGGAATTATTAGCAGTACTTACGGTGGCAACAAAATCCCGTCCGTAGAAGGGGCCGGCCTGGCTGGCTGAGGCTTCCAGGCTTTATCCGGGGCTCCTCTGAGCGGCAGGGGGTGACTGTTTCTTAAATACCGTGGGCTGCACTTGCGACGTATGGTTCAATGGACTCAACGTCGCCCATAGACACAAACCAAATAAATCGGTTGCCGATGCTTAAAATTTGAATGATTTCACATAAAGTGCCGGGCTGGCTTCCTGCCTCTCAAACAATTAGAAGGTCTACCGCCCCGGTCTCGCCCTCCTAGATGGCAACATCTGCTACCTCTGTGTAGGCTGCCCAGTGTGGATCGCTCACTCGCTCTTCGTTTTTCCACGACCCTTACGATTCCGTGTCTTACTACATCTGGCCCATTTCACTCATCAGTGTTCTTGAGTAATCTCAGTAGGTCTCTAAATTTGCAACTCCTGCTGTAAACTGATAAGAGAGAAGTGTTCCTGAGATGCAGGGCAGGTGGTGCATTTTTTACCGTAATGAGGAAAGAGATACTGTTCATCCAGTCTTGATTTATGACCTGTTCTCAGCCTGCAAATGGGCCACTGTGTATTTTATTTATAAAAAAAATATATATTTATTAATATATAATATTAATATATTATATTATTATTATATTATAGTATATTATTATATTATTGATATTATATTATATTATCTATCTATCTATATATCTATATCTATCTATCATCTATCTATCATCTATCTATCTATCTATCTATTTAATCAGTGCCTCTAAGTAGAGTCAATTCCTGCCCCTCCGGTGTGCGGGGTGTGCTTACTGATGTCCATCAGTGGCGGTTACTACCAGAAAATGTCCATCATAGACAGAAAAAAATCAAGACATGGGGCCAACGAGAGTAGGCTGGGTTAGCCTGGGATTTCCGAAGTCCCACAAAATATGTCTGAACACAAATATTCTTGGTAGTTGTGGTTCTGTTACCTAATTCCTCTGGAAACAATGGTTTTCTTGAATGCCAGGAAATGAAGGCCTTTGGAACCCAACTGGAGGGATACCTTTAGAAGTGGGAGATTGGAGAACTTGGGCGCCAAGGTTCCATTTCTGGGATTAGGATTTGGATTTTAGGAAGGCTAAGGAGGTGGTACGGTCGGTCTTCAGCGCATCCAGGAGGAGGGGGGACCTATTTTGAATCCCGTGTGTGATTGTGCTGGCTACCAGCAAACCCTCACCCTCGTGCTGGCACCTGCTTCTAGAACAAGTCGTCGAATACAAGCACATCCCCAAATCACGGTTGCACTAAAAGGTTTTCCGTACTTTGGATGAATCGGAAAGTCACAGCCACGTGTCAAGAGTGCCTAGGCCAGAGACGTAGGTGATGTTTGGTCATCAGGATGAAAATGTGCCTCCCTCCCCGGCCCGCAGGCCGAGCGAGGACTCAGAAGCCGTCGGCCTCAGGCTCTCTGGCCCAAGTAGAGGACTGTCATCGGCGGGGCTCCGGCCGGTGCCGCGTCACGCGGTGCGAATTGCAGGACCTGCTTTATCAGCAGAGCTCTGTGTGGACGTGGCCGTCACATCAAATATCTGCTGCTGTGACCCGGTGGCCGCCTGTCGTAAAAGTGTGGCATTCCCTGGCATCGACGTGGCTGGCGCCCAGCGTGCCGCTCGCCGTTGCAAGTAGGCCGCGCGGTCAGAACTAATTACATGCGAGCTGGGGCGGCGGGCTCGGATTTTGCAACTATGTGAGCCGGGATCAGCCTTGTAATCACGGAGCAAGGGAGAAATAGGCAGTGACAGCAACACCCTCATGTTGAAAGCAAGCTCTTGTTCTGAAGGGTTCTGAAGCATCGAGTATTTTGGGGGGAGAACGTGAATACCATTAGTCGGGAGCAAACGTCATTATGAAACAGCCTGAGTCTGGTTTACCTACTATGGTCACATCCATAGACATTTTTTTTTTTCTTTAAAGATTTATCCAGTTTAGTAAACAACCCAAACTGTATCATTCTTAAAGCAATCTATACTTTTTTTTTTTTTTTTTAAGACTTCTGAGCATCAAGGAAAGGGAAGTCGTCGTCTTTCCGAGTCTCAGTGGTGCGTTGTTTTATGTTTGAGATTTCTGGTTGAAAAGCAGGGTTTTCTGGGTAGAGAAGGCTGATGAACGTTGGCTCCTCCTGGCTTAGCAGTGCCTTTTTTTTTTTTTTTTTTTTTTTTTGTAGCAGTGCCTCTTATTCAGGCTGCAGGCCTGAGCCGTTTCCAACGCTCTTCTCCACTGTCCGAAATAAGAAATCAGAGGTTTCTGGGAAGTAGTTATGGTCCAGGGAGTCTTAAGCTGGACTCGGTGCACTCTCTAGGGTCCATGGATGGGGTAGGGGGCTAGAGGAAAGCATAACCCCCCAAATGCATGCAAAATGTTACAGTTTTGTGGGTTTTTTTTTTTTTTCACCCTGGAGAGATTTTCCAGAGCTTTCTTCGGAGCCTGAGAAGGACTATTAAGGAGCACCGATTCTTACAGCTTGCCTGGACCACACGACGCAGCGAGGAACGTGAGGATGCTAACCCGAGGGGCTTGCGATGTTGAGCGGGACTGAGCACCTGCGGCCACGTCTCAGCAAGGCCCAGAACAGCCTGACTGCGGGAGCTGCCCGCGGCCCGTCCTCAAGCGCAGCTGCGGCAGCAGGTGCCCCCGCCCCCGGCCGGCGGCCACCTTGGGGGGCAGCACCCTCATCCCGGTCCAGGGAGCCTGGGTGCTGCTGGTGCCGGGCCCCTTCTGGGGCTCAGGGTGGGAGGGGGCTCAGGAGAGGCGGGGGCCCGGGCCCGGGGTGGAGGCAGGCTGCGGCCTGGCTGCGGGGATGCGGCCACAGGCCGGGCATCCTGCCCCCACTGCTGTCCCCGAGCCACCTGCCGCCCGCGCGCCTGCCGTGCCTTCTCTTCCCTCCTGCTTCCTGCCGCACCCGGAGCCCACGCGGGGCCTCCTCCGTGGCTGTTACGCCCGCGGCGCCTTGTGCTCCGTCTCCAGCTTCTCTGGGAACCTGTTCCCTCTTTCTCTCCTCTCCCCTCTCTCCTACTTTTCTTCTATCTTATTAATCCCTGGAGCTTGGCCTCTCCTTACCTTTTGGTTCTCCTTATCTTTTTGTCACCAAGTGCCATTTTTGTTGTTGTTGTTGTTTTTTTCTGGTGCATTCTCTCTCTCTCCATGTCCCTCCCACTCTTCCTCCCTTCTTCTCCCTTTTTGTGTTTTTCATTTATAAGAGGGAGGAAGCAGGACAGATGACCTTGGGGTCTTTGCTCTTTTAAAAGACCCTGGAGGGCTCAGTGGTTGAGTGTCTGCCTTCAGCTCAAGCCGTGACCCCAGGGTCCCGGGATCGAGTCCCACGTCGGGCTCCCTGCATGGAGCCTGCTTCTCCCTCTGCCTGGGTCTCTGCCTCTCTCTGTGTTTCTCATGAATAAATAAATAAAATCTTTAAAAAAAAAAAAGATCTGATAATTTTGAGCACAACACGTCCTTATTTTATTAGCACGAAGTCTAACGTGTCCCAGGGGTGATGGGGGGACAATGGTTCTTGGGTCTGTAGGGTCCATAGAGACCTTGGCTGGGGTGCAGGAGACCATGCACCAGGGAGCCGAGTCCAGCTGCCTGTGCAGGGGCCCGGGGGGGCCCGTGGATTCCCTGGGACCCTACCTGGGACCCCGGCGCCTATTGCTGGGCTTTGTGTCCATGAGTCGCAGGGCGACGTCCTTTGCGGGCCCGGCCTCTCCCACCTGCACCTGCCCTGATGCTGGGGCGCCCAGGAGCCTGCCCGCCAGGCACCCCAGCTGCAGCCCAGCCCCGTCCAAGCCCATCTCTGCGCCTAACTCGCGTGGCCTTGGATGGACTCGGGTCCTCGTGGGGTCCCGCAGCTCCGTGTTCTGTGCCCTCGTGGCCGCTCTCCTCCACCCCATGTTCTGGAAACCCTCCTTGCGCCTCCCCGGCGTGAGCCCAGGTGGCCCCCTGGGGTCCCCGTGGGCTCGGGCTCCCACCCGTGTTTCTGCGCGGACTTAGCAGCCCCTTGGAGCATCAGCAGGTGTCTGGCTCAGGGAACAGGAGGTGCCAGTCGAGGGACGGTGTCTTTTCCATCTTCTTCGAGCCGGGGGAAGAGTTCAGTGGCTGACCCCGACCTGACTGCAGGTGGCCGCCGGGGACAGTTAGCCACGATCCTCCGCTGTCTCCCGTGCACGTGGGAGAGGGATTCCCACAGAGATGTCCAGGCAACCATGAGGGGGTCTGCTTCATGCAACAGGTTTGATCCTCCCGTTAAGCCCCGGGGGACTGGAGCGTCCCCCCTGTACAGAGGGGGTGCTCCCCGTGGAGCCAGTGCTCCGGCCCTGTCACCGCCTCCCCAAGGTTCACTCTGAGGTTCCTCGCGGGACGGGCAAGCCCGCGAGGCGCATTCCGAGGGTCCCCACTTCCCTGCAGCCATCGGCCAAGCGCCTTCCCCCAGGAGGACGTCGTCGGGGAGCTGGGGACCTTGCCCGGCTTCCCTTCTGGGGGAGCAGGAGCCCCGGGTCCCTCGGTGGGAGGCCCGGGCCTGGGCGTCCGGTGCCCTCGGGGCTCCCAGCCCCTGCTCAGCCGCTTTGATCCCTGTGCAGGCCTGGGACGCGATGGCCCTAATTAATTCATGCATAACAATCCAAATTCCCTTTTCATTTGGAGAAAAGTGTGATCATTTCCAAACTTCCATAGTGCTGGGACCCTTAAAAATTCTTAAGGTTCCTATTTTTGTGAATCTGGCCGGGGTAATCTCTGGGTAGCACCAAAACAAAACGGTAGTGGAAAAACGTTTCCTTTAAATTACTGCAAACTTTCTGGTAGAAGAGAAGTTCTTGTCGTCAGGCTCAGGCAAGATTTCTGAAAAAAAAAAAAAAAAAACTTATAATAAGCAGGGGAATGTCAACAAACTCTTCATCAGAATCCGGTTTCCGCTACGTCAATGCACCAGCTTACTAATCCACCCCATTCAATGGAAATGTCATATAAATTGAAGAAAAATAAAGAGTCCGAGGGAGACCAGGACATGAAAGCGCTTTGTAAACAGCGACGCGCTTTATAAATGTGACATATTATTACAGCTCGACTTCTGCAGTTCCCTTCCCCATGGTTAGAAAGTATTAGAGGTCCCCTGACTCCTGTCAGATGCCTTTTTAATGAACTTTAAGCCTTATTCCTAAAGGCAGGACAGTGATAATGGCAGGAAAAGTGCTTAATAATTTGTTTATGGTAAAATGCTCTGCTAATTAGTAGATCTCATTAATTTCAATAAGGCTTCACCCAGCGTCGTCCCTGGCTCCCTGCAGTCAATCAGCCGGGCGGTCCCCCTGCCTTTGCCGAGTGCTCTCTCACCTGTCGGCTTTGCCCCCACTGCCCCCACTCACCTGTGCCCTCCTGCACCCCCCTACCCCCGGGGCACAGGGATCTCTTAGGGACGAACCCCGCTGGTCGCACCCTCGCCCCAGACTCTGCAGTGGGTTCCTACAAGGCCCAGCCCCGCGGGCTCTCACCTGTCCCTCTCCTGCACCAACCTCGTCTTCCCTCTGCTCTTACCTCTCCATCCTTTAAATACTGAGCCTTGGCCTCTGCTCTTCCTTCTTTTTTTTTTTTTTTAATAAATTTATTTTTTATTGGTGTTCAATTTGCCAACATACAGCATAACACCCAGTGCTCATCCCGTCAAGCGCCCCCCTCAGTGCCCGTCACCCAGTCATCCCCACCCCCCGCCCTCCTCCCCTTCCACCACCCCTAGTTCGTTTCCCAGAGTTAGGAGTCTCTCATGGTCTGTCTCCTTTTCTGATATTTCCCACTCATTTTTTCTCCTTTCCCCTTTATTCCCTTTCACTATTTTTTATATTCCCCAAATGAATGAGACCGTATATGTTTGTCCTTCTAGGCGCTTCGTTCTGCCGGGAGCGTCACTCCTCAGGATCTGCGTGTGGGCCCACTGCTCACTGGGTTCTCAGCTTCCTTCCCAGAGGCCTGCCTGACTGTCCGACCCGCAGCCCCCGCCGCGACCCCAGCCTCCCTCACCTGATGCCTCCACCCCTGACTCTCGGACGGTGTCTGCTGCATTTGAGCATTTATCGATTAGTCCTCTCTTTCCGCTCCAATACGTGTTTCTCAAGGGCAGGGACTCTCTGTGTTGTTCTCTGCTATTTCTCCAGAGCCTAGACTACGGCCTGGCACAGAAGGCCCCCCCTGCCCATTTATTTATGGGACAAATGAGTGCTAACTACAGGCAGAAATATGAAGTGAGGGGAAAAATAAAGAAAAAGGAATGTTCCAATACGGTGGTTCGGTTTTGTTGACACTATGCTGAAACAACTAGTAAAATTCAATTCCATGGAGAAAAATAGTCACAATGACTGTTTTCACTAATTTTAAATTAATTCAGTTATAGAAGTAACTCATTGTTGATAAAATTACAGCAGGTGTTGGAGAATTCGACAGCTATCCATATCTTTTGGTTAAATTAGCCATAACTGCTTACGATGCCTATGATTCTTGGGCTGCTTCCCATTCAAAGTTTATAAATGAAAAAAATCATAGGATTCAGATCATTTATTTTTCCAGAAAATGATTATTTTGGGGAAAAGTCCCGATACCCAGTCTGAAAGGTTTGAGATGATGATTTCACTCTTTTCCTGTGTCTTATTCGTTTATTCTAGTGTGTGTCACCTCATAGACTGGGTTCACTCTACAAATAATTTTTGTGAGCTCCCCGTGTGCCAGGTCCTTACCCTGGCAATGGAGAACCCATTTGGAACCAGACACATAATATCCCTGCTCTAGTAAAGTCTGGCTGACGAGTTCCCCTCTGTAGGAATTTAGGATGAACACATCTGCCATGGGCTGCCGCTTCCATGGAGCTTCAAGGCGGAGAGATGGTGACAGTAGGATGGTCTGCAGGTCTCAAGAAAGGTCCATGTCTTTATGAAGACCCAGTAGGAGAGGTTCCATGAAAGAGAAAGACCGATTGGGTCAAATGTTCTTAAAACGAACTTTGCAGTTAGGCCATGACAGCAGCCATGCTCCCAATAAAACCTGCCAACTTGTCTGAGTTAAGAGAGAAATTTAGGGCAAATTTAGAGTCTTTTAAAACTCACTGGACTCCATGTCTAAAACCACATTTGGGGCTTTTCGATATTGGTATCTAGTCACTGCTAAAGGAATGCCTCATTGAAAGATAAATGAGTTTATAGTTTGGTTAGATGGAAAATATCTGGAACTAAATTGTATTTTGTTGAGTTTCAAAATGACTCAGGAACAATTGGACCATATTTTCCTCAAAATTAACATCAGTAAAACAGATTAAGCAAAATAAAACCCTCCTGGGCAAAAAAATAAAGAAAAACTAAAAAAAAAAAAATTGTAAACCGAGATTTGCTCAAACTAAACTGCTTCCAGTTCTTCCATCCTTGGTTGACAAAGACATAAACTTGGGAGTGTGGGCAGGTTTCTAAGCCTTTAAGGTTATTATGAAATCAGAGTTCCAAGTTTTGGAAATGTTTAAAGAAGAGGCTTTTCTTCTTGACATTTCTAATTTCTGCTAAGTATTGAAATATACCACCCATATAATAATTACAGGTCCTAGGACTGCAGAGCTGGAGGGAGCCCTGGAGACAATTTAGTCTGGTCTCTGCATTTCTAAGGACGTGAAGACAGATTCAGGGAGGCAAATGGACTTGCTCAAGGGTACCCATGAGCCTGTGACAGACGGAGCCGGGGCCCAAGTTCCTTTCGTCCCCCGGGAATGCGCCCAGTGGACGGGTCCAGCCTCACTCTCCTGTGCGGTCCCTGGCAGCTGGGTGTGCCAGCAATGTGAGATCTTGAGGCTCCCATAACTTATGGGTTAACCTTAGGGTCACAAGTCTTGCTTTTTCCTCTGCGATGTGACCGTTCAGAGGTAACGGGCACTGAAGACACTTGGTAGAAGTGGGACGTAGAGATGCAGGGAGGTGGCGCGGGACAGAGCCAGTGCGTGGCCTGGACGGACGGTGGGTGGGAACCCATTGCTCCTCTCTGCCGCCCCTTTGCACCGCGATGGCTGCTCCAGCTGTGGTTGAGTTTGGAAGCCCACATCGTCCCCATGGCCTGGTGGGAAGCGATCCACAGCCTAAAAGCAGAGGCCGCCCAGGGGGTGACTCATCTTTGTGAACGTCTCCTTTTGTTCTAAGGGTGTGTGCGTCTGGGATCCCTTCGTTTCTGATTTCATTGCATGTTCCTGACACCAAACCATAAGAATGGAATGTAGGGACAGAGTGCTTTTGGTTGCAATGGGGCCGCCCCAAGCCTCTGTGATGGGGGCGGGGGGGGGGGGGTTAGTCATCAGCTGTCTTTGAATGTCAAAGTCACGTCACACAAATGGAAACAAAGATCCTGTCTGCCTTCACTACAGACGGACACTTCTTTCTTGTTCATCTTAAAGAAAGAAAAAAAAAATATATATGTATATATATATGAAGGTACAGCTATAGATTTCTGCGACCTGTGCCCCTCCCAACTCCCTTATATGACGACTGTCCAGACAGGGATGGGTATGGATGTAAATGAGAATTTAGAAGCTACCACGCGAGGAGGAACTTTGGCAGGGAAGGGTGGGGAAGAGTCGCCTGAGTAGCGATGGTCTAACTCGGCCCTTTGAAAATACTTAGGAGTCACCTCGTTGCAACCAGAAGTTTGGTTTGCTTTTGTTTTTTTTTGTTTTTTTTTTTTTAATTTGTGATAGTTACAGAGAGAGAGAGAGGGAGGCAGAGACACAGGCAGAGGGAGAAGCAGGCTCCATGCACCGGGAGCCCGACGTGGGATTCGATCCCGGGTCTCCAGGATCGCGGCCCGGGCCAAAGGCAGGCGCCAAACCGCTGCGCCACCCAGGGATCCCTGCTTTTGTTTTTTAAAGCTGTTTTAACTCTTTGAGGGAAACAAAGCCATCTCGCTTCAAATACCCCCCAACACCCCCCCACCCCCGCTTACAATTGCATTTCCTGAGGCTATGAACGCCTCCGTTTTTACAAGCCAAGAGAAATGGAGCTAGTTGGTAGTTGGAGGACAGATCTGTAGGGAGTAAGTAGCATGAGTAATGAGTAGGCCATGTCCCCTTCCAAGACGTTCCCAGCTACTTTTGGACCTCGGCCTGGGAAAAAAATATTATGTGAATTTCCCTTGGAGACGATGTTAAAAATGCATTTTGTTAATTAGCGTCCACTTAAATTTGACTCAATACCCAGGGAAATCAGTATTGTCCTTAGATCATGTCAATACATAATGATGATAATAAAACAATACGTATATGTTTTAACATGGATACTGTTTATTGCAAAAGTGCTTCCATCTATTGGCTTATACATTGCCTTATAAATACGTTCCAAAATACTTCATTAATCATTTTTTTGATGATAACACGGAGATTCACCATTTTTCTAATATTCGGATGATGATAAAAACATTCATATTCAAAGAACTTATTAAGTGTTAATTGCTTATAATACCAACAATACTGAGCTCATTTGACCTAAGTGAAGAACCACAGAAGAAGTTTCTACTTCGATGAAGCTTATCTTTCTGATATTTTCCACTTTGCGTTTAAAAAGAGAACAGAGAAAGCCATTTGGGTATCAGAGTGTAGCTGGATGATGCACATTCCACTTGTGGAATTGGTCAAGATCAGAGAACGTCTTCATTTCTTGTCGCTTGGAAACCTGGTTGTTAATATAGTTGTTCTCTCTGGCATTTAGATCATGAATTTTTCACAGACCCACATCAAGGAGAAAAGAGGCCTTTTCTATGTTAGCTTTGCAGAATGACTTCAGATGTTTTGAGTGGATAGCTGCAGAACCGAATGGAAACAGTGCAAGTCATGTTGCCTTCCAGAATCCACTAGGCTCTGTTATTGTTAGTTATCTATTGGAATATCATGCTATGGTCCTTAGCCAGCATGGTTTGGCTTTATTATTCCTCTTAAGATCTTGTTCGTGTTTAGATGACCTGTTTTATATTTCAGAGGACCCAGTAAGATGCCCTATGGGCATCTCCTATCTGAAGTAGGAAGAAAAAATCGGTAGGAATGATCTTTTTTTTTTTTGAAATGAAAACTCTCTCATGTAAACATTCTACATAGAGATACTTGTACATAACCATCCTCACTTTCTGCGGAGAGCATCGGAATTTTCTCAGGAAGCTCCCTTTATGGGATCACCGGGGCACCTACCCATCCCTCCTTTTGATGCGTAATGCTATAGCCTCTGAAAATTTGAGAAGTTGAGCAACTGCCTGTCCTCTTTACTCAAAAACTGCGGACAGAGCACCTGGTGGATTGTGGGGAGACAATACAGGGTGGGATAAAGGATGACTTTCGTTCCCCACTGGTTTTCCTCATCTCTTAACTGCATGGAAGCCTTGTCCTTGAGGAAGCCAACATCCTGTTGCATCCCAGATGCATCCAGGAGCTCCCTTACTTCTAATTTTTCCAGAGAGTCTGTTCTCTGGGGTTAATTTTACACGTGGCCAGAGATATATTTGAAAGTCAATACTACTTAAATATTTTCGTATTGAGTGAGGACAGCAGGGAAGGTGGAGAGTAGGGTGGCATGCACCTGTACCAGCCAACATCACGGCCTTGCAGGGCCCCAAGGAGACCTGCTCCAGATTTCCTCCTGTTACGTGAGACTTACCGTTGACTCGCCCAGGCTGTGTGCATGAGCAGGGCCTCAGACGGCTCCTTTCCTCCACCTCATCTCACCTAAAGAGATCCAGCACCGATTGGCCACGGTGGCCCGGCATTCTGTTAAAGCTACCTTGCTTCTTTGTACACATTCAGAAGATGGGCAGGGCCCAATAGTCTGTCTCTTCCTTCATCTCATGGGCTTTTTTGGGGGGTGAAATAGTCTTCCTGCTGTTCTTTACCAGCAGCACTTGGATGAATAGTATCACAATCTCTTCATGTGTGGTTGTCTCATTTGATCTGGAGATAAGGCCTCATTCTCTGCGTAGGGAGCAACTCGTTCTCTGACAGAGATGGTCAGCCCAGGTTTTAGTACCAGGGAAGAGGCCTAACCTGGGACCGGACACCAGAGCACTGGACAATACTCTCCTTTACCTGTTATCTTAGGTTTCTTCCCAGGAGCGGAGATGTTTTGGGATGGTGGGTACAAAGATGGTATCTGATACGAGCAGGGCTGGAGTGGGTTGGGTCTTGAACCCAGGAGATCTGGCTATACATTTCTGGCTCAACCTCTTCCCCTTCATTGTTTATTTATTTTTTTATTATTTTTTTTAATATTTATTTTTTTAAATTTTTATTTATTTGTGATAGTCACAGAGAGAGAGAGAGGCAGAGACACAGGCAGAGAGAGAAGCAGGCTCCATGCACCGGCAGCCCGACGTGGGATTCGATCCCGGGTCTCCAGGATCGCGCCCTGGGCCAAAGGCAGGCGCCAAACCGCTGTGCCCCCCAGGGATCCCCCCTTCATTGTTTAAAACTCTTACTATTTTCTCAAATGTCCTGGCCTGGTCTCAGCTGGACTTTAAGGGGAGGATTTGGGCCATACCTGGTCTGGAGGATTAAAATGGGCAGTGTCATTTAGATTGGGACCGTGGTGGCAGCAGGAATTAGGGAGAAATACCCAAAAAGGAAAGCAGGGGCATCAGCGAGTCTAAGAGTTGGGTCAGAGCCTTGACTGCTGGAGGGGCCTGCTTTAGAGGATGTAGAGAGCGTTTCCTGAGTGATGGAGGGGTCTTCCTAATAGCTCTCTGGTACTTTGTTTCTGGAGTATGTTTTTGCGTTGTTGTTGTTGTTGTTGTTGTTGATTGTCTGGCTGGTTTATTTCTTCCAAAAATACCTACAGAGAGTTGAACATCAATTGCTGCCTCAACTCACAGGAAGGCCAGAGGCATCTTGTTTGAAGACAATAGTCTGTATTCAATCTCTAGGGAGAAAGCAAACTCTCGGCTCTATAGGATCATCAGAAGCAGAGATTTTTTTTTTTTTTTCTCTTAAGGACAAAATTAGGATAACAGGTATTATATTGTTTGGAGACAAGGCAGATCGTAGATATCTATCAAACGTCATCTGAAGTGATGAAGTCGTAGGTCAGAAGAGTAGATAATGGAGCTTTTTCTCAGCATCTATAAATAAGACATCAATCACAAGACCACTCCTGTCCAACCAGGCAGTATGTGGAAAGTCGTCCACAAAGGCTAATGTTTAGGCTGACCAAAATGATTCACTAACATGCCTCTGGGTCTGTGGTTTGAACTGAATTCACCACTTCAGTCAACCTAAAGTGATCCAGCTGCACAGCACCACCTGTAGGAAAGCTATGTGTGGGTGCAAGACACCCCAACACGGGGTAGATTCCACTTTTAGAAACCTGATCATTTATTTTCTTTAATTTCTGAATTGAATGAGTACAACATGTTCAAAACGTTTTTTTTTTTTTTTTGAGAACTTAATGATAATAATGCTTTCTAGGCATAGCACTGACTCATAGTTTGGGGGTTGAATATGTCTCGAGTGCGCTTCTTAATAGACCAGAAAAAAAAAAAAGAAAAGAAAAAGAAAACCCTATTACTAATGCAGGTATTTACATTCACTGGCTTCTTTCTGTTTTTAAATTAAATTTTTTTTTTCTAGAGTCATTTCGTACAGCTTCAGTGAGACATTAGATTTGGGGTTTTTACGAGACTGGAAACTCTACAGAGATAGGAGCAGAGCTCTGCCTTGTTCACTGATGTCCTTGCACGGGGTACGGTGCTTTCACATACAAGTCCTCAGCAGATATTTGTGGAATGAACGAGCGCACGTGGTCTCTCCATCTGCCCTTCTTCTAGGCGATGCTGAGAATGGTTTCAGTCCCAATGGCCCTTCTCTGTGGAGGCTGACTTCCTGATACGGACTCACCAAGTACTGGGTGCCTCTCGCATAGAAACCAGATTTCCCACCCCCTTCTACAGTACTTTTTACGTTGATTTATCTGCGGTTTATTTGTTTCATGTGTGTCTCATCCATTTGACAGGAAGTTCAAAGAGGAGGAGGCCCCGGCTGCTTTATTTTACACGCTAGCACCGTGTCTGACACAGAACGGTGCTTAGTAAATAGAAGAAGACTGGATGTAGGAGTGAGCGTTGTCTACCCTCATGCCCATCTGCGGCGATGCTCCTATGCTGGCCCTCTTTTACCCTTGAGTAATAAAGAACAATCAAGAATAGCACAGAGAATGCCCGTAAGCCATCTTATCTCAGCAAAATGGTAGAGATGGAGTGGCCAACCAGGGAAAGTTTTATCCTATAGTCAGGTTACCTCCAGGGTTATCTGGTTTGGGACCGAGAACTGGTCTATTTCAACGTATCACAAGGTGGCCTTAGATGGGCCCTGGAGGCAATTCTGTCTCTAATAACAAACTGTGATCTTGGGCAAATTACACAATCCTTCTGAAGCTCTTTTCCTAATATGTAAATGTGGAACACAAATAGGATTGACTTCCTGTGGTTATTTAGAGGATTAAACAAGATAAAGTATGATGAGCATGTAGTTTAGTGCCTGGCACAGAATAGGGAATAAGTACTCAATAAAAGTTATGATTAAATTAATAATAGCATTTGAAGTCCATCAGTGGCCTAGCAGTGTCCCAGGACTCAATTTTGTTGTAATTAAATGTATTAAACAGTATCTTAGGCTCAACTTCAGTGAAAGGAATTATTGCTTTCCTTTTAATGGCTATAAAATTCTACTTAGCTAAATAATGAAATCAGAAGAATTCCCTACAGTCAAGGCTGGATTCAGCAAGATCTGGAAGGTTATGGCACAAGGCACACACAGCCACTGCAAACTAAACCATCTCTGAACCCCAAATTGTACAGTTATTTAATAGCATCTTGAACGATCTCTTAAAATTTCTGTGACAACAAGAAAATTCAACAACATAAGAGTTTAGAAGAAATCTAGAAGTTCACTGAAGTATGATAGAAGCATTATCCTGTGGTAAAAATAATTACGTGAATATCCTTTTATCCTTTTACAAATCTTTTGTTTAGGGATCCCTGGGTGGCGCAGTGGTTTGGCGCCTGCCTTTGGCCCAGGGCGCGATCCTGGAGACCCGGGATCGAATCCCATGTTGGGCTCTCGGTGCATGGAGCCTGCTTCTCCCTCTGCCAGTGTCTCTGCCTCTCTCTCTCTCTCTGTGACTATCATAAATAAATTAAAAAAAAAAAAAGATTAAAAAAAAAACACAAATCTTTTGTTTAAGTATTATGTGTGTAGTAGAGTTTTCCTTATTAGAAAATAAATATGGTCTTTAAATATAAATGTTGAAAAATATTTAGTCTTATTGACATGACATAATTTTATATATATAATAACATAATTTTATATATATATATATATATATATATATATATATATATATACATATACCAATTTAGATCATTTGCAATGACAGGGAAGGACTAAATTACAGGAACCAGAAACCTAATTATTTCAAATTGAATAATCTTGCTAACCAGAGTCACTCATTTCAAGGGAACAAAGGCAATGGCTTTTTAAAATTTCTTACTTATCTTAATAATTCTGTTATAATTTCCCATTAAATTATATCTGAGTTCTTGTACATCACAGAGGCTGCAGAAGCTGGACATTTATTATTATTATTTTTTTATCAAATGCAAGAAAATGCATACACCCCGCCTAACCCTCTGTGGGTATGTGGGGGTCAGTGGAGGTTCTCGCTCTACAACGCAGCCTACAATCTTCTCCTCACTCTTCAATTTGGACCCCCCCCCCAAAAAAAAATACAATTCAGAAAAAACAAAATCTCACATTTCAGACGTCACGGTAGATGTGGGTGGTATATTGTAGAAGAGTTTTTCTCCATGTTACTCCTGCCTTCGGGTTTTTGACAGGATAAAGACTTCAGTGAGCCACTAATCTGTCGTATTTGTCATCTCTTTCTGCTTATGGGGTCGACAGGGTGGTGTTTCAGGGGAGAGGGATTATTTAGGCTCCGAATTCTAGCTCGCAGCTTCGGAGGCATGCTGGAGAGCCCACCTCCCCTCGCCCTTCCTTCTGTCTCTGGAACATCAACTACGCAGGCCGTCTTCAGGGATGGCGGAGGCTAGTGATACCAATCGCTGCCTTTATTGTCACCAGATTTACTGCCACCCACGCCCCGTGGAAAGGCCTATGAACTAACGACACGGACGAGAATGACAATGGAGTAATTGCGTTTTTAGATTCGAAGACTTTGACTGAACTCTAGTCAAGGTGGTGCCAGGCAGATACGACCCTACAGGTTAGATACGAACCTGCTTCCTGAGTCGCTTTTTAACGTGGGGTAAGCTTATGCTTGCACGTGTCTCTTGCACAATCACCCCCTCTCCTTCCCTCTTCTCCTCTCTCTGTCTCTTTGTCTCTCTCTCTCTCTCTCACACACACATTTTCGTTGGCAGACCCATCTAACCAATAAACCAAGAAACAGAAGAGAACGACATAATGCTCATCAAGTACTTCTCATTTCTCTTCTCATCCTATCAAAACTCAATGGAAAGAATTGTCTATGTTTTGTGTCTCTACCTTCTCACCGCTCTTTCCCTTCCTAAGCCACATCACCCTAACTTCCATCCCTATCACTCCATTCAATTGGCCCTTATCAAGGTCACCTGTACCTGACTGAAGCCACCGGCCAATTTCCCAGTAGTAGTTGACCTTGCGGAACATGCTTTTCTCTCGAAACACACCCTTCTCTGTCTACTGTGACATCGTTGTCCTGATTTTCCCTACCTCAGGAAAAATAGGCGCCACCCGCCGCAGCCCTACTTCACGCCCATTCCTGGTTGCTCCTTTTCTACTAGACGTGTAGGAGGGCCCAGGGGCCCGATGACAGCAAGCACCTCCACCTGCGCTTTCTCCGGTTCCATGACGTCAATACACCCATACACTGACACATCTCAAATGTGTATTTCCAACTCAGCTCTAGACTCCTGTCTACCCAACTGTCTACTACACATGTCCATCTGGATGTCTAAGGGGCATAAAGAAGAAGGGGAGATAAGGACCAAGTTGCAGTCCCCTCTCTATAGATCATAGAGAGGGGAGTTTCCTTATTTCCTGAAGCCAAGAGAAGCGTGAACTCAAGTGCATTCTTGAGATGCACTCAACTGAACTATATTCTCAATTTTCGACAAATACCAGGGCCAAGAACAATTCATAGTTGCAAACAGAGTTGACTCCTGAACAATGGGCAGGGGGTTCAGGGTGCTGACTCCCTGCATAGTCAAAAATACACTTGTGAGTCCCCAGAACCTTGACTACTCATAGCCTACTGTTGCGGCCGGAAGCCTTACCGACGACATGGTCTAGGAACACGTATTTTGTACGTTCTATGCATCGTATACTGTAGCCTCACAGTAAAGGAGGCCAGAGAAGAGAAAATGCAATTAAAATCATAAAGAAGAGAAAATGCACTTATTGAATTGTACTATCTTTATTGAAAAAATACAGTAGGTGGAGCCGCACTGTCCAAACCTGCGTCGAGGGCCAACGGTGTGTATTTGCCCTGACAGGCCACCCGGCTCCTAAATGACCTCAGTGCCCCAGACACCGCTGACCTCCTTGTCCTAAAGCTGACGGCTTACTCCTGCACTCCCAGGCTTCCCGTCTCCCCTCCACCCTCGCCGCTGACCCCTCAGCACCCCTCGGGCTAACCTTCCACGGTTCCACTTCTCAAATCCTGTCCGTGGGCCTGTGGCGACCGCTCAGCCCACTTCGCGCCGGGCCCAGCTTCAGGCCGCCCGACAGGATTCCCTCTCGCTCTTATTCATGAGACGAGAACAGTGAATACTGATGCTGTCCTGAAGGACTGCTCTCAGATGATCCGTTTTTATACAAGTCGGGAATTTTAAACACGTGTGAGAATCAAATGCTCAACTTACAGAGAGAGCTCCAATTCTTTATTCCTGTTCTTACATCCAGTGATTGCTTCTGTCGTCACAATTATTTTAAAAGCATGTGGGACTGGGGCTTTCGGGGACGACCTGCCAGCTGCAGACACACATTGCGAAGGGTGCCCGACGGCTTCCCAGCGGGGCCTGCTGTCCCCAGCACCCAGGGGGGCGCCGGCTGCCCCTGGCCCACCCCGGGAGGGGCCTCCTCGTCCTCCTTCCAGTCCTGCAGCCGTCACCTGCCGCCCACGACTCCGGGTCCGCGGCCCCGCTGCCTCCTGTGCCCTGGAGGATGCAACATTCCTGGGCCAGGCCGGGCCGCCTCCTGGTGACAGCGTACATGGGGTGGGGGGCACTGGCCGCTCCCGCGCCCTCTGCCCCGGGTCTGGGGGCACAGCTGTGGGCCCTTCCCAGGCCGGAGGGTGGCGTGGGGGGCCCGGGGTCGAGCTGCTGGGGGGCCCTGCGCCTGCGGCTCCTCTGCCAGGAGCGGCCCCGGGGGGTGGGGGGCGCCCAGGACCCGGCCTCGCCCCCGGACCCGGACCGCAGGTGCCAGGTGCCTGCCCGACCCCAGTGAAGGCAGCAGGTCGCTCGTCCCCTTTGTTGCCGTCGCGCAGAAGCGCGGCTTTAGCAGGTTTGAGGGAGTCAGTGGCTGCGTCGGGGTGCTGGGGGCCCGGGGCTGGGGGACAGCGAGGCCTGGGGGGAGCGGGGCCTGGAGGGGTGAGGCGGCGGGGGGGGGGGGGGTGAGGCCAGGGGGGTGGGGGGCGGGGCCACAGGGGTGGGGGCCAGAGGCGGGGGGCGGGGCCCAGGGGCGGTGAGGCCAGGGGAGTAGGGGTGGGGGTGGGGGGTGGAGATGGGGGGCGGGGCCATGGGGGGTGAGGCGGGGGGCGGGGCAGTGAGGCCTGGGGGGAGCGGGGCCTGGAGGGGTGAGGCGGGGGGGGGGTGAGGCTAGGGGGTTGGGGGCGGGGCCAGAGGGGTGGGGGCCAGAGGCGGGGAGCGGGGCCCAGGGGCGGTGAGGCCAGGGGAGTAGGGGTGGGGGTGGGGGGTGGAGATGGGGGGCGGGGCCATGGGGGGTGAGGCGGGGGGCGGGGCAGTGAGGCCTGGGGGTAGCGGGGCCTGGAGGGGTGAGGCGGGGGGGGGGGGTGAGGCTAGGGGGTTGGGGGCGGGGCCAGAGGGGTGGGGGCCAGAGGCGGGGGGCCGGGCCCAGGGGGCGGTGAGGCCAGGGGAGTAAGGGTGGGGGTGGGGGTGGGGGTGGGGGGTGGAGATGGGGGGCGGGGCATGGGGGATGAGGCGGGGGCTGTTGGGGGGCGGCGAGGCCTGCAGGGAGCGGGGCCTGGGGTGACAAGGCCTGGGGGGACGGCGGGGGCCGGGGTGGTGAGGCCGGGGTGGGGGGTGGCGAGGCGCAGGGGGCGGCTGGGACGTGGGGCCCCGGGGTGGCCGCTGCCCTCCTGGGGACGCTCCTCCGCACTCCCATCCGCGCTCCTGGCACCGTTGGGCGCCTGCGTCCCGGGGCTCCCCCACCCCTGCCCCGTCCCCTGCCCCAGGCCAGGCCGAGGCCGCAGGTGCGAGCTGCGGCGGTGCGGGGCCTCCTGCGCCCAGGCCCGCGTCGGGGCGGCTGAGTGACCTTGACCGCACGCCCCGCTCTCCAGGGCCGCGACCTTCGTGACCTCTGCTTGCCCTCGCCCTGGGTCACCGGGCCCGCCCGCCCTGGGCCGCCCTTTCCTCCACCAGCTCCTGCACTATTATTGTTCCAAGTATTAAAGGAAAATGAACGGAACAAATTTCAAAAACCGTCAAATGAAATGCGAGTGTCCTAAGAAACGTATTTGGAAAATATATTTTAAAAAACAGAGTGGGAAGTTTTTATAGAGCAACCAAAGTTTATTTATTTATTTATTTTTTAAGGAAACCAAAGAACAAAAAGTTAATTCTAAACCGTATAGGGCAGCCCCGGTGGCCCAGCAGTTTACCGTCGCCTTCGGCCCAGGGAGTGACCCTGGGGTCCCGGGATCGAGTCCTACATCCAGCTCCCTGCATGGAGCCTGCTTATCCCCCTCCTGGGTCTCTCCCTCTCTCTCTCTCTGTGTCTCTCATGAATAAATAAATAAAATCCTAAAAAAAAATATAAACCAGCCTGTATATTTCGATATGGTGATTTGTAAACCTAACTGGAACGGACGTCAGAAAACATGAGCCCGAGTCCACTCATTAGCGGGATGACCTTGGTCATGTCATTTAGTTTCCCGAGATTTTTTTTTTCCCATCTGTGAAGTTAATGTGTTTAACAGGAGAACCTCCCCGTTCGGCTCTGAAATCCCATGTTTCTATTTTATGCTCTCTTCAAGACGCACTAAGAAGCAGAGTTGCGAGAAGCAATCTATTTCTAGGGAGCTCTTCGGGGATGACTGTAAGATGCCCGAGACAAGCTCATAACACGGCGACTAGAAATCTCTTTGAGGATAACCTGAAATCTGTCTGTAAATCCCCGCAGGTTTCGAGCCCTTTATCATTATAATCAAGCGTTTCTGCAGCACCCAACTCCAAAATATCCGGCTAATGAACAGTTTCAGTTCAGAAATTCATATTGTTTAATCGACTAGATGCTACTGTGTCACAAAAATACTAAATACGATGCACTAACAAAAAGTCGGATTCTGTTTCTAAAGGAAAAGTCAAGCATTGACATAAAATCTAATTCAACAATTGTAAAACTCTGGATTTCTCCAATTTTTCAAAATGCGTACACTGAGTCACAACTTGCATTGTCAAATCTGCCTCTTTTTCCTCCGTGGGAATTCTGCTTTCTGTGTCACACTCAGCGCCGAAGCTGGAGCCGTGTGTCCTCGGTGCCGCCCCAGGGTCACTGATGACCGCGCTGGGTGTGCTGGGCGCCGGTCTGTCCCACGTCCCCGGATCCCGAATATAGACGGTTCTTCATGAATTTTAGTTTTGAACTTTGAAAAGGAAACATTTTCCTCGCATGCCCTTTGGTGGGCCTTCATTTCCATCGGGTCCGGGGGCCGGGCTTTAGGAGAAGGAGGCCGCGGGCTTTCAGGCCCCTTTTCCTTTGATGGGCACCTTGGAGAGCCGCGCTCCTCACCGGAGTGGGGTCCGGGTGGGGTCCGGGTGGGGTCTGGGCGGGGAGTGGGAGCTCCCGGCCTTGTCACCTTTAGTTAGTGCTCCTGGCGGGGCAGTTGTGGTGACCCCACTGTGCTGCTCAACCACCTTCGCTTCAAGAAGATACTTTTCTTTGCCACAGTCGCCTCCTGGGTGGTTGTAGGTGCCGGAGCTGGGGGTGCACTAGGTGACTGTGGGCGCCGGGGGGCGGGTGCCGGTAGACACAGCCCGAGGGGACACAGGAGGGAGTGGGGCTGGAGGGAGAGGGCGAGGGAGGCTGGGGGGCAGCCAGGCCGCGGGGGAGCCCAGACGAAGCAGGGCCCGCAGGTGTGGGTGCTGTGGGTGGCGGCTACAAGCTTCCGACTCGTTCACCAGCCTGAGCCCCTGCTCGGCACCCCGTGTGGGCCACCTGTTGGCCCCCCAGCAGTGGGCGAGCCGGATGGATGGAGGGACCTTGCCCTGGGGAGCACGGGCCGCGGAGGCCAGCCTCAGACGTGCCCTCTGGTCCTGCTTCCAGGGCGCCCGGGGGGATCCGCGGTGGGGCGTCTGCCTCCGGCCCAAGCCATGACCCCGGGGTCCTGGGATCGAGTCCCCCCCCATCAGGTCCCTGCAGGGAGCCTCCTTCTCCCTCTGCCTGGGTCTCTCAGGAATAAATAAATAAAACCCTTAAAAAAAAAATGTCCCGCTTACATGTTTAGCTTTGCTCAAAGAGCAAGGAACACAGCTGACGGGGTGGACCTCCAGATCCTCCCAGAACCTACTCCCGGAGGCGGTGACGTGCTGGAGACCGGCTGCCAGTGGCCACCGCTCGGAAGCTGCTGGTGGGTCCCAGCTCACAGAGTTCTCTAGCCGCAGATGTGTGGGTGTCGGGAGGAGAACAATGACAGAGGACACGGCGGTCCTTGAGGTCCTTGAGGGGGTCGGATGCGTCTGCACATAGAGTACTCCGTACCTGGCATCCGCTTGCGTGAGGACAAAGCGGGACTCGGTGACTTCCCGTCTGCCCCGCTCTGGTGGTGTCCCAGCTCTCACCCCACTGGGAGCCACCTGGCACCCCCGCCCGGATCCGAAACCTTTCTCCCAAGTCCAGCTTTACTTGTCCTGTATCCCAGTTCTGGATCTTGCTCAGCAATGGGAAGCGTCAAATAAACGCGCTCCCCCTGAACTGTCCCTCGGAGCTACGGGCCAGAGCCAGGTGTCCCTCTACCCGCCAACCGTCATGCCCGTGGGGCTCGGGAGTTAGTGACGGGGGATTTCGGACACTTGGCCGGGGCCAGGGTAAGAGCAGGGCCTTCGGACTCTATGCAAGTCTTTGCTTGTTCTGAAACCGCTACTGGGGAAGGTTCTGATGTCTCTGCGACCAATGGGCAAGAGGGTGGAGGCATCGGGGGTCATTCCGGCAAAGCTGCTCCCTCTTCACACGCGAAAAATCACTACTCAGATCTTTCCAGTAGAAATTCTAACAGCTTAGAACCCAATTCTGACTTGAATTAAAACACGTCTTTCATTCTAAGACTGAGTGCGTACACCTCATATGTAATCATTTTTGTCAGATCCTCCCGCATCAAAAAGCGTGGCTTTTTGGATGAAAAGTGCTTTGAGTTTGAGGCCCATCCCTCCCCCCTTCACCGTTTTGCCCTTAGCAGCCCAGAGAGCCACCGAGTGGGGCGAAACATCTGCAGGCCTGTCCCTGGGCTCCCAGCGCTGGACTCAAAGGACGGGGCCTGGAAGGATCCCAAGTTTATTCTTCTAATCACTCATTGTTTAAGAAATAAAGTTTTGCTTATTTATTGTCTATTTTTTAGTCTTTTTAAAAAAGATTTTATTTACTTATTCATAAGAGACAGAGAGAGAGGCAGAGGGAGAAGCAGGCTCCTTGCAGGGAGCCCAATGTGGGACTCGGTCTCAGGACCCCGGGGTCATGCCCTGGGCTGAAGGCAGGTGCTCAACCGCTGAGCCACCCAGGGATCCCCCATTTTTTTTTTGCAAGTAAAAAGATAGCAAATTGAAATTTGAAAAACTGTGTGGCAGTTGTAAGTCCATTTATCTACATGCCTATGTTACCTTTAATACGTTCAAAGATTATTTTCAGGCCATTTATAGGGCATTTTGCCGTTCCCAAGGTCCTTCATGTCATATGGGCCCCCTCATCTGATCCTCACGGCAGCTCGATGGGGTCCCTGGCCCCCTCTCCCCACCCCGCAGGGTGTTTCGCTGCTCCCTGGGCTGCCCTTGTCACTCTTCCAAACATCCTATTCGTCTGTGTCTTCATATGATTCTTACCGTGAAGCAGGTATTGTCTCTGCTTCTGTCTTTACGAGTGACAGAGTGACACTCACCCCGCCTTTAAGCAGAGAAAGCAGGACCTGAAGGAGGTTTGCTGGGCCTGGAAGGCCGGGCCCCCAACCCCCGCGGAGGCTGCCATCGCTTCTTCTGGCCCCGGTGGCTGTTTCCTCTCCAGGCACCACTAACCTCTGTCTGCACAAACAGCTGGCTTTGTTCCCCGTCGCCTTAGAGGCCTGGCCTGCTCGGGAGGTTCGCAGGCCGAGGTGGCAGGTCGGCTCACTTAGTGAGGACCGGGTGGAAGCTCTTCCTAGCGCGCCCCCAGCCTCTGCCCGCTGCGGTGGGGAGCACCATCCACGGAAGGTGCTCACGTGAGGCCTCACGGCCCCAAGGCCAGGGCGGACGTTGCTGCTCTCACCCACCTGCAGTCAATTACTGCTTATTACCCGCCCGTCACCCCAATCACGTCTCCCCGGAGTCCCTTCCCTCTGCCCCAGCACCTGGGACCCGCAGGCCTGGAAGCTGTGGATTCCGGGAGGGCCCCCCCGCCCCCGGCCCTCGGTCGGCTTCACCCCGCTGGGTAAAGCGCAGGTTCCGAGCTCCCGCCACCCGCCGCATCTCCCGCTCTTCAGCCCTTTTCTAAAGCTCAGAAATGTCGGCTCCGGTCGGGATAGAAAGCGGGGGGTGTTAAGGGGGGAAAAAAATCAATGCCAGCCTCTGGCTATCATTTAAACCAAATAGAATCAACTTCTGTGGACATCCGCTATTCTCATGCTGAATTATGGTGTTAAAAGACTTGAAATTGGAGAATGTAAATTACGGCATCTGCTCTATCAGGGAGACCTTCGTGATTCCAGCATTTTAGGGACACAGCCAATCTCTTAATTCTTGTCCCATCGGATAAGACAAGGAGCGGCCTCGACCTCCTAAGAGCTGTACCTGGCCCCCCCGGAGGCCGGCACAGGCGAGGCCGGGCCCGCCCCGCTCTTCCGGAGCAGACTCTGGCGGATGTCGCCCTCTCTGGTGCCCGGGGTGACAGCCGTGCCCTGCCCACGGGGGCAAGAAGGAGAGTGTTTCAAGAGGACGAGGTCTCCTCCCTTCAGAGGGGGGAATGGGAAGAGCGAGGCTCTGTGGCCTGACGGGCTGGCGGGGAGACACGTCCAGGAGGAGGCCGCGTGGGGACCCACCAGGTCACGGCAGCTCCGCCCCCGGGTCGGGTGGCCACTGCCCGCTGCTGGTTTTGCTGCCGTGGCCCAGAGTCCCGAGGCCTCCCTTGTCCCCTGGAGTCGAAGGCCCGACAGCCGGGGCCGGGCCGCGCTCCCCGAGCAGCCACCGCCGGCCGATGCCGTGTCCCAGCTCCGCGTGTGCCTCCCTCCCTGTGACACACAGCGCGGGACAGGGGACCACGTGCAAGGGGCGCCCAGAGACGAGTGCCACACGGGGACGTGTGACCTGCCCCTTCCCCGGTCGGTGGGCGCTTGGTGGTCCCCACGGACTCGCCGCTCCCTGCTCAGCTCGGTCCCCCAGAGCCCAGCCGGGCCTGGACAGCCTCGGCTCCGCGGCTCCCCCAGCTCCAGTGTCCCGGGCCATCCGTGTCCCGTGAATCACCGGTGCCACCAAGCTGACAAGCCGTACACTCTGGGGTGACTCGGCTCCTGGTGGGAGCCCCGGGGGCGCCGAGAGCCCGCCTTTGCAGATCGCTCTACCTTGTGCTTTCTCCTTTTGGTTTTAAATTATTTATTAAAAGACACGGCGCCTGTCAGGGCCACCTCATCAGGATGGAGACCGTGGATCCGGTGACTCGCGTGTGAAATCTGCGGCTCAAGTGAAAACTGCGGGGAAACTTGCAGCAGCGCCGGGAGACGCTGCTGGGGGCCAGGGGTTCCCCCTCCGATTGCAGGTCAGAAAAAGACAGGGCCTGTAGATATTTTGGTCTTTTCCTCCAAACGTTTTTCTCCCTGCTCTTCAAGGGAAAATGCTTCCAGGAACTCCCAACTTGGCGACTCGTCGTGAGGGCCTGCGTCCGTCCCCCCTTGCAGAGGTGCGTGAGGGTGGGCTGGGAGCTGAAGCCGGGCTGGCTGCTCCCTCTTTCTTCGCTTTGATGGATCCCTCCCCTCGTAAACCGTAGCAGGCTCATAATTATAATGCAAAACAGCATCCGCACAGCCTGCTTGGTGCATTTCGAATCTGAAGTTCCTTGAAGTTCTAAGGATTTTTAAATATTGATATTCATTAATTGCGTGGCTCTCCGTGACATGAACGCACATTACATACTTTCATTCGCTGGGAACAGCCAAAAATGCCGTGTCACAAATGTTTACATGGCTGTGATGGAAAACGGTACCGGGCTAATATACGTCTGCTCCTTAAATTCTGTTAGCAGTTGTAAGACAGTCAGATACCACCCGTGGGATCTTGTGCCCTCATGAAACACAATTACAATGAGAATATCTCATTATCTCATTGGCTTTAGCTTACTGCTCTGTTACCATGGTTTCAAATACACAGAGGAGTCTGAAACTAAGAGTGCTGCTAACAAAGAACATATCCTTGTACAATGACATCAGATCATGTTAGACAGAATAGACTTAATTAAATACCCCCTGATGGAGGCCAAAATACAGAAGTTGGGTCTACTTTTAAAAAAAGGAAGCCAGCCATTTCAAAGCTTTCTCCTTAATTTACTTGGGAATTTTCGCCGCTCTGCTAATAGCGACTGCAGTAATCCAAACAAACAACCCGGATCCCGCTTAATATTCACCGCTGGTGAGGAGCTAAGGAGGTGGTCGAGGAGAGAGACGACCGGTCCCCCTCCCAGGGCCTGGCCGCCGCCCAGCCCAGCGAACCTCAGCCCCTCAGCCGGGCGACGGGAACCGTCCCCGAGGCGCGACCTCGGACGGGCTGGCGAATCCGAGGCACCAACGGTGGCCTTCGCGAACGCGACCTGCTGATGGCCGTGCCCCCTCTTCGCTGACACATCCAGGGTCTCCCTTTGCACACCCGGAGTTTGACCGTTCTTCTCGCCGGGGACACAGGTTGACTTTATGAGAGGACGGCAACTTCGGACCGCGGGGCTCCCGGCTGCTGCGCGGCCTGCCTGGCTTCCAGGGCTTCCCAGCCCCGGGCTCGCCCGCACGGAGGAGGGCGCCTCGAAGCTCTGGCCAGCATGGCCTTTGTCTAAGCAGATCCTTAAAATACGCTTCGGTACGAGACATCATCGAGGCCTCCGGGGGACGCCAGCCTATGACCATTCTTACCCAAAGGCCTGAAATGGTGGCTTGCAGATTTCTCCGTTGTGAAATTAATTTCCTTATAATAGAAATCCCCCCAGTCAGTGTGAAGCTAATGCCCCCAACACACACAAGCACACAGACACACACACACCCGCGGATCATAGCAGTAAGAAAAAATTTAAATCACTTATAGGCCCTGGAGACTATCGGGTGACATAATGTGACAATAATGACATCCCTAGTGGTGTTAATTGATTTTGTCCTGGTAGAGGGTAATTTGGCCTCCACCGTGACTGCTGGATCATGGACTTACTGATTGGACTGCCTAGGTAGTATTACCATTAATGAACAGAAAACACACTTTCCTCCTTAAAAGATACTGGTAATTATGGGGAAGGGAAGATGGAAAGCCATAGGTTCTTAATCATTTAAGGAGAGGTAATTCTGAGCTGTTTGCATTAAAGGGGATATATGGTAAAAGACTGTGAATTAGCAATTCAGAGTCTCACTCCATAAAATCCAGCTGCTTTTATGCTACCTTAGGAAGATCTGTGAAAAAGTCAAATGATTTGTAAAGTGCGCTTTCACGGAAAAAAATAGCAATTGGCAGCCGCATGTGCTGTGTGATTAAAAGTGATACATCATCTGTCAAACTGGCTTACTTTATTGGTCTACATTCCTTTCTTTATGGCTTCTAATTGGTGCGATTCTAAAAAAATATTTTGGGAATGAAAAACACATCTCATTCTAAATTGTGTGCGTGGAATGAGACACTGAGATAATTCTGACTTTCAGGAGAGTTCGGAGAGATTTGGGAATAGTTCACTCTGAAATCAAATCGAATCATCGCGTCTGTAAATAGCAACGATGTTACCCATATCAATTAAAGGCACCATTATTCTCCATGTCACCGAGCTTGAAAACTTTGGAGGGAGGCATGTCAATTAATTTCTTGCCCGTGGAGCTGGGCTGGTTATCAAGTCCTAGCCCTCCTCCCACGCCTGTTGCTATTCCGCCTCTGGTACTCATTCTTCCATAGCCGTGATTTATGGCTGGTCTCCATTCTGATGGGTCAACATCTGCGCGCACTAGCGGTTAAATATTTTGTACATCATCCCCGCGTCCTACCACTTAAATACCTTTTGAATCTGCCCCATTTTCTCTGCTGCTGCCCCAGGTCAGATTTTAGTTTTCTCTAACCGGACTTCCAATAGCAGGCTTTATTTTCCTTTTTTTAGGGCGGTCATGAGCTAGTAATTCTTTTTCCCCTCTAGGAACAGCCTTTCGATCGGTCCTTTTTACTCCCATCTCCCCACCCGCCCCCGCCGTATGGAATCCGTGTTCCACACTCCAGCCACAGTCACTTTTTATATCGATATAAGTGGCTTTTTAAAATGAAAGTATGGAGTATGCATAGAGAAGCGCACGGATTGCCAGTCTACGGCTGCTGTATTGTTTTAGAACAGGGGCCCTAGAAGCAGCCCCCGAGATTGGGATTTTTATGCGTGTGATTTATTGAGGGAGCTCTCTCAACTGAAAGCTGAAAAGAGAACAAGGAACGCAGGGGAGGTGGGAGAGGATGTTGTGAAGAAATGTGAAGGATCTGAGCTTGGACTCTACTTGCGAGCTGGCAAATTAGCCGGCCCGTTTCGGGGAGCCTGGCTCAGGGAGAAGGGGCTCATTCCCGGCAGCACCAGCACCGGCGAGAACATCAGCATTTGTACTGGTTCCTGAGCCGTGATTCCCACAAGAGGGCCAGGCGAGGCTGCCCAGGTCCTGGATCACGCTACCCAGGACTCTGACCTCTGAAATTTTTATAATGGGCAGTAACCTGTCCGAACTTTGCCCTGGAGGGACGTGTTACCTTTATTATCCGGGACAATAAACAAACCTACCTTCTGCTCCGCGGAGATGCTATTTTTAATCTTCCAAGGCGATTCGCTCTATAGAGATCCCTGCAAAGATCACGCAGAACAAAGGCACTCGGTGCCTCAAGATGTGCAGAAATATGAACGACCCTTGGGAATTGTGTCCCGGTAGAAGAACACAGGTTCGGCCGAACTCTGGCCTCAGTGTGGCTCCATCGGGAGCTCTTCGGGAAAGGGGGCTGACCTTTCGCAATCCCCTATCATTCGACCGTCGGCTGTGGATCGCCCTGATAGTAAGGCATGACCTGGACAGTATTTCCCTTTGACTCGGTTAATTCCCAGAATGAGGGGGCAGCTGGGAACTGCTAGGAGCCACCTGTTACCATCAGCTGAGGAAAGCACAGATTAAGTAGAGGGGATCTGGGTGACGTGTCAATGGTGTCTAGCACGTTGATCCATGATCACGAAACAAATATACTCGTGTAATTACAATCCAAGATCAGGAATGGAGCACCACCCACCCACCCTCAGAAGTCCCCTTCCGTGCCTCCTCCCGCCAATCCTCCTGAAATCTAACCATCATCCTGACTCCCGGCACCATGGATCGGTGCCTGCTGTTGAACTTTTACAGGTGAAATCATGCAATACGTACTCCTTTAGGTCTGCTGTTTTTCATTCAATGTTATTTTTGTGACAGTCATACTGATGGGCCTAGAGACGCTCATTCATTTTTCATTGCTGTACAGCGTTCCATTTGTGGACATACCACAGGTTTATTCTTTCTTCTCTTAATAATTCATTCTGGGTTTTGTCGGTTGTGAAAAAAGCTCTGTAATATCCTGGTACGTGACTTTTATGTTTGTAGTTCTGTAGACTACATACTTTAGGAAAGACTTCGTAGATTTGTAGATCTACGTGGATCTACGTGGATCCTATGTGGATTCGTAGGATATTCACATGTTCAGCTTCCATACCTGTCGCCAATCACTTTGCCCAAGTGGTTGTCCTAGTTTTTACTCCTACCAGGAGAGTAGTAAATTTTCACTTACCCCACAGCATTATTAAAACTTCAGCTTTGTCAGTTTTTCACATTTTAGTCTTTTGGGTGGGTACATAGTAAGTTTTATTATGGTTTTTACTTTGCATTTCTCTGATGATTCACAGGGCTGAGCATTTTTTCTTGCATTTTTTGGCCATTTGGACATCTTTTTCTCAAGTGCTATTTCAAATGCTTTGCTCATTTTTCTACATTGTCTTTAGGTAACTGCTTTGTAGGAGTTCATTATATATTCTAGATGTATTATATATTCATATATATTCTATATTATAACTATCAGATATAGGTATACAAATAGACAGATGTCTTCTCTCCGTAGGTGATGTTTTACATGTTTAGTGATGTTATTTGTTGAATATAAGTTCTTAATTTTAATGTTATCCAACTTATTAATCATTTTAAAATGGTCAGTGCTTTTAGTGTCCCATTTAAGAAGTCTTATCTACCCCAGATCATAAAATAATTGTATTCTCATCTCTGAAAGTGTTGTTTTACATTTCACATTTAGATCTACAATTTATCTGAAATTGGTTTTTAAGTATGACATGATGCAGAGCTCTGTTCATTTTTTTCCCCCATATGTGTATCAATTAACTCAGTACTACTGTTTTTGAAAAGACCATTTTCCCCCCTACACTTGTCACCTTTATTGTAACTCCAATGGCCATAAACATAAGTTTCTGAGTGCTATATTCTGTTCCGTGGATCTGTTTATCTTGCCTTCTCATGTCTGGCCAATTTCACATATTTTTAATTATTTTAGCTTTGTAATGTCTTGATATTTAGTAATGTACAGATTCTGACATTATTTTGTCTTTGTCAAGGTTATTTTGAGTACTCTTTGCACTTTGCATTGTTAAATAAAATTTAAAATTAGCTTCTCAATTTCTAATGATAAACTGCTATAGACAAAACTTACAAACACAACCAGAAATAATATCTAATCTGACCAGCCTGTGGTCCAGCCACGCTGATACCTAAAATTAACCAATAATTCTTCTGTACGTGGTTGTCTAATTTTCCCAGCATCATTTATTGAAAAGGCTGTCCTTTTTTCCAGTGGATATTCTTTCCTGCTTTGTCGAAGATGAGTTGACTGTAGAGTTAAGGGTCCATTTCTGGGTTTTCTATTCTGTTCCATTGATCTATATGTATGTGTTTTTGCCAGTACCATACTGTCCTGATGATCACAGCTTTGTAATAAGCTTGGAGTTAGGCATTGTGATGCCCCCAGCTTTGGTTTTCTTTTTCAACATTCATCTATTTTTTTTTTCTAGTTCCACACAAATTTTAGGATTATTTATTCCAGCTCTGTGAAAAATGTTGATGGTGTTTTTTTTTTAATTTTTATTTATTTATGATAGTCACAGAGAGAGAGAGGCAGAGACACAGGCAGAGGGAGAAGCAGGCTCCATGCACTGGGAGCCCGATGTGGGATTCGATCCCGAGTCTCCAGGATCGCACCCTGGGCCAAAGGCAGGCGCCAAACCGCTGCGCCACCCAGGGATCCCTTGATGGTGTTTTCATCAGGATTTCATTGAATGTGTAGATTGCTCTGGGTAGCAAAGACATCTTAACAGTATTTATTCTTCCAATTCATGAACATGGAATAGTTTTTCCATCTTTTTGTGTCTTCCTCAATCTCTTCCATAAGTGTTCTATAGTTTTACGCTGTACACAAAGACAAACTCAAAATGGATGAAAGGCCAAATTGTGAGACAGGAATCCATCAAAATCCTAGAGGAGAACACAGGCAGCAACTTCTTCAACTTTGGCCACAGCAACTTCTTGCTAGACACATCTTTAAAGGCAAGGGAAACAAAAGCAAAAATGAACTATTGCAACTTCGTCAAAATAAAAAGCTCTGCACAGCAAAGGAAACAGTCCACAAAACTAAAAGGCAACCTACGGAAAGGGAGAAGGTATTTGTAAATGACATATCAGATAAAGGGCTAGTATCCAAGATCAGTCTTTTCAAACTCAACACCCGAAAAACAAATAATTGAGTCAAGAAATGGGCAGAAGACATCAACAGACGTTTCTCCAAAGAAGACCTACTACACATGGCCAACAGACACATGAGAAAATGCTCCGCATCACTTGCCATCAGGGAAATACAAATCAAAACCACAAGAAGATCCCACCTCACACCAGTGAGTGAGAATGGTGAACATTAACAAGACAGGAAACAACAAATGTTGGAGAGGATGTGGAGAAAGGGGAACCCTCTTATGCTGTTGGTGGGAATGCAAGCTGGTGCAGCCACTCTGGAAAACTGTGTGGAGGTTCCTCAAGAAGTTAAAAATAGAGCTACCCTGTGACCTAGCAATTGTAGTACTAGGTATTCACCCCAAAGATACAGATGTAGTGATCCGAAGGGGCACCTGCACCCCAATATTCATAGTAGCCCCAATGTCCACAATAGCCAAACTGTGGAAGAAGCCACGATGTCCTTCAACAGATGATGGATAAAGAAGATGTGGAATATTACTCAGACATCAGAAAGGATGAATACTTACCATTTACATCGATGTGGATGGAATTGGAGGGTATTATACTGAGTGAAATAAGTCAGTTGGAGAAAGGCAATTACCGTATGGTTTCGCTCACATGTAGAACGTAAGAAACAGCAAAGGGGATCCTAGGGGACGGAAGGGAAACCTGGGAAGAAACCAGAGAAGGAGACAAACCATGAGAGACTCTTAACTCTGGGAAACAAACTGAGGGTTACTGAAGAGGAGCAGGGAGGGAGGAGGGGGGAATGTGGTAATTGGGTGATGGCCATTAAGGAGGGCATGTGATGTGAGGAGTACTAGGTGCTATACGCAAATGTTAAATTATTGAACATTACCTCTGAAACTAATGATATACTATATGTTGGCTATTTGAATTTAAATTTAAAAAAATAAAATTGAGCTTTGTTGAAGAAAAAAATTAACCAATCATATTTGGCATAGAGTTTTCCATCCTTTGATCTTTCTATCATTCTTTATTCTTTTGTTTAACAACTGTCATTTGTAATTCACATATACTTACATTATTATTCAGTCTGAAAAATTTGTCTTTTAATTGGAATTTTTAGTACATTTACATTTGATGTTATCACTGATATAGTTGTTTAAATCTACCATCCTCCCTTTTATCTATATGCTATCTAGTCCTGTTGCTTTTTCTCTTTTTTATCTTATTTTTATTAAACCCATATTTTTGTTATTCTGTTTCTTCCTCATTGATTATTTGTTTTTACATTCTTTTACTATCCTTTGAACAATTATCTTAAAATTAAAACATGTATTTCCAATTTATAAATTTTTACAAATTGCTAGTTTTACATTTCCTGAAAAATGGAAGGATTTTAGAACATGTTAATTCCATCAACCCATGCCTTCTTCCATGTGGTTTCATATTATTTGTTTCCCTGAAGAACTCTTCTTTAGTCTAAAGAGTTTCCTTTACATATTTCTTTTAATATAGGACCTGGTGGTGATAAACTATTTTGTTTGTTTTTATTTTAATTTATTTTTTATTGAAGTATAATTGGCATACAATATTATATTCGTTTCATGTGCACAGCATAGTGATTCTACATTTGTGTATATTATGAACTTAACAGCACAATAAGTGTAGTCACCATCCAACATTATTAAAATATTATGGACTACAGTCCCTATGCTGTATTTTTTATCCTTGTGACTTACTTATTTTATATCTGGAGGTTTGTACCTCTTAATCTCCTTCACCTACTTGCTACATTCCCCAACCCACTTCTCTCTGGCAACCACCAGTTTTTTCTTTGTATTTTTGAGTCTATTTTTTGTCGTTGTTCATTTGTTTATTAGGTTCCACATATAAGCAAAATCGCATGGCATTTGTCCTTCTCTGTCGGACTTATTTTCCTTAGCATTATGCTCTCTAGACCCATCCATGTTGTTGCAAATGGCAAAATTTCATTCTTTTTCATGGCCAAGTAATATTTCATATATATATGAAATCTTATATATATAAAGAAGATATGACATATGTTTATATATATATATATATAAACATTTGGGCTGTTTCCATAATCTGGCTATTATAAATAATGCTGCGATATACATAGGGGTTTGCTTATCTTTTCAAATTCGTGTTTTTGTTTTCTTTGGATAAATACTCAGTAGTGGAATTAGTGGATCATATGGTAATTATATTTTTAATTTTTTGAGGAATCTCCACAGTGTTTTCCACAGTGGCATACCAGTTTGCATTCCTACCAGCAATAATTGATGAGCGTTCCTGTCATTCCGCATACTGGTGAGCATTTGGTGTCAGTGTTTCAGATTTTCGCCATTCTAAAAGGTGTGTAGGTGGTATCTTATTCCTGTTTTAATTTGCAATTTCCTAATGACACATGACATTCAGCATCTTTTCATATGTTTATTTGCCATCTGAATATCCTCTTTGGTAAATTTTCTTTGCAGAAAATTTGTCCATTTTTAAATTCGATTGCTTATTTTATTACTGTAGAGTTTTGAAAGTTCTTTGTACATTTTGGATACAGTCCTTTACCAAATATGTGTTTTGCCTTTCTCCCAATTCTCTGCTAGTCTCTTCATTCTCTTAATAGTGTCTTTCACAGAGTAAAGTTTTTAATTTTAATGAAGTCAAACTTTTTAATTTTTTCTTTCATGAATCATATTTTTGGTATTGTATCTAAAAAGTCATCACCAGGGCAGCCTGGGTGGGTCAGCGGTTTAGCGCCGCCTTCAGTCCAGGGCGTGGTCCTGGAGACCCGGGATCGAGTCCCACGTCAGGCTCCCTGCGTGGAGCCTGCTTTTCTCTCTCTGTCTCTCTCTCTCTCTCTGTGTCTCTCATAAATAAATAAATAAATAAATAAATAAATAAATAAATAAAATAAAAAGTCATCACCAAACCCAAGGTCAGCTACATTTTTTCACCTTTTATCTTCTAGAAGTTTTGTAGTTTTGTGTTTGACTTTAGAACTATGATTCTATTCAGCTTTTAAAATTATCTGACTATACATCTTACAAATCCTCCAACAACCTTGGTAAGAAAGGCTTCTAGAATACTGTTTTCACTTCTCTGCAATGCCCTTCTTTCCAGAATCCTGACCCCTCAAGTCTTCACTGCCTTGGTATCCCTCAACACCAGTTACTGTCTCTTCAACTGTGTAAAAATTGCTGAAAGCTGTGTCTAGTTTCTGTTTTATGGCATCTGCTTCTCCCTCTCCATCCGAGATGTTTATGAACTGGAGGAACCTCGGGGGGAAGAAAAGTGTACAAAATCATGTTCACTTCAAGGAGTTTATTTTCTCTTGACACCTTAGTTTTTCAAGTCCTCAGTGGTTTAGTAGTTCCACAATGTGTTCAAAGTAAATTAAAAAAATATTAAATTTATCTTTTCAGCTGTTCTTGACAAAAGACTGATCTTCTATGAGTCAGTCTCCCAAAACTGAAAGCACAATTAAAAACACAGTTTATACCTATCTTTCTTGCCTAAAAACCTTTGAAGACTTCCCGCTGCCCACAGCCTGGTGCAATTGGGGTAGCACAGCCTACTATCTGCATGTTGTGGTTCATGCCTCTGTTTCTGGGCCCAACCTCCACCTCATACATGCTATTGTCGAGCAATATCATCACTCACAGTGTTTTCCCATCCTTTTTGGCCTTTGTCTGTCTTCTTCTTTCTACCTATATCAGCATTCTTCTTCTGATGTTCCTCCCAATTGCCTAAGAAGTCACCTATCTCCCTCAAATCAAATGAAAAGGTGTTTTCTGGGGGAGAGGGGGGTATTCCCTGACCTCTCTCCCTAGGTATAATGAACAGTTTTCTCCTGTATATTCTCACTGAATATTTTATAAACCCCAATCATGGTAATTCTCACATTTCTTTGGATTGATTTTTTGTATTTCTATTTCCTACTTTTTAGAGCTTTTCTATCATCAGTGCATGGTAGGACATGACATATAATAGGAGCTCAATAGCTAACTGTTGAATGAATAGATATTTGAACTCTTAAATCTTCTGATTTATCTCACTACTGTTTCTCACATATGTTTTCTCCAAATATTTCTCGCAATAAATTTAATTTTGTTTCATTTACTCACTCAACAAATAGTTGCCAATCACCAATCATGTGTGAGGCACGTTTCCAGGAAACACAGGAAACAGAATAATGAGAAAGATAGAATCAGTTATTGCCCACATGGAGCTTCTCATCTAGAGATGTTAAACATTTCTGTTGAAAGCATGTTTCTCACTTGTTTGACAAGAAGTAGTTTCAGCCAGAATGTGTCCTTCTTGGCTTGCTTTCTTTACTCTTTGTCCTAGATCTGTTAAGCTAAATGTCATTATTTGCAGTATTTCACACTCTTATCTATTACTGCACCCTATGCACCGCGGAAAACAGAAGGGCTCACATGCTGAGACTTCCCATCTCAAAGAGCAATTAAAATATTTTAGGTAGTTCCTGTCAGTCAAGTTACAGAGAGTGTTTCATTAAACAATATAATTATTTTATCCTCATTTTAAGTGACAAGAATGTCAAATCTTTGATGTTAATGATATTGCCAATTGAAAGGTTGTTAAAAATCTTTCATTTGATGCCAAATAGCTATTTTGATGTTTGAACCTTTTTTTTTTCCATTGGATTGATTCATTTTGTGGGGTGAAGGCATGGAAGGTGTTGGATATCTGAACTCTGTAGTAAGTTCATGATATGTGGCAGCTGGAATAATATCTTGAAGGTATTATTTCATATACATGATAGTTTTCTAATAGTGATACTGTTATTTTCTTTATTTATTACATTTATCTGTATCCCTGGAAATGAAATAATCCAGGAAGTAAAGGCTTGTAGGCTATGAAAGACTTTTTTCTAAACAGAATTTCCTAATGTTAAATTTAAAGCTCCTAAAATTTACATTGTGATGAAACATACTTACACTTGTTAATTCTTATACTGTTTTATTTAAATTGACCCACAAATTTAAAAATAATCATTTTTTTTCCAGATCTACATTTATCACATTTGTAATGCATGAAGCAAATAAAGCCTGGTAAATTTATATTTTGGCTATATAAATTCCACATTGTCTAAGGTAAAGCTCTCATTATTTAATAAAAATTATGCTTAGGATTTTATTTATTTATTTTTATTTATTTATTTTTATGCTTAGGGTTTTAAAGACTGCATAAAAAATTATGGAGAACTATAAAAGACGTGGTTAGGGTGAGTCAGCATACAATTATTAGAACCCAAAAGGCATCCTTTGATAGGTTTAGGAGAAGACAGTTGATCCTAGAGTCGGTAACATGGTTTTTTTTTTTTTTTTTTTTACATTAGAACATTAGACAGCTGTCTAGGGGGGAAACGAAAAATTAGATCAAAATATTTAAGGCACAGAAAATAACGGGTGTTGAGAAAGGCAGCAATTCTGGAAGGAGTCAGATAGCTCTAAAACGCATACAAACAACGGCTTTCTTCAGATTTTATACTAATCACCCAGGGTGAGTTAACATTTTGACAGTACATTTCCCCACGATGACACTACAAAGAGGGGCAAGGAACGGGACCCAGTTATTGTGGTGGAGGAGATGGGCCCAGGGTGAGGGCGCCCGCGCGGGGAGGTGCGGTTCTGCGTGCAGATGGGTAAGATAATGAGATGAGAGGGCGAGAGGCTGCAGCTGCCGCGGAGCACAGAGCAGTTCGCTGCTCAGCTGTGAGGCAGCAGCAGAGCCCGGTGGGCCCGGGAGACTCGGTACCGAGGAGCACGTGCAGGCCCCGGAAATTAACCGCGAGCATTGTTTAGAGGCAGCCGGGAGGATAATAGGCTGTGACTTCTGGAATATTTACAGTTCATCCTGGGCTTTCCTGAAAGTATAAACTTTCTCCTGCTTGAACCTGGCGAAGGATATAAAGAAAGCCCAGAATTCCAACGGGACATTGGTCGAGAAGACTCATTCTCTCTAATTACTGGAGGGAAAAGAAACTCCCACAAAAAAACCACAACTCGGGAGATCAGCTTCCTGGGTATGCGGAAAAGTTTTAAAGTAGGGACAAGATGCTTCGCTGGGATGAAATGCAATGCCCTTGTTCACTTCCCTCCCAGTTCAAACTGAGCTTTGTTCTGGGACATCGGGCCCTGGGGCTGCGGCTCCGGCTCCGGCTCCCGCTCCCGTCCGATGGCTCCTGTCTCCTGGCTTCCCCAGCTCTGGGGCTCGGGCCGCGTCCTGAGGGCTCTGCGGCTCTGCTCCTGCCTCCGGGGTCTCCCTGTGGATGGACAAGCCGAGTCTGCGCGCCTCCAGTCATGCTGCTCCTCCACTGCGGTGCTTTGTCCCCAAGCCTCTGGAAAGCTGCCCGCTGCTCCGTGGGGACCCCACCGCCCTGGCTCGTGACCTGCCACTTCCCGCGTCTCTGAGTCCTCGGGGCTCCCGTGGCGGTGATCACATTCTGCTGAATTCAAAGTCCGTTGAATCGTGGATTCAACTGAACTTGTTGGCAGGAGGTAGTTTCTGCTCTTCGTCTCGGACCGTAAGTTCCTCGAGGGTCTGGACCATGAGTTAGTTGTACCTGCTTGATTCGCTCATAGCACCAAGCCCACGACGACGGCGACGTTCACCTAGCACCGTATGGCACGCGGTGCTCATGTACCCCTCTTCGGCGGTGCCTTAGGCCCACCTTGTGAGCGCCCTAAGCTAGGCCATGGTCTGTAATTTGCAAAAGCCGCACTTGAGGGTCAGAGGGTCAGGTGCTGTATCTTCAGTCATGCAGCCAGGAGCTGGAAGTTTCTAGACTTGAGTCCCAGTCTTTTGACTCTGCCTTCTAATTCTTCCTTGCCCTATTCCACTTCCGTGCACGCCTGTGCCACTGAAGTGAAGGGACCCCCGGCCCGATCCCAACAAGAAGAAAACAAGCTCCAAAGAGCTACTTACGTGTGTGTTCAGGCCGGTGAAGGAGCTCGTGGAGAAGGGCCCTGCTTCAGGGTTTGGGATTTGCAGCCGCCCCAAACCCATAACCGACGTTGACTTCGAATCAGTCAAAAGTGGGTATTTTCAGCTCATTGTGCTTGGGGTTTGTGTGATCTCTGATTAAACACAACCAATCCCTGCCTTTTTTTTTTTTTTTCTGTTCATCTTGTCAAGTCACAGTCTTTCCTTTTCTCCCCGAGAGGACACTTGGATCTCATCAAAGTAAGTGGCGGGGGTTTTACTTAACACACATGGCAAACCAGAGAGGGCAGGAGGGTTCCAGGAGTGAGTCCAGGGAAACTTCTAACCCAGAGCACAATTAGTGATGTCGGAGAAGGGGGGGATCACGAGCAACACTGGCAGGGGCAGCGCAGCGAGCGCCTCGAAGGAGAGGAGCTGTGTCCTCGTGGCGCCTTGTAGCAGAAGGACAGGGACACAGGACCAGGACGGGGCCCATGAGCTCTTCCCGGGCGCAGGGGAGCCCCTTTCTAGGAGCTGGTAAAGCTGGAGGCCCGAGGGCGGTCTTCTTGGGAGCACAGCGGGTCCCCTCTATGGGAACGGGCCTCAGAGCAAGGTCGGAACACACCCTCCTTCGATGCCAGACGCCTCGCTTCTCCGGGGGGGCGGTTCCACGCGGGACCGTTGGGCCTCTTGTTTGCCGTACGAGTCTGTTGGGCTCAGTCGACGGACGTTTTCCCGCTAACAACCGGCAGTGACACCTGCTTCCTCGCTGCTTTCACCTCAGGCCCGAGTCCGGGGAGACCCACACAGACTTGGGGGGCAGGTGCGGAGGCCTGGGCGGTTGCTCTGTCCGCACACCATCCGCCGGTTCTCTTCTGTCCTGGGTGCCCAGCCTTTACCCAGCCCGGGCACCATCATAACCCCCTGGGAGCCCGGCCGCCCACCTGGCGCCGGGAGGGTCCTGCGGAGAACGACCACCTCGCCCCTGACCTGTGTTTGCGGGACCATCGCCACCCACCACGGTCTGTGCGACGGTTCCCGGGGGGCCCAGCTCCGCTCGTGGAGAGTCCACACCAATGTCACAGGGCGTCCGCTGGGCGTTGCTTCTCCAGTTCTAGGGTCTCCGGGGCCTCATTTTATTGTGTGTCCTTGTCCCCTGTTGGGTCTCCTGCTGTACCTACTACGCAGGTGACCGGATCTCCTGGGCCCTGCCACGTGGTGCCCCCCACGAACCCTGGGCCCCGTGCTCCTCTGCGCCCGCTGCCCTATGAGGGTTTTGTTGAAAACGATTATTCCAAGGCTTGCTTCGTCACGCCCACGAGCTCCTGCCCTGGGGACTAGCCCAGGAACCCAAGCCGGTGGCGAGCCCTTCACCCGCTCCTGCCCTCGGCCCGTCCGTGGCTTTGTCCCGAGGCCTGTCTTGCAGCCTCATTCCTCTCGTGCAAGTTGCAAACGTAGCCAGGGCCATGTGAAGGGTCATGTTCTTTGGGTGATTTATTTGTTTCCCGTTCATTGCTGTTGTAACAAATTGCTCTAGGCTTAGTGGCTTAACACAACACACATTTATTGACTTGTAGTTCCAGGAGTCCGAAGCCTGAAGAGGGTCTGCTGGGTTCAAATCAAGGTGTTGGCAAGGTTGTGCTCTTCCGGAGGCTTGAGGGGCTTTTCTTCTCTTCTCCCACTTCTAGAAGCTGCCCTCATTCCTTGACTCACGCTCCCCTTCCACCTTTATTTATTTTTATTTTTATTTTTTTCCCTTTCACCTTTAAAGCCAGCAATGGATTGTTGAGTCTCTCATGCTGCTATCTCTCTGGCTCTTTCTCGTCTGCTTCCCTTTTCTATTTCTAAGGACGTGCGTGATTCTGCTGAGCCCACCTGGGTAATCCAAGCTAACTTCTCCATGTCAAGGTCAGCTGAACCCTTAATTCCATCGGCAACTTTGATTCTCTTTATCATACCATGCAGCTTATTCACAGGCTCCAAGGGTCATGGACGTGGGCATCCGTATCATTGTACTTGACCCCTGGTAGATAGAGAAGCGTAGTTCAGTAAGAGCTACTCGTGAGGCCTCTGCGTGTGCAGCGGGCAGAGGTGCTGGATGAGCACACGTGGGCCAGCGTGGCCTGAGGTTTCTCCGTGGGCCTGCCCTAACCCTGGAGCACACATCAGCACCGTTTGGCTGCTCTAAGGCGGTCACTTTGTGTTCTTGCAAAAGCTCTTTGCTGCCACGCACAACCTGCTCTTTCTTTCTTGTGATCTTCTATTCCCCCAAACCCTCTGATGCCATAAATCTGGTTGGCTACTGTAGACGCTGTCCTGATTTTGGTGGATCTTTGTTAAGACCTCCAGACCCACACCGATACTCTCGTCCACATTATTAGATACCAAATGGTAGGCAAATAAGGGATTACTTTATTTATGTCTTAATATATCCCCTGCTGGTCAGCATGTTTTAGAACAATTATTGCGACCTGGAACTCACACTGGTGACAGCAATTGATCCTTACCTTGACCTCGCGCAGGCTTTCTCAGAAAGTAGGCACAGCACACCTGGGACTTCATGCTTTCTTTCCATTGATTGAAAGACCTACAGACCTCCCGGCCGCCTATGCAGGCCTCAATCCGCTCTCACCTCAACACAAGAGACCTTCATTGCAGAGGAGAACAAAGATGGTGCTTAAGGAAACCATGACGGGTCGACGGGGTGAGAGGTACAAGTCAGTGAATTCTTCCCCCATAACGCCCTCCCCCACCCCAGCTGGAGATCTAGGTTGTCAGTCTACGTCAGCCCCAAGGACCAATCTTGAATTGGCGATATTTTATGAGATACTCGTGGTGCTCGCTACCCTTTGACCTACAGAAATCCATGTTCGGTTTGGTTGATGAGGCACACCAGGCGGCTTTCCCTGGCACCTTCCCGGAGGTCTTTCATTTTGTTTCCTTTCTGTAGCTGTTCAGGTTTTGGTGTGCACACAAACACAACACTAATACCGGGGCTAGTCCTTGGTAGCGTATGTTAAAACAAGCTCCAACCAAACAAAATACCAGCAAGTTTCCCCTGATTCCAAGGTGGGCAGCTCATTTTCTGTGAAAGCACATGATATTCAGAGAAGCATCCCTTGAGAATACCAGAAATCTTGCAGAAATTCCTATCTTGGCATAATTTTGATCTAATTTATATGGAAAATATGAGAACTTTAACTTAAGATGGAAATGTAACCCATTTACAATATCTGTACACCCTCGATGAATAATAAGTTGTCACTCTCATGTGGTGCAAATGCGTCTCCCAAGTTTGAATTCAGAGAATTTCTCATTTTGCAAATCCCTTGAGAAAGAGCCCCTCAAGAGGAAAGTAAGAGACAGCAAGTGGTCCCTGTGCCCCGCAGCTAATTTGAGCATCAGTGATAGCCTAAGCAGCATCCTGCTGCCACCTGTAATGAAGAACATGCTTATCTCTAATTTGTAGCATTTCTCCCCTTCCTGATTATACAAGATGGGTTCATTCATTATTAATCTGGTTTGTCAGACAGCGCGGCCCTCCAAGTGTCAGGCTTCCTTGTTTCCAGGCAGTGAGTTTGTGTAGGAGCAATGAAATTTCAGAATGCACAGATCAGCAAGCTCTTGTCTGCACCTGATTAAAGTTAGATAGACCAACTTAACAACCTTAAAATAATTCTACATGAAGCAGCAGGACACCTTTCTATATTTGTCCTTATTATGGGAAAGGAAACAGACTAAAAAAAATCGTTACTTTCCTTCCAAACTGCACATGATTTGAAAGGGAGGTAAGGGAAAGAAAACGATCCCTCTCTGTCTACACCAAGTAGCCTAGAAATCAAAAATAGCAAAGGAGACATAACTCCAAGTTTGTTATAAAGAGAGTCAGGGTCATCTTAGCACACACGTGCGCACGCGCACGCACACACACGTGAACACTCACGGATACACCATGATCCTTGCTTCCCAGAGATTATGACTTCATGTTAACCAGATCATGATATCGTGTTGTCGGCGAGAAGAGTGCTGGACTTGCCGGATGAAGATTTGGGGTGATGTGATTCTCAGGGAAGGAGCCTGAACAAGCAATCTGGTCATGGGTCGGAGGATGGGCTCAGGGCACAGCTGAAGAGAAGGAAAAAGTAATGCATGATGGGAAACAGATACAGACACGATGCATTTCAAAACCAGTAATTATTTGGTAAAAGACTAAGAAATGGATTCGAGCTGATTTCCAAGTCATTTGACTGAGCACTGGACTTATTTTTCTTTTGTAACCACCTCGCTTTAGAGGAAGTGGGTAAATAAAAGGACAGGATGATAAAACCTTGAACTAAAGACAATGGACAAATTCCCGTCTATGCCTGTTGAGGACTTTTTGATCAAGGTCTCTCTTGACGTTTTTCTTCTTTGTACTCATCAGAAATCCAGAACTTTTGTCAACCAAAAAAAATCTGTGGACTGATTTTTGCCCCTGGGATGGAGGTGCCCACCTATGTGGCAGGAAAACCACTCACAATTAGGACTTTTGGACTAATTAGGACGTTTTGGACACCTCCCCTGGAGAGTGGTTGGAAAGAGAGGAACCGCGGTGTGTGAGGGATATGAGGGGCTATTCGTATGGACTTGCCAGCGAGAAAAATTAAGTAGATACTAGGAAGAGGCTGAAGCTGGCACATGACAAAGAGGGCAGATCGCAACTGTTGGGGATATGCTGGAAATCTCATTTGTCTGAAGAGTATAGCTGATAAATCCTCGACACAAGCTGCCAAAAATTGTATCCCCCATATTTAGAGGAAGTAATAAAAGTAGCTTCTACTTTATACCAGTGGTTCTCAAGGGGAGAAAGGGAATGTTTTATCTTCCAGGGGACATTTAACGGTATCTGAAGACACTTCCAATTGGTTGCAGTCTCTCTCTTTCTCTCTCTTTCTCTTTCTCAAATAAATAAATAAACCTTAAAAAAAAAAGCAAGCAGCGCTTCAAAAGGAGGAGGACCTGAGGACTCTTGTGCAAACCTGCTATACCCTTTTGTGAAAGACAGCCTCTGAGTCCTAGGTTTCTCATCTATAGACTTAAAAGTCGAATCAAATGAATTCCATGGTGACTTGTGTTCTAATAATAGCCCCTGAATCTGTAAACTGATCATCTAGGATTATCCAATAGCCCCTGAATCTGATAATCTAGGATTATCCAGGGTTGAAGCACTGAGGAAGAGAAGAGATGATCAGTGCGGTTCAGCAACAGTTTATGAAAAACACCACCAGCCTGACTTCCTCGTGTAAGAAGAAATATAGTTTTATATCGTCAGAGAAAGGCTGGGGTCATAGCGCATATGGATTTTGGCAAGAAGTTTGGAATTTACGTGTGGTGAGCATTACTATTCATTAAACATTAATTCAACAGCTATTTATTGAGCATATACTATGTTTTAGACACTGAGGCTCTAACAGTAGATGATTCTTTTTTTAATAATAAATTTATTTTTTATTGGTGTTCAATTTGCCAACATACAGAATAACACCCAGTGCTCATCCCATCAAGTGTCCCCCTCAGTGCCCGTCACCCACTCACCCCACCCCCGCCCTCCTCCCCTTCCACCACCCCTAGTTCGTTTCCCAGAGTTAGGAGTCTTCATGTTCTGTCTCCCTTTCTGATATTTCCCACACACTTCTCCCTTCCCTTATATTCCCTTTCACTATTATTTATATTCCCCAAATGAATGAAAACATACACTGTTTGTCCTTCTCCGATTGACTTACTTCACTCAGCATAACACCCTCCAGTTCCATCCACGTTGAAGCAAATGGTGGGTATGTGTCGTTTCTAATGGTCCATCGAAAGATGAATGGATAAAGAAGATGTGGTTTATGTATACAATGGAATATTACACAGTAGATGATTCTTAAGAAGCCAATTACACAAGGGGACGTCTGGGTGGCTCTGTTGATTGGGTGTCTGACTCTTGATTTCAGCTCAGGCCATGACCTCGGGGTTGTGGGACGGATGAATGCTCTCTCTCTAAGATAAATACATGAATCTTAAAAAGAGAAGAAGCTAATTACACAAACTTGATCATGGAACAACGTGGAAGATGCAAGGGACGTAGACTTAAAGGGTCACTTAACTCAGTCATGAGAATCTGCAGGAGGACTTCTCTAGAAAACGGCATCAATATGGACAACTGAAGGTGTCGGGAAAAGTCCTGCCGAGTGAGGTCGTGGAGACTATCTCAGGAAGAGGAAACGCTGGGTCCAAAGGCTCAAAAGTTGGGACAGAACTAATGTGTCCAAAAGCTGCGCTTCTCAAAGCTGAACACGCACCCGGATCATCTGAGGTATCTGGTTCAGTCGCAGGTCCTTCCTCCAAGAGTCCGCGGCGGGCCTGAGGCTGGGAGTTTCCCACGAGGCCCAAGGTGGTGCGGCCGCGGCCTGTGGCCCTCCCTGCGGAGCACTGAGGGGTGGCTTGGCCCGTGAGGACATTGCAGGGAATGTCGAGGGATCTGAATGAGTAGTTCAGGGGCATTCGGCCCTGTTGGAGACCAAACACGATGAGGAGGGAGATCCTGACATCCAGGGGGCTCAGTGTGGACAATGGGAAGGAGGTGGATTTACTGAGTGGGGAACACAGGAGAAGGAGAGGGTTTGAGGGGGACTTGTAAGCATCCTGAAGTGGAACTGTAATGGGACAGCTCCACGGAGATGCCCAGTACGCAGAGGAGTGTGCGGGCCTGGTGCTCAGAGAAGGCTGCAGTCAAAGATCTCAGCAGGCGTCGTTCGCATAAAGTGAGTAATAGGAGACTCGAGAGGGGGTGAGACTCCCCAGGGGAAGAGAGAATTTAGGGGCAGTGCTCAAATGCTGTAAGTGCTGACACATGTTGAAGAGTTATTTTGTTGTTTCCAGATGAAAGAATCTGGATTAATAAAAGGATATCACAGCAAGACTTTGATTCTTTCTAGGGGAAGAAGTTTCTCATGGTATTAGCTGACCCATTAAGGCACAGGTTATCTTTCTTTCTTTCTTTCTTTTTTTTAGATTTTATTTATTTATTCATAAGAGGCACAGAGAGAGGCAGAGACACAGGCAGAGGGAGAAGCAGGCTCCATGCAGGGAGCCCGATGCGGGACTCGATCCTGGGATCCCGGGGTCACGCCCCGGGCCGAAGGCAGACACGCAACCCCCGAGCCACCCAGGTGCCCCTAGGTACGGGTTATCTTATGAAGTAGTGAGTTCCTCATTTATGGAGGTATTCAAATAGAGGATATAAGGCCACTTCTGGGGAAGTGTTGGAAACAATATTTACATGCCTGCCAAGGGGTTGCACCAGTGGTTTCTGAAGTGGGGATTTCCAAGATGCATTACCAGGGTAGAGGGTGGAGGGAGCTGGGAAGATTCAAAAATACAAAATTCAAAATATGTAAAATACAGATTCTAAGATTGTACTGGAATAAAAATGGAAGGATCTGGGGCACTCAGCGAAGCATCTGCCTTGGGCTGAGGTTGTGATCCTGGAGACCCAAGATCGAGCCCCACATCGAGCTCCCTGCTCAGTGGGAAGTCTGCTTCTCCCTCTACCCCTCACCCCACTCGTGCTCTCTCTCTCTCTCTCTCCTAAATAAATAAATAAATAAATAAATAAATAAATAAATAAATAAATAAATAAAATCTTAAAATAATGGACAGATCTGTGGAACAGACTAGAAAGCCCAGAAATAAACATGCACAAGATTGTCAATCAAGGAGGATGGACCAAGGAGGCCAGAACACACAGTGGAGAAAAGGTGCTGGGAAAACTACATGTAAAAGAATGAAACTGGACCACTGTGTTGCCCCGTACACAGAAATTAATTCAAACTGGATTGAGGACTTGGATGTGAAACCTGAAACCATAAAATTCCTAAAACATACAAGTAAGCTCCTTGACATAGGTGTTGGCAGTGTTTGTGTATTTGTTTTCTTTTAATTTGGCACCAGAAATAAAAGTGACAAAAGCAAAAAGAAACGAATGGCACTACATAAAACGAAAAAGCTCCTGCACAGCAAAGGAAATCAACAAAATAAAATAACAAAATCAACAAAATAAAAAGACCACCTACGGAATGGGAGAAAATATTTGCCAATTACGTACCCGACAAGGGGTTAATGTACAAAATATGGAAAGGACTCTTAGGACTCATTAGCCTAAAAAGATCCAATTAAGAAAAGGGCAGAAGATTTGAATAGATATTTTCCCAAAGAAGACATACAGATGGCCAACAGGTACATGAAAAGATGCTCAACATCGCTGGTCATCAGAAAAATGAACATCGAAACCACAGTGAGCTATCCCCTTGTACCCGTTAGAATGCCTATTATCAAAAAAACAAGAAATGGCAATTGTCGGTGAGGTTGTTGTGCGTTGTTGGTCGGAATGTAAGTCTGGTGCAGTCACTGTGGAAAACAGTGACGTGGTTTTACAAAATATTAAAAACAGAACTGCCAATATGATCCAGCAGCGCCGCTGGTGGGTATGTATCCACGGGAACCAAAAACACTAACTTGAAACGACGCACGCACTCCCATGGTCATGGCAGGACTTCAACAATAGGGGAGATACGCGGACAGCCTAAGCGTGAGCACACGGGCGAATGAATAAAGGGCTTGTGAGATGCACGTTCAGGAATATTGTTCAGCCATGAAGAGAACGAAATCTGGTCGTTTGTGACAACACAGACATAATGATGCTAAGTGGAGGAAATTAGAGCAAGACTAATGCGGCGTGATCGCTCTCATAGTGGACTCTAAAAAAAGACAAAAATAAAAATATAAACAAACCACGCTCATAGATACAGAGAAGAGATTGGTGGTTGCTAGAGGGAGGGGATGGTAGATGGGAGAAATAACTGAAAGGGGTCAAAAAGTCTCAAAAAAATCTTTCTAGATGATTCTATGTGCACCTGGGTTCTTAAACTTGGACTACTTGGACTACATTGCCTCCCAGCTCTGAATTTTTGAAGTAATCTTTTTTTTCTTTCTTTCTTTCTTTCTTTCTTTCTTTCTTTCTTTCTTTCTTTCTTTCTTTCTTTCTTTCTTTCTTCCTTCCTTCCTTCCTTCCTTCCTTCCTTCCTTCCTTCCTTCCTTCCTTCCTTCTTTCTTTCTCTTTCTTTTTTCTTTTTTATCAATCCTCAGGATTCTAATGTGTACATTTGTGAAAAGTCAACCCCACCCCACCTCCCCCGCCAAGTCATGATGAGACATTCCCTAGTTCTCCAGCTTCCACTTTGGGGCGTGGGTTTGTTTTGCAGATGCCACCTGATGGGTGGCCAGCCGTCCCACGTTTTCTCTATGGATATGGGATGGTGGGATGGGTCTTACCAGGAGGGCTCGTTAAGTGGGAAAGCCATGCTATTAACGAGCACAGGACTCAGTGGCACAAAGGTCACCGGCTTTTCCTTAATTGAAGCAAAAGCAAACATGCATGTTCCTTATATAAACACTGATATTTAACATTTAACTCAACCCTCATGATTCATTAAGAAAAGGAAATTCAATAAGGTTGGGCAGATACGACGCCAGGAAAAACTACCCCCGATGTATCTGGCTGTTTCTAGAACTTGGAGTAAAAGAGAAATCAATTTTTGAAATAAATGCTAATACAGGCGGTGGCCATCATTATACATATAATTTCTTATATTGTTTCTTATATTGTTAGCCCTACGGTGACCACCTTTTAGATCTCCTCCAACTGGGCTTCTTCATTCCCTTGGAATAATACGTCCTAAAGAATCTCATCGTGTGTGAACTTTAAACTCTTGGGTCGCAGAGTGAGTCGTGGTAGCTAAGATCCTGACTATTTCTGATTTCCAAAAACAAAAATTGATTTTTAGGAGACTCATTCTGTGGGTCAGAACTGGTGGGAAATGAAGTAGGCACAATAAATTGGCAGCAGAGAGGAGGCAGGAAATAATAGAAAACAGGCCTGAGGCCTGGAAGGGTTTGGCGGCCTGGGACCATTTAGTGAAGGGGCAGACGGCTGTACCCCCCCCCCGAGGTCCCGGCGGGGGGCGTCCCTGGGGCGGAGGGCATGATCTATTTTATGAAGCTTTCCAACCAAGTAAGTTTTAGAAGATGCCACGAAATAGTGTTTGTGCCTAAAAGGCATGAAAGATGCCTCGGGGGCGCTGGGGGGAGAGGGACCTTCAGGGCTTAGAAACCCCAGGGATCTTCAGAGGGGGCGCCGAGAAGGGCCCCACGGGGCGGGTCCTAGAGTCGTACAGCTCTGGGGGTGCTGCTCTCAGCAGTCGGTTGAGGGAAGACTAGAGAGAGAGGCTGAAAGGTGGCGGCGCTTCAGTCTAACCTGCACGGCTGGGGACCAAGGGATGGAGTGTGGGGTTCAGGTGGGCTCCCCAGGTCCTCCCGCCCTGCAGCCAGGTCTGCACCCCTGGGGCCATTTGCTTTTTCCTTCATTCTGATGCAGTTGGGGCTGGGAGGGCATGAGCTTGGAAGACAGGAGACCCCTGAAATCTGGGGGACTCGGTGGGGAGCGTGGCCCTGGCGGCGTCCACCTGCCAAAGAGCTGGTGGGAGCCTCCACCCAGAAACAGAGGTGCCCCGAACTCCGGGCCAACAGGTGACCGCGGCCCCTGCCCCAACGGGAACCCAGGGGCTCCTAAGACCATGCTTGGGGACCCTTGGTTGTCGGGCAGTGGCGGGGAGTTGCACCTCCCTGTCGCAGCCCGTGGGGACGTCCTCTGCGCGGTGGGCAGGTCCTGCAGGCCGTGGCCCTCGGTGGCCCTGCCCCGACCCTCAGTGGTCCTGCTATAACCCTCAGTGGCCCTGCTGCGATCCTCGATCATCCTGCTGAAGCCCTTGGTGGCCCTGCTGTGACCCTCAGTGGCCCTGCCATGACCCTTGGTGTTCCTGCTACGACCCTCAGTGGCCCTGCCGTGACCCTCGGTGTTCTGCTGTGACCCTTGGTGGCCCTGCTGTGGCCCTCGGTGGCCCTGCTGCGGCCTTCGGTGGCCCTGCTGCGACCCTCGGTGGCTCTGCTGTGACCCTCGGTGGCCCTGCTGCGGCCCTTGGTGGCCCCGCTGCAACCCGCAGAGTGCACAGACCCCGCCGAAGTCCTCAGCCGCCCTGAGACCCTGCTCAGGGCTCTTCAGGTTTAACGCTGGTTTGGAAGTTCAAGATCCACGGGGGCAGGATGGTTAGGGAGCCCAGGGCCACAGGGGGCAGGATGGTTAGGGAGCCGGGGGCCACAAGAAGCAGGATGGTTAGGGAGCCGGGGGCCACAAGGGGCAGGATGGTTAGGAAGCCAGGGGCCACAGGGAGGGCAGCACAGCTGACCGCCCGGCGCCAGCACACCCCGTGCTCCTGCTTCATTGGCAGACGGAACTGCTACAACCCAGGTGTGCCGGGATGCTTTGTGACCCAGGTCCGCTGCAATTAGACTATTTTAGTGAATTTGGGGATTCATCGCTAGAGTACAAAGAGTGAAATCCTCTCTCATTCTCTCTTTCCTCCTGCCTCCCTCCCTCCTTCCTTCCTGCCCTTTCTTCCTTCCTCCTTTTTATCCTTCCTTCCCTCTTCCCTTCTTCTCTTTTCTCCCTCAATTTTTTTTTTTTTTGCACTTTGCTAAACAATGTGTTCAACCTAGAGGCAAAAATGTAGGCCCCTGACTCAGGGTCCTGATATGACACAACCAGACTTGAGTCTCGCGGGTGTGGCCCTGTACGGGGTTAAGCGGCCCGCTCCGTGGGGCTAAGACCCGCAGACCTTAGTTCTCCGCCAAGGAGTATGAGCTCTCTCATCTGGTGTCCAGCAGGGAGTCATCCAAGATTTTTCATGCAATGCAAGTTATTATATTATTATATTAGATTTTATGACTTTTGCTCTTGGAAGAATCTTAGTGTCATATAATTGATGTTCAATTCATGCGTTGCTGTAGCTGCTCACAAGACGTGCTCCATACAGAGTAATAAAACATTCTTTTTTTGCGGCAAGTTTCCCTCGGCATTCTCCCATCCTGCATACGGAGCTGCTCCAGGAGATTGTAAACTCTGGTAAAGTTAGAGAGGTCTGTAGCAATTGGATTTTATTATCAACGATTTACTAAAAAAATTGTTACACATCTTTTCCAGTGTTGAGAACAACTGTTCCTGGGGCATCATTACCTGGTTAGATACGGCTCTTTGGTTACAGAGAAGCAGCGAAGTTTAGTGGGAAGAGCGTGGATTTTGGACTCAGCTAGACCAAGCTCTGAATTTTCTATTTGATCTTAAGTCAGTTGCTTGTGGTATCTGAGACTCTGTTTTTTTTTTTTTAATTGTAAAGGATCACAGGGTCCTTTTGAGGATTATATAAATTTATTTACATAGCACTTACCATAATGTTTACCGTACATACTAGTGATGCTGCTGCGGTTGGTGACAAGGGTGATGATGGCGACGGTGATGATGGTGACGATGGTGATGGTGATGGTGTTGATGGTGATAGTGGTGACGGTGACCATGGTGATGGTGATGATGGTGATGGTGGTGATGGTGATGATGGTGATGATGGTGTTGATGGTGATGATGGCGACGGTGATGATGGTGATGTTGATGATGGTGTTGATGGTGATGGTGATACTGGTGATGATGGTGATGGTGATGATGGTGATGATGGTGATGGTGATGATGGTGGTGATGGTGATGATGGTGATGGTGGTGATGGTGATGATGGTGTTGATGGTGATGGTGATGATGGTGTTGATGGTGATGGTGATAGTGGTGATGATGGTGATGGTGATGGTGATGATGGTGATGATGGTGATGGTGATGATGGTGATGATGGTGTTGATGGTGATGATGGCGACGGTGATGATGGTGATGGTGATAGTGGTGACGGTGACGATGATGATGGTGATGATGGTGACGATGATGATGGTGATGATGGTGATGGTGATGATGGTGATGATGGTGATGGTGATGATGGTGGTGATGGTGATGATGGTGATGGTGGTGATGGTGATGATGGTGTTGATGGTGATGGTGATGATGGTGTTGATGGTGATGGTGATAGTGGTGATGATGGTGATGATGGTGATGGTGATGATGGTGATGGTGATGATGGTGTTGATAGTGATGGTGATACTGGTGATGATGGTGATGGTGATGATGGTGTTGATGGTGATGTTGGCGACGGTGATGATGGTGATGGTGATAGTGGTGACGGTGACAATGATGATGGTGATGATGGTGATGGTGATGATGGTGATGCTGCTGCGGTTGGTGACAAGGGTGATGATGGCTACGGTGATGATGGTGATGATGGTAATGATGGTGATGGTGGTGATGGTGATGATGGTATTGATGGTGATGATGGTAATGGTGATGATGGTGATGATGGTGATGGTGATGATGGTGATGATGGTGATGGTGATGATGGTGATGGTGATGATGGTGTTGATGGTGATGGTGATACTGGTGATGATGGTGATGGTGATGATGGTGATGATGGTGTTGATGGTGATGATGGCGATGGTGATGATGGTGATGGTGATAGTGGTGATGGTGACGATGATGATGGTGATGATGGTGATGGTGATGATGATGGTGATGGTGATGATGGTGATGGTGGTGATGGTGATGACGGTGTTAATGGTGATGATGGCGATGGTGATGATGGTGATGGTGATAGTGGTGACGGTGACGATGATGATGGTGACGATGGTGTTGATGGTGATGATGGTGATGATGGTGATGGTGATGATGGTGATGATGGTGATGATGGTGATGGTGGTGATGGTGATGATGGTGATGATGGTGATGATGGCAATGGTGATGATGGTGATGAAGGTGATGATGGTGATGATGGTGTTGATGGTGATGGTGATGATGGTGTTGATGGTGATGGAGATGATGGTGTTGATGGTGATGATGGTTATGGTGATGATGGTGATGGTAGTGATGGTGGTGATGGTGATGATGGTGATGATGATACTGGTGATGATGGTGATGATGGTGATGGTGATGATGGTGATGATGATGATGGTGATGATGGTGACGGTGATGATGGTGTTGATGGTGATGGTGATAGTGGTGATGATAGTGATAATGATGATGGTAAACGATAGTGATGATGGCAACAATGATGTTAGTGAGGATCCCAGCGTATCTTCCGAGAGGTACTGTGGTATCAGTATTTAAGAGCACAGATTCAGAAGCCAGACTTTTTAGGTTCCAATTTTGGCTCTGTCACTGACTAGCTGTATAATCTTGGGTAAGTGTGTCAGCTGTCTTTTGCTTCATAACAAATTACCCTAAAGCAAAGTGCTTAAAACAACATATATTATCTCATGGTTGTAAAAGGTTAGGAGTCAAGGAATGATCTAGTGTTGTTCTCTGATTTGTAGTCTCTCAAAAGACTGCAATCATGGCCTTGGCCCAAAGTCTGTGATCTCATCTGAAGCTTGACTGGAAAAGGATCTACTTCCAAGCTCAGTCATGTGGTTGCTGGCGAGGTTCTGTTCCTTGAGAACTGTTGGATCGAGAGTCTAAATTCCTTGCTGGTAAAAAAAAATAAAAATAAAAATAAATAAATTCCTTGCTGGTTGTTGGCTGGAGGTTGGCTGTTGTTGTCCTCAGTCCCTTGCCCCATGGGCATTCCCAACATACCCGACATCAGAGCCAGGAGAAAAAGAGTCTGCTAGTAAGACAGATATCACAGGCTGTGTAATCTAGCCATGGAAGTGATGTCCTATCACTTTTTTTTTTTTAATTCTGTTCATTTGAAGTGAGTCATTAGGTTCAGCCCAGGACCAAAGGGAGGGAATTACACAGAGTTGGACTACCATTTAGGGGCCATCCCAGAAGTCTTAGAGGTCTGACTTAATAGCAAGCTACTTAACCTCTCTGTACCTCAGTTATTCCCGCTGTTAAATGGAAATTCACAATCATAACTGCTTAAGTGGATTGTTGCAAAGATTAGACAGGTTAACATCCGTGAAGTACCTGGGCCTGTCGTAGTAAACATGCAGTAAATGCTTGACGTTATTTTTCTAAAATCTTAATTCACGGCTTTTTCACTTCTTCTTGAAGCATTGGCCCAACCTGTTGAATAGCTCTTGTCACTCTGTGTCCAAAAGCGTTTATCGCACCCCCCCCCCCCCAGTTTATACAGGGACATGGCAACAAAGTTCGGGGCAAAGTATGGGAACAGCAAAGGAGCACTGTGGAGTGAGGGTTCAGTTCCAGTTGTTTTTCTCTTAATAGGATGTATAGTGTGGGGGCGCCCGGATGGCTCGGTTGGTTGAGTGGCCAACTCTTCATTTGGCTGAGGTCTCATGGATCATGGGATGGAGCCTGCCTGGGGCCCCACACTCCACAGGGAGTATGCTTGAGATTCTCTCCCTCTGCTCCTCCCCTGACTCTCGCTTTCTCTATTTCTCTCTCTTCTTTGAATAAATAAATCTTAAAAAAAAAAAAAAAAAGATGTGTAGTGTGGACAGGTCCCTTTATCTCTCTGAGTCACTGTGTCTTTATCTCTGAAATAGGTGCTTCAGACCCATCAGGAGTGATATTCATGATATTTAGCAACTGCTTGGGGTCGGGCACTGGCCAAAGTGGGGTTGGTATGGTTTTGTTCATGTGGACGGTTCCATGACAGCGTCAAGAAGCTACCCTCACAGTCCCTTCCGGCCCCAGACATCTGTGATCCCCTGACCTATTTCCAAATCATTCTAATGATTTTGTGGTCTACACAACCCTTCAGTTTCATTTCCTTTACTTGTATAACATTTTTCCCCCCCAAAGTGGCTTATAAGCCAGGATACTGAAACAATCTAAATAAAAGGCCGTTTAATGTGATAGGATTACCCTGTTCTGTGGTTTAAACGGTGTGAGCAGATGTATCTAAATATAATCATAGTATTTGGTTCAGGAGCTAATCCCATTAAGTGTGTTTTTAAAACTCAACAAATGTTATTTCAGAGACTCATTACCAGAACGGAGATTTTAGTCTGTTTCTGGCAGACCTTCTGGATCCTCCTCAAGAAGCTCACATGTGCCTTCGAACAATGTCACCCAGAGAGGTATAAGGTCCTTGCTCCGTGTCTATGGTTTTCCAGGCTCCCTGTGTGACCTGCCTCTTCCCTAATGCTTGCTAAATACCTGATACTTTCCTATGCAGGAAGCTTATTTGAGCTAATTAACATTTAATGAGAGGAAACCAACTGATTAGAATGCTTTTCGTGGTACTTCAGCTAATAAATGTTGTATATACTTTTGACTACGTCTAGGCAGCATGTGGCTTCCGCCTCCCGACTGCACCCTTCTTCTTCACGGCTCTGCCCTGCTCTGGGGCTTCCTGCAGGAGCCTGGCTGAGCAGTCGGCCGTCGGCAATTGGGGGAAAGTTTTGGACCAAATTATTGAGGTAAATATTTTGATTACATTTTGCTTGGAGCAGTTAAGCCAGTGAAGCTCCTGAATCCAAATCAAGACCAAATCATTCCAACCATGGTTGATAGAGAACAGCAAGAGTTTGATGAAAAGCAAAAAATCTGCCCAGCAGAGTCCCACGCAGCTGAAAATGATTTCGCCAGTGTTCACGAAGGCAGTTGGGGCTGTGCTAGTGTGTGTGTGTCGGGGGGGTGTCGCTTCAGAGGCTCCGGCTCTTCCCAGGGAATAGCTGGCTCTGGCTGCTCAGTGTCTACTAGTGGCTTCAGAATTATGCCAAGTGCCCGGGGACGGGCCCCACTGAGGTCTTCCATCTCAGTGGCGTCTGATGTGTTCTGGTCAGGTGTTATTATCCGTAGACGGCTGTTGAGTGGCACTTGCACTGTATCCACAAACTATCTACATGCAGCTCAGTAATTAGGTAATATCTCAGTAAACAACGTATACTTAATTTTTTAAAAGGTTTTATTTATTTATAAATAAATATTTATATTATAAATATATAATTTATTATATATAAATAATATATATAATTTATATATATATAAATAAGAGAGAGACCTGAGAGACCCAGAGAGAGAAGCAGAGACCCAGGCAGAGGGAGAAGCAGGTCCCCCTTCAGGGAGCCCGATAGCGGGACTCAATCCCGGGACCCTGGGGTCACGGCCTGAGCGAAAGGCAGATGCTCAACCGCTGAGCCCCCTGGGACCCCTAACGTATATGTAGAGTGAGGTGCGTCCCTGATAGCAGTGGGTAAATCCACATGTTATACAGTCTTGATGATTTCTGTAATATTTAAATACATTCCCATGTTTTTTTTTTAATAAGATTCTTTATTTACATTCAATTTAATTAACATATACTACATCACTAGTTTCAGGAGTGGAATTTAGCGATTCATCCTTGCATGTAACACCCAGCGCTCCCCACACCTAGTGTCCTCCTTAATGCCCGTCACCCAGTTATCCCTCCACCTCCGACTCCCCTCCAGTGACCCTCAGCTTGTCTCCTAGAGTCCAGCGTCCCCCGTGGCTTGCAGCCCTCCTGGTTTTCATGATGTGGCTGGGATCAAAGCTGGTGTGAAGCGTACCACGCGTGGGACAAGGGGCAGCTCTATCGCTTTCTTGTTTGCCTGTGTTTGCCTCCTTGGTATTAAAACCAGCATTCGTACACTTTGGCAGGAATGTTTTAAGCCACGTGACTACTTTATTTTTCTGAAAACTGGTCCTGTTACAGTCAGGGAGCAATCGGTTTTGTTAAAACCAGTGCAACAGTCACTTTTGCATCAGTTTGACTCGGCTAAGGAATGTCACATAGTTGGTGACAGACACATCGCTTGTGTGTCTGTGATGGTGTTTCTGGAACATATTAGCATTTGATTTAATTGAGCAAAGAGACTCACTCTCAGCGGTTTGAGTGGGCGTCACGCAGTCTGCTCAGACCAGGTGGAACAAAAAGGCAGAAGAGTGAGCTCAGCCCGTCGTCTCTTGCTGAGCGGGGACATCAGCTAACCCTGCCCTGGTTCTCAGGCTTTCCGACTCGGGGACCAACCCAGCAGCCTTGGCTCTCAAGCCTTTGCCCTCAGGGTGGGAGTGAAGCATCGGCCCCCTGGTTCTTGGGGGACGCACACTGGGTGGCACCCACTCCCCTGGCTCCTGAGCTTGCAGGTGGCCCTCTGTGGGGCTCCTCCGCCTCCACGGGCCCACGGGCCGGCTCCTGCGACAAATCTGCTCTTACACGTGTGTCCGCAGGTCCTCTCGTTCGGCGTCCCCGGAGAACCTGCCTCGCGCGGCCACGTCACACGGAGACCCACCTGCTCGGCCTTAAGGGGAGGCGGCCTGCGCGCCCCCACACTGTGCCCCGGAGCCTGCACGCTCCCTCAGCCGCGAGGGCTGTACCCTGTCCCGTGTGACACAGGGAGGCATGAAGGCCCGGGCACGGGCCTGTTGAGTAGGCAGCAGAAAGGCCTAGTTTCTTGTTTGAAAATAGAATTACTACGTGAAGAGAAGTTCTTATATTTTCTTCTCCTGGCCCAGAGGATTCCTATGAGCATCCTGCTCCAAGGCCATTGGTTTAGAGTCGTTGTGAAGATGTAAGCCAGCCAGTTCTGTTTATGCTGGAACCGGTCGCTAATAGTCTCACTGGTTCCTGTCCCCTCCCAGCTCCTTGGCCAAACTCTAGCACGTTCTGCTTGGTCGGAGTCTACGCACCGGGTGCACAGCGAGTGGTGGTTGTGACCCTCCACCCGGGGGTTCGTTCTGGCTCTGACACCCCGTGTCCCACAGGCCCCAGATGCACTGCAAGGCCCGTGGGGGTCAGCACGCGTGGGACCTCCAGGAGCAGCAGGGGCCTCTCACGGGCCGCCCATCCGAGAGCCGCCAGCCCACACGTCCCTTTAGTGTAGAGAATTATCAACCTCTTGCAGTGGGACATTCGCTCTTTTTTTGTCATTAGTAAGGAGCACGATGCTGCAGGAAGAGCGTGGATTCGGTCATCTGACGAACGCGAGTGCGAGTCCTGCTTGGGCCCCTCTAGCCCTGTGGCCAGGGGCAAGCACCAAGCTCCCTGAGCGTCAGGCTCCTTGATCTCTTAATGAGTAGAATAATATCGACTTTCCTTGACTTTTGTGAGAATTGGGCCTAATAGATGTTCGACAGTAGGCATTTAGTGAATTCTAAATATTGTTACTCACTGTTTTTGTTATAGTTATTTGGAATTTTTCCTTGAAAAGGGAATGTTTCTGCAGTTCTTAAGATGTTTGCCAGAAATGAAATTTCCTTGTTAGCTATTACTTACCTCCCGAGGCTGCTGTGGGTCACCGATCGAGTACAGGGACCTACGGGGGATTGTGTCGTAGGTCGCAGGGGCTGGGTGGGACTCAGTTAGTGGAGGACATTGACTCGAGGGTCTGGACGTAATCCAGCTGAAAGCCGCCAAAGCACAGGAGTTCAGCCGGACTGAGGGGAAAGGGAAGCCGCATAACTACTTTGTGGGTGTGGAGCCTAGTGCTTTGGGGTGCTGTGTGTTAGAGGAGTTGGGACAAGGCCAGAGGCAGGAGAATGGAGGACCTCGCTTCGGAGTTCACCTTTTTTTTTTTTTTTTTTTTTGCCCTCTGTTAGCTAAAATAAGCAAAACTAGGCGATATAACAAACAAGCTCCCAATCTCAGTGGCGTAATACAAGTGGGCTGGTTTTCACCGCTTCACAGGCCAGGGTGGGTTGATGAGCAAGCAGATTTCCACGTAAATTTTTAGGGCCTCAGACCTCTCTCGTCTTGTGGGGCCACCTCCCTCTGGGTCCTCTTCATTCAGTTACAGGTGGGGAAAAATCAAGAATTCTGTTTGCGAAGTTTTCAAGGGAAAATTGGAAAGGAATGCATGGCACTTCTGTTCATTCTTCTTGGTTAAAATTTAGTCACAGGGACACACCTGACCGCAGAAAAGGCTTAAATGATCTGTGTTAGCAGAAAAAAGGAGAAAATACAAGGATTGATGAATACCATTGATTGCCATAATTGACTTTCAAACTATTTGGATTATAACCCACAGAAAGCATATCAATCCCCAACACACACGCACACCACTTGTCAGAAAATAATTGATATTTATAATCATGTTATGTATGATACCCTTTGATATTCTCTATTCTATTGTATTTCACTTAAAAACAGTGGTTGTGCCACTCAAATTAATCTCACAAAATGGCAGAGGGAAAAATTCTAATCTAATGCTAATTCAGGGTTGTAAGCCTGCATATAACATCCCACCAGTTATCAACCAGAGATAGAGGATGAGGCCCCGGCCGCCACGGTCAGGGTCTGGTCATGGTGCTGCTGCCTACAAGGACTTTCTGGGGGTGGGGCGGGGCCTGGGAAAACAATCTGATCAAGGGGTCCCCAGATCGCAAAACTCTGAGACACGGCCGACGTCGTACAGGGTTCAACCTGGGATGAGACACGGCATCCGGATATTTCCCTTTCAACATAACAGCCTTGGAATATAGATAAAAATAAAGGCAGGACAAAACTAAACATAGAGCGCTGGTGCTTGGTGGACGTTTCTCCTTATCTCCCCCAACCTTCACAAGTTGCGAAACAGAATGCCTCTCTCATCAGCTGTACTTCATACCCCGTATCTTCCCACCTCCAGGCAAGTAAAAAATTGGCATCTCATGCCTTAGATACCATTATTTTAAGAAAGTGACCCATGGGTCAGGGAAACTGGAAAATTGCTCCAGCCGGGTGAATATTGGATATATGTTATTTGTACTTGGATATTTGTGCTCGCATTGCTGTGTAAACTCTGGACTCCTCCACAGCTCTTGCACGGGACCGACCTGGTGTTACAGCGGGAGTGAATTTCCACTTTCCCTTGTACGGGAAGTGAGGTGGAGAGCTCTCTAAGGGAAGACCAAACCGGGAATACCGAAAGGCTTCATATATACAGTTTTTTCTCCATGCAGAGAAATTCTAGGAGGCACCACATCCCATTCGCATCTCCAGATCATAGTGTGCACATAAAGTGAGTTGCGTGTGGCATTTAATCTAGGAATACCCTTTCCACACCCTCTTGCTCTCCTGATTCCATCGATCATAGAACAAAGTTTATAATTTGTTTTGAGTATTAAAGTAACCCGGCTTTATATGTGGGTTGCTGCTTTTGTCACCTTTAGAAGCTTAATACAAAATGAACTAATAGGATAGGGGCAGCATAAACTTTGCTATATATTAATGACAACAGTGTGTATAATGAGTATTAAATAGCTTTCAAGTAACAAAAGTTCCCTTTCAGGGGTGCATTTAATGAGTAGATGCCTTACGTTAATAGAAAGAGTAAGAGGTAAAATTTCGAGTCACCAAGATAATCAAACCCCATGATCTGATGAGCGGAGAGTCCCCTGAGAATGTTGTGACACATCATTACACACTCTGGGTCCCGTATCACCAGGCAAATACTTGATTTAGATCATTCTGGTCTCATTTCTATGTTAGATTTAATGTCATTGCAAATTGGCACTAAATATTTTGGCCTCGGTAAACTGTGTCTCTCTGTAGGCTTTCCTTCAGTTGGGCCAGGTAAACCTGCGACGCCTGGGACCCTGCTTTTATGATTGAAAGGATTATGTTCAGGGCTAACGTGGCCCAGAGAAAGCCTTCCCCAGCCCCTTCCCCCAGTGTGAAGGAAAGAAACAACCACTGGACACTGTTGTTTTATCAATGACAACATAATTATAACGAGAACTGTGGAGTCTTCCGTTTAAGTGAAAACCACACAGACCTACCTTCCCTTACCTTTCAGTCTTCAAGGAAAATAAAACAACCTGAAGAGTAGCAACTGATCATTAAAACTTCAAAGCTTTGATAAGTGAATGGTATTTTTTCCAAGTGATACAAAGATGTGAGCACATGCTTTATCAATGAGTCCTTCAAGTGTCTGATTTAAGAAGTCAAAATGTATGAATAGTGTTAAAGCTCAGCGTTAATATTTTATTTTTAATTTTTTTTGTTTTTTTTTCGTTGTAAAATATGTTCAATTATTTATTAAATCTATGTCAGTTGATGTCTTCTGTATGGAGACTTTGAAATGATGTTTTGAGAGTTTATTTGCAATCACTGAAAGCAGAGGGTTCTATAAAACATACAAGGAATTACAGGCTCCTTAAACTTACAACATTTGTTACATATATTTCAACATTTAAATAGAAGCCCATTTTTTCAAAAGCAATTTTCTACTACTTTCTCATAAAAAATATAAGAAAGACAACATTCATAGTTTTAAAAACCCATATTTAGCCCGAATCAAGGTTTTTCTACAAATGATACCTCTTTCCAAAGAGCTTAAAAGACATCACAGAATGAGGTAATTTTATCAGAGAATTAGGGCAATGTGGGTTGCCTTTTATTAAGTTTTTCTAAGCTTTCATGAGGATTGCCTTTTACCACTTTTGCAATTGTGGTATAAGTTTATATGGCAGCTCGTCATATATGACATTCTACTGCATAAATAGGAATGACTTGGACTAATCTGATGTGTTTACGTAGCATATACACAGTTGAAGTGTAGCATGAAAGATTAAAAAGAAATATTGCACAACGTTTCTTAAAAGTAAAATACACTGCTATAGCGTTAATATTTCATTATCCCTTTGTTCTCAACTATGTATTCACTTATTTACTGATTTGACAAATACCTATAAGCTTACAGTACACGAGGCTCTGTTCCGCGTTGTCAGGGGTCTATCCGTGAATAGATCAGATTAAAGCCCTTGACCTTCAGGACCTTATACTTCAGCAGGAAATAAATGAGCAACTAAAATGTGAAATATGTGAGTGCTGAAACCTGAGGAGAAGACAGGGCTGGGTGTGGGGTTGCAATTGTAGACAGCAGGTCCGGAGAAGGATTCACTGACAACATGACACTTAGGTGAAGGGGGCGAGAGAACCAGCCGTGTGGTATCTGGGGGGACAGTGCTCTACGCACAAGGAACAGCAGGTGAAAAGACAAAAGTGGGAGCATGTCCGTTGTGTGGAGGAACATCAGTGAGAAGGTGGCTAGGTGGGTAGAGTGAGGGGAGTGGAACAGGTGAGTGCGGTTAGGCTGATGACCGGGGTCAGACCACGTGGGGCTCTGTAGGATGGGGTGAGTGCCTCGGCTCTTACTCTGAGGGTGACTGGGAGCCAATGGAGGGTTCTAAGCAGAGAAATAACAGATAGATTTAGTTTTTAAGAGTCACAGAGTCTACTCATTGAGAAGACACCAGTTAGGAGGTCAGGTGCGGTAGTCTAGGAGAGATGACGGAGGCTGGGCCCTGGGAGTGCGGATGTGAGAAGGAACTGGATTTTAGAGAAGGTTGGAAGGTAGAACCACCCAGATTTGCTGCTGAATATGGGCAGTGATAGAAGAGAATGCCTTGAGCATGAAGAGGGTCTTCTGGGTGGGGAGACTATGGGAGAAGCAGGTTTGGGGCAGGAGAGAAGCTCAATTTTGGGGCCTCTTAAAAGTTGAGTGGAGATGTCAAGTAGGTGGCTGGCCATATATGAGTTCCCAGAAGTTCAGGGGACATTTGGGGTTTACCTCCAGGCTTTTCCAATCCTCCCTTGTACTGGGCAATGGAGCTGTCGTAAATTAGGAGTGGGGCAGTTGCATCCTCAAGGAAGAGGGGTCTAACCCCGGTTAAAGGTCAGGTTTTCTTTTTATAAAGAATAGTTATTACGTAAAGTCTATTTTTTAGGATTCATCTTCATAGCAGTTCCCTGCCCGTCGCATAACCATAAGGTTCTCTTTTTCTGCAGACTTTCTCATGAGTAGTGGCTTTGCTTCTAACCACAGCCCAAATGGCAATCACTCCTTCAGTTATTGATGTACAGACCTGTGGCATGCAGTATGCTCAGCGCGTGCACTCTGTCCATGGTGTGATAATTATGCCTTAGATCACGACTTATCAGAACCCATTAAGGGCTGTTCTTTTGGGTTTCTGCAGGGTTGTGGCCAACTGCTAATAGGAGTACAGTTAGCACCCCGCAACGTGTCAAGAAAAGTGTTTTGTTCTAACCCGAGCCCGTCAGGGCCCCAAATGTGGGCATCTGAGGTGGCGGAGAATGCACACTCAGAAACATCAGAGAACCTGGGCTCAGCTCTGATGATAACACACAGCACCAAGCGGGCCTCCCTATCTTGGAGAGTGGATTTTTTTCTTTTGCGTATGATAGGAGGTTGATGGATTGTGTCTGTTGCAGAGACACAAGGAGAAAAAGGTGACTCAAATCCCAAAATAGCCCTTTTGAATGCATTAAGAGAAAGCATCTCTGACACAGACAGGAAGAAAGGAAAGAGGGGGCAGGAATCGGTGACAAAATGTTCATAGTGCGTTGGTCACCAGCATTGATTCATATTAAGTTATTGTCCTCTGCTAAGAATGACACTGTCCTTTGCTTTTATGTTGAATTATAAAAACCCTCTAAAATGGCACAATAGTCTGAAGATTAAATTGATTGTCCATTATCTGTATTTTAACAACCTACTTGGTAAGTGTTTCCTATCATTTCTTCATCACTTCACACCCGGTTGGGGTTTGGAGTGGGTCTTATGCATGACTCTATTTGATAATGTGGTGGTTACATATCTGAATTCTCTATAAAAGTAAGAACATCAGTATTGAAGGGAGACAAGGGGAAAGTCTCATTTAAGTTTGCTTTAAATAGACGAGCAATATCTGAAAGAAACTTTAGTGGAAGAAATCATCCCATTCACAACAGCAGCCAGAACCATTGCGCATCTCAAATTAAACACGATTAAGAAATGTGCAGGAAATATGTGAGGAAAACTACAAAACTAGTAAGGGACATGAAAGGAGACTGAGTCGATAGGCAAAAAGACTCAAGGATGTAAGAGGTGCAAGTAATTCCTAAATTAATCTGTAAATTTGATGCAGTCTCAGTAAAAATCCCACCACAGTTTATTTTCTTGGTGCATTGCTTGCTCATTTTGGAACCTGTCAAGGCAAGTGAGAAAAAGTAGGGAAAGTCTGTTGAGGGATACCGACCTTACCTTACATTGAAATGTATTGTAAAGGCAGTGTCAGCCCGGACAAGAAAGATTAGACCAATGGAACAAAATGGAGAAATAGACCCAATTTTATATGGAAATTTCATAAACGATAAACTCATGATTTAATATCGGTAGCAAAAGTGGATTTTTCAATAAACGGTTTTAGGAAAACCATCTGGACCTCTTGGGGAAGGAATAAAACTGGAACTACTTAATCTTCCTCCTAACGGAAGGATGAATGGAAGATTTAAAAGTTAAAAAACGAAACCGCAGGAGTAGTAGAAGCAAACATGAGGTTTGTGCGTGACTTTGAAACGGCAAAAGCCTTTCTAAGGAAGAAAACACACCTAGAAACCATCAAGTTCAAGGTTAATAAACCATCAAGCTCAAGGTTAATAAGTCCCACTATCTAAAAATTAAATGAATTCGTCCCACGTCGTACTGACACGCGTGCAAGAGATAGAGGAGTGTGTTTATCACCGCCTATGGGTCGCAGGAGAAGATTGAGGAAATTGCCAACAAGGATTCTGCGGGTGTAAGCGAGTGAGGGTGCAGTGCACACAGGCGATGGCCGCTGGGACTTCCCGGGTGGGTTGTTTAGTTTAAATGCCAAGCAGCGTATGAACTATGTGCGTGTAAGACAGGCGACACGTGTATTGTCACATATGCATCCCACACGCTTGTACATGCTTAGAATATTTCCAAAAAGTGGTTCCTCCCCTGGGGAGGGGTGCCGAGGAGCTGGAAGCGTTGGTGGTAAGACGGAGATTAAATATTATATATGCTTTTTGATGCTTGTGTCCTTTTTTTTTAAAATCATGTGCCTATAAAAAAAATAAATCATGTGCCTATATTTGCAATAAAATAAATTCTTTTAAAAATAAATTCTAGGGGCACCTGGGTGGCTCAGCGGTGGAGCGTCTGCCTCCGGCTTAGGCCGTGACCCCGGGGTCCCGGGATCAAGTCTTGCATTGGGCTCCCCGCACAGAGCCAGCTTCTCTCTCTCTGTCTGTGTCGCTGCCTCTGTCTGTGTCTCTCATGAATAAATAAATAAAGTCTTAAAAAAAAAATTCTAAATGTATGCAATTTTATAGCATATAAATGTAGCATTTCAAATTAATAGGGAAAAAATGAGTTATGCAATAACCAGCATTGATGCACTGCTGGGCATTTAGAACAAAGTTGGACACACCAAAATAAATTCTAGAGGAATCAACGTTTTAAATGTAATAAAAAAATAAATAAAACCACTAAGATTGTTGAAGAAGATGATGCCGTTATTTTGAGTACAGGTGACACACGATGTTGCGATAGCTTTAGGTCTATAACTTACGGGTTTGACAAGTCTATCCACCACGCTGTGTTCATCCTAAGTGTTATGACCGTGTGCCCCATTATGGTATCACTATTTCAGGAAAACTGACTGAATGCCTTATGGTCTGTGCTTCCTCTTCCCCGGACTCCCTCATTCCATCCCGGGAGGCCTGTGTCTCCCTCTCCCCCTCACCCATGTTTCCCAACCCTCCACCCCCGCCCTTCTGGCAACCATCACTTGGTTTTCTATGGTTCTGATTCGGCTTTTTGTTCGTTTATTCATTTTTTTTTAAGATTCCATTTTTGACTGAAACCATATAGTATTTGTCTTTCTCAATCTGACTTACTTCACTTAGCATAGAACCTTCTAGGTCCATCCATGTTGCCTTAAATGGCACAATCTCATCCTTTTCTATGACCGTGCAGTAGTCCATGGTGTATGAATACCAAGTCTTCCTCATCCTTTCATCTCGTGATGACCACTTACGTCATCGGCTTCCACGTCTCGGCTGTCATCAGTAATGCTGCAATTAACATAGGGGCGCATATATCTATTTGACTCAGTGTTCTCATTTTCCCTGGGTAAATACCCAATAGGGGAATTACTGGATCGTAAGGTATTTGTACTTTGAATTTTTTGAGGACCCTCCACACTGTTCTCCACAGAGGCTGCACCACTTTGCTTTCCCACCAGCAGTGCACGAGGATGCCCTTTTCTCCACATCCTCACCAACACGCGTTGTTTCTTGTCTTCTTGATTTCAGCCATTCTGACAGGTGTGAGGTCATATCTCAATGTGGTTTAGATTTTCACTTCCCTGATGATGAGTGATGTTGAGCATCTTTTCATGCGTCTGTTGGCCATCTGTATATCTTCTTTGGAAAAATGTCTGTTCAGGTCCCCTGTCCATTTCTTAATTGGATTTTTATTTTTTTTTGGTTTGAGTTGTATGTGTTCTTTATATATTTTGGCTATTAACCCCTTGTTGGATATATCCCTTGCAAGTATTTTCTTACATTCAGTAGGTTGTCTTTTAGTTTTGTGGATGGTTTCCTTCACTTTGCAAAAGCTGTTTATTTTGATGTAGTCTTACATGCTTTTATTTCCCTTGACTTAGGAAACATATGTAGAAAAATGTTGCTATGACCAATGCCAGAGAAATTACTGCCTGTCTTCTCTTCTAGGATTTTTATGGTTTCAGGTCTCACTTTTAGGTCTCTAATGCATTTTGAGTTTTTTTTGTGTGTGTGGTGTAAGAAAGTAGTTCAGTTTTATTCTTTTACATCAGCTGTCCAGTTTTCCCAGCAGCATTTATTCAAAAGACTGCCTTTTCCCCATTGCATGATCCTGCCTCCTGTCTCATAGATTAATTGACCATATAAACGTGGATTTATTTCTGGGTTTTCTATCCTGTTCTATTGATCCATTTGTCTATTTCTGTGCCAGTATCATACTATTTTGATTTCTACAGCCTTGTAGTATATCTTGAAGTCCAGAATTGTAAGACTTCCAGCTTTGTCCTTCTTTATCAGGATTGCTTTGGCTATTCAGAGTCATGTATGGTTCCATACAAATTTTAGTATTATTTGTTTTATTTCTTTAAAAAAATGCTATTGATGTTTTGATAAGGATTGCATTGAATTGGTAGATTGCTTTGGGTAATGTGGACATTTTGACATATTATTTCTTCCAATCCATGAGCAAGGAATATCTAATTTGTTGGTGTCAATTTCGTTTTATTTCATCTGTGTTTATTTATTTATTTATTTATTTTTTTCAGAGTACAGGTCTTTCACTTCTTTGGTTAAGTTGACTCTTTGGTATTTTATTCTGTTGGATACAATTATAAATGGTGTTGCTTTTAAAAAATTTCTCTTTCTGAAACTTTGTTGTTAGTATATAGAACTGCTACCAATTTCTGTGTATTAATTTTGTATCCTGACACTTTGCTGAATTTGTTTATTACTTCTAGTAGTGCTTTGGTGGAATATTTAGGATTTTCTATGTATAGTGTCATGTCATCTGCAAATAGTGACAGTTTAACTTTCTTTTTTTACCAATGTAGATGCCTCTTGTTTCTTGTTTGTTTGATTGCCGTGGCTAGGACTTCTAGTACTATGTTGAATAAAAGTGGCGACCTTAGAGGGAAAGCTATCAGTTTTTCACCATTGAGTACAATGTTAGCTGTGAAATCTTCATATATGGCCTTTAATTACATTGAGGTAGGTTTCCTCTAACCCCATTTTGTTAAGAGCCTTTTTTTTAAAAAAAAAAACTATGAATGTATTTTGTATCTTGTCAGATGTTTTTTCTGCATCTATTGGAATGATCATATGATTTTTATCCTTGGTTTTGTTGATGTGGTGTATGATGCTAATTGATTTGGAATATTGAACCATCCTTGCATCCTGGGAATAAATCTCACCTTATCATGATGAGTGGATGATCTTTTTAATGTATTGTTGTATCAAGTTTGCTAGTATTTTGTTGAGGATTTTTGCATCTATGCTCATGAGGAACATTTGCATGTAGTTTTCTTTTTTTTTTTTTGTGGTATCTTTATCCGATTTTGGATCAGGGTAATGATAGAATATATTTGGAAACACCCCTTCCTCTTCTATTTTTTTGGAATAGTTTGAGAAGAATAGGTATTACTCTTCTTTAAATGTCTGGTAGAATAGTTTTGATAGTTTTCTGATTTGACCAGTTTAATTTCATTACTGTAATCAGTCTATTCCGATTTTCCATTTTCTCCCGGTTTAGCTCTGGAAGATTGTATGTTACTAGGAATTTATCCATTTATTCTAAGTTGTCCAGTTTGTTGGTATGTAACTGTTCATAGATTTTCTTATAATCCTTTGTATTTCTGTGGTATCAGTTGTTACTTATGTTTTCTGATTTTATTTATTTGGGTCCTATCTTTTTTCTTGATGGGTCTGGCTAAGGATTTTTCAATTTTGTTTATCATGTCAAATAACTAGCTCTTGGTTTCATTGATTTTTTTCCCTATTGTGTTTTTAGTCTCTACATCACTTATTTCTACTCTGATCTTCATTATTTCCTTTCTTCTACTCACTGTCAGCTTTGTTTTTTTTCTTCTATTTCTAGTTCCTGTAGGTGTAAGGTTAGATTGTTTCTTTGAATTTTTTCTTGTTTTTTTTTTTGTTTGTTTGTTTGTTTTTGTTTTTTCTTCTTACAATTGCTTTTTCTGTGTCCCAGAGATTTTGGACTGTTGTGTTTTCATTTCATTTCATTTGTCTCCATGTATTTTTTAATTTTTTCTTTTGCTTCATTGACCCATTGGTTGTTTAGTACCATGTTTAGTCTCCATGTTTTAGGGTTTTTTTCCCCATTTTAATCTTGTGATTTACTTCTAGTTTTATACCATTGTGGTCAGAAAAGATACATGGTATGATTTCAATCCTCCTAAATTTATTAAATCTTGTTTTATAGCCTAATATGTGATCACTTATGGAGAATGTTCCATGTGCACTTAAGAAAAATGTGTATTTTGTTGGTTGTGGTTGGAATGTTCTGTATATATCTGTTATGTCCATCTGGTCCAACATCGGATTGTTTTCCTTATGGATTTTCTGTCTAAATGATCTATCCATCGACATAGGTGGAGTGTTAAAGTCCCTGAATGTGATTATTGTTTTACCATCAATTTTTCTATTTATGTCCATTATTTGCTTTATGAATTTAGGTGCTTCAGTGTTGGGTGTGTAGATATTTTCCATTGTTATATCCTCTTGTTGGATTTATCCCTTTATCTTTATGTAATGCCCTTCTTTTTCTCTTGGTACAGTCTGCTTTAAAGTCTATTTTGTCACATATAAGTATTGCTACTCCAGCTTTTTTTGTTGTTGTTCCATTTGCATGGTGAATATTTTTCCATCCTTTACTCTCAGTCTGTGTGTCTTTAGGTCTAAGGTTAGTCTCTTGTAGACAGAAAATTGGTAGGTCTTGTAGGGTTTTGTTTTATTTTTGTTTTTTTATCCATTCAACCACTCTACGTCTTTTGATTACAGCATTTAAGACATTTACATTTAAAGTAATTATTGATATGTACTTATTGATAATTTAAAATTTTGTCTTCTGCTTGCTTTTGTAGTTCTTCTTTGTTCCTTTCTTCTTCCCATGCTCTTTTTTCTTTGTGATTGATGAGTATCAATAGTATTTTGTTTGGCTTTAATTCTCTTTATTTTTTTGTAAATTTATCACAGGTTTGGTTTGTGGTTTCTATGAAGTTCATATATAACATCCTAAGCAAATAGCAGCCCATATTAATTTGATGGCCATTTAAGTTTAAAAACATTCTAGGGCAGCTCTGGTGGCTCAGAGGTTTAGTGCTGCCTTCACCCCAGGGTGGGATCCTGGAGACCCAGGATGAAGTCCCACATTGGGCTCCCTGCATGGAGCCTGCTTCTCCCTCTGTCTGTATCTCTGCCCTCCCCTCTCTTTATGTCTCTCATGCATAAATAAATAAAATCTTTTTTAAAAAAAGACATTCTAAAAAAAAAAGAAAAAAACAGAAAAAGAAAAAATCTTTTTCTTTTTTACCTTCTCTTTCCTTTTACTCTTTCCCCCACATTTTATGTATATGTTGTCATATTTTACATCTTTTTATTAATATTTTTCTTATGTCTAATTATGGCCATTTCTTTTCCACTTGAAGAATTCCATTTAACATTATTTGTAAGGCTGGTGTATTGGTTATAAACTCCTTTAACTTTTGTTTGGGAAATTCTTTATTTCTCCTTCAAATCTATAGGTTAAACTTGCTGGGTAGAGTATTCTTGGTTGCAGGTTTCTTTCCTTCTTTTCAGCACCTTGAATATATATCATGCTGCTCTTTTCTGACTTACAAAATTTCTGCTGGAATATCAGCTTATAGTCTTATAGGTTTCTCTTGTAGGTGACTTTGTTTCTCTCTTGCTGCTTTTAGGATCTCTTTATCTTTAAACTTTTAAATTTTAATTATTGTGTGCTATGGTTTGGACCTCCTTGGTTCTTCCTGTTTGGAAATCTCTGGGCTTCTTGGACTTGGATGTCTATTTCTTCCTCAGGTTAGGGAAGTTTTCAGTTATTATTTCTTCAAATAAGCCTTCTACATCTTCCTCTTTTCTTTTTCTGGGACCCCTCTAATGTGAATGTTTGTTGGCTTGATGTTGTCCAAGAGATCTCTTAATCTATACTCATTTTTAGAAAATGCTTTTCTCATTTTTGTTGTTCAGCTTGCATGCCTTCTATTATCCTGTCTTCCAGGTCACTGATACATTCTTCCCCAACCTCTAATATACTGCTAATTCCCTCTAGTGTGTTTTTTATTTGAGTTATTGTATTCCTCAACTCTAATTGGGTCTTTTTAATATTTTCTATCTCTTTATTGAAGTCTCACTGAGTTCTTCCATTCTTCTCCAGCCCAGTGAGTATCTTTATTATCACTGCTCTAAATTCTTTATCAGGCATATTGCTTAACTGTTTCATTTAATTCTTTTACTGAGGTTTTTTTGTTATTGTTATTCTTTCTTTTGGAGTATTTTTCTCTGTCTCCTCATTTTGCTTTACTTTCTGTGTTTGTTTATATGGACTTGCTGAAGTGTCTATCTTCCCTAAAGTTGAAGGGTCAGTCTTGTGTAGGTGACCCCTATGCAGACTGTGTGTGCATGGTGACATTTTCTGGCTGGCTGGAGCTGCAGCTGTATATACTTGGTACACTTTTAAATCATGGCTTTTTACAGAGAGGATAAGGAAAAAATAATAATAAAAGAAGAGGAAAAAAGAAGAAAAGAAGCAATAAAAAGAAAAGGAGAACAAGAAAGAAAAGAACAAAACCAAAACAAAGAAATAAAAACAAAAGAAGACAGCACCATAGGGTGTGCCTGTGGGCTCATGGACCCTGGCTCACTGAGGTCCAAGCTCCCTGAGGGTCAGATCATGCTCCAGTCTGAGCTTTTATGGTGGAGGGGAAGAGAACATTCCTCAGCCTTTTAAACCCTGACTTTTTCTGTGCTCCAGTGTGATCAGGGCTGGTGCCGACTTTAGGGCCTTGGGCTTGCTGAGGTAGTAAGCTCCCTGTAACAGCAGGACCCACCAGTTATGGTGTTGGGACCCTCCAGTTATGGTATCTGAACCTATCCCTTATGGCAGCTAGAGTCTGCTCAAGTCTGGGCTTTTAAGGGAGGAGGAGAAAGAGTGTTCCTGCAGTTCTCACACCCTTTAAATCATGGCTTTTTTTTCTGTGACTCAACATGGCTAGGGCTGGTATAGGCTTGTACACCCTGGTCTTGGTGAGGTTGCAAGCTTCCTGTCATAACTGGATGCACCCATCATGGTGTCCAGATCCTGTTCTAGCCTAGGCTTTTGAGGTGGGGTGGGAATGTAAATCATGTCATTCTCCAGTCCCTCTGACCCGGAGAGCTTTCATGTAGCTCCTCCACTGTTTGGCAGAGTTCTAGTATTGTCTCTGTTTTAGGGTACATGCTCTTTTATTTTTTTAAGATTATTTATTCATTTATTCATGAGAGATGGAGAGAGAGAGACAGAGACAGAGACACAGACAAAGCAAGAAGTAGGCTCCATGCAGGGAGCCTGATGCGGACTCAATCCTGGGTCTCTAGGATCATGCCCTGGGCCAATGGCAGGCACTAAACCACTGAGCCACCCAGGGATCCCCGGCCACATGCTCTTTTATTTTTTTAAAGATTTTATTTATTTATTAGAGAGAGAGAGAGAGAGAGAGAAGCAGGCTCCATGCAGGGAGCCTGACATGGGACTTGATTCCGGGTCTCCAGGATCAGGCCCTGGGCTGAAGGCGTCGCTAAACCTCTAAGCCACCGGGGCTGCCCTACATACTCTTTTAAATCATGTTTTTCCCCCTGTGCTCAAGGACAAAAGGATCTGTTCCTAGTACTTCAGTGCTATCCCTCCCCACTGGCGTTGGCAGCATTGGGGCTGGGGATTCCCTTTGTTACCATGTCTCCATCTCTCTTGCTATTCTCTTACCATTCTACTTTGGTTGTTCAGTCAGCCCTCAGTTCTTCAGAAAGAATTGTTCTATTAATAGTCATAATTAGGTGTGTTCTGTGGAGGAGGTAAATTCAGTCTTCCTACATCACCAAGTTGAACTGGAACTAGGGAAGAACTTTCTAATTATGTAATGAAAACTTATAAAATTGGGCAATTTGACTACAAAAAGTAGACTTTGGCTCAGTTAAAAATATAAACAAAGTTGAAAGACAAGCAAAATGGGAAAAATATTTGCAAGACAAACGATACATCACAAGTCAATGTTATTGACTAAATATTCTTATAAATCAATAAGGAAAAACCTTAAAAAACCCCATAAGGTGTGAACAGACAATTCACAGAAGTAAAACTTTCACACATGAAAAGATTTAACCATGCTAGTAATTGATGAAATAAAAACAATAAATTTTGTTTTCGCCCACAAAATGGACCAAATTTTAAGTTAATAAAAGTATTGTTGAGCAAGGGTTCTTTCACACACTTTTTGATAGAGATAAAAACTAGTACCTTTCTGAAATCACCTTAATAGTTAAAGTGCACAACATGTGTACTATTTGTGTCAGCAATCCCTCACCTAGGAATTCACTCTGAAAAAATAATCATTCAAGTTCACACTGAGAAAAATCTCAGTGATGTTCATCACAGTATTGTTTAGCATCACACACAAACACATGGAACAATTTATATGTTCATCAGTGGGTTATTTGTTTTGTAAATATTGGTACCACTACAATGGAGTGCAATGTAGGCCTTTAAAATGATGCGGATCTGTATATATGGACCTGCAAATTTCTCCTTGGCCTACTCTCAAGTGCTTAAAAGCAGATTACGAAACATCATGTAGACCACAACGTAATGTACAGAAAGTTCTCAGGAAGGTTGCTCATACAAATAGTTGCAGTGTTTTTTACTAAGCGGGAGGAATTTAAGTAATTTTTACTCTCTTTTTTATACTCGTTAAATTAAATCAGAGCATATACCATTTTACCCCACTCCCTAATTAAATGAATCCTGTGCAGATATTAAAAATAATGTAGAAAAAATGGAATGGAATGAAAAGATGCTTCCCATGTATTAAGTGGAGAAATGTAGGTTACTAACTAGTATGTCCAGTACTATTCCATGTTAGAATAAACTGTAGAGCTACATCCGCACTACATAAATTTGTGACCAGAAAAATTAGCTCAAATATGTTAGCAGCGGTAATCCGAGTGGTAGAATTTTGAGTTTTTAGAAACTATTTTCTGTATTTTCTCCGATGAAGTATCACTTTTAAATGGGAATTAAGACAGCCATCTCTTTAAAAATTATCTTAGGGATGAAAATGTCAAAATCTAGGCTTAGTGAAAACTGACCCCGTATTTAAAAGCCAAGTTAGAAAATGGGGAAGAAGGGGTGAAAGATGGTGAAAACGTGTGACTGGGTGGCTCTCCATGATTCATAGATTCATTATCAGAAGCTTAGCCATCATGGAATTAAGCCTTTTCCATGATATTTTTAAACTACTCTCTGTGGGGTATAGATACAGTTATCACTTGCATGAACTAGCTCCCAATATGGGCAACCACTCGTGCAGACGGGCCTCCACCTGGGATTGGTGAACAGTCAGATGTCTTTCAAACACATGGCCACGGAAGCCCTTCTCGACGTCATGAAACCAAGAAGAATAAGGGGTTAAACTGGTCATCAAAACAGCACAAAGACCTGGAGTTTGTTTTCATAGAAGATCCTTAATCTCACTCCGCTGTAAACTGGCATTTGAGCAGTAGAAGCCCTTTTTCATAAAGAACCATGGGTTTTTAAGTTCTGATTTTGTTTCTGATTTGTTTTTCTTTATTTCCCGAAGCTATTGATGTTTCAGAGGCAGTGGGGGAAGTGAGAAAGCCCTGGGAGAGTTTCAGTCTTTGAATTTCGGAACTCAACCATTCAGAAGTTCATACTCATGTTCACAAAAACAATGTCACAGGGTCACTTTGGCCAATGGAGTGTTTTGTACGAGGGCTGGCGCTCAGGTCCTGTGCGTGTTTGCCAGAGCAGCCTTTCACCCCTTCTACACTTCCCTTTTTCTCTTTCCTTTTCCCTTTATATCAACATGTTGTAGCCTGTGACACCAGCTAAATTAATCACTCACTGCACTCAGGGAAGTCACCGCAGGATATAGAATAACAAAGACAACAAAATTATTGCAAGGCTGGAGAGAAGGGACTGGGCTGTGAATAGAGCCAGCACACCCTCACCAGCTGTGTCCTCACAGGGGCTGGAGCAGCAGATTAAATTGGGGCTGTTTTTTATTCTATTTATGTGGATTTGAGAGTGGCCATAATGTAATGCCAAGGGCCCCTGGTGAAGGGAAATCCCATCAGAATTCTCAGCCTACTGTCAGAGCTGAGACTTAGGGCTTCGGTATTACCCCGGGGGTGTCCCCCTGGGCATGCTGCACTTGAGCAGATCTAGCTGAGTGATTGCTGAGCCTCCGGATCCAGAATACACTGGGCCCTTAAGTCAAAGTCAACAGAGCAATAAGATCTCCAGTGGCCTAAAAGATGTGGTTTGAGTCCCAGTGGACCAACCATCTATATAACAACCAGGAGAGATGGGGGTTGTTGCTTTGACCCAGGTGATAAAGGAACCCCTGATAACAAATGTCAGCTGAATGAGAGGCAGTGTGGTGAGTTCACCCGTGTTCTATTCCGTTACCTAAACGCACGGACCAGTGTCAACCTACGGCGGGCTGTCCCGAGTGACCTAGAGCTCTGTTGGAACTCTCCTCTCAATGATGTCGTCCACCTTAGTTAAGGCAGAGAAGGCGTAGTCGTGCGTGGGCCCTCCAGCTGAGAGACCCAGCAAGGACACGGAATGACAAGTTTAAGATTCAAAGTTCTTTAAAGCCACAAACAAGAAGTGAAAAATAGCAAGAGGAAGGATAATGAGGATGATAATAAACGTGTATTTTATAATCACCAACAAAAACAAATGTAGGTATAAGCGACTGCATCTGGGTTCAGAAAACCAAATGAAGAGAGAGTAAGATTTAACTTAGCAGCAAAGTCACCCCAAAGGAGTTCTAGGGTCATGAAGAGCCAGCTGAGTGACACCGGCATAAAGCTAATGCCAGTGGAGGACTAGAGTTTGGAACAAGGGGACTAAGAGTTGTGTGCTCCTCAGCACTGCCCAGACCTGATAGAGCAGAAGAAGACCTACCCCTGGGTGACTAGCACGAGCAGGAACACATGCAACACATTTGGGACCAGAGAGAGCAAAACTAGGTGCAGCACAGGAAGATGGAAGAGAGCGAAACTGAGGCTTGTTACAGGCTGACTTCTGTCCCCGCCAAGTTCATATGGTGAAGCCATTGCCCCTAGGATCTAGAATGATTACATTTGGAGACAGGGCCTGCGGAAGAGGTGGCCAAATTTAAGTTGGCCATTAGTGGAGGTTCTAATCCAATTGACACGTATCCTTATGAGAAGAAATGTGGACACAGAGAGAGACGCCACAGGGACACACACAGGGCAAAGGCAACGTGAGGGCCCAGCAATAAGGTGACCTTCTGCAAGCCAAGGGGAGAGCCCTCAGAGGAAACCAAACCTGCCAATACCTTGATCCTGGACTTTTAGCTTCCAGGACTATCAGAAAATAAATTTCTTTTCGTTAAGCCACCCAGGGTTAAAAAGAAAGAAATGTGTTTTGACCAAGTGGCAGAGATAATGTAGCCTGTGGTAACAAAGGACGAGGACTCTTCCTTGAGCAGACTTTAGTTCTAATCCCGTCTCTTTCCTCTACTGCCGTAGCTCAGATAAAAGTCTGTCTTGCCATTTTTAACAAGGGTCTCAGGCAAAATTTCTCTTTAACACAAAGAACCTCAAAATGCCAGTGTCTGAAGAACATATGCTCAGGACACTTCCATGCTACTGGTGGGTGTGGACCAGCTGTGAATTCATAGCAGCCACTCGAGGACCAGGGCTCATGCTGCACATCCTGAGGTGTGCTTCCACGGCCCGCAGGTCGGGAGGCTCTTAAAGCCTTCTGCCCAGATGTGACCTTCCCTCCTGCTCGCGTTTTATTGGCCAAAGAAAGTCTCATGGCCACACCTAACTTCATTGGGGTGGGGAAATAAAATTTTACCCAGAAGGAGGAAATTTGAAATGTTTGCTTTTAGCCCTAAAGTCTATAGCTCTATTTTCTTTTGGGGGGGGGGGGAATTCAATTAATTCATGTTTTTTATGAATTCCTCTGGAAAGTAGTTTTATTAAGATAACTAAGATGTGATGATGCTTATGACTTAGTCAAGGAGACAGACATATCTACTACTACTAACTGTCAAAGTGGTACCTGCTGTTCCACTGTCATCCCCACCACCCTGTGTCACCTAGACAATCTCTTTATTCCTAGGCCCCTGAAGAAATTGCCATGGACCACCACCGATTAGGCCAGGAGTAGGCACCTCATCCAGGGCAACTTGACTGGACTTGGCCAATTAAATTTTTATTTTTGCAAGTTTGAGGGATCCCTGGGTGGCGCAGCGGTTTGGTGCCTGCCTTTGGCCCAGGGCGCGATCCTGGAGACCCGGGATCGAATCCCACATCGGGCTCCCAGTGCATGGAGCCTGCTTCTCCCTCTGCCTGTGTCTCTGCCTCTCTCTCTCTCTCTCTCTCCGTGACTATCATAAATAAATAAAAATTTAAAAAAATATATTTTTGCAAGTTTGAGCTGAAGGGCAGAAAGTCTAGCTACTTAGTTGAGGCCTGGTTCTTCCTTGTTGATAGGGTGCTTTTGGGGATCACAGTCCCTGGAGATGGCTCCGTGGCTTGGGTCCAGAATCCCTTTCTGTGTGTGGCTTCAACAGCCTGGGCCCAGCCAGCAGGGACCTAATTTGATTTGTGTGGCCTTCAGAAAAATGCTACTGAATGATGCCAGGACAGAGCGATTACAGAAAGGGCTCTTTAGTCGGGGAGGCAGTGGGAGGAGGCACTCAGAGAGGGTGGGTACTGTTAGAGCCATGACCAGAGTTGGATGTGTGCTAGGATTAGATGCCCACCTTTGTAAGATGGGGCGTTCCTATAAATGATACTCACTTCATTACTTATATTCCTATAAGTAATGGGTCTCTGTGTCTTGTCACTGGACTGAGTCACCTTCAATAAAACACAGACATTTAACTCATGCAATGGGAACTTAGAGGAAGGTACTAGGCTTTTGATTTTTTTTTTTTTTTTGAACTTTAATGGAGTGTCAGGAATATTAATGCTCACTTTCCTGGGATACAGGCCACTGATCAGTCTGCACAGTGTGAACTGGTGTGTGTGTGTGTGTCTTTTTGTGTTTAGCTCTGTGACTATTTTGCCATCAACACCACCTCCCTCTCCCAAACACGGCTTGTTGGAGTCCTTTTATGTTAACATCCTCCGTAAGAAGCCTTCGATTTGGTAGCACTGCTCTCTCCTAACAAATGCATCAGAAAACAATGCACACCCCTGCCCACTGGTAATCAGAGCAATTACTTAATGAGCACATCTCTATTTCCTCCAGGGTGGACTAATTAAAAGGCTTCCATGCTGTTGTCAGGAATGGATAGAGAGTGTTTTGTATTACTTTTTGGAGAAGCTGAAAGCTAATGTTGGGTTTTATGTGGAAACATTTTCAGCATTACTCATAGGATTCTTCTCATCTCTGCCATTCTGGGGAAGGTTCAATTGTTGGCCATTGACTGAAAAGGCAGGGCAAACAGTAGGGATGTGGCTTGCACCTGTTATTTTGAAGACAGGTGGTCTTGAGCTATACAGGGGTCGCTCTCAAACTTCAGCACCCTTCAGAATCTCCTAGAAGGCCTATTAAAACACAGCCTGGAGTTTCTGATTTGGTAGATCTGGGATGGGACCTGAACATTTGTACTTCTAACAAGTTCCCAGGTGTTGCTGCTGCTGCTGGTGGGAAGCTGTACTTTGAGAGCACTGCTCTAGAGAAGATCTTTTCTTCTCCAATTCCCATCACTCCTCAAGGCAGCAGGAGTACAACTCTTCTAGTGGAGCTCACGGGAGAGAATCAGCCTAAGACACTGTTACTTTGCAAGGTGGAGTAGATGCTAATTGACCCTTGCCGCAGGTGGAACAGGTGTAAACTCTGGGTTCAAATCCCGGGTCTGCCACTTGGAAGTTATGTGACCTTGAGCTGATTGCTCAATTCTGTGATTCTCAGCGTCCTTCTCCGTAGAATGCGGGCACGTGCTCCACAAGATTGCTGTGAGGCTGCATGAAGTTGCTAGTGTAGGATGGGATATGCCCCTAGTGCCTAGTGAAGGAAAGGCCCAAGTTGGCTGCTTCCTTTCACCGCTCCCTCTATTTCCCTGGGGAGTTTGGAGTGATATGACTCACATAATGCTCACGTGGTAAATGTCAGGCCCAGTATACCTCGGGCTGCAGTGCATCAGTTAAAGAGATTTGTATAAGGTGAATCAACTCTTAAGAGGTAACGGATAAACTCACTTCACCAGAGACTTTGCATGCACAGAACTTTTTTAATAAACAGAGAAAAAGGGACGCCTGGGTGGCTCAGCAGTGGAGCACCTGCCTTTGGCCCGGGGCGTGATCCTGGAGACCCGGGATCGAGTCCTGTGTCAGGTTCCCTGCATGGAGCCTGCTTCTCCCTCTGCCTGTGTCCCTGCCTCTCTCTCTCCCTGTGTCTCTCATGAATAAATAAATGAAATCTTTAAAAATAAATAAATAAACAGGAAAAAATAGGAAGCTCCAAAATTTACTTTCTTCCATGGAAACATGTTAGTATAGGGGGGAAAACATTGATTTAGTACTGCCTTCTAAATCTGTACATTGAAAGCTAGACCACAGAGTCAATTTAAGCCAAAAGACTACAATACAAATATTTTGAATGCAACAGGCCAGTGATGAAGGAAAGTTCTGGAATGAAGAGTATGAAAGTGTATGGAGTCATCCAATTCTCTGTGTTCACACCTTCACATCCTTAGTCTTCTCAAATGCAGTCAAGATTATTAATGTTGCTCTTGGTACTGGAAAAATAAAATTACCTTTAAAAGAACATCTCAGGGCACCTGGATGGCTCAGTGGGTTAAGCATCTGACTCTTGGTCATGATCTCAGGGTAGTGAGCTTGAGCCCTATGTTGGGCTCCACACTCAGTGCAGAGGGTGCTTAAGATTCTTTCCTCCTCCCTCTCCCTCCTTCTCTGCTCCTCCCCCGTCTCTCACGCTCACTCTCTCTCTTTCTATCTCAAATAGATAAATCTTTTTATTTTAAAAAATGAGCATCTCTCATACCTACTTCCTACTGAGCTTACTCTAGAAACCAGGACAGTTTTATAATTATAACTTTAAAGTCTTTATCAACAGCTCTATTTTATTGAGCCATTATTATGGGCCAGATTTGGGGCTATGTACTTTGCATACATTATTGGATAATGCCCACAACAAACTAGTAAAGAGATACTAAAGTTTCCCCCAATTTATAGATGAGAAAACAGAAGCCCAGAGAAGGAAATGCTTTGTCCAAGTTTGTAAGAACTGGAGGGCTTAAAACTCAGACTTGCCTGACCCTTTGAACATCTACAAAGCCTTTCTAACTTCCTCTGATCAGTGGACACCAAATGCCGAAAAGGTAGTTTTATAAAATTGAAACAGATTGCATCCACTTGTCAACAAGCAACCCAGTTTTTCAGGAGTCTGGAAACTATGTCCCGGTGAGACCCGAATATGCCCAAAGGTTAGAACTCTATGCAGGGTCTAATGGAAGAGGCATTAGGTACAGATTTCGTATTTGCACCTATCTCCAGCCTCTACCAGGGCAGCGCCTGGCATTTTCTGAAGAGAATACCAAACACCTAAAATTCACTGGATCTCTTCGAGTCTGTAACTTCTTCTATTAGGAAAATCTAACCCTTTAAGAGTCGAGGTCTTGAAACTAAAGTGAAAAATGAAAGTTGATATCTAGAGCTACTTAGTATTCCATGGCATAACTTCCCCAATGCACACAAATTTAATACACTTTTGATTGAACCCATAATTACAAAATTTGTTTAAAGCCTTATATTATCTTCTTATTTGACACAATATGGCACAATTTTGTTATAGGATTGAAAACCAAATAAGACAACTACAGTTGGTAGCATTTCAAAGAAATATTCCCTTTAAGATGAAATCAATCCTGTTTCAAGTTTATTCCCCTGCTTTATGGTCGAGGCTCTAGGGGTGTATTTTGCTGAAAAATGTCTTTTTGATTTTTTAGAAATTCTTTAGATTAATATGCAGCTGTCATTGCAAGGCAAATCTAGATCTGCTTTTATGTTTCCTCTTTCCCCAGGCTGCAACTAGTGTCTACCTCTCCAGGAGAGACAGTCCACTCATTTCTGATTGGGGTTTGATATTCTGGGTCAGACAGCAAAGAATTCATCAACTCATCATCATTTAGAGCATGTCACACTTTGTCTATTTACATTGACTGAATACATTTCTTTGCTCACTATGTCCAATATCTTGGTCTTAACATTCCGTTGCCGTCTAACTTCAAGTCCTGTACACACACACGCACACACACACTCACACCCACTGTGTACCATACCATAGCATTACAATTCTCGACATAGTAAGAAAATAATCCCATGCTTTGATGTGTTTCTGAGTATGGTTTCTGCACTTACTTAATTTTATTCAAGGTTTTTCTTCCTATCCTCCCTTCTATTCAATTTAAAGGGCAATTGGCTTTCCTGTTGTGCTCTAACTGCTGCATGTTTTCCGATTCTCCCCCTCTCTGAGTCCTCTTTTACAGATGTAAGCTTGTTTATTTGTACATTTTAAATGTATCTCCAAAAGGTAGATTTGTGCCCTTGACCCCATGATACTAAAACACAAGGAGGAACGGAATAAAATGAGATTTTTCTGAAACTTCTTTGTAATATACGTTTGTAACAAAACGAATTTTTAAAGTCTAAACAAAATTTAGCTACCAGTCAGCTCCTAGCACTCAAAGAACACCTCTGTGTTGCTTATTTAACAAGGGAGCATCTTCATCGTACTTCTTTAGATTGAATGTGGATGTGACTCACTGGATTGAACGGGATGTGTTGATGACGGAGAGATTAGGAGCTTTGTTTCTAAGAAATGGGAGGGTCTTTCTTTGATATTAGTTACCATATAACCAGGACCAACTGCTTGTCTTTTGCTTCTTTTAACACTTGTAAAGAAATCTGGAAAATGTGGATTCCGTTTAGTCAGTTATCAAGAGAAAAGATTGAAACACTAGATCTGGTCAGTGCTACAGCCCACAGACCAGACCCCAGCCTCTTACTTTGTAAACAGGGTTTTGTTGGAGCACAGCCACACCCACTGGTTTACATATTGTCTGGATGCTTGTGCGACATCAACAGAGTTGAATGGTTGAAACAGAGACTACATGGCCCACCTAGGCTGAAATATTTATTAACTGGTCCTTTAAAAAAGTTTGTCAACTCCTAATATAAATGTTCAGAGGTGGTGGTATTGATTAATTGTTTGATTGATTGATTGATTGATTGAGGCGGTGATATTTTAAAGCCTTTCTTTCCTCAGAATAGGGTCAGTTTTGTTCATGGGTCTCAAGAAGACATGGGTTATAGAAGAGGTTGTTTTAAAGGCTCCACAACAGGGCGGATCATGCACAAAAAAATGGTTTCTGCCTGAAATTTATAAAGACATGCCATATTTTTCAACTGGTACAATAAAATACCTCTAAAATAGGGTAAGCATATAATTTGTCATCCAGACCACAGTGCATTAGAAAGTAAAAAGGGCTCTATTAATAATTATGCTGAGACAGCAGGTATAAACTAGGACCGTCCCAAGATGTGTGGTCACCTGAAAAGTGCACCAGATTCAGTAAAATCATAATACGTAAGAGGAATACATACGATTTTAGGTTCATTTCTTCCACTGAAGCATATTCATCATCAAAGCCTTCTTTGTAACTGGAATTTCTACCTAACTGGTAGGAATCAAATGTGTTATTCCCAGTTCATTTGGGGAGTTAACATAAGATCATTGGACCATCAGAAAACATTACGCAGTAATCAATATAGCTTTTGAAGAGAAAATTGAGCTTGAATAATTCTCGCTATGATTGCTCACCTGGACAACGAGGAAGTCACAGATATAAGTTATCTCGATTTTTACTGGCACTTTCTGTTGTGTCCTGCATGATTGGCAAGCTATAAAAGAATGACTTTGACCTTTCCGTCATGCTCTTCAAGGGCAGTGTACTCAGATTCCACTGATCCATAGCAGCATGGTATGGGAAGAAAGGAGAGAGAGTATTAAGAGTACAAAGATCCTCGGGTTCATTGTTTAGAATTCAAGATCTTAAATGTTTATTCCTTCAACGCCTAAACAACTCGAAGGCAAATAAAAAGATGGATAGCCTAGGACCATTATACTGATTCATTTATATTATACAGTAAGGTCTCTAAGTGAATATTTATTCTATCCTCCAAAAAGGTAATAGAAGACATTAGAAACTACCATATGTTCAAATCTTTAAAATATCCTCTCTGATAATTCTATCTAATATCTGTTTGGATTTAAAAAAAAAAAAAACAAAACCTTAAAATGTACCTCTTACATGTGAAAATTCTAATAGTACTCGTAACAACCCAAAATCTGTGTGGTGCTTTATCTCATTCAAAGTACTTTCGAATGTTTTCCCTTATCTGAGTCTTAGTAAATGCCAATAAGTCAGTAAGGCAGCATTATTATTACCTCCTTTTGTTGTAGATGAAACAGAGTCTCATAGAGGTTAAGTGACTTGCTCCGGGTCACACAGCTAATGAGTACTCGATCCAGGATTGGTGGAGGCCTTCACACTACAGGTCATAGGTCATCCACCTCTACCACATTGTTTTCTAAGTTGTTAGGAATTGGTAGGATCATTCATACTGCTGTAAAGGTAATTCAAATGGAAATGACCTTCGTCTGTTGGAGAAGAGGCCAAAATATGCATGAAACTTAGCACAGGTTAAGTTTCAAAACTAACAGAAAACATAAATATTACAAGTGATGGTATAAACCATCATTGTAGTTTTACGTAGTCTAGGTCGACATGCCAACAGAGATGAAAGCGAGCATAATTTATAAGTGATTAAGGGATATACCCTAACTATTAGTTAGAATTAATGTTCAATACATATTTTATTCACTTGAGGTTGTCTCCCGAGCCTGGCTACATAGAATAAAGGGCGCTTCAGTAACAAAGGCTTAAACAAGGTGCACGTTCGTTTCTCTAACAAAGGAAGCCTGGATGTGGGCAGGTGAGGCCTGCTCGGAACCTTAGCAAGTCACCCAAAGCTTTCCTATTCGGCCGTCTGTACTGTGTGACTTGCATTCTGAGAGTTCAGGAGGGAAACAGAAGCACTGGCTGGGACATCTGTGTGTCAGAAGCACTGGCAACAGGAAGGAGGGGCAAAGAGGGAAGCATATGCTGATTCTCCTCTTGAGGGGACCGTCTCGTAGAAGTCACACGACCCTTTGGCTTAGCTTTATTGGCAGCATTTTTTCATACGGCCATTTATAGCTGCAAGAGAAGCTAGCAGATGTAATCTTCTGCGGGGCCAGCTCAAAATTGGAGTCTGGTTATCAGAAGGGAGGAAGAGGAGAGCTGCAGTTTGGGACGACGGGCAAAGAACACACTCTGCCGTGCTCCCTTTTAAAAAGAATGGAGTAGCTTGGAAGTTTTAGAGGAAAGCTGTGAAACTTTGTTGTATTCTTCAACCTGCACGAGGCTTTTTACCTCTGTGCTGCAACAACCCAGAGGTCGGCCTCATTAGCCCATATTACAAGGAAGAAAATGAAGCCATAGAGAGAATAAGCAACTTGTTCCAATTTATAGAATTGACAAATGGTGCAGCAGCCCCATTTGTTTCCATAATACCTTTTTTCCTCCTGAGTTCTTATAATGAAGAATTAGTCACGCAAAAAAAAAAAAAAAAAAAAAAAAAAAGGAAAAAAGAAAAGAAAAGAAAAGAAAAAAGAAAAAAAATTTGACAGAAACTTAATTGCTTGGTCAAGAGAACAGGATTTTGACGGGGTGTGTGTGCAGTTGTTTATTCATTCATTCAACAAACATTAATGGCTACTCCTTCATGTCAGGACTTCTGTTTTCAAGCAGTTTTTTGCTTTCTAAGAGAAGCCACAATGTTGATGAATGGGAATCAGAATCTTTGAGGCGGAGGGTTTAGTAGATAATTGTGTCAGTCTTCCTCATCATATAGAAAAGGACATGAGGTCTGGCATGGTGAGGTCATTGTCTTCTATTTCTCGGAGGAACAAAGGACAGGAAATGGATTCGTCTTTAAGCTAGAACAGATGAGTCACGTCCCAGGATCACGGGACACTAGACTACATTGCTGAGAGAGGTTATGGGATCTCAAATCCTGGAGGTCTTCAAGAAAAGACTGGAGAAGTTTCTTTTCTAGAAGGTTCCTATTTACTTGGGCCAGTTGGGTGCTTCAGACCCCTCACAATCCTGTGATGCCATGAGTGTAGGCATCTGGGAAGGGATGAAATCCCACTCAGCTGTAAATTAGGACTTAAAACCAGGCCTCGGTGTATTCAAGGACATGACAGGGAAGATATTTTCAAATAGAAAAAGACCAAAGTAGGAATTGCTTCCTTGTCTTGTTCATAACAAACACATGGCTGGAAGTGAAAAAACAACAACAACAACAACAGTTTTGTATGATTAGAATTTCATTCATTAGGGAGATTTCCTGACTCTTTCTTTGCTTGGCTCTGGTTTTAAGCATTTAATTATAGGCTTTGTTTTACTATAGTTCTCACAGTTGTTCAAATCAGACAGAAGCTGACGATCTTCAGTGGAGCTCTGTGGCTCTGGGTATCCTATTACTACAGAAATCATGTCTGGGGTTGGCAATTTACCAAAAATGACTTTCCACCAAGAAACGCAGAGCAGGGTGGTGGTAGCAAATTGTAGCAGTGGTGGAAACAGCAGCTGCTGCTACGAGCGGCAGAAGGGTTCTGGCAGAAAGAGGGGAAATTCAATCTGTATATTTATACTAATGGGACACAAGCAGGTCATGCCAAACACAGAGTCACCCTTTGCTCAGTGTTCGAAACAGGGCGGGCTACGCATGATGCCATGATTCGTAGCTAATTTATATATAGTTTTAAGAAGTCCAATTCCATCTCAGTGTTCCTATTTATATAATTCTGTTGTTTTCCTTGTTCTGGCATCGGCCACTTTACTGAATAAAAATGGAGGGAGGGAAAGAGAATGGAGGGAGGGAGGGAGAAAGGAAAGGAAAGGACAAGACAAAGAAAAAGAAAAGAAAAGATAGAACTACCAAGACATATAACTTTTTTTTAAAAAGATTTTATTTATTTATTCATGAGACACAGAGAGAGGCAGAGACACAGGTGGAGGGAGAAGCAGGCTCCATGCGGGGAGCCCGACGCGGGACTCGATCCCAGGACCCCGGGGTCACGCCCTGAGCCGGAGGTAGATGCTCCACCGCTGGGCCCCCGCAGGCGTCCCTAACTTTTTGATTAGATGTGTTTTTATGGAACCACATAATTCTGCTTGTGTCTCTTCCTTACAAGTGTTGTGGACCTAACAGCCTTCCTCCATAGCTGGAACCACACGGGGAGGAGGAGTGAGTGTGCATATAAATCAAGGACTGCTACTTTGAATTTTGTGCACAAAAGTGGTCCCCTCAAGTTCTTCTCATTTCCCATCTATGTTCTCAGTTTGATTTTCCTGTTTCTCATCTTCCTGCCTTCAGGGCAAGCGCCGAGAGATGGCCGGGGCCATGACGATGCCAAGTAGTAAGAGTCTGAGTTTAATGAGGTTTGAAAATTTGAATTTATGACAGGTGACATCAGCTTATGAAAACGGTGTTTGTTATTTTCAAATCACACTCATTGAAAAATATATTGGAGTCACAGGACATTGAAGACAAAGCATATTTGATCCCTTTTAAATAGGAAAAAAATGTAATCCTAGGCGGTTTTTTTTTGTGAACTCTCCCTCAAAATCTGGTAAAATGGCTTCAAATCCATGTTTCAAGAGATGAAAAACTGGAAACCACTTACTTTTTCATTTTGGATGAGAGATACGTAAAATGTGGCAGTTGAGTGAGCTGTTGATATTTATTTTAATTCCGGTCTGATGTTGCTGGGAAGGAAGGAGACGGTAAAATCGACAGCGCCTACATCTACTCCTCCTGCCACCTCGACCGTTTCCAAGTGAAGGGTAACGTTCCCCAGGCCCCATCGCCCCTTCTTAGGTCCCAAGAGAAGGTGTGACCACTCTCCCGGGAAATCACTGTTCCGAAGCTCCAGGAGATAGTCGCTTAACGCGTTTATTTTTTGTTTTTTTGAGAGAAAAAATACCTAGAGAAGTGAAATATTGAAGCACTCCCAAACTCCCTCACTTTTCTGTTCTCTCCCTTGCATTTTATCGGTTTGAATTAAGGAGGCAAAAACATTAGGGAGATGGTGTTGCCTAACTGAAAGAGAGCTAATGGTGGCTGTGTTCTCATATTACCAGAGGTTAGCAGAGAGCTACTTTAATATGACAGCTAGTATAACTCATTGATGCAATTACTCAAAAAGAAGAATGCCATTGGTGTCCGGTTACATCCCAGCGGTTACAATTAGATAGGCCAGATGGATGGCGTCCAGCGAGACAGACGGACAAACCTGCAGACAGGTCAGCAGGGACATGACTGGGGCAGGGTGGACTTCATGAATCAGGCAAAAAGAAAAGGTGCTCTAATTAATGATGGGTTTTTTAATCCTGAGGTTCTTAAATAAGACCCGGATAGAAAGGACTAGCTTTTGGGCCTATTTGCCAACTCTTAGCTAAATATTTTGAATAAGCAGTTTCCTGTAATGGATGATGACTACTGACTATTAAAGTCATCTTAGGTTGACTTTAAAAATAATAAAATGGAAACCCAAGGCCTCCTTAGAGAAGCAGGTTACTGTTCTTTGAGCAAGTCTGTGGTTGTGAAATTACCCGCTCCCATCAGCAAACGCAGTCAGAAAACAGTAGGGCTTCAAGGGACCTTGCGGTTCGACCTGTCTGAACGCTTCACCGCCCATTTTGACAGGCCCACCCGACAGGGCCCCGGCGGGACGTAGACGGCACCCTGGGAAGGCTTACTTTAAGGGACCTCTTTGAGGGGACTAGTCCAGAGGTCTCGGCAGAGTTGGGGGTGTTGAGGCCCTGGGAGACCAGCAACGGTGGGAAGCTTTGACCGTTCCTCAAGTGAAGGGGAAAAGGGAAGACTGCTCCTGAACCCGGCAAGAGCTGAAGGTGTAGACAAGGGTCACCTAGTGGGTGAGGATGCCAGAGACCCAGCTACTGGCAAACGATTGCCCTACAAGGAAGGAGGGAGAGAGAGAGACGGACAGAGACAGAGACAGAGAGACACAGAGAGGGAGAGAGAGAGAGAGAGAGTAGGGGTAGTAATGAAACCTCTCTCCTTGCACCCTCTGATCTCCTGCAGGTGACTCCCTTTTGCCAAACTACTCAAGAAGCCACAGGGCAGGAAAGATACTGCAGGGGTCCGCTCTGAAGCCAAGGGCAGGGCAGAGCAGGACAGAGAATTGAGAGATGGGGACTCAGTGGAGAGTCACCAGCTCAGCAGCCAGAGAGGGAGGAGACACGACCCCCCGAAGGCTAGTTAGTCGGGGTATCCAGTCTTTTGATCCTCACGCACTGAGGTTCTTGGGATGAACCACCAAACCTTTAGCTACAGATGACCAGGCCCCCCCAAGACTAAAGTGAGTTGCAAAGAATAGGAGAGACTCTCCTTTGGATGCTCTTTCTGAATGTAGCCAACCCGGGAAGAGGCTGGTGAGGGCTTGTGCTCCCTGCAGAGCCAACGAGGCAGCTCTTAGGGGCGAGGCGGGCTGCTGTCAAGTTACGGTCTAATGGACTTGCCTTTGGGAATCACGCACAAGGATCAGGGTTTCCCAATGAGCATGGCACCCTTCCGGGAGGTTCTGCGAGGGACCAGCACTCTTAGGCTGATTCTGCTACCTCTCAAGTGGCTTTTTACTTTTTTTAAAGATTTTATTTATTTATTCATGAGAGAGAGAGAGAGGGAGGGAGGGAGAGAAGCAGAGGCAGAGGGAGAAGCAGGCTCCCCACAGAGCAGGAAGCTGATGCGGGACCCTGGCATCATGACCCGAGTCGAGGGCAGATGCTTAACAGACCAAGCCACCCAGGCGTCCATCAAGTAGCTTTTGAACCCCTCTCTGGAAATGATCTTTGGAGCCAGTCTAAGTGTCGCATAAGAAGCTCAGTGCCCGAAGGTGCTACTCACCAGCCGAGTTGCTTCTTGTTTGTGCTTGTTTTCCTGATCAACTTTAATACTATTTATCATACCTGACAAAATGTGATAAAGTCCCCAAATCAAAGCCACCCTCAGAATAAAAGACTTATCACGCTTGAGAGAGATCGAAAGCGGTTTACAACGCGGAAGCGCAAAAGTTGTGGAACAATGGCAGCCTTTTGGAAATAATTAGATAATTGAGGTATTTGGGTTGGAATGGGTGAGTTTAATTTGCTTGTAGATAGCCCAGTATTACATGTAAAAATAGGTGACAGTGTTAGGTAATAATACACGAGTTGGCAAGATTTGTCTCAGAGAAGGATTGAAGCCATGTGAAATACCACATATGCACATGGACAGAGGTGGGAGAGAAAAGGAAAAATGAAAACATGATTTATTGAGAACGGGAATTATGAATGACTTTCCTCCTCTTTTGGAAATGTCTGCTCTTGTTATGATGTTGTTTGCACAATGTGTACAATTATAAAGCCATAAAATAAAAATAAATATTGTCTTATGGAGACATTTCATACATGCTGTGAAAGGAGATGAAACACAGCCGGAGAAGTGAACGCACTGACACGAAGCATGTGTGTGGGCTGCCCGTGCGATGCTTGTGCTTTGCGCACATGTAGGTATTTGCTTATTCTTATTATCGTCAAAGCAATACTGCTTCTGTTTGCGCTTAAGACTTTTCTTCTACCAACCTTGTGGAACGATGGAAGAGAAGATGCTGGAGGATCTTTGGGAGGGAGGGGTTCTTGCCTATTGCCAAGGGTTTATGGAGAGGATGATTCGGAAGAGGGAATAAATGGGAGAGTTGGAATGGATGTTGACTAATTAAACTTGGGCACAGACTCATGACGTAAGCACAGTTCCTAGAAACCCAATAAATTTAATGGTTTTTATGACCTAATGTGTTTCATTTTTTTTAAAAAAAGATTTTATTCATTTATTTTGTTTTGAGAGAGAGAGAGAGAGAATGAGCAGGTAGGAGAGGCAGAGGGAGACCCCCCCTGAGCAGGGAGCTCGACGCGGGGCTCCATCCCAGGACCCCGGGATCATGACCTGAGCCAAAAACAGACGCTGAACTTGACTGAGCCACCCAGGCGTCCTGAGCTAGTGTGTTTTAATTCTATTCCATGTTGACTTCATCAACATCAGGATTATCTGCCTTCTAGAACAACTACTACTGCCATATGCCTAAAATTTCAGAATTTTAGCCAACTGGTGAAGAGGTGTAGGGGATGCACAAGAAAGAGGGGGAAAGTTTTAAATGTTACTTAGAAGATGCTCCTTGGCTTCTTGAATGTGACCACATTTATTTGTTTGGGGAGGAAATGGGTGGGAGACCCATGTTGCACTTTTATTATCTGCCTTCAGCAAATTTTGCACATCATTAAATTGCTTAGAATCGGTCTAGTAATCCCTCCAACACATAATTCAGAGACATGGATATTGGTTTTATTGTTCTGTCATTTCTAAAGCCAAAAAAAAAAAAAAAAAGAATAAAAGAAAGAGAGAGAGAGCTCAGAAGGTTTTATTTATTTGTCTTATTTCCTTCCGTGAGCAGATGTCGCTGGGTTTTGAGAATCTCATTGTTCCCTTTAAAACACACGCAGCCTGACCTTCTAACTCAAGGAGTTGGACCGTCTACGTAATTGAAACATCCCATCCTCCCAAATAGGCTAGGTTTAGGCAAATCAATTCTCTATTTACAATGTAAATTTACAGATATCGGGTAGAGCCAACAATTTACCGTGACCCTTTGCCAAGAAAACCAGCGGCCTGTCCCGTATCCCTCCCTCAGTTCCCCGACTCACGCAGAGACGCTGGGGCTTGAACCCTGGACTGACAAGCAGCGAGAGGAGGTTCGCTCATAATAACGTGTAGCTCGTGCCTCCATGAGGTCAAGTAGAAGGGGTGGATATGTTTGCTCATTGATTTTTAGGTGAAACACCTGGCAGATATTGACACGGGCTTCTGAGGCACAGATGTAATGCTCGCCTCTGGTTGGACAGAGGAAGGGACCGCGGCAATGGCAGCGATGCGGGGAGGAGCCCACACGGCTGGAGGGGCCCCGTGTCACAGCAGGTCCAATCCTGACACCACTGCTCACCAGCTAGGTCCCCTTGAGCACAAAATCCCTCTGAGCCTGAATTGTCTTCGTCCATAAATATGGAAATCCTGATAATAATATCTCCAAAGTTGTTTGCGAGGCTCAGAGATAGTTTGCATGAATTCCCTGGCATGCATGGGTGCCAATCATCGCTTTTTAAATAAATAATAAATGGTGTTTCTGTCCTCTCAGATGTTAGGGTCACCGAGGTTATTGCACCTGCAGAAAGTTACCCCAGATCGTTTTCCAGCCGGGTTTCCTAGGGACGACCTGGAACCCGGGTGACCGCTGCTTGATCAGAGCCTACTCTGCTCTTGCCTGGATTGCGGGGAGGGTCAAGCTGGATGCGGGGAAACGGAATCGTTTCACGGAATGATGACAAACAAAAGGCATCGCCAGCTCCCAAAATGCTGGGGGGGGGGGGTGATGGGGCCCCGAGTGAGATCCAGTTCTGAGGGGGGCCTTCAGTGCTCCCTCCCTCGGAGGGCCATGTCCAAGGCACTGGAGGGAGAGGCTTCCCCTGAATGCCGAAGGGGCAACCCGAGGGCTGGAGCACAGGGACAGGGGCAGGAGAGGCCTGGGGACAGAAGTCCGGGCCCACTGACTGGGATGGAGCCGTGGGACGGGACACCGCCTGCTCAGGGCGAGCGCTCCCTGGGAAGCAGGCAGAGGATGGCATCAGCCCTGGCACTTGGGCGCCAGGCCGCTCGGGCATCCGCACCCACTTCGAGTTGTCCGCAAACGCCACGCTCTTCCCGGTCCCCGAGGCTGCGTGGTCCTGGGCGAAAGGAGAACCGCAAAGACAGCGAACAAGAGCTCTCTCGCTCCTTTCCGAGAACTCGTTTCTGTGCAGGGACGGGCGACAAAGCCGCAGAGGTGACCTAAGGCCTGGGGCCTGCGTCCTATCGCTGCTCCGCGTGACTCCCGGGGGTTTCAGGCAGAGAGGACACAGCCGAGCCTCAGTTGTGTCGTCTGTGAAGTGGGATAAGAAGAAACCCCGCAGCACCAGGTTGTGAGGATTAAATAAACGAACATATTCTTAGTGCTCGGAGATTCACGGACGTTACCCGGAGGTAGGGCAGCGTCGCTAAGGCACGTCCTGCTCATGGAAGGCTCCTCTTTGGCTTCCATTGCTCCTAGATCCAAGGCTCATCCTACATCCAAGTCTTGTCCTAGATCTGAGTCTTGTCCTAGGTCTGAAGCTCGTCCTAGGTCCCAGGTTCTTCCTAGATCCGAGGCTCATCCTAGATCCGAGGCTCGTCCTAGATCCGAGTCTCATCCTAGATCCGAGGCTCGTACTAGATCCAAGTCTTGTCCTAGATCCTACTCTCGTCCTAGATCTGAGGCTCATCCTAGATCCGAGTCTTGTCCTAGATCTGAGTCTTGTCCTAGATCCGAAGGTCCTCCTAGACCCTAGTCGGTCCCAGATCCTTGTTCCACTAGGTTCCACCCCCGAGGTTCAGCTTCGTTGTGAATGTGTGTTCTTGAGCTCTTCTGGCTTCTCCACCAGCAGATGCACATTGAAGGTCAGTTCGGCTGCAGGTGAAGGCCAAGGGGTAGGTGAGGCGGGCCCGGGCCGGGAGCCTCTGGGGCCCGTTAGTCAAATCCGCGAAGGGCACAGAGAGCTCAGCAAGGGGCGCAGGTGGCGCTGCACGGGGCAGGGCAGACGGTTGGGTTCTTGAGCTCTTCCCCCTCGGGCCACTTTTAACAGAAAGCAAAATCCCTGTGGGTGGGATTGCTTTAAAAACCAGCTCCCGGGTGGACCCAGGACACGGGCCGGGCAAGGAGAGCGGCTGCCTTGGCCCACGTCGGAGACCACAGCTTCGATCTTTGCTTTCAGAGCCTGTGCCCCTCCACGGTTTCCACGGGGCCTCCCGCGCCCACCTTGTCTCGGCCGTGCCCTGCGCGGGATCCCACTGCGTAGGTCCTGGTGGCCTGGCTGCGGGCGCCAAGGAGGGGGGCCCACAAGGCGGACAGTGGCCGTCCCGGCCGCCCGCAGCCGCCGAGGCAGCCCGCGTCTCCTGCCATCTCCCTGGAAAGGGCGCACGTTATCCTCACTACTTACACTATACTGTGTAAAATGATCTGCGTTTGTTTTCTACAATGGCTGTGGTGTCATTTAATTAATTTAGACTAAAGAAAAGCAATCAACATTCAGTAACGACACTCCCTTCGGGGATACGAATGAGGATTCCCGTGCCCCACGCAGCAGTCGGAGCCAGGGAAGCGCTGATCTTTATTTATGATCATCAGCGCTCGGGGTGGCGAGCCCGGAGCCCCGGCCGCTTCAGCAGCGCCCCACGCGTGGGAAGGATGTAGGATTCGTCTCCCGTCACCGAGGGCCAGAGCAACGCCACCTGAAGCCAAGCACCCAGAGGTGACCGCCGCGGTGGCTCGGAGCAGAGCAGGCCCGAGGAGGAGAAGCACGCCTGCACCCCCCACGCCCTTGGATGCCACGGAGGCGTGGGGCCTGGGTGCCTACGGTGGGCAGCACCCACTGCGCCAGGCGACGGGTCCGCGGCGCCCGCTCCTCCCCATCTCGGCGCTCACCCTGCTGGGGACACCGCCCGACTCTCTAAGGCCGGTCCACGCGCCCACGGCCTGTCCTGCAAGGGAGACCAGGGAGGCAAGGACGTGCAAGACCTCACCTTTAGAGCCGTGGCAGGCTCTACCTGTCTCTGGATCTAACAGGTAAGACGTCTCCAAGTGTACGGAGCACTCGGCAGGGGGAGAAAAGGACAAATGATCCCCTCAAATGAGCATCGCCAGGAACAGGACTTCCAAAGCCTTCAGTCGTGGCCACGGAAAGGTCCAGGCCTTCCCCTTGACCCCTTGGCCCACGCAGACAGCCCAGGGGCCTGGCCCTCCTGGGAGGAAGGGGTGGACCACCACAGGTGGGCACAGGTGCGGGAAGAGATTGTTCGTTCACCAAACACCGTCCTTGGTCAAACTTAGCTGAATGGAGTCTGATGCTCTGCTGGTACAGTTCTTCATTTTGAGCTCATCTTGATCAGATTTTAAATTGGGTGGAATTTCCTATTTTATGCCTTGTCTTTATTTACTAAGAACAGCATGTTCTTTTGATGGGCCCAGGAGACTAAAGACTTGGATGTGCAGCTGTGGTTTGAGGGAAAACGAGGAAAATGTGATTTTTTTTTTTTAAGAATATTTATTTGACCATTAGAGCTCTAACAACAATTGGTTCGGAATACCCGTGGAAATAAAAAATAAATACAGGGCAAAGAGAAATCCTGGCAGTGGGTAAAAGGACCCGATAGCCTACCAGGCATTTACACGGTGCAGGTTCCAGATTCCAAGATAGGGGATAATCAAATAAACAGCTGCCTTTTCCGTAATTGCATTTTAAAATCTCATTCTATCCGCACATTTTTCCCCCCCTACTGTCTGATGCATGCCCGGGTTGATATGATTTTTTTTTATTAAGATAGATTGATTGGCCAAAGTTTTAATTTTAATCCCTGGGTTTATTTAAAAGAAAGCAATTTAGCAATCCGCGTCGTTAGGGATGTTTATGGGAGATGAGGCAAAGGAGCAGAGATAGCCAGGAGAAAAAAACCTCTGCAGTTTAGCATTCGTGTCCCTGTAGGATCCTTCCTTATATTATGGAAATTTCTGCAGACCTTGGGCCATGAGTATCGAACAGATCTCACCTTCCACAGCTTCTCATTGACCTACAGCACAATATAGGGTTTTTTGAACATGAAAGAATCATCGACAACCTCTATATTACTCTGAGAAATTGTTGGCCCGCGTGATAAAGAAGCCTCTCAAACTTCCCTAATTAACAGTATGTTACATCGATGACCCACCTTCCTGGTGGAGGAGCTGGGGCCACTCGCTCGGGGCGTTGGCATCCCTGCTCCGGCCGGGCCTGCGCGTCCAGGGACGGTCGCCCCCCGTGCGGCCTGTGGGCAGGACGAAGAACACATTGCCAGGGGCGTGAAGGCCTCCGGCGGCTGAAACTCTGGCTTTGGGTTAGGAATTTGTCGGCACTTTGTCGGAGGAGTTTGGGGGCAGGACGGGGCGGATGGGATGTCTGTGCACGGTCAGTCTGCCCCGCTCCTCTCAGCCTACCTCGCCGGGTGGCCGCCCCTTTCGTGTCCCCTCCTTTCCCGGGGCCGGGTTGGCTCCCACGATTTCAACCTTTTTTATTATTATTATTATTATTATTATTATTTATTATTATTTTTTTTTATTTCAACCTTCTTGCAGGGGACGTAGCGTGTTCGCAAGGGAGGGAAGCGAGGAAGGAGGTAGAAGGAACGGGAAAGGGAGAAGGAGCCGCCGCGTTGTCCTTGGGGGTGACCGTCCCTGTGCACCGACCTGCGGGCTTCCCGAAGACCCCATAAAGGAGGCAAGCCATAAACCCGCGGTGCTGGGCGTTCACGGTCCGTCACTGGCCGCCAGTGTCAGTCGTGACCTCTCCTTATTTGCCACCGCGCTCAAAATGCAGGGAGCTGCGACTCTGTGCATGACGACTTTTGAAGGAAGAGAGCTCCTTCCATGGGGGCGGCGGGTAAGGAACTCAAAAATAACTGGATCGTTAAATGACTTAGTCACCAAAGGCTCATTTTAAGCATATAAATAACGCATTTTTTTCTGGCTTAAAAAAGTCTTATGACTGAACGGCTGCTTTGGTACAAGAGCAACTTGGCAAAATAACAAGCAGGCCGGTCACTGAGCCACGCGACCATCACCAAATATGTGAGGGGTTTTCTCCAATCGCGGAGGGGGCATCCCTTCGCCCAACATTTAATGACACGACGCCTGTGTTCCAGACACATGCCGGAGGGGGGTGAGGGGTGCGAACTGAGGAAGGCGAAACCCCCGCCCAAGGGAGCTCAGCCTGCGGAGAAGTCGAATGTATTCACTTTCGGGGCTGCCTTCGCCCAGTCCTGGGGGCTCCAAGTCCACAGTCGAGGTCAGCGGCGCTGGTTTCCTTTGGGGCCCAGAGGGCGTATGTGTCCCCCCCTCCTGGTGGCTCCGCAGTCCCTGGTGCTCCACGCCCTGCGGCCACAAAGCTCAGCTCGGCCCCGGTCGCCGCGTGGTGCTCTGTGCGACCGTGTCCAGACTTCCCTTTGCTTATAAAGACCCTGCTCATTGGGTTCAGGTCAAGGCTGACCGTCTACACCAGCAGGATACAAGCCGATCGAATAACGCTTCTCCTGCCTCCGCTCCCACAAGGGGTCAGACCCGAGGCCACCAGACTGGATGAGGTGGGGACGCAAGGGGGTAGCCCCCGTCCCCTCGCTAACCACGGGCTTCTCCTCACAGCAGGTCCCGTGGAGAGAAGAGCGAACTCATAACCCGAGAGAAAGCCCGGCTTGTCCTTCCAGGCTGGGGTGGGACACGTTGGCTGCTGGTCTGAGGCTTTCCGGGGCCTGGAGCGACGGGAGGATTTACCAGCGGAGAGTGACCAGGACCGTCGTGGGCCTGCCCACCTGTCAGGATCCCCAGGAGGGGCCGGGGAAGAGGTGCGGGGCAGAGGGAGTCCCCACGTAGAAGGAAAGCCTGAGGGGGCGGAGGGCAGAGGAGGGTGGAGGAGGGCAGGGGGTGGCAGCCGGGTGCAGGGGGAGCGCTGGCGAGCAGGGCTGCAGGAGAAGAGGCCTGGGTCCCAAGGCGGGGCAGCCGTGGGCAGGCGGACACCTCGTCGGAGGAAGGAGGGGAGGGTGCGGGCTGCAGGTGCTCGTCCAGCCCGAAGACACCTCGGGGGCGACTGAGCGGGTCAGTGGTGACGGCTGCAGCTGCGGGTGGCAGGTGGCCTCACGAGCCATGGGGGGTAAAGCGCGGAGCCCTGCGGGGCACATGGCCGTGTGCTTGCCTGTTCCATCCTGCCCGAACACCTGTGCGGGTTAAAGGGGGTCGGGGCGCCAGGAGGCTGCAGGTGCGCCCTGGAGCTGGGCCAGGCCGCGCAGGACAACCCCGTGAAGTGGATTCATCCCAGAGGAAGATGCTCTCACCGGCTACCAGAAGCCAAAGTGCGACACGAGAAACCGACTTGTGTGTCTACACTAGCAAACCCGAGCGCATTGCCTGCCCCAAAGCTGCAGGGAACTGTCGTTCCTGAATGATGGCAATTGGGTGGCGTCGGGCGGGCTTAGGGTCGTGGGCTGCTCTAGGCTTCCCTGGGGTGGCCCGGCGCCCGCCCACAGCCTTACCGGGAGCGCCCCAGGCGACGCCACACCGGTGCCCGTCTGCTGGCCCTCGGCCCCCCACCGGTGGTAAGTGGTGCCCGTCTGCTGGCCCTCGGCCCCCCACCGGTGGTAAGTGCCTACAAATGCAAACATGCAATTGTAATTGCAGAGGCAGGGGGTGAGCCTGCAGCAAGGCCTTGTGCACGTCCCGCACACCGGCAAGGCTGCCGAAGAAGCAAAGGAGGGCGTACCTGTGTGCCAGACGGAAATGGGGTCGTAGGACGCGTGCTTGCTGCAGCCTGATACAACTAGGGATAAATGGATAGAGTTTTTCTTGCCGTACTTTTATTTCAAAGTGCTCTGCACACGGCTGACGGAACGGAGGATGCGCTCCAACAAAGCACAGAACACGGACGGAGACAGAGAAAGGAAGTGTGGGATCATGTAGGTGGCGGAAAGGCCTCCTGGAGCCTTTGAAGCGTCACCTGCTGGTGTTCTGTGCTGCCAGCAGTTAGGGTTAATTCTTTTTGATCAGAATTACTCAGTTAGAAACTTCTACTCACACCAAGGATCTTACACAGAAGGCGATGCGGCCTCTCAAACTGCTCTCCCCCCAGTTTCGGGAGGTTATCTTGCACCACAGGGAGGCGAGTGTGGGCATTTTAATGATGCCCCGGCTCAAAGTGTCCAGACAGTAACGCTGACCTCTGGCACTCTAGGGCTTTCAGCATAAATACCCGGCAGATCTCAGACGCGGATTAATAGTGCTACCAATCCCGGGGAGTTGGAACACACCCCGATTCCGACCAGCCTTGGGCACAAGGCATAGTGGCCTTCCTGCTGGATGTGCATAGCAGCCACGCTTTCCCGTACAAATCCTCAGGGAGAGCTTGTCCCTTGGAACCAAGAATCCCGTGCAGGTGTGCGTGCATGTGTATTTGAGTCTTCCTTGGATGGTTAATCGCTAACCTGTTCCTTGGACGGGGAATGAGCACCTGAAGATGTGAGTCCCTCCTTTTGTTCCTGAGGACTCTGGGAACAAACATGACTCCGTGGGAATTTTATAGGCCAGGAATGTTTTCTTTGGCAGAAATGAGCCCATATTTCGTATAGGACGGGTAACACCTGTGTCTGTGTGTGCGCGTGCGTCCGTGTGTGCAGCCCTCCACCTCTCACCTGGAGCGTTACTAGGAACCATGGTCTGCTTGACTTTGCCAATTCATCCTCCACATTAGGGTCAGAATGAGCTTTCTAAAATGTAAACCTGCCTCTTCCCTGCTGAGGACGCTTCCAAGGCTTGTCTATGGGATAAGGTCCCAGCCAGATCATGGCTTGTCAGTCAGCTGAGGCTCCCCACTCTTCTCTATGGGGTGGTCCCGGTTTGTGCTTTATATTAACAATAAGTTTAACCGCGTGCTTATTAGCAGTGTCTCATCTCACTCCCAGAAGTAGATTGGGAAGATATACTGGAAGAAAAAGGGGGATCCCTGGGTGGCGCAGCGGTTTGGCGCCTGCCTTTGGCCCAGGGCGTGATCCTGGAGACCCGGGATCGAATCCCACATCAGGCTCCCGGTGCATGGAGCCTGCTTCTCCCTCTGCCTGTGTCTCTGCCTCTCTCTCTCTCTCTCTGTATGACGATCATAAATAAATAAAAAAAAAAAAAAAAAAAGGAGAAGAAAAAGGATGTGGGCACCCTATTTATGAGGCCCCAAACCCTTCAGCTTTAGTTACCCCTGCTCCACCCTTCCATTCCATGCTTTAAAATGCAAACGTGTCACATTTCTCCTTGCCTGGGACGCTTTGACATGCACCTTTTTCTCTTGCCTAAAACATTACCCCTACCCACTCCTCCAGCTCCACTCATTTGGCTAATTCCTACTCGTTCTGGGATGCCTTCCCCCAAACCCCACTTCTTTTGGGGTTTTATGAGCATCCTTTGGATTCCCATCATAGTCAAACCTCGGCTATCACATAGTCCTCACCTCGGCTCATCACGTCATCCCAAGAGTGCCCACCGTGGGACGGATTCTGTTACCCTCTCACGTATTCACGTGCCTCTGCATAAGGATTATATGTCCCTATCGGTTGGCACGTAACTTGCAGGGTCTGGTGGGAGAGTACCCACGCCTGTCCCATGACGGCAGGCTTGGCCTTGCAACCTGCGATAGCCAGTGAAAGGAAGCACAATGTGTGTTGTGTCCCATGAGCGCCTCTCCAGCTATGGCGTGCCTGTACCACCCCAGAAGCTTTTCCTTGACCATGTGTCTCCTGTAAAGAGTGGCCCTTCGGCCCACATCTCAGAACTGTTGTGCCCAAGATTGCGAATCCGAGAAACCACCGAGGAGCCGACACCGATGCAAACACACAAACGTTTATTTACAAGCTCGGGCTTGGGTCCAAGTGCACCCGACACAACGGAGCAGGGACTTGGACCCCGAGACTAAGAGGTGCAGCAGCTTTATAGGGGCCGGTGGCCAATGGGATACGCAGAAAGTTGCACAGTCATGTCGGTCCACACGCAGGTGGCCGATTGAATTACATTTTACCCTAAAGTATCCGTTTGAGCTGGCCTATCACTGAGCCGATTTCCGATTAGGGTGTGCCCAGCGGCTCGGCTAGGGTGGGGCAGCGCCCTGAGCAATAAGCAGGTCATGTGGGGGCGATACGGGAGGTGGCGGGTGCAGCACAAAATGGAGTTAGTCCTGCTCTGCTTGTCCAGGGATTTTTGTCAAATTTCCTGGGTCCCACAGAACGATGGGCTAAGTCACAGCCAACACCGCATACCATGAAGGGACAAAAATAGTAATGATTGTAAGTCGCCTGAAATTTGGTGCTCGTTACTGCAGCAGAACACCAGGAAGGCTGACTGCTCTGTGTAATCTCCTTCATCTCTTAGGCAGTGGACAACCCCGGGTCGGGGAGCACGCCTCCCTCCCTCCCTCTTGTCTCAGCGTCTCCGAGAGCAGCACCTCGCCTTGGCCATTTCTCATTAGGTTCTGTGGTACTGAATGCCTGGATGTGTGTCTCTGGTTTTCTGGAACCCTAGATTGAAATAGCAACTCTCCCAAGGTCCAGATTGGTTACCTCTTTAGAGAACGGTATGTTTCTCACGCAACATTCCCATTTACTACTTCATTCAATCTCACGTTTAATTCTGTAAAAGCAAGAGGTGTCACCAGTTTGTAAATGAGAAAACTGATGCCGGGGAGATTTTCGCCTCCAAAATCACACAGCAATTTAGCAGCAAAGGAAGGATGAAGGCTTTGACTTTGGGGTGCCCAGTTTAGAGTCCTTTTCCATACCATCCTTGACCCAATCCCAGAGAAGACAGGAAATAACTGTTTATCTTCATCCAAAACCTCCTTGGTGTCGACTTTCATCTGGTTCACCATGATGAGTCCTCTGGGGAGTTACATTGAATCCATCATCCCTTTCTTTGGGATTAAGGGGGGGGGGGGCAGCTAACTAAAATGTCTTCTCTGTTTTAAAAAGAGACCATTTGAAGAATAGATAGGAAGAGAGAAGCACCCAAATTTAGTTCCTGTCTGGTCTTTGTAGATTTCAGGAACAAATTCTGAGCTCCCACAGAGTGAATGAGGTTTTTTTGTTCTCCACAAAGGTTGTGTTCAAGAGAACAGGCTCCAGTCTGCCTCACCAATCCACATTCTCTTAATATTTCAGTAAAGAGTAACTCTTATTTTTGGTGGTTTATTTAAGTCAAAGCTGATGTTTAAGTGTCATGTCTTCCTACAGCAACACATATTTATTGATTATCTCTATGCACAAGGCATTGTGCTGGTGGGAGTTGAGTTAATTTTAAGTGCTTCCTAATTGCCCTCTGGCTGGCCAAGGTTAAAGTAATTCTTAATCAAAACCTTTGCATCTGTCTTTACTGAGGAAAATGTAAGAGCAGAGCTTCTCTAATTGGCCGCACATTGGAATCACCTGGGGAGCTTTTAAAAATAGTGGTGCCTAAGTCCCACCTCCTGTGTTCTCATTTAATTGGTCTGGGATGTCACCTGGACATTGGGATTTTTTAAAAGTTCCCCAAGTAGATCATATGTATAGGCAACGTTATGAACCACTGGGTTCAGGAGTCCCACCCCCAAATTGCTTCCTGTAGACCCAGTGATCAGAATCATTAGCTCAAACAATGTTATGTTCTGAAGATCTTCCTGACCCAATTCACCAGCTGCATTTGAGACAGGATGGGGTGGAAAGAGACCCCACAGAGAGATGGCCAGGAGATCTGAGCTCCAGATCTGGCTCTGCTGCTCACTAAAAATGTGTCTAATCTTGACTCAAGTGCTCTGGAGCTCAGCTTTCTGGTCTGAGAAATGAAAAACTTAGGCTAGATCAGTGTTATCATCAGTTTTCCAAGTGTTATCATCCAGGACTGCCTTGTAAGCCCCCTCTTTCCGAATGGATAAAATGTTTTAAGAAATGCCATCTATCAAACTCCATCTATTAAGCGTTACGACTCCCTCCTACAATTAAATAAAGTGAAGATACTATCAGAAGTTTAAAGAAGGGTGTAGTGCCTTAATCCTACTACCTACCATTTTTCTTTTCCACATTTTGGCTGACTCTGGATAAACACAAAATACTGAGGTGGTTGAGTATCAAGTGGTATCCTTTTTATCATCTTAGGAAACCTGACTGGGATGCTCACTCCCCAACCAGGGAGCCAGGCATAGCAGGGCCATCCTTAGCATCCCCACTGTGCACCCAGCCTTTGCCAGTGACCGTCAGGGAGACCTAAGAACAGTGGGACCTCTCTTCTGACCTCTTGGGTAAGCAGCTCAAGAAGGAAGTACACATGAGTCCTACATCCAGTGGGGCAATATTGAATGCACTAACCCTGCCCACCAGAGACAAGAGGCCCTGGAAAATGCTAGGCTCCTGCCAACGTCCTCAAGCAGACTCCCCTCCCTCTTTCTGTGGAGAGGAGTAAGTAAGAGGACGGAAGTGTGGAAGCTGCCCCTATAGCCTACTGCAAGAGAGCTACCTCTGGCAGAAGGTCTTATCTCTGGGAACTGAGGCAAGAATGTGGGAAGGAAAGAAAAATTGGACTTCTGTGGCTATAACTGCCCACAAGATCCTCTGATTGATGTAAAATTGTCAGTGTTATCATTGAGCAAATAATGTTTAAGCCTAAAGCAAAGCAAACTGGTGAGTTAGCCTGCTTCTGAGTTTTAATAGACATAAATGTTGATTTTTGTTAGGGTTTTTTTTAAAACAATAAAAATAGCTTATAGATCCCCACAACTAGCTTTGAAATGAGGGGATGACTCAGACTGCTGAATTTAATAGTTCTAGGATTCTTCTAACACTAAAACCACCCAAATTCTATCATTTAACAATATAAATAGAAGGGAGGGGTTTTTTAATTCTTGGTGGTGGTAAAGAGGGATCAATATTAAAGAAAACATACAGACTTTGTTTTAACCAATATGTATGCTTTAAAAGTGCTCAGAACCAACTGTGATCATAAGAGGGAACTTTTTTGGAACTGGGTATGTGGAACTGGAATTTTTTTTTTTTTTTAGACAGACCACTCAGAGAATCCCACGCACGTAGGAAAAACATTGTGTTTTTAGCTGAAATCCTTTGTCTACTCAGCTTAAGCCACTAAAATAGGCGTTGAACAAACCAAATATATGCCTTATATAGTATTTTGGTACGTGTTAGCTTTTGCTTACTCAATGGCTAATTATTTCATTAGATGGATACTAAAGGCTCCTGCTTCCCTCAAACCTTGCCTGGCTTGTTGTTTTTTAAGTATTACGAGCCTTCACTATTTCACTTCTTTCTGATGAATCGGAGTATGAACCTGAAAAGGGACTGAATGGATCCAATGTTGATATGTGTGGGCATCTCCATCGCAAGTAGACCTGACACACATGGGGTGGTGGTGGACTTGTCAATTTTCCAGTCATGCTTGACTTCTCTTGTCACCCAGACTACCCTGTGCACACATGTAGGGCATCACTCCTTCCTTATACATGACCAGACAGACCACCATTGATTGGACCAAGGGTAGGCAGTTGATTAAAGGGGAGCAAAATATTGGTTTGCTTTTTCTTTATATTTGAACCAAGAGACAGTAACTGAAGAGCCGTGTTCTGTAGATCTCAAAAGCCATAGAGTCAGGGCCAAAGGTGCGTCCACTGCAGTCAAAGTATGAGCTGAAGTTCCAAGGAAGCAGAGCAAGGCCTGCAGAGGAAAGCAGTAATCAAGAGAATGTCGTATGAACACAGAGAAAAGCAAAGATGAGAGATGATGTAGCCACATGAGTGGACAAATATTTAACAATCCACTGTGGGTTTTTTTGGGGTTTTATGCACATAAAACAGAAGGCTAACAAGGCAGCTTCCATAGGAGCCTTGCCTTGTTAGCCATTTGGTTCAAGTGAAACTTTAGAGATTTTATGCTCTTTATCTTATAGTTTTCCAATTTTCACCAGATGAGCTACAGCTACCAAAGCAGTTGTTTCTATCCCATTGAAAAAATTGAAAACCATCAAACCTTGACATCTAAAGAGTTTTCCTCCTTATAAACTAGGAATTACCTTTCTTCCAAGATCACTAATTTATTCTTATAATATCCTTTTCTTATGTTAGAACCTCCTTTTTTTTCTTTGTTTCACCCATGCAGTTCTTTCCTTCATCTCACTGGGGATATTAAATTTATTTTCAATTCTTGTTCTATTTTATTAACCTTGTTTCCTTGCATGTAGGTAGGTTCCTTTGTTATTTGTTTTGTGTACTCTGTCTTTTTTTTTTTTTTTTAAAGAGATTAACTCTCCTCGAACTATGATGATTTTTGGTCGTGTGCCCATTTTTCTTTTTTTGCAATACATTTCTCCACTCTAATCACCAGAATAGAAACTTCATGTTGTAATTACCTAAACTTGACATGTTTTTCTTAGAGATCCTCTTAGTTTCTAGTCTGCTGACAGTCCTCCACTGTGTTTGAATGTCTGAAGGCATATGTTGCACTGTGCGTTCAGTCTACCACCTTGTCCTGAAACCAAGAATTATTTTCATACGCGCTCTTATTTCCCTGGGAAATCTTATATAAGGAGCTTTAGAAAACAGTTTTTTCAATTTAAGGTTTGCTCTACTCTGAAATTCTGTGGTAAACTTTCAGATTTGATTTTTGCTAAAGCATTCATTCATGTTTTTAAGCAACATCCACTATTAAAGGGCTGGTATATGTTTCGGAATCATGGTTGACTTCCCCACTAACCAGAGCATGTGGCCGTGAGCCCAGTAAGTCTAAGTTTCTTCCTCAGTGAAATTGGGATGGTAATTCCCACCTTCTAGGTTGATGTAAGGATATGAGTTATATGTACCAAAGTAGCAGAGTCTGCCGCACAGTAAATGTTCAAACAAAAAGAAACAAATGAGGGGGAAAAAGGACTTTGTATTTTTTCCCATGTATTTACCAGTTTAGGGATAACTTATTTTTAAGTTCTCTCTACACCCTATGTGGTCTTGAATCAATAACCCTGAGATCAAGAGATACATGCCCTACTGACTGGGCTATCCAGGCACCCTGGGATTTTCTTTTAGCAATTCTTATGGAACAGGTCTGCTTGGAATGAATTCTCTCAGCTTTTGCATGTTTAAAAAAGTCTTTATTTTGTCTTCGTTTATGAAAGATATTGCCGGGTATAGGACTCTGATCACTTTTTTCCTTTTAATACTAATAGATGTTAATCCAGTCTTCCAGTTTGCTTTATATCTAGTTTGAAGTTTTATCATTCTTATCTTTGTTCCTTTGTACATAATATTTTTCCCTCTGAGTGTTTTTGGAAGTTTTTCTTTATTACTATTTTAAAACAAGTTGATTATTACATGTTTTGACATATCTTTCTTCAAGTTTCTTGGGTTTGACATTCAATTGAGCTATTTGGATCTGCAGGTTTGTAGTTTAAAATTCAGAAAATGTTCAGCCATTATTTCATCAAATTTTTTTATGCCCACCCCTCCTTCAGGGACTCCGATTACATGGATGGCTTTTTGAAACTGTCCCTCTGCTCATGAGACTCTGTTCATTTCATTTTGGTCTCTTGCCTTTCTTTCTTCATTTTGGATAGTTTCTTTTTTTTAAATTTATTTTTTATCTGTTCATTTCATTTTGGTCTCTTGCCTTTCTTCATTTTGGATAGTTTCTTTTTTTTAAATTTATTTTTTATCTGTTCATTTCATTTTGGTCTTTTGCCTTTCTTTCTTCATTTTGGATAGTTTCTTTTTTTTAAATTTATTTTTTATTGGTGTTCAATTTGCCAACATATAGAATAACACCCAGTGCTCATCCCATCAAGTGCCCCCCTCAGTGACTGTCACCAAGTTTCTATTGCCATGTCCTCAAGTTCACCAATCCTTGCTTGAGCAAGGCCTAGTCTGCTGTTAATTTTTCAAGGCCAGTGGGCTTGTCCTATCAGACACTGTGTTTTTCATTTCTGGAATTTCAATTAGATTTACATTATTTTTCTTCCTGTACTTGACATGCTTAGGCTTTCCTTTATCTTTTTGAACATATGGACTCTAGTTATAATGGCTGTTTTAAGATGATTTGCCTGTCAATTTCTCTTAAATACTTTTTTAAGTAGGCTCCATGCCTAACATGGGGTTTGAACTCACAACCTTGAGATCAAGAGTCACATGCTCTACTGACTGAGACAGTCAGGTACCCTTGTTGTCTGCTAACTCTACCATTAGTGTAATTGCTGAATCTTTTCTATTGATTCTTTTTTAAAATCTTTATTATGAGATCGATTTTCTTCTTCTTTGCATGCTCGGTAATTTTTGATTGGCTATCAGACATTGTGAATTTTACCTTGCAGATTGCTAGATATTTTATATCCCCCTAAACATTTTTGAGCTTTTTTTTTTTTTTTTTTTTTTTTTTTCTGAGATGCAATGAAGTTACTTTGGAAGCAGTTTGGTTCTTCTACGACTTGCTTTTAAGATTTGTTAGGCAGGCCAGAGCAGCCTTCAGTCTAGAGGTAATTTTCTCCATTACTAAGGTGATACCCTTCTGAGTATTCAATCCAGTGCTTCATGTACTGCAGTGTCTTCCCACTCTGGCCAGTGAGAACATGAAGTTATTCCTGATCTGTTCTTTTCCAATGGTTATTTCCTGTCTTTGGGTGGTGTCTTCACTTGCGTGCACTGATCAGAACTCAGCTCAAGACTCCAGGGAAACATGTACAGCTCTCCAGAGAGCTCCCTTTTTGGGCAACTCTCCCTCTTAATGACTCTGCCCTGAGAATCATAGTTGCTTTGGCCTTCCTTAATTCTCACCCTTGTCTCTTCAACTCAGAGAGAACTCTGGGTTCTGTTTGGGTTCTCCCTTCCTACACTGGGGCATGGGAACTCTTCAGGCAGTAAGCTGGGACAATCATAGGGTTTACCTGGTTTGTTTTCCTACTTTCTCTTAGGGACTGTTGGACTGTGCAGCCTGTTGCCCAATCTCTGCAAATCACTGTTTCATATATTTTGTTTTGTTAGTTGTTTAAGGCAGTAGACTAAATCCAGTCAGTCTCTGTTATTCCATCTTGGAAATCAGTGTAAATGCTCAATAAGTCATGGCTATTCATTTTTTCTGTTTTGATTTGTTTGTAATTTTTGAAATTACAGCTTTATTGAAGTATGATTGACACATAAAACTTGTATATATTGGGATCCCTGGGTGGCGCAGCGGTTTGGCGCCTGCCTTTGGCCCAGGGCGCGATCCTGGAGACCCGGGATCGAATCCCACGTCGGGCTCCCGGTGCATGGAGCCTGCTTCTCCCTCTGCCTGTGTCTCTGCCTCTCTCTCTCTCTCTCTCTCACTGTGTGCCTATCATAAAAAAAAAAAAAACTTGTATATATTTAAGGTATACAATGTAATGTCTTGATATATGTATACATTGTGAAATGATTATCATAATCAAGCTAATTAACATATCCATCACCATTTTGTGGGTGTGATGAGAACACTTGAGATCTACTGTTTGAGCAAATTTCAAGCATATGATCTTATTAACTGTAGTCACCACACTGTACATTAGTTATGCAGAACTTATTCATTGTATGACTTAAAGTTTACACATTTTGACCAACGTGTCCCCATTTCTCCCACCCACCTGCACCCCTAACCCCTGGTAACTACCACTCTATTCTCTATTTCCATGTGTTCACCTTTTTTCAGATTCCACATACACATGAGATCATGCAGTATTTGTCTTTTTGTGTATGACTTATTTCACTTAACATAATGTCCTCCAGATTTATCCATGTTGTTGTAAATCGGAGGATTTCTTTCCCTTTTAAGGCTTAATAATATTCCATTGTGTATATGTATTTAGACACATTTCTTTGTTCATTAATCTGTGAGTGGGCACTTAGGTTGCTTCTACATCTTGGCTACTGTGAATAATACTTCAGTGAACATGGGGGTGCAGCTCTCTCCAAGATGTTAATTTTGTTTCCTTTAGATCTATATATAAAGATTGTCGGATCATATGGTTTAAAACTCGGTTGGGGTTTTAGTTTCTTGAGGAATCTCCATACTGTTTTCTATAATGGCTATCCCAAATCATGTTACTCTTATTTTTGACTTTCACCATCCACCCAACACTATATTAGGTCCTATGGATTTTTAAAAAGTACACAACAAAACTGGGTACCTTCTTATCTGTATGTGTTCCCTTTGTCTTTATCCTCTATCATCCCCACATTTTTGTATTCTTCTTTCTTTTTAAACCAGTAATTTTACTCAATATATTTTTCCATGTTTCTGACTAGTCTTTGCAACAATTATTTTTAATAATTGCAATTTCTTTCATTGAGTAGATGTACCTAATTTACTTACTTGTGCACTAATTTCTGAGTAATTAGGTTTTTTGCAATTTTCTCTCCTGAGATAAAACCAAATTGTAATATTATTTGTCTGTGTGTGTGTGTGTGTGTGTGTGTATTGAGAAATCACCACATTAGGTTCCTCTGCCATTTGCAACAAGGAGGAAAGCCTTAATAATGTTATGAAGTCAGAGCTCCACTTGTTTGCTCTACATTTTCTTCTTTTATTTCCTCCTTCCATTCCCTTCTCTCTCTTTTTTTCATTCTCTTTCTTTTTCTTCCTCCTTCCCTTGTCTCCGTCTTTTTAATAAGCATTTATGGAATATCTTCTACGCAGGCCCTGTGCTGGTGCGTAACATGTAATTGTGAACAAAAAACAGAATTCTTGCCTTAGCGGAAGTTGTGACCCGGCAAGAAACAGACAGAATATTTGATAAAAAACAGTAAGTACCCTGATGGGGGAAGTATATTTGAAAAATTCAGGTAGCACCAGCCCATACAAGTTTCACACATCTCTTACAAAGTAGTAAGAGAGAGGAAGGAGGAATAGGTACTCCTGCCAGTCTCTCTGCACATGATCTGGTACAGAAATACATGGAGAGTTTAATATTTGGCTTCAAGACCAGGCTCTGCTCCCTACTAGCTATAGCAGCATGGGCAAGTTAACTTTTCCAGCGTGACTTTTAAGCTCTAAAGAAGAGTCATAATTTATGATAAGGGTACTGTGAGAATTAGAGACCATGCATTTAAAGTGCAAGGCACATAGTAGGTGCTTAGAAAAGTACTTACTATGACTAGCTGTTTGATCATTAGCAAACAACTCTTCTGGACTTCAGTTTACTTACCTGATTATTTGTATGATTATTTGTATGATCCTTTTCAAAGGTTCTACAAAGGCAATGAATTTGTACAAATGTCTACCATTGGTCTTACTGCCCCACTGAAAGATATTTTAGAACCTCTTCTGAGCTAAGTAGTTCTCCTTCCTTATCCCTGATCTGGTCTTAGGCTATTCTGAAATATAGTGGGGTTCTTCTGCATCAGGAAACTACCCATCGGCCATCATCCCTCAACCTCTGCCTAGAAATCTGGGCATCAGCTTGGGAGTGCTGAAATAGGTAAAAACAAACAAACAAACAAACAAAACAAAACAAAAAAACTCCTCAGACATAAAACATTCTGTGAGTAGTAGATAGAAAGTCATTTCCTATAAAAATAAAAAATAACTTAGATTTTTTTATTTTCTAAGTTCTAGAAGTAGTTATTTTAAAAATTTCATAAAGTAAGAATTTCCATACCCTACTAAATATCACCTCCTGTGAGAATTTCTGGTGGCCAAGATAGCAGAGAGACTAAGAACAGTTTCAACTTCTGTCAAGACAACCTTTGGCAAGGAGACCTCCTTTCTTGGCTGCTGAACATTGGAAAAAAGTTCTCCATTATTTCTTTCATGTTAAAATATTTTTCTCTTTCCTAAATCCTATGCTTTATGTTTTAGTAATTCTGGGTGCTTTGCCTGTATTATTGAGCACATAGACACTGGGAGAACTTTATGAATCACCTGGTCCAACTCCTTTAAAGATAAGAAAGCTGATAGGTTTAATAATAATAATAACAAATAATAATAATAAATACTCAGCCTATGTGGCTGGAGAGAAGGAGGAAGGAAGTGAAAGCATGACTGTTCTTCTCTGCTCAGGATCTAACCATATTTAGGAAGCATTAGTCTGATCTGTGAGCTATTGAGTTTGTGCTGTTGTTAGGAGCAAAGGAGATCACTTTTCAGCATTTGGGTCAATCTCAAGTGTCAGACCAACATCATTTACTGCTAATTGCCCTTTATTCCTTAGAGGTAGGATTCGACGTCTTTAACATTGCCTGCAAGCCAGTTATACTGACAGCTCTTTAAAAGGTGAGTTTACAAACTCTTAAAACTTGCCTTAGCTAACATTGTAAAACTGAGTCAAATTGACATCACAAGCCCCCTGACATGATGCCCTCACTGGGACATAACTCAACTTATGGAGAATTACTGCCCAAAATGCATAACCTGAATCTAATCATAAGGACACATCAGAAAAGCCCAAATCAAGGCATAATATACAAAACAACTGGCCTATTATTGTCTTCAAAAATGTCAATGTCAGGGCAGCCTGGTTGGCTCAGTGGTTTGGTGCCACCTTCAGCCCAGGGTGTGATCCTGGATACCTGGGATCGAGTCCCGCGTCGGGCTTCCTGCATGGAGCCTGCTTCTCACTCTGCCTGTGTCTCTGCCTCTTTATCGATTTCTCGAATAAATAAATAAAATAAAATAATTTAAAAATGCCAATGTCAAAAATGACAAAATATTAAAAGGCTGAGAAACTGTTTCAAATTAAAGGAGACAAAAGAGATATGAAAACTAAATGTACTGCATGATCCAAGCTGGAAAAAATGCTAAAAAGAACATTAATGGGACAATTAATAAAATTTGAATATTGGCTATGTTTATATAATAATTATCAATATTAAATATCTTGAATTTAATAATCATGCTATGATTATGTAAAATATTATTCTTCTTTACAGGTAACATACAACAAAGTATTTAGGGGCAGGGGATTTAGTGTATACAGCTTACTCTCAAATGGTTAAAAAAGTAATTTTATGTGTGCATATATGTATGTGTGTGTATACATGTGTATGTAGAAAGTAAAGGAAGGAGAATAATAAAATAGGGCAAAATTGTTAATGATTAGTGAAGATTTGTAAAGGGTATGCAACAGTTCGTTACATTATTTTTGTTATGTTTCTTTAAATTTGAAATTAGGGATCCCTGGGTGGCGCAGTGGTTTGGCGCCTGCCTTTGGCCCAGGGCGTGATCCTGGAGACCCGGGATCGAATCCCACGTCGGGCTCCCGGTGTATGGAGCCTGCTTCTCCCTCTGCCTGTGTCTCTGCCTCTCTCTCTCTCTCTGTGACTATCATAAATAAATAAAAATTTAAAAAAAAATAAAAAAAAATAAATTTGAAATTAAAAAGTTTTCCACATTCTAGCAATAAACAAGTGGAATTTGAGATTTAAACCACAATATCATTTACGTTTGCACCCCAAAGTATAAAATACTTAGACATAAATCATAAAAAATACAAGATTTATATGGGGAAAATACAAAATTGTGATGAAAGAAAACAAAGACCTAAATAAATAGAGAGGTATTCCGTGTTCATGGATAGAAATACTCAATAATGACAAAGTATCAGTTCTTTCTAACTGAATCTACAGATTCAATGCAGTCTCAATCACAATCCCAGCAAGTTATTATATGGATGTCAACAAGCTGATTCTAACATTTATATGGAGATGTGAAAGGTCCAGAATAGCCAGTACAATGTGGAAGGAAAAGAACAAATACAGAAGACTGACACTAGTTGATTTCAAGACTCACTATAAAGTTACAGTGATCCAGTGGCCATGGGGAAAGGACAGACAAATCAGTGGAACACAATAAAGAGCCCAGAAACAGACCCCTATAAACATAGTCAACTGATCTTTGACAAAAAAGCAAAGGCAATATAATGGAGCAGAGATAAGTCTTTTCAACAAATAGACAATTTGTTGGAAACAACTGGACGTCCATGTGAAAAAAAAAAAAGAGATTACACCCCTTTGTAAACATTGGCTCAAAGTGGTTCATAGGCCTAAATACAAATTACAAAACTATAAGATTCCTAGAACTTAATAGTGGACAAAACCTAGACGACCTTGGGGATGGACATGGCTTTTTAGATACAACATCAAGGCAAGATCCATGACAGATGGAATCGATCATCTGGACTTCATTAAAATGGAAACCTCTTTCTCTGTAAGAGGCACTGTCAAGAGAATGAAAAGACAGACCACAGAATGGGAGAAAATGCTTGCAAAAGACATATCTGGGAGGGGACTGTTATCAAAAAGACGCAAAGGACTCTTAAACCTAAGAAAACTAACGGCCCCGTTCTAAAGTGGACAAAAGACCTTAACAGACACCTTGATGGAGAAGACAAACAGATGACAAATGGCCACATGAAAAGATGCACGACATTATGTGTCATAAAGAAATTGCGAATCAAGACAATAATGAAATACTACTGCACGTCGATGAGAACGGCCAGAATCCAGAGCCCTCACAACACCAAATGCTGCTAAAGATGTTGAGCAACAGGAACTCCTTGTTCATTGCTGGTGGGAATGCAAACTAGAACGTCTACTTTGGAATGCCAGTTTCTTACAAAGCTAAACATACAAAAAAAAAAAAAAAGAAAGAAACTAAACTAAACTCAACATACTCTTTCAATAGGACTCAGAAGCTGTGCGTCTTGGTGTTTACCTTGGTGTCTACCCAAAGGAGCCAAAAACTTAATGTGCACACAAACACCTGTACGTGGATGTTTATAACAGTTTTATTCAAAACGGCCCAAATGCCAGCAATCAAGGTATCTTTCAGTAAGTGAATCGTCAAATGGATGAATAATCCAAACTGTGGTACGTCCGGACAATGGGACGTTATTCAACACTGAAAAGACATGAGCTATCAAGGCATAAAAAGACATGGATGGACCTTCAATGTACATTACTAAGTGAAAGAAGTTGATCCGAAAAGGCTACATACTGTACAATTCAACTATGTGACATTCTAGAAAAGGTAAAACTATGGGGATAGGAAAAAAAAAAAAAAACTACCCTGTGGTTGCCAGGGGTTGATGGTTGGATAGGGGGAGAGATGAATAGATGGAGCACAGAAGGTTTTTAGGGCACTGAAAATACTCTGTGTGAGACTGTAATGATGGATTCGTATCATTATACGTTTGTCCAAACCCATATAACGTCCGACACCAAGAGTGAAATCTAATATAAACTATGGACTTTGGGTGATTACGAGGTGTCCACGTAGGTTCATCCTTTTTTTTTTTTTTAGGTTCATCCTTTATAACAAATGTCCCACTGTGGGGCAGGGTGTCCGTCCTGGGGGAGACCGTGCACGTCTAGGGGGCAAGTTCCTACAGGGAATCTCTGTGCTTTCTGCTTGATTTTGCCATGAACCTAAAACAGCCCTAAAAAATAAAGTTTATTAAAAGAAAATTTAGCTTACACCTTGCGGTGTCTTTCGAGGGTGGGTCTGGTTGGGAGATGGAAACACACACACGTGCGCGTGGAGATCACCAGCTCGTGTCCGATACATCAGGAGTGGGGGTGGGAGGTGATACAAGAGTGAGGCTGTGGGACACCTGGGCGGCTCAGCGCTGGAGCCTCTGCCTCCGGCTCAGGTCATGATCCTGGGGTCCCGGGATCGAGTCCCGCGTCGGGCTCCCTGCAGGGAGCCTGCTTCTCCCTCTGCCTGGGTCTCTGCCTCTCTTTCTGTGTCTCTCATAAATAAATAGATAAAATCTTTAAAAAAGAAAAGAGTGAGGCTGTTGCTGTGCCTTTGGACCAATGACCTCAGAGTGGCTGATTTGCAAACAGACGCCCTCCTCTAATTTCACGTCGCTAGTATTTCAAATCACCTGCTGGAGTATCTCTAAAGCAAGCAGACCAAGTGGCCTGTTTGTCGGTCCCGGTCCTTCAGCCAGGGTCCGACGCTGCCCCAGGCCCAGGCCGCGTGCAGGTGCAGCAGGGTGAGGGCCGCCACCCTGCCCGTTGTGGGAGTCCCTGCAGTCCGAGCCGAAGCCACCGCAGTTGGCGGGGAAGGCTGTGCTCCTCGTGGAGGCCCGGACCTGCTGGGACGCAGGGAGTCCCTGCTTGGGGACTCGCACCTGCTTGACCACTTTGCGCGCATCACCCAGGACACACACAGCCCAGCGAGAAGGGAGGCAGGCCACCGGGGCCCGGGGGGGTGAGAGAATAGAGGTCACGAGAAACCCCGGGAGCCCCTTCCTTGAGTCAAAAATCGTTGCAGCATCTGAAGGGGAAATCTCACCCTCACAGGACAGACGTGACCTACATGCAAAGGGATGGCGGCCCAACGGAAGGCCGCGGGGCCGGCCCGAGCTCATTGTCCTTGTCGGGGGCTCTGTGCACGTTGGGGTGATTCCGTGCTCCCTGCCAGCTGCTCCTGATCTTACAGGATGTCCTTCCCCCTTTTGTCCAGGAAGCAGTAGTTTAGGCCGCGAGATTTGGCCGCAATCCTCAAGCTGCGAGGCGCGCAGGTGGGTGAGAGATGCCACGTCCCAGAATCCAACGGTGACGTGCTTTCACCTTTGGGCCGGTTCCTTCCGCGTCCGGGGCCAGCGGTGGCCGGGTGACAATCAGCCTGGATGTCCACCGCCTCGGCTAATCAGCAAATGTGGGACGACTGCAGGTGAGGGGCATTCAAACCCCCCTGTGCCGGGTGCCAGGGGTGTGCACCCCAACCGTGGTCCCATTCCCAGAGCCAGGGTGCCAGGAGGCTGCAATGGGGGGAGGCACGGGTGCGCACCCGGCGGGCTGCAGCCTCCAGCCGTCCTCACCCAGGCCAGGCCGCGCTTGGACGCTGGGCCATGGCTAGCAGGGGTGCGGGTGAAGGAGCTGGGCACTGCTGACACAGGCCGGGAGGCGGGCGGGTGGAGACGAAGAGCAGACAGAGCAACTGGCCCTTGCTGCCCCCTCCCCTGGTGCCCCATGGGCCCTGTCCCTCCCGGTGCCCCACGGGCCCTGTCTCTCGCAGTGTCCCACAGGCCCTGTCCCTCCGGTGTCCCATGGATGGGCCCTGTCCCTCCCAGTGTCCCATGGCCCCTGTCCCTCCCAGGGTCCCATGGGCCCTGTCCCAGGTGCCTTGACCACCACTGAGAGGAGGAAGGCAGAGATGACGGCAGAGAACTTTTGAGGGCCTCAGGGAAGCCCCGTTTCCTCAGCTACTTCAATGGTAGTATTTGGGGGGGGACTGACTAATCTCTGTGAAAATGAAAATGGACCTGCCTATAATAATGACTCTCGTGGCTATTTTCTTGGGTTTAGGTCAGAATCGGTTGTCTTCTTTTTCCTTCTTTTTTGCGTGTGTATGTGCTCAAAACTGATGATTTTGTGAGTATAAGAAGACATAAACAAGTAGGAACAGCAGACACCACTGCTCCCCATCAGGTTGGCCATAGAGCCCCTGTTCCCTGCTGGGGTTATGAGCTACCCCCGCTCGGAGGGCACCTTGGCCACCCGTTACCACTGGTGGATCCACGTCATTCATTCGCTGCGCCGACTGGTGTCGTGGGGCTGAACACAGCAGGGTGTTACCGTCCCTGATGACCGCCCGACGGCTGACCAACGGGCCCCCCGACAGCCTTGGCCGGGCCCAGCTCTGGCCACTCTGACTTCGTGGAGCAGCCTCACCGATGTGTTCAGACGGCCCCGTGTTCCGAAGCTTGGACGTCTCACCGAGGCAGAGCACTTGTCCTCCCCCCCTGGCCGCAGGCAGAAGCGGTAGTGCCAGAGCTGGGCTCACAGAATCCCTCCCACACCACCCCCTCCGTGGAGGGAGGAGCCGGTAAATAGCCGGCTTACCTGTCACACGGTTGGGTGACGGGGCAGTGTTGGCCCCGCCGCTTTGTCTCTGTGGCTCTTGCCGTGCTTGTGGCCCACAGCAAGGGGTGGGTCTTCCTTCCACATTGGGGGGTTCCACATGCAGCACTGTCAGGGGGCACACGGGCTCCATGAGGAACCATCCCCAGAGCAGTTACTGGAGGTGGGATTTAATCGGTCTTCTTCCACCTGGCCCCTGTGTCTCGCAGAGCATGATCCTCCCGGCCAGGGTAGCACACCCGTGGGAGCACCACCGAGTCGGCGGGAGCACGGCCGCCTTCTGTGGTGTCCTCGGGGTTCATGTAGGCCAACTAAGGTATAATTGTCTCCCCACGTGGCGAGAATGCCCATTGCCTCTTTCTCGGTCCTGCCTTCTCTCTCCTGCATCCTTCTCTACAAACCCAAGTCCTCACCCAATTTCCATACGACACCAAACCCTGACTCAGTTTATGTATGGAAAGGAAGGGGAACTGTTCTCATAGGTGCCCAGAAAACCTTTATCAGTGGTTGTCTTTGGTCTTCCTTCCTCGACTTGCATGAGGAATTTTGTGAGTGTGGAGAGATATAACATCCTTTCCTCATGAACTTGGTATTCTCCCAAAGATGCCCCCTCTCTGTCAGTTGTCCCCTTAGGTCGACCCTTGGGGTGCTGGTTAGAGAAGACCTATTCTCAGTGGTGAGTGTGTGGGATGTGGGGTATTTAACATCCTGTGTCCTCCGCTTTAGGCCTTTGCTACAATTCTGATATAACATAAAAATAAAATAGAGCATACGTGTAGCAGACCACCCATCGATTCTGCTCCCAAATGTGTATCCAAGAGAAATTCTCACAGATGTGGGTGAAGAGATGACTGCAAGAATATTGCCAGCAGGATTGTTTGCAACAGGGAAGAGTTAGAAACAGTTTAGATCCCATAATAAGAAATGGATAAATAGTATGGAAGCCACTTTGCTATTCAGCAGGTGAGCCCAGGGCACACTGAAGTACGCGCAGGTACCCAGAGGTGCAATTGCTTGTGATGATTACCCGTGTGTGTTGGTTGAGGCCAGAGCCATGCCGGTCGTTAAATATTTTGAATATCACTTCCTACCCAGCAATCACACTGTTGGGGATTTACCCCAAAGATACAGATGCAATGAAACGCCGGGACACCTGCACCCCGATGTTCACAGCAGCAATGTCCACAATAGCCAAACTGTGGAAGGAGCCTCGGTGTCCATCGACAGATGATGGATAAAGAAGATGTGGTTTATGTATACAATGGAATATTCCTCAGCCATTAGAAACGACAAATACCCACCATTTTCTTCAACGTGGATGGAACTGGAGGGTATTATGCTGAGTGAAATGAGTCAATCGGAGAAGGACAAACAGTGTATGTTCTCATTCATTTGGGGAATATAAATAATAGTGAAAGGGAATAGAAGGGAAGGGAGAAGAAATGGGTAGGAAATATCAGAAAGGGAGACAGAACATAAAGACTCCTGACTCTGGGAAATGAACTAGGGGTGGTGGAAGGGGAGGAGGGCGGGGGGTGGGGGTGAATGGGTGACGGGCACTGAGGGGGGCACTTGACGGGATGAGCACTGGGTGTTATTCTGTATGTTGGCAAATTGAACAACAATAAAAAATAAATCTATTATTAAAAAAATGAATATCACTTCCTGGTGACCTGATTGACGGTAATTACAGTAATGAAAATGAATGAACGAGGCAAATATCAATCAGCATGAATAGATCTCACATGTGAACTCAGAGGGAGAAGTGCAGAAAGAGTAATGATACTATTTGTATGCAATTCTAAAAGCATACAAAAAACTCTATTGATTAGAATATACAACATGTGTACATACACATAAAATATATGTATTTTTAAAGGCATAAAACATGGGTGGCAAACGGAACACCATATTTATGATAGAGGTAGCCTCTGAAGAGGAGGAGAACTGTGATGGGAAACAGTAGAAACAGGAGAGCGAAATTATCATTATCGTCCATTTCTTATCTTAGAAAAGATCCGGACACCGAAAGTAAACACAACCGAAGAAAAGTAGGAAAAGTGACTCCATCGAAATTAAAAACTTTCATGCTTTGGAGGATGTTGCCAAGAAAAAGCAAAACAAAACCCTACTTTCAGAATGGAAGATTTGGAATCATATATCTGATGAGGATTTATCATCTAGAACACGTAGATAAACTCCTATGGTTCAACAGTAAAAAGATAAAACCTAATTTTAAACAGAACAGAGAACCTGAGTAAACATTTCCCCCAAAGAAGATGTACAAATGTCCAATAAGATCATGGAAAGACGCTCCACGTCATCAGCCCTCCGGGAAATGCACACCGAGACCACACGGAGATACTTCACTTTGCACCTGCGAGTATGGCTACTGAGCGGCCAAAAAGGAAGACGAGTGTTGGTGAAGACACGAGGCAACTGGGACTGTCCTCCGTTGCTGCTGGGGACGTAGAATGGTGCACCCACTGCAGAAAATAGTTCGACAGGTCCCTAAAAGGTTAAATATAAAATTGCCACGTGATCCAACAATTCCATTCTTAGTTACCCAACAGAATCAAAAACGGGCACTTGAACTCATTACTCACAGTAGCAAAGGATGGAAACACCCCCAGCTTCCATCAACAGATGCATGGATTTTTTTTAAAAAAGGAATATATATATATATATATATATATATATATATATATATATATAACTTAGCTATAAAAAGAAAGGAAGTTCTGAGGCATGCCACAACGTGGATGACCCTTGAAAACACTTTGCTGTAACCGCAATAAGCCAGATGCAAGAGAACAGACGGTGTATTTCATGCGTACGAACTCTCCAGAATAGACAAATTCATAGAGACAGAAAATCGATCAGAGTTTATCAGGGACTGGGATTCAGGAGAGCGGGGTCTCTTGTTCCTGGTACCAAATTTCTGTCTGGGGCGATGAGAAGGCTTTGGACATAGAAAGTGGTGACTGTGGCACAGCGTTGTGAACGTAATCAAGGCCGTTAAATTGTATGCTTAACGATGGTGAAAATGGCAATTGTGTTATAGATCTGGCACGATTTTAACAGATGGATAACAGGATGTCTCAAAACCCCGTGAACTGTACACTCTAAATGGGTGAATTGCATGGTGTGTGCGTTGTAACAACAGTGACAACAGCAAAAAACTATATTAAAAAGATCGGAAGTAAATATGGCAAGATTTCTGTTAGTCCTTGGAATTCAGTATAAGGAGGGGTTTTTGTTTGTTTGTTTGTTTTTGCATTGCTTGTACTTGTCCAAATGTTTGAAAACTGTTTTCTAAGTTAAAAGACAAAACAAGGGCAGCCCGGGTGGCTCAGCAGTTTAGCACTGCCTTTGGCCCAGGGTGTGATCCTGGAGTGCCAGGATCGAGTCCCACATCGGGCTCCCTGCATGGAGCCTGCTCCTCCCTCTGCCTGTGTCTCTTCCTCTCTCTCTCTGTGTCTCTCATGAATAAATAAATAAAATCTTTAAAAAAATAAAAATAAAAAACAAAACAAAACAGAAGACAAGAGGTGGGTGAAGAACCGTATCTGAAAGACGATGCAGATAGACACTGAAGAAGAGGGAATAAGCACTTGGGAATGCACGTGCATCTGCAAGCAAACCATCTGTTTGCCCGACGTTTATCTCATTATGGTGAAACAAGAGATCATTGGCCAGGAAAGGATTTAGTGTTTTGCTCCATTCTCCCCTTGACTGTGAAGGTGCTAAGTAGGCTCAGGTTTGTTCTCCTGGAGCCCCTTACCTGCCGCAGGATCCCGAGGCCCCCGGGCACGCTCTTCCTGGGAAGTGCAATGTGGCCATTCCCAGAAGGTCCCAGCTGGTCCACAGGCTGTTGGAGAAAAAAGGATAAAGCTGCCTATCGTCCTGCTTGGAAAGGCGGGCACCACCGGAGAGGCCGTCTGCAAGGAGATGCCATCTGGTCAGGCGTGCAGGGGTAGAGAGTCCACGGCACACACGGGGGTGAGTCAGGTTTGGGCTGGGAGAATGAAAGACTGCAAACTCCACATCCGGTGTTCTCATGGAACCTTCTGGAGACTCCTGTTGCATAACCTGAGATCCTCCGAGCAAGAGCCACTGTTCCCAAACCACGCCTTCTCCTTCTCTGCCTCTTGCTCTTCTTCCTTTTCCTTCCTCCCTCCTCCTCTTCACCTTCTTCCTCTCCTTCTACGCTTTGCCCGTCTCCTGAAGTGATGGAAGCTCCTGAGCCTGCAGTCCACGGCGTGTCGACACGACCTGGCTGGAACACCCCGGTTTGAAGCTCCTGCCGACGCCGTGTTTGAAAGGTCGGTTTGACTGGTGTTTTCCACACGCCCTGAAATGATTGGGATTTATTTCAGCCTGAGAATCCCGGCTCCCCCCAAGCCTCCCCGATGGGCAGCAGAGAACCTGGCCCGTCTGGAGGTCATGAAGCCAGCGGATGGGCTGGAGCCCACCCGCCCGCCCTGCACCCCATCAACAGACCTTGACCCCAGTGGAGACAGTGGAGGCAGACGCACTTGCCAGGGTCCTTCTATGTTGGATCATCCTCTGGCCCTGAAGTCGCTGCTGTTCCACTCACGGCCCCGAGGGTCGGCGTTCCTTGTACGATGACCCCCACTCGTTTAGGGGAGAAGCAACTGCCTGTAGCAGCAGCTCCCAGAACCAGAAAGTCAGTCCTCGTTTGTCAAGACGAAATGTTCTGCATGTCTTCAAACTTGGAAGAGTCAATGATCGTGCCAAAAGCCCACGCTAGGTTTATTGTTTTATGTGTCGCTGCTCCCAAGTAAATCAGCATCATGTGTAAGTCACAAAAGTTAGACCTGTGCCCATCTCAGGAAACAAGAACTCAGTCTTCTAAGACAGGCCCTCTGCACGCTGAAGACAAAACCTCTGCCGTCTCGAAGTAAGAGTAGCGCTCCCGGTCTGCCGCCCGGCCCGGGAACATAATGGGTTTAGGGCTCGGGGATGGTAACAAACATCCTTATAGGCCTCATCAGAGGGAGAAAATTGAGTTAGTGCGGCCGTCACACTCCACAGGTTTAACCGACTCATGCATAATGGCACATCACTCTGCCGACAGCGGGGACACTCCAAGATTTGCCAGGAATCGCCTGCCGTTTACGGGTCTTTGATATTTCACGTACCCAGAGCTGCTCAGCCTGTCCCCCCACCCCACGGACGCAGGCCTGGCCCGGTGATTCCCACAGAGCTCGGACCCAAGGAGGGAGGACCGGAGTTCAGGAGGTCAGGAGCACGACGGCTCAGCGAGTGTCGGGAGGAGCACCCGGGGTGGGACCTGGGCCTGAGTGCAGCGCCGGCCGCACTCCCTGGATGCCGGTGAGTGGCTCGTGTGGCACACGGGGCCGCCATCCTGCCGGTTCCGGGGCCGCGGTGGCGCGCCGCCACAAGCTGGGTGACCTAACACAGCAGAGAGCCATCCTGTGGTTCGGGAGGCCGGGCAGTCCAGGCAGGTGCAGGTGTCAGAGGAGATACTTCCTGAGGATGGCCGCATCTTGACCACATCCGCCTGCACCCTGTGTCCGCCCCCGTCCGTCCGCGGGTACCGGGGGGCTGGGTCTTCAACAAACCTTCTTGGGGGACGCACTTCAGCTCGCAGGCCCGGGGACTGGTACTTAGGATCTTATTTGGCAACTCAGGGAAGCGTCCAGCATGGAGCCTGGCTCACGGCACATGCTGAAGAAATTCTCCTTCCCTTCCCCTGATACGGTGACCTTAAAAAAAAAAGGGGGGGGGGCTTCTTTGCCCGGTTTTGGTGATCAGCATAGCGATTAGATTCCGTTTCCAAATCACAGGCATAGAACTCTTATTTGGGCTGGAAACCTGTGAATTTCCCAAGTTGTTTTCTCTTTCCCCCCCATCTTATGGAGGGATGCAGCGGGAAGGCTACGCTAACATTTAGAGAAATATCCGAGACTCAGCTATTCCTTCTAGTGGAAGTGAAATTGCCCTCCACTTGGAAAAAACACTGTGCTACAAGCGTTTATTACAGCAGCCGTCCCTGTCGCGGCAACAAGTCTGGCCCTTCGTGTCTGTCTACTTATCGGCAAATGCTGAATGGCAGTTAGTCAATGAGCCCAGTGGTGCTTTAATAGTAGCCACGGAAACCCACCGAGGAGAAACCCTAGAAAAAGCACATTTTCATATGTTCATAAGGGGTTAAGGAACCTAGGGGAGGCCTTAAGAAAAAAAAATTCAATGATCGCCCTTGAAACGGGGAAAAATAGAGGCGCCTTTTCTTAAAATCTTCTATTGGATTAATTCAAAAAACCTTACCCGGAATAAGAACAGAGCAATATGCCAGATTCTTTGGCTGAATCCTTCATTGTCAGAGTCTTGAATTATTGCAAAGACCTCAAGATTTCAGAATAATGATGATATAGAGCAGTAACTTTCTATCACCGCACAAAACGTACAGAGCTATAAATCTTATCATCATATAACACGGAGTTCTAGAAAGTGCTTAAAATTCCAGCTGGTGAAACGTAGCATCCCCAGCCCGCTGGAAGGAGAACCGAGGTGACTGACCCCCCGGCATCGCGGCAGAGGGAAGGGCGGCCGCGCGCGGCTAATCGCACCGCGACGGCTGATCCGCTCCGCGGCCTCCTCTGGAATGTGTATTTTTAATGAAAATATACGAAAGTTTGCAAACATCCCGTATTTTCCCTGGGGACTATTTAAAGATTAAAAAAAAAAAAAAAAAAAAAAAAGGAGATTTCAAATGCACAGGCTGCTTTCAAACAAGCAAGCCAGCCGGCACAGGGCCCGGCGAGCTCCGAGCCCTCCCGTGGCAGCCCGTGGCACACGCGCCGGCCACTCTCACTCGTGCACTCATCCGAGGAATGAATGTCTTGAAATTACAGGCCGGGGACAGTCCACCCGCCCCTTTGTCTTTTGATGCTGTGTTTGCAGGCCCCCGAGCTCGCTCCGCGCCGCAGGGCCATGGCGAGGTCTCCAAAGGCCCCGTCCCCCGCACGGCCGCCTTCGCGCCCGCTCCCCAGCCGACCGGCAGCAGGTGGACATGCGATCAATACGCCTTATAGGTGCTGAGGGTTCCCGGCTCTCCGCGCGTGTCCCTCGCCCTTGCTGGGAACACCACTTCAGGACGCAGCTCATCCGGGGAAATGCATTCGGCCTCCCACCTTGCCCCCCTCCGCTCTTACTCACACCGGCTAAAATCAATTTAAGATGACGGCGGGTTGGCCAAGAGGCTCAGACAACGGTTCCCTGAAAGCCGCCCCTTGAACAATCTTCCAGGACGAATGAAATACAGCCAAGCGCAAGGAGGCTGGTGGCGTCGCTGTCTCCTCGGTGTGTCCGTCCGTCCCCGTCCTTGAGGACGCCTCCCGCGGCGGCGAGACGCACACGGTTTTTCCCGGGGTTCCAGTTCCCAAGGACGACATCGTCAACAACAAAACAAAAGGAGAAAAAGAACAAAACCCCAAACCCAGACCCAACCCACCAGCACGGGAAATCTAGGCTCGCGGGGGCCTCCCCCGACTCTGCGTGTGCAGGAGGGAGGGCCTCCGACGGCAGCAGAAACCGCAGGCCGCCCCGGCTTCCCCTGGCCCAGGTGTGTGGGAACAGGTGGAGGAGGCCGCCGTGGAGCTGCTCCTCCTTGGATGCACGGCCCGAGCGCTGGAAGGAGGTACAGCCCTCTGGGTCCTGGAACCCCAAACCTGAGTGGAGGACCAGGTCATGACAAGACGTGGGCAGGTGCATGAGGATGCAGAACAGGACCCGCTGATGGAGACGTCAGACCCGGGGCGGCACAGGGTTGGTGTGAAGGAGGCGGCCCGAGGGGGTGACCCGCAGGCCCCCCCAGTGTGCCCTGGCCAGGGGCTCGGGGACCGTGGGGACGGAGGAGCACCTCACCGCCCCTCGGCTCCATGCTGCGGCCCAGCCCAAGCTGGTCCCCTGGGCTGCCAGGCAGTGAGGAGCCATCCGGATACGGGTGTAGACGCGGGAACGCGAAGGATGCTGGGGACAGAGCGGGCCGGGCTCCCTCTGGGCACCGGTGTGTGAACGGGGCGGGGGCGGGGGCGGGGGGCGAGCACAGCACTCCGGGTTCCGTTTCCCAGCCAGAATGCGGCCGGGGAAAGCGAGCATCAGGACCCGAGACGTTTCTCTGCGTGTCTCCCTTTCGGAAAGTGCCGCCTGCCGCCAACCCCGCAGCCCCGTGGCCGGGCCCCTGCTCACGCCTGTTCCGCGCCCAAATCCTTGGCCTGCGAAGGTGCTACTCACCCGTTGTCCATAGACCGTGCGTGTCGAGTTTTCACTCCGGACGGCGCAAGGAACCCTGAGCACCCATTTACACTCCGAACCCTAGTTCTTCTGGCTTTGGGGCCTTCGTTAAAAAAGAAAAAAGAAAAAAAGTCTGGTCGTCCGGTCGGCACAAAGGCTCGTGATATAGATCGAAACAAATCTTTAAAATATTTATACTGAAACTATCCCTTGGATGAATGAACCTGTTCCAGCTAACTAAACGCAGGCGGTTTTACAAACGTGTGCTCTTTATGATGATTTTTTTGAATAAAATATTTTATTTATTTATTCACGAGAGATGCAGAGACACAGGCGGAGGGAGAAGCAGGCTCCATGCAGGGAGCCCGATGCGGGACTCGAACCCGGGACTCCAGGATCACGCCCTGGGCCGAAGGCGGCGCTAAACCGCTGAGCCACCCAAGGATCCCTATGATGTTTCTTTAAACCCCAAACAGCCAATATCTTGAATTTCTACAGTTTACTAATGTTTGGCCTTCCTTGACCAAGGTTAACTGTTCATTATTCCGAGGCAATTATTTATGTGCTTGAAAGTGGGTTTGCTGAGCCCGGGTCCCCCGCGCTGTGTGTTCAGATTTGTAAGAGGCAGGGAAACGCTTGCATAAAGGCAAATTAATTATTTAGGGAGGAAAAGCTTACTCGAGGCAGCGGGCCTCTACAGCCCCCCGACTGCGGAAGGGATCGCCAACGGCAGGCCCCTAAAAACCCGCGACCATTCATCACTCCTCCTCCTCGTCCCCAAATTTCAGGATCGGGCCCGTGGCCCTGAAAACACTCAGAGGATCGCGCCCACGCCCACGCGGACCCGCCGCCTGCCCTGCCGAGCCATCGCTTTGCACGAGTGCAGCCGGAGGACTGCGAGCCGCAGATCACTCACAGCGTTTTAGAGCAAATAACCCACTCGGTCATTCCTCGAGGCTCCAGAAAACAGACCTTTGAACAGCGACAGCCGGAAAATCCTGAGGCATCAGACGCCGCTCACAGAGGATTCCACTCCTGTGTTCAGGAGCCTTTGAACACCGAGAGGCTTCGTCCGCGGCACAACGTGGGACAAGGCATTTGTTTTCATCTATTTGCTGTGAGCTGCTGAAAACTAGGAAGATCGCATCAGATCAAATGTTTTAAAAGAGGTTAAAATCGATCCCCGCCTGCGTTTCGGGTTCTGGCCTGACACGGTCCTGAGGTTGGGGCCCGGCCGCGTGAACAGCACCTCAGCACGGGAGGGA